>NC_140486.1:0-695000 GCF_964271855.1 Acomys minous | reverse complement strand
GAAGTGGATGTGCCCATCACAGAGTTCTGGGACGGCCACAGGTGCAGTACAGGATTAGGTGGTAGTAAGACACTCGAAGTTCCCAGATCCTGAAGTGAAGGAAGAGCTTCAATGGACATTCACAGTGTAGGCAACATATTGTATTTGTTTGGTTCTGAGTCTCCAAAACTCTTTCTAAATTTCACTGAAGTTGCATTTTTGCAAGCTTGAAGGGCAAGTGTGCCATTTCTTCTGAGATGCTAATGCAGGGAACTGGCGGCAGATACTTATTTTCCATTTAATACGTGGGATCCTGGTATGAAGTCAACTGTTAGGAGACTGCTCAAGACTGAATCGTGCCCTGCTCGATATTCATGTTGAAGTTATAATCTCCAATACTTCTAGGTGTATCTCTGGCTTCTTTTATTGCATGACCTGCTTGACTCCCTGCAAAGGTGAGGAAGAGTGTATGCCACAGAGCACGTGTCAGAACAAAACTTGCAGGAGGTAGCCCTGCTCTTCCACCATGAGCGTTCTAGGGAAGGAACCCTGGCCATCAGGTTTAGTGGCAAGTGTCACCATCTCAGCGTTTCAGGAGTGTGCTTTAAAAGAGAGGCCATAAATATGAAAGAGAGCAATGCAGGGTACATGGGAGGCTTTGCGGGAAGGAAAGGGAAGGGGCAAATGAGTGATGTAATGATTATAGTATCAAAAACCCTTTTAATAAAAGTGATAACACAGTTGATGGCCAAGGCTTAAAAGGATGACACTTTCCACCCAGCATTTACCCTTGTGAATATTCCATGCATATTAGGCACTGAAGTTCATTACCACAGAGAAGATACATCCTTTTCTCTCACTGAAACTCTGTTTTAAGACCCTCTAGTTAGTTCATTACTTTGCTTATAGAAAGGATGGAAGCTCTCATCATGCGTAGCTCCTGTTATTTAGAAGACAAATAAACATACTCCCCAAGAGATATAAAAGAATGCATCTATTGGCAGAGGGGATGCAGGACCATCTGCTGTGCTTCCAGGGTTCAGAGGATCAGGAGGTTTGCAAATGAGCCTGGTAAAGCCTCAGGCCTTTCTTGTCTGGAATTTGACACTGTACAAATTGAGAGCAATTGGGTTGGGGAAGCCTTCCCAATAGATTAATGAGCCTGCTTTAATATTTTAAAAGACATGACCACATAGAGGTTAAATGAAGATGGTTTGTCTGTGTTTGTGTATTTGGCTCCTCTCCTTTCTTTTAAGTCATAATGGTTTATTTTCAGAAAATATAGTTATATCCATAGAAATTGGTATTTCCATATATCTTAGAGGATATTAAATGTAAAAATTCAAAAATGTAACTAATTTTCTTTGTGTAAGTCTATCAACCAATGGAAAAAATGAGTTGAAAGAAAATTTTAGTCAAATAGTAAGTGACAGAAATTATGATCTATTTTTCTATCATCTATCATCTGTCATTTATCTCTCATCTATCTACTATCTGCCATATATGTATGTATTATAATCTATCTTCTATCATCTATCCATTTATTATCTAAAATCTAAGTATGTATGTGTGTATCATCTATCATCTACCTATCTATCTTTCTATCTTTCTATCTTCTATCATCTATGTATGTAACCATCTATCACCTATCTATTTATTATCTATCCATCTACGCCTCTATCTATATATCTATCTTTCTATCATCTATCAATCTCTATCACATTTCATTTATGTTTTATCATCATCTACTATCTATCACCTTTCTATTTAATCTTTGAAATTGCAATTTAGAGTCATCAACTGAAAAATACTAAAATTTTCATTTATAGTTTACCCTAACCAACATTTATAAACAAGAACATGTTTAGTATCAGGCTTTCTGTCACCTGTCATCTTAAAATTTAAATTGTTTATTCCTGCAGCAATGTTCTTTGTTAAGCATGACCTTTGTGTAAACAATGATTGTGTAGCAATAAGGATATCAACAGTGCAGGTGTGTCATGCCTTATTTGCAGCTCCACCTAATTGCTTTGCTGTGCTTTTTAGCAGGTCTCTCTGTAATATATCATTTTTTCCCCCTCTGTTGGAGCTTCAAATCCCACAAGGGACATACTTCTGTTGAAGCAAGTGATATGATACAGCGTAAAAGTGAGTGATGCAACGTTCTCCTTGTCCATTTTCATCCGGGCTCATGGAGGCATCTCCCTGTGTGTCTTTCACTTGAGAAGCCATGCTTCTCAGGCTTGGACCACCAGCCTTTCTCTCTCCTCTCTTCTTGGAGATCTGCCAAAACCTTTGTCACACTTTTCCCTGGTATGCTCCATACTGTGACTTAGTGCATTCGCATCTTTATTCTGGTGACAAGAAATGGGACAAAATGGAGTATCTCATTTCTCCTTTCATTATCATGGGTATTGGATTTAACTAAATTGACTTCACAAAAATATATTTGGAAATACAAATCACCTTTCTTCTGAAAGCCAGGAAATCTGAGGTTCCTTTTGACTTTGACGTCCCATTATTGTGTTAATGCCACCCAAAGAACTGTTAAAAAAAATAAGGCTCAGTTGTCTACCATTCAATTATACAGCTGAATCATCCTGAGTTTTTAAAATATGGGCTTCTGGGAAGGGGAAATAATTCAATGGGTATGGCATATGTCAGACAGAAATGAAGGTCTCAGTTTGAATTTCAAGATCCCATGTAAAAGCCAGGTGTGGTCACATGGGTTTGTCTGTAATCTCAGTGTTCCTATAGCAAGATGGGAGGTGTACGGCGAAGAATCTCTAGAAACTCATAGCAAGTGCTGTGGCAAACAATAACAACAACAAAGTGATTCCTTCTCTTTGCACATGCACACACATACACTATACACACACACACACACACTGTACATACACACACACTGTACACACATTCACACACACTGTACACACATTCACACACACACACACTGTACACACACACACACACACTGTACACACACACACTGTACACACATTCACACACATACACACACACACTGTACACACACACTGTACACACATTCACACACACACACACACACACACACACACAAATAAAAATAGATAAATGTAGACCCCATGTTCCCCCTTCTAGAATTTCTGATTCAGTTGGTTAGGGTGTTTGCAGGGCAAGGACTACAATTCTCACAAGCTGTTAGTGGTATGTCCATGAGGTTAATTTGAGGACTACATTTTAAGAGCTACTGGCCTAGATAATACCTGAATTTATGTAAATTATGATATCATGTGACCTGGAGTAAGAGAATGATCCATATCAACATACTGCCAGTAAACTGTATAGCTTGGCACTCTTCATAATTAGCAATGAGAAGGAGTATGCTCTTTATATGTCTCCTGGCATCTTCTGACCAGGCTTGCATATAACATTATAGGAATTTATTATAGAAATTCAAAATTGAATACATGTGGACCTGACCAGCTAGTGTTTACATTTTAGAGATTAATAAGTCTGTAACAGCAATCCAATTTCTGAATGTTTATCCCTTGACATAAAGATTTTATATAAAAATTATCTCTGTGGTGTCTGTCTCTGATTGCCTAGTGTACTTTGCAAAATACTGATCATTAATATTGATGAACATAGGACTGTCATGATTGGTAAGTGAGATTTATAGAAATGTGAATTAAAGTGTGTATATTGGCCAGTATTGCTTGTTTGTAGCCAAAGAAGCAGGTGCAAAATTTGTTTCTTAACTGTTATTATGCTGGGCTCATGTGTTCTGAAGGAAGTAATCCTATTTTTCTGCCAAGTAAATATGAGCAATCTCATTAATTATACTTGGATTAATGTGACATTTTGTATAGATACTATTATGATCATTTACATTGAGTATTTGACCTTTTACATTATTAAATGTTGTAGTATGCCAACATTTGACATATACCACAAATTCAAAAATAGGAAGAGTATGCCCCTGAAAATAGTCTTATCTCATTCGGTTGCCTTCCAGCAAATATGTAGGCAGTGTAATAACATTAATTTCCCAATTGTGTAGATTCCATTAATGACAGAATTCATCCTAATAACTGCAAACAGAGCAAATAATTCCCTTTGGCTGAGACTGTACAGAACTTGCTAATAAAAAGATCCCAGATAGGAAAGATATTTAAATGAGCAAAATGATTTTATCTTATAACTTTAAGATAGACTAAAAGATCTTGAATATAGGAGGCCATCAAATATCATGTTGGGAGTATGGGAGGGAGTTGAGAGAAGGACCTGGAAGGGGCTGGAGAGGGAAAGGGAAGAGTGAAGGTGGCATAATGCTATTTCAATTAAAAGTATTTTAAGAAGTAAGCAATAAAATATAACACATTATCTCCTTACTACTAATTTAAATATTTTAAACATAAATATCAAAAACTTACTTTCAAAGGTCAGATAATGAGCAGTTTATATGTTATCAGAAACATCTCTTTTCAATAATAATAATGATGATGATGATGAAAACTTGCTTGCAAGATGATTATAACTGCTTTTTTATAGCTTATTTTGTAGAAATTTTAGTTAATGCTTCAAATATACAATGACATTTTAGGAAACTGTTTAAAGCAAATTAACTGACAATTACTAAGCATATTGTGGGGGTTCATTTAAATGTCAACTCCTCACAAATGAGAATGACTTGAGAAGGAAGCCTTGCTTATAGGTTTATCCTTATTGTCTTAATTGATATGGGAGATGCAACCCGTGAGCGTAAAGTGTGGGTGCCACCTTCTGGTTGTTAGCCCAGAAAGGAGGGCCGTTCTTCACTTTTTACTAACCTGACTGTCCCTCTGGCTGATGGGCACTTCCCTCTTCCCACTGAGAAGATTCACCCTGTTGCAGCAGCTGTTTCTCTTGATGATATCAGAGCCAGTGTTTCCAGGCTTCTATCTGTGATTAAAGACCAATGGCTCTCCAGGAACCTTCCAGATTGTGCTGCTACAGTAGGAATAGTACCACTCATCCTTGTGAACTAAACACATACCCATCAGATGTGAGAAAGCCACCCTGGGACTGCTCCAGGTGATAAAGGCCCAGCCTCAAGGACTGAGCAAATACAGGGCTCTCAGCTGCTCAGATGTGAAACAACTTGTTAACATTTTAATGAACAACTAATCAATACATTCTCTCTCTCTCTCTCTCTCTCTCTCTCTCTCTCTCTCTCTCTCTCTCTCTCTCTCTCTCCCCCTACACACACACACCATCCTATTGGTTCTATTTCTCTATAGAACCCTGAATTAAAACATATGTATACATTATATGCATATACAAATTGCTTTATATTACATCAAAATTTATATGGCCTACCTCATATTTTTCTGTTATGCATAAGAATTCTTAATAGTGTCATAGTTACATGGAATATTAAATGAAGACCAGACAACTACAGAAACAAGTTTAATTACAATTATGGCAAACCCTATTTTGAATGTGGCTATGTTATTCTAAAAATAACTACATCTTTTTCACATTTTCACCAGCATTTTTCTTCTTGGGTCATTGCTTCTCATTACTCATTCTTTGTGACATCTCTCAGTAGCTGTCAAGAGCACCTTCAAACCTTGTGCTTCCCTTTCTACCCTCTATTCAAGAACAGGGAAATAAATCCACCATACAAGTGTGCATGAGCTTTCATTCCCTGAGTGATTATTTCAATATCTCATTCTCCTTTAGACTAAGCTATCGAAGAGAAGCTATGCTTCTTCATGGCCTGTGCAGCCTCTGACTTATGGATGGCCCTTACCCATAATAGTCTCTAGTAAGTAGGTTTCTAAACTCTCCTTCACGTGACTATGTCTTGGTCATGAAACTATTAATCACAGCTTGATCACATGTGCTAGGTTGCCACCCTTAATTTTCATAGTACAAAGATCTTACTCATTCACAGAGTAGGAGTTTATTTATAGCCAAGCTTATGGACACTCCTTTTGGTAGATAACTCAGCAAAATCAAACTGATTCATGCACACACCAGAAACTGTTAGCAGTCTGGGTATTAATAAGAAACATTTGCTGTAAGCTTTTACAGGACGCCAGGGCTGGAATCAAGGGTGCTGTGAATGCTAGCTAATGCTCTACTACGAAGTCTGTCTGCAGACTGCCTCAGGGTTCTCCGAGGAAGAGTAGGAGGTAGTTTAGTTAGACCCTGAACTAGTTCTGTCCTCTATGCTGTAATCGTGATCACAGGTTGTAAAGGGTTCATGTGAGGAATGCATGAACAAGAAACAAGTAAAAATTGTGTGCTTTCAGGCTGCTAACATTCCAGTACACAGACAGAAAAGGAAAATTCAAGCAATGGGTAAGGAATTCATTGGTCTCTCTTTTAAGTCTCCTTGTCAACTTCACCAGTTATTCCTTGAGGTGGTAAGATGCAGAAGACCATAGACTTTGTGTTTCTTTTTAAAAATACAATTTATAATGCTCTATTTTGTACTCTTTATATTAGAATTTGTAACTAGATTGATGTATTTAACTATTTCTGAGAAAAAGCAATTCAATGTTACAGCTGTGTGCTAAAAAGTATTTAGATAAAACATATTCACTCTATTGGAATTTGAAATAAATAAAGACATCTTGGAGTTTTAAGACAAAAAAAAATCAGGATTCAAAGGAATAAATGAGAGTATATAACTTTTATTACAGAATACAAAAGTTCTGCAGCCAGATAGGTAGGTTTCATCATTTATCTGTTAATAAAAGGACATTTTCTAAGCTCCTCAAGTGTAGACTTGAATCCGTTGATCTCAGCGACTGACTCGCTTTGAAACTTTTACCTGCGTTGGGGATCTGGTGTTAGGAAACACTAAGTCAGCTCCCCCATTGTCTCTGTGAAAGCACCCTAGACTCTCAGAACCTTAGACCTTCATTCACAAAGCTGAAGCAACAGACAAACTCTCAAAAACTGATTTGATCATTTGTTTTGTTCTCTTTGAACAGTCCATCATCAGAAAAATAACTTCTGAGCTGGGCGTGGTGGAGCACGCTTTTAATCCCTGCACTCAGGAGGCAGAGGCAGGCAGATTGCTGTGAGTTTGAGGCCAACCCAGGCTAAAAAGCAAGTCTAAGACAGCCAAGGCTACACAGAGAAACCCTGTCTCCAAAACCACCACCACCACCACCACCACCACCACCACCACCACCACTCAAAAAAAAAAAAAAACAAAAACAAAAAAAACAAAAACAAAAACAAAAAGAAAGAAAGAAAAGAAAAAAAAATATCTGTAATTTTTGTGGGGAACAACAATCTTTTCTCCAAAGTCTATTTGTAGAACTATCTTTGTTTTTATTTGGTTGAATGATTTTTGAATAATAATTTATTTGCAGTAGACTTTTGGATAATGTATACCCCCAATACCTTTCTCTATCTACCTTCAAGCTTTTCTATATCCTATTTTCCAAAGTGTGGGTCACTGCCATTTTTGTGATAGGCCTTAGCCACATATTAGATCCTTTTGGATTTTCTTTAATCAGATAATCTATGTCAGATATGTTTTGTAAGGACATAAATCACCTTATTTTTCCCATCACATTTTAAATCTATATTATTGCATCAAAACCTCTGTTCTTCATCTTATTTAAAGGGGGGTCTCTAAATGCTGTATAAAATACATTTTTCCTTTATTTACTAGTAATTTTAGAAAACAATTACCAAATATGTATGGCATTATTAGTAATTATATGCTGCTAAAAGGAAGCCTTTAAAAAAAACCACTAATGTAGCCACCAATATTATATGGTACACTGTAAAAATTTCAAATATTCAGTGTGCTCCTTTAACATTCGAAGATTATTTAATAGCACAGTCAATAATTCTGGGAGTGTTAAATGATAGAAAGTCTGCATAGCTAGATAAATCATTACAAAACATTATAGGCAATGTGAAAATGAGACAGCTTGTACTAATGGATCCATATTTTTTAATTTTTCTGATGGACTTTTAATCTATCGTTAATGAATTTTGATAGAAACTAATGATTTACTCATTACAAAATTTTCTTAATAAGAAGTGCAAAGAAGTTTCTTGTATAAGTTTCTACTTCCATTGTTTTAAGTTTATGTAGGAAGCAATTCTATTTTTATTTTATTTTAATGGATAATTTTCCTTAGAAGCTGGAAATTTAATTTAGAGGTCAGCTTTATAAATGTTCTTTTTATTTCCTCAGATGAAGTGATAAAATGAAAGCCATTGACAAACCTTTCTATCTCTTTCTCAACTCTTACGGGCTGATTTGACTCAGCTGTTCTCGCCTAAACTCCTCTCCAAGCTGACTGATTCAAATTTGCCTCTCTCGGATTCTGACCAAATTGCTCTGCCTGGTCTCAAACCAATTCTGGCAATATGTTTTAATCTTCTGGCTCCTTCTTATTCTTTGGCTTGTTGTGTCTTCATCTGTATCTAACTTGTTCTCTCTGTTGCTTGTCTCTGTAAAACTGTACCTGTCCCTGGTAAGACATTCTTGGTAAAACAAAACAAACCAAAACCAAGACCAAACAAAAGCCTCCCTCTCTCTTCCTGGGCTGCTCTTAACTAGCCTCCCTTTTCTGTCCTCTTTCATGGGAGCTGGGAATATCCTACCGCTGATTCATTCTCTCAGATCTTTCTCTGATTCATCCTTTGTTCTCCCCTCAATTAGATGTCACTTTCAAGCATGGCTGCTTCTTTTAAAAACAAAATTTTCCCTTCACTGTTTGGGATTAAAAGTGTCTGCACTCCAGCCACATCATGCTGTAATCCAGGGCTGAGCCACATAGACCTAGAAAGTCTTTGTATGCGATCCCTTGCCAGAGCAGCAATGTTGCTGAATGAAAATTCCTCCACATAAAGGAGGGGAAGTACCTGGGTCCTAGCCTCTGGGCACTTGTGGTCTACTGTAGAAGTTGGCAGGGCACAGTTAGACATAAGTCCATATCAAACATAACGTGGCTACAGAAGTGAGAGAAAGGATACATGTGGCTGTCAGGAAAGATCCCTTGGTGTGCTCAGGCTGTGGTGGAGGTACACAATGAGGGACAGCAGGTCCAAGAAGTGTATTGATGAAGGTGGCCTAGAGATGATATGGCTTTAAAGATGGGATATAGCAACAGCATTTTCCTTTTTCCTTATTTATAATGCACATTTATTTACAATTGACATTAGCTAATAGAAGAGAGCATTTCTTCTCTAAGCCCTACTGTCTTTGTTTTAAATTTTATTTAAAGTTATAATCATTTTTATCTTGGAAAAGGATCCAGATGAAGCTATACGTGTGTGTGTGTGTGTGTGTGTGTGTGTGTGTGTGTGTGTGTGTGCGCGCACACGTGCATGTGTGTGTTCTTGTGATCTGTTTGTGCATGTGAAAACCAGAGAACAAACACATCAGGTATTGTTGCATTTTCCCATTTATCTATCATCTGTCTATCTATCTGTCTGTCTGTCTATCTATCTATCTATCTATCTATCTATCTATCTATCTTCATCACCATGATCATGATTATCACCTATCAATTTACTTATTCATTTCCCTGCCCCCCATGTGTGTGTGTGTGTGTGTGTGTGTATGTGTGTGTGTATGTGTGTGTGTGTGCACGCGTGTGTGTTCTTGTGATCTGTTTGTGCATGTGAAAACCAGAGAACAAACACATCAGGTATTGTTGCACTTTTTCCCATTTATCTATCATCTGTTTATCTATCTATCTATCTATTTATCTATCTATCTATCTTCATCATCATGATCATGATTATCACCTATCAATTTACTTATTCATTTCCCTGACCCCCCCCCCCCCGTGTGTGTGTGTGTGTGTGTGTGTGTGTGTGTGTGTGTGTGTGTGTGGTCTGTGTGTGTGTGTGTGTGTGTGTGTGTGTGTGTGTGTGTGTGTGTGTGTGTCTAATTCTCTCCTTTCACTGAGTGGGTTCCAGGAATTACAAAACCAAAAGCACTTTCCTTGACATCAAGTGCTTTTACCTGATCTATCCTGCCAGCCTCTTGTTCATTTTTTAGGAAGTGTTTCTTAATGGCCTAGAACTAAACTACGCGGTTTCTCTACTTGTCCAGCGAGCCCAAGTGAGCTTGTATCTGCCTCACTATTATGCTGGGATCACAAGCATGTACCACCATGTCCGGCCTTTTAAAAGTAGTTTCTAAAACTGGAATTCAGGTCCTATGATTGCAAAGCAAGCAGTTCACTGACTGAACTACACTGTTAGCCCTGGACAGTGTGAGTTACAGGCATTAAGCATCAGTGATTGACACTGGTAGGTCAGGAAGCCAGTGTGAAGAGACAGGAGGAAAAGAGTGTAGAGAAAATGCACACCCTTCGCCCAAATGAAGCTTTGAAGTCCTGCAGAGCACATAGGACTTTAATAGGACCACAAGGGACACCAGTGGATTTTAAGCCAGGCTTCAGGACAACAATACCATTAGAAGATTAAAGAGATTGGAGTGGTGTTGGTAGTGGAGGGATGGATCACAGCAGGGTATTAGAGGAGGAATTTAATTGTAGAGATAAACTATGTGGCTGTTTTAATAGTTCACATCACCTATAAGTGTTTGGAGGTCCTAAAATGATTATTTAGCTCTAAAACCTTTGACTAAAAAATAAATTAAATTCATTGTAATTTTTAGGTTTGATGGCAACAAAACCAAGGAAATCCCCAAACAGGAAACAATTTTATTTATACACACACACACACACACACACACACACACACACACACACACACTATCACTTCTGCCTCTCCCAGAACCTTAGAAAAAATATCAGTAACATTTGTGAACATTCTTAAGTGGGACAAACTATCAAAGGGCTGACATTGTTTCAGAACTCAGGGCAGCCAAGAAAGTAGATGCATGATATGAATCATTAAAACAGCGTTTTACGGTCACTTTTAAAAATATAAAAAGAAATGAGATTCAGCTATTATGGGGAAAAGTAGAAAAAGTGTGGAGTTTTTGCTTGAAACTTGTCTTTCCCAAATGATTAGCGCTGACAAAATAGAGTAAGAGCTTTTTGTGCAATGGCAAGCCTCTTAGACATGTATGCAGATAAACCACACTGGATGAATAGTGTTTAATAATAGTACTTAATATCCTTCCTCAGAACATAATGGGTAATTTCTGAAGCATAAGTGATTTTTGAAAAAAGGAACTAACTAGAGGCAAAACAAATGTAGGATGTTTTAGCTTCTTTGTATGAGCAATTTGAAATATAATAAGGAAATGCAGAAATAATTTGTAATATGGAAAAATTAAAATCTCATTTAACGAAAAGCTGTTTAGTTAGTTGAATATATAAAAGAAAATATTTAAATACTTTGAAAATGAGGAAATCCATAGATTAGTCTCATTAGTGCCACAGATTTCTTTTAGTATTTCAGTGCAATAGAAAAACGAAGCCAAATAGAATTGTTCCAATTGAGTGTCTTTATATAGCATACTAATTTTTTTAAACTAAAAATAGTAAAAAGAAAACTCCAAAACATAACTCCATACAGATAAGTTAAACCACAAGTGTTTCTTTCCTGCTGATTGCTACCCATTACCTTAATTTGTCTATGCTGGGAGATGTGTATGAGACTTATTTTTAATGCTTTTACATTAAAGTCAACAGCTTGGGGAGTCAAGATGTGCAGTTAGGTTTAGAGGTTTGTCAGTTGATCTGAGGCTGGGGTTTGGCAGCACTTTAGAGCTGCCCCTGAGCATCACCCCCAAATCGCTGTGCACCCAGGGTATACCAGACACGGATTCAGGGTATTTAAACACTACATTCATATTATATGCCCAAAACTATTAAAATCATTTCATATAAGAGTTTATTGACTTGGTAGGGGTATTTCTGTGATCTTAGATGCCTGTCAGAACAATTCTGGACATATTTAAGTGGAGCTAAAGAACATGCTTCTTTTTTAATGTGGACACTCATGAAGATATACTTCAATATGTTTTTATCAGCTATGGACAGTCACAGTGATTTTGAAATAATTTCTTTTCATAAGTGATCTGTTGCATTTTGTCTCATAATCAAGTAAGAATTCATACTTTTATTTCCTTGCAAATCGAGGTTAGGTTTCCGTATTTGAGATTTTTAATCTCTTCACACAACTGTCACAATCCTGCAGCTGACAAAACTTTTTTAAACAATTAACTTTTTCTAATAGAAGATGGAAAACAATGTAAAAATATTTAATATATCAGGAAATTATTTCATTTGGCTCACAACTCCATCATATTATTTTCATGTCAGTGTATAAGCAGTAATGGAAAAATGACAAAAATGGTGGGATTTAACAGTGAACATGACTTTATTATATACTAGGGTTCTTTTGATAGTTATATTAAATTCTCCTTATAAGCCAGTCACTTACTAACAAACAATCCTGTTATATATATTAGTGTCATTAAGCTTCCTATTCACCTCTACACTGCCAGCACGGGGCAGAGAATTTCAACAAAGTCTATATGGCAAAAAAGTCTCCTCTATAGCAATATTATGATTGAGTTAAACAAATGGCATATCATTAAGATACTTGCCGTTATCATTTAAAACTTATGAATGTCAGTAAGCCAAAAATTTATTCCTAAGTTCTGTTGTTAATAGCAATAGCATCCAAGTATTGTTTTAGTTTCTTGAAGAGCTTCCAAAATTACTCAAAATAAACAAAACTCTTTTCTCCACAAATCTGGTAATACTGACTAAATTTTTAGATAAGTAAATATTTACAAAGATGTGAGAAATATTCTAATGGGCAAATGCTCTATCTATAATGGATAGAGCTACTTTCCAGATTTTTGTTAACACAGAGAACCTAACATTCTTCAAATACACAAATGACAGATTGAGAAAAGCTAGGGAAACAGTACCTCTCAAAATAGCATAAAAAATACCTTAATGGTGGTGACTCTAAGCAAATGAAAGACTTGTACAATAAAAACTTCAGGACATTGAACAAAAAATCAGATGATATCAGAAGAAGAAAGGTTACCCTTTTCATGGGTCAGTAGGATTAATATTGAGAAAATATCCATCCTACCCAAAGCAATCTACAGATTCAATTCAATCCCCATCAAAATTCCAAAATGATTCGTCACAGGACTTCAGTAAGAAATCTTAAATCTCATGTGGAAACATGTACATGCACATGCGTGCGTGCACACACACACACAGACACACACACAGACACACACACACACACACACACACACACACACACACACAATTTAAAAAACAAGATCGTCAAACCAATCTTGAAAACCCAGAATAATAAAAAATTGCCAGAGGCTTGACAACCGAAGCTTTCACATTTTATTTTAAGTTTATTATAAAGCAGTAATTAAAAAATGGCATTATGGTATTGGCATAAAAGCAGGCACATTGATCAATGAAGATCCAAACATAATTATAGATGTATGGAGACCTGCTTTTGATAAAGAAGCCAAAATACATAATGAAGGTAAGAACCTTTTCAGCAAATAGTGTTTTTCTAACTGGACGGAGGCACATAGAAGAGTGAAAACAGACTTGTTGTCTATCACCCTGAACAAAACTCATCTCCAAATAGATCAAGGATTTCAACATAAGAACATTTGCCATGAATCTGATCTTAGAGAAAGTGGGGAATAGGATTGAATTCATTAGCATAGGAAAGGACTTTCTAAATAGGATACAGAAAACTGGGGCCTCACTAAGCTAAAAACACTTCTATAGAGCAAACAACACCATCATTCAAGCAAAGTAGATGCATACAGAATGATCTTTATCAATTACACACTTGGTAGAGAGTTAGTATCTAGAATATACTAACAATAAAAAACTAAACACAAAGAACACAAAACCCAATTTAAGAATGAGGTACAGAACCAAATAGAGAGTTATCAAAAGATGAAAAAACAAAAGGCTGAAAAATACTTAAAGTTATTCAACATCCTTCCAGGAGTGGTGATGCATGCCCATAATCTCAGCACCCAGGGAGCCAGAGGGAGAGGTGGGTCTCTGTGAGTGTGAGTCCAGTCTAGTCTACAAGGACAAGGACAGCCAAGGCTACACAGAGAAACCCTGTCTCAGAAAACAAAACAAACAAACAAAAAAACAAAAAAACAAAACCCAAAGAAATACATAAATAAATTTTTATTTTTTTAAAAATATATTTTATTAATTTATTCATATTACATCACAGTTGTTATCACATGCCTTGTATCCTCCCATTCCTCCCTCCCTCCCATTTTCTCCTTACTCCCCTCCCCTATGACTGTGACTGAAGGGGACCTCCTCCCCTGTATATGCTCATAGGATATCAAGTCTCTTCTTGGTAGCCTGGAATCCTTCCTCTGAGTGCCACCAAGCCTCCCAATCCAGGGGATATGGTCAAATATGGGGTAAATATTCCATGACAAAAACAAAATCAAACAGTACCTATCCACAAATCCAGCTTTACAGAAGTTACTAGAAGGAAAACTCCACCCCAAAGGGACAAGCTACAGCCAAAACTACACAGGAAATAGATAACTACACCATAATAAAAACACAACCACACAAATGCTCTACTGGAACCAATATCAAAATTAAGACTCTTAACAGTCACTGGTCATTAATATCTCTCAACATGAATGGTCTCAATAAATTTTTAAAAAGTTCAACATCATTAGTCATTATGGAAATGCAAAATAAAACTGCTTTGAAATTCCATCTTACCCCAATCAGAATGGCCAATATAAATAAAACAAACAACATCATGCTGACAAGGACGCAGGGAAAATGGTACCCATTTATTCTGGTGACATCGCAAACTGGTACAGTCTCTATGGAAATCAGCATGGAAGGTCCTTAAAAACTGAAAATCTCTCTTCCACATGATCTTCCTTCTGGGAAGTAGTTATGCAGCATCAAATAGCTTTAGTAACCCAGTAACCAGCAAAATTACATAGAGATCAAAGAGCGCCATCACCCACACCTTCATGTAGATGTGCAATGTCAGCTTTGGACCGCCTCTTCCTGTACCAGATATGTATTCCAAGTGCAGCACACTCATACCCAGGTAAGTGGCCATGAGGAAAGAGGAGTGGGGAGAGAAAGAGACAAAATCTCTCTAAATTTTGTTTTAGGAGCAAGATTGGGTTTTGGAATCAATTTGTGTATGCTTTGTGCATAAAAAAAATTTAAATGTATGTATGTGTGCAAACATGTATATTTGTGTTGGGGGTGCATGTCTGCAAACACATGTGAAGAGCAAAGGATAACTTTGGCTCTTAGTCTTTACTCGCTGTCCACATTGGTTTTCAAGACAGTCTGTCCCTGGCCTTCACACCACCAAGAGTGGTAGGTTTCCTGACCAACAAGCTCCAGATTTAGCCTATATCCATGTTTTGAGGTCTAAAATCATAAACATTTGTCAGCAGAGCCATTTTTTGTTTTGTGTCCTAAAGATATCTTGAAATCCAATATCATGCTTGCAAGGCAAGCATTTTGCTGACAGATATATCTACCTAGCCCCTGGAATACTCTACTTTTAAGGATAAATGTGCGGCTACCCAGTATTTCTCACCTAACAGTTTCCAGGGTAGTGATTGCACATCCTTAGAAGTCTGATGTGCAGATAAAAGCCAAAAGAGATCACTGCAGCTTTTGCTAGACTCAAGTAATAGACCTTCATATTTTAAGAAATGAACTGGAATTGGGAGAAATGCATTACTCTGCTTATATTATTGTAAAGATATTCTTAGCCACACTTTTTCGTTATGCAGAATTACAGAACTGGTGATTAGAAACACTGGTTGGGAGTATGAACCCTCAGGCATCCCCACAGTGTGCCAGGCTTGTCTGTGTGCTTCCAGGGGCTTTATTGGGAATTCTCATGATCCTCTCACTAAACTCACCTTGAAATGACAGGAGTTGCATGGATCCACCTTCAGCTAATCCAGTAATTGGGACTCTGGCCACAGTAGCTTCCCTGCCCTGTCTCCTGCCCAGATAATTGCTGTGACATTTCATCTCTCGCTCCTCTGAAAGGAACACTCAGGCAGAAAGCTCATTCTTCTAGAAAGAGCTCCAGGCCCTCAGTTACTGTGTGATTGCAGTTCACAGTTCAGTGCCTTGCTCTTTACTTCACGGTCAAGGGCTGCTTTCCAGTTTGATTATTTTGAGGTGAAATAAGTCTAGGCAGATACAGCACTTTTTCTTATTTTCCACTTGTTAGGTAGTGGTTAAATGCAGATAAAGATTCTTATTAAAGGCCTGTTCCTTTGAGTGCGGCAACACATTGGCCTCCTAAATGGATAAGACTCCCACATGGGCCACCATCAACTGAACCCATCTGAATAATGAAGGAACTGTGTTACAGAACTTGGCATTTTGTGTAGCACATAGTCAGTGCTGCTTAAGTTTGCAGATGAAAAAATATGATAGAATACCATTCTGGGAGGCTCAGAACAGATATTAATTTTCAGTATAGCTTCTTTCTCCTTGGACCAACTACAGCAATGTAGACTCAAAACTACATACTATCAGACACATGTAACTAAAATATATGAATATACTTTATGGGGTTATTTTAAAAATTATTTTTATCATTACTCTATACACACACACACACACACACACACACACACACACACACATACACGAGAGAGAGAGAGAGAGAGAGAGAGAGAGAGAGAGAGAGAGAGAGAGAGAGAGAGAGAGAGCGAGCCGTCAGAGAAGACAGAGGCAGACATCCACTGTATGCACGTAGAAGTCAAAGGAGAAGGTCTAGGTCTAGGTGTAGGTGTCAGTCTCACCTACTGTAGTTTCTATAAATCTAATTCAGGTCCTCAAGCTTGTGCATCCAGCCTTTTACTCACTGAGTTTTCTCCCTGGCCCTTGGTAGCACTCTTTACAATTGAGTAGTGCTGAAGAGTGATGGATGTTAAAGATGAAGATGGGATCTGAATGGCATGACAAGTAGGCAGGATCCTGGTGATCATGAATGAGTCACATATAAGACATAGAAGACTATCAGTTTGCTGAGGGAAAAAAAAGACACCTTAACAGTAAGGGAAGCAGTCTCGGTTCACTACTGTCTTTATCTAAAGGTTCACTACCATTTGTCAAGATGCACTTGAGAAGAATAAATAGTCATTAAGAGTATTTGTCTAAATTTAATGTCTGTGAAGCCACAGCTTCTCAAAACAAACAAACAAACAAACAAACAAACAAACAAACAAAAAACCAAAAAACCAACAACAACAGAAAACAACTTCTTAACTGTAGTCAATGTTGCTCCTTAATCCTATCATTTCTTCCTGGATTCCTTGCTTTGTTCTCTAACATGAGGAAAAGATGACAGGAAAGTGGTTCTGGTTCTAGGAAACCTTGAATTTTGTCATCAGCAGTGAAAAGAACTCAGAAACTTTGAAATTAAAACATTTGCTCTGTTTCTGACTAGTACATGTTTATATTTACTTTGTGTGTGTGTGTGTGTGTGTGTGTGTGTGTGTGTGTGTGTGTGTGTGAGAGAGAGAGAGAGAGAGAGAGAGAGAGAGAGAGAGAGAGAGAGAGAGAGAGAGGGAGGGAGGGAGGGAGGGAGGGAGGTGGGGAAGTTTGAATCTGACTTCCTGCATCATCTCCTTACTAGTCACAGAGTCCAACTTCAAGAAAGGCTGAATCTCAAAGCAAAAGTGATCATTTGCCTTTGGGTATCTATCAATATGACTGTAATTTCAAGTTTAAATTGGACATTGGAGTTATATGCAAGGATGCAGTGCTCCTCCACATTTTGGCCACTTCATCACAGTGTTCATTGAGGGCTGAGTCAAACGTTTGCTGCTATGATTCTTTGCCTCCTCAGACCTTGGCTGAACAGAAAGCTGGAGGCCGAGGCAGGCTAAATAGTGATTGAATACCAGGGACCCACTTCCTCTACCTATATCCCAATTTCCAAAGTTTCCATAGTTTCTAAAAGCAGTACCCCCAGGTAGGGACCAAATGCTCAAGCTGGACAGTTCCTACAGGATGCTTCACATCCAAATCACAAAACTTTGGAACACATGTGCAATAAGGAATCCTCTTGCTTTTCTGTCCCACCCTTATGCACAATGAATGCATGCTAATACAAATTTTGTGCATAAAAAGACCTTACAACACTTTCAACTTAAGCATCAGAACTGACTGTTACTATTTAACATTTGAAGGAACGTTAATCTGAAGTGACAAGTTTGCTAAGATGTTAAGGTGCTGTAATGCACTCTAGTGTAGTGTATTTCTATTCTTCATGCCTAGGAAAACTACCACTCTTCCATGAGACCGTCCTGTTGAAAGGTGTGAGGCAGCCGAAGCAGAGCTTTTACACTGTTAATTTATAGATTGGGACATATTAGGGAAGTAAATGAGACAGCCATTTCTCATCAAGTAGTCTGGCTTCATTACCTGGTAATTCTGTTATAGACAAGGGTGTATTTAAGAGGCATTATGATGACAGCGTACACATTCTGAGTACACTAATGCATACTGTCTTGTGCCAAACTCTTGCCAGTGTTCCAAACGATCAGTTAGGCCCACTGAATAGCTTTACTCACTGTTTGTTAAGTGCCAAGTTTAAATGGATCATATGCTAAACATCACCTTGATATCATGATCTCCATCTACCTCTTAATTTTTATTTGTTACATATCATGGGTAATTTCTATTCCACCTCTCTAATATTCTACACAGTGGAAATAGAACTGAGCCTCTAACTGCTTCATATAACAAGGGGCCCATGTATAGTTTTGGGTGAAGACCACAGTCCCTGAGAATTCATTCATTGAGTGATGGAGAGGAAACTATAGGTATCTCTATCCCTGATGTTATTTACACACACAATTAGTAGTGTGCAAGTTCGAAGGATCTACTGAGTGTTCACCCTGTTTCATGATGAATGAGAGCAAATTATCTAATGTAGCTGAGACCCTGTTTATACAACAGATAATCCTTGGAAGTAGGGCAGATCAAAATGCTAGCAACATGTAGACATAGCAAATGAGGATTCCAGTCAATATACTCTCCCATATAAGATGTATGCTCCTTCCAGGGCTCCAGGAAGATGTACCATTGGAGAATTTGAAAATACTCCAGAGATGCCTAGTGACTCAGCAGATTCTTCAGAAATAGCCAGGTGGTGCCAAACATCTCTTAAGTTGTAAATAAACTAGATCAAGTGTGTGAGTAGAAGTGAGCCAGGACTGACATGAACTAGCACAAAGTACTTGTGTGCACAATATGAAAAACTCAGATTATTTATAATTATTTATTGCATTTTAATCCATGTTTTTCAAAATTATTTGCTCTTTGGGGGTTCTTTTATGAAGTATCTAAGTTTATTGAATTAAATCATTTTTTCCCATTTGTTATTGTTTTATTGTTCATAAACAAGAATTTCTTAGATGTCATTGACTAACTTTTT
This sequence comes from Acomys minous, assembly GCF_964271855.1. Classification (NCBI taxonomy): domain Eukaryota; kingdom Metazoa; phylum Chordata; class Mammalia; order Rodentia; family Muridae; genus Acomys; species Acomys minous. Next base: position 675,599 of record NC_140486.1, on the reverse strand, counting down.
GGGTAGTTTTATAACTACAAATCCATCTCAAAACTAGAAAAATGAGAGCTGCCATTACCAGAGAGTTACATTTCACTAGAAAATATTCTATTGTATTCAGGGTATGAGAAAATAAATTGACTGTATCACTCAAACACTCCATGACAGTGTATGAATAATGTATTATTTTTAATATATACAATTCCACCTTTTTAAAATTGACTTCCTTATAGAAAAGATATATGCACACTGGGAAAAACATCTTTAACAAATGTTGTTAAACAACTGGATGGGTGTGTGTAAAAGAAACAAATATACTCATACAATTGCCCTCTTCAAAATTCAACTCTAGGTGGACCAAGGTATTCAACATAAGGCTGTATATACTAGATCTTATAGAAGAAAACATGGGTAATAGTCATTAGCTCCTTGTCCCAAGAAATAGGACACCAAAAGCACAGACACTAAGAACAACAATTATAGATGGGACATCATGAAACTGAAAAGCTATATGGCAAAAAACAAAACAAAACAAAACAACAACAAAAACCACCCTCATTCAAAAAAAGCTATTGGCTGCAGAATGGAAAAAGATCTTTATCAATTAAATAGCTGATAGGGGTTAATATTTAAAATATTTAAAGAACTGAAAGAACTGTACAACAAGAAAATAAACAATCTAATTAAAAATGGGGTACAGTGTAGAAGGAATCTTTTGTGTGTTGTATGGGTGCAACATCTACCAATTAGAAGAAAACCTATGGCTGAGGCAGGAAATAGTTGGGACACCTGGCAGGCAGAAAGGATTCTGGGAAAGAGCCAGGCATGGAAGATTCAGCCTAAAATGTAAGGAAGATGGATGCATGGTGCCGGAACTCACGTAACCAGCCATGTAGCAGGATGTAATTAGTATAATGGGTTATTTTTATAGAAGAGCTTAGGTATGACCTAGGTATTTGTTTAATATTTAATGAGTCTAATGAGTCATTATTCTGGGACCTAAGGGATGGGAAGAAAAGTCACCTGTAATATAATGTTCTCCAATTACAGTGCAGATAAAAATGGAGAGCTCTCAGAAGATGAAACACAACTGGCATCCTTAGTCATCAAGGAAATGTGAATCAAAACTACTTTGAGATTTCATTGCACCACTCAGAATGACCAAGAACAATAAAAGAAATGGCAGCTCACAATGGCAAGGATGTGCATTAAGATAATTTATCACTTTGAAGAAAGAGATTGAAGATGCCATGAGAAGATGGAATGATCTTCCTTGCTCGTGGATTGGGAGAATTAACATAGTAAAAATGGCCATCTCACCAAAAGCAATTTAAAGATTCAATGCAATCCCTATCAAAATCCCTATACAAAATTTTAAAGACATTGAAAGTTCAATTCTCAACTTCATTTGGAAAAACAGAAAACCCAGAATAGCTAAAAGAATCTTGTACAATAAAAGATCCTCTGGAGGAATCTCCATACATGATCCTAAGTTGTACTATAAAGCAATAGTAACTAAAACAGCATGGTACTGGCACAGCAACAGGCTGGTTGATCAGTGGAATCTAATCGAAGACCCAGATATGAATTCACACACGTATGGTCACTTGATTTTCGACAAAGAAGCCAAATCTATTCAATGGAAAAAGGATATCATCTTCAACAAATGGTGCTGGTTTAACTGGATATCTATGTGTAAAAGAATGCACCTGGACCCATATTTATCACCATGCACAAAACTCAAGTCCAAGTGGATAAACGACCTCAACATAAAATCAGAGACAATAAATTAGTTAGAAGAAAAATTGGGGAAGAGCCTGGAACACATTGGCACAGGAGACAACTTCCTGAACAGAACTCCAACATCCCAGGCATTAATGTCAACAATTAATAAATGGGACCTTATGAGGCTGAGAAGCTTCTGTAAGGCAGGAGACACTGTCAAGAGAACAAAGTGACAGCCTACAGACTAGGAAAAGATCTTCACCAATCCTACATCTGACAAAGGTCTAATATCCAAAATATATAAAGAACTCAAGAAATTAAACACCACCAAACCAAATAACCCAATTGAGAAATGGGGCTTGGAACTAAACAGAGAATTCTCAACAGAGGAATATCGAATGGCTGAGAAACACTTAAAGAAATGCTCAACCTCCTTAGTCATCAGAGAAATGCAAATCAAAACAACTCTGAGATTCCATCTTACTCCCATCAGAATGGCTAAGATAAGAAAATACAAGTGACACCACATGCTGGCAAGGATGTGGAGAGAGAGGAACACTCCTTCATTGCTGGTGGGAACACAAACTAGTACAGCCACTTTGGAAATCTATCTGGTGCTATCTCAGAAAACTGGGAATAGGTGATTTCCAGTTTCTAACTAGTATGAACACAACAGTAATGAACATGTGTTGATCTTGTATCCTTATAATAAGATGTAGAGTCCTTTTGGCATATGCCCAAGAGTGGTATATTCTGCATCCTGAGTAGAAATATTCCCTGCTTCCTGAGGAACTGCCACACTATTTCTATAGTGGCTATACAAATTTGTCCTCCAAGAGCAGTGAGTGACAAATTCTTTATTTAAATATATTTTGTTAATGTATTCATATTACATCTCCATTGTTATCCCATCCCTTGTATCCTCCCATTCTTCCCTCCCTCCCATTTTCCCTTTACTCCCCTCCCCTATGACTGTGACTGAGGGGACCTCCTCCCCCTGTATATGCTCATAGGGTATCAAGTCTCTTCTTGGTAGCCTGCTATCCTTCCTCTGAGTGCCACCAGGCCTCCCCATCCAGGGGATGTGGTCAAATATAGGGCACCAGAGTTTGTGTGAAAGTCAGACCCCACTCTCAACTCAGCTATGAAGAATGTCCTGTCCATTGGCTAGATCTGGGTAGGAGTTCGAAGTTTACTGCATGTATTGTCCTTGGCTGGTGCCATAGTTTGAGCAGGACCCCTGAGCCCAGATCCACCCACCATAATGTTCTTCTTGTAGGTTTCTAGGACCCTCTGGATCCTTCTATTTCCCCATTCTCCCAAGCTTCTCTCATCTAGAGTCCCAATATGATGTCCTCCCCTCTGTCCCACTTTCCTGGTAAGTGAAGACTTTCATGGGACATGCCCCTTGGGTTAGTGTCCAGATATAAGTGAGTATATACCATTTGAGTCTTTCTGCTTCTGGGTTAACTCACTCATTATGATCATTTCTAGTTCAATCCATTTATCCACAAATTTCAGGAAATCCTTGTGTTTAATAGCTGAGTAGTATTCCATAGTGTAAATGTACCACATTTTTTAAAATTCATTCTTCTACTGAAGGACACTTAGGCTGTTTCCAGGTTCTGGCTATTATGAATAAGGCAGCTATGAGCATGGTTGAGCAAATGCTCTTGTTGTGTGCTAGAGTATCTTCTGGGTATATTCCAAGGAGTGGAATAGCTGGGTCTTGAGGAAGCTCTATTCCCAGTTTTCTGATATAGTGCCAGATAGATTTCCAAAGTGGCTGTACTAGTTTGTGTTCCCACCAGCAATGAAGGAGTGTTCCTCTCTCTCCACATCCTAGCCAGCATGTGGTGTCACCAAGTATTTTAATGATATCCTCTTTGTAGTCATAGTTAATAATTGTGTATTAACCATTTTTACTAATATGTAACATGACAGGACAACATATGTAACAATAAATAAACCGAATGAGGACTGGAAGAATTGTTTAGTTGGGTAAAGGCTACACAAGCATGAAGATCTGAGTTCATATTTCCAGAACACTAGATATGTGACACATGGCAGCATATGACTCAATCTCAGTGCCTTTCTGGAGAAGACAAAATACCTGGTGCTTTGTGGCCAACCATTCCAGCTCAAGAAGCAAGCTCTGGGTGCAGTAAGAGATCTTGCTTCAAAATAAGGTGGAGATCTATAGGGAAGAATACCTCATGTTGACCTTTGGTTTCTGTAGACATATGAACACACACACACACACACACACACACACACACACACACACACACAGTAAAGTATTTTAAAAATAAATAATGTAATGAATAAAGTATTGTCAGGAAAGAGGAAAGACATGTTATGACAACAGTGAGCACTGTAATTCAAAGGCTGTGATAAAATTTTAAATTAGGCAAGGAGCAGAAACAAATTATAAGTTACTATATAAATTGATGGTAAATCTACTTAAAGAAGAATCCATTACTGGGTAAATTTTACGTATGAATTTGTCTAATTTTTGTCTGTTTGTTTTGTTTTGTTTTGTTTTGTTTTGGGGTGGGGGTGTTTCAAGACAGGATTTCTCTGTGTAATACGCCAGGCCATCCTGGAACTCTCTTTGTAGACCAGGCTGGCCTTGAACTCATAGAGATCTGCCTGCCTTTGCCTCCCAAGTGCTGAGATCAAAGGCATGCACCACTATGCCTGGCTTAAAGGATTTTTGTTTGTTTGTTTTTGGAGACAGGGTTTCTCTGTGTAGCCTTGGCTGTCTTAGACTCACTTTGTAGACCAGGCTGGCCTCGAACTCACAGAAATCCACCTGCCTCTGCCTTCCTGAGTGCTGAGATTACAAGCAGGAGCCATGACCAATTGAATGTTGAGTGAGACATTTCATTATATTTTACTTGAGTATCCTTTTCTTTTTAAAACTACATTGGCTTCCTTTGTAGAATAAGCATCACTGAAGTGTTTATTAAAATTGAACAGAGACCATCATAGTCAAGTAGTCTGTGGAAATAATTATAAGTGACCTGGAAAAACAAAATCAACTGAATTTAAATGTGCAATACACATAAATGTGTTTATTGTGATATAATGCATAACTATAGACCTATATTTTAGAAGTAAATTCTAGGCTTGATGAATGACATGTTCAATAAGATGTCACCCAATGATCTTTTAGCTTCACACAAGTAATCTTCTGCCCCTTGATATGTAAACAAAGTCTTGCTGATGTTGAACAATCATTATACATAAAAGTTCTGGGAAATGGAAGTGCTTTGTGAATTATATACATCATATGACATTGATAATGGAAGGCAAGCCAACAAACTCATCATTTTCCATTCTCTCAAAATGACACTGAATGGACTTTAATTATAGTGCGTAGGATGAAATTATGCTCTTCAGTTTAAAGATCTGCCTTTGTATTTATAAAATCAGGTTTTGAATTATATTATCAGTGTCAGGACGGTTGATAAAACAGTCTGGCTTTGGGTTTTATAATTATACAAAAGAAATAATAAAGTCACTTTATCTGCAGTACTTTAGGATCAAAAATCTATGACTACAAAAATAGAAAATATAATGAATCTCTCCTCAAAATTTCTAAGACACTATTTAAAAACCTTTAAAAAAACCAAAAAAACCTCCAATATTCCATAAATTGATATTTGTATTCCTATGGAATAACTGCTGTCATATTTTATGTGTCTGAAAAAATTATTGATTTAAATAAATATATCAATAAAAATTTCACTAGAATAAAGTACAGTCAATCACAGCATAATGATTGATAGCCATCTCAATCATATTTTAGGATTGATTCATAATTTTGTATGCATATAAATGCACTATAATATTTGATAGTAAGCTAAAAGAGTATGCATTTGATATTAATAGTCTGTGGCACTATGTTTTGCATAGTTAAAAAGACTCCCAAATGGACCATATTTCATCTAAGAAAATGCTTACAACTCAGTACTGGAGACATGTGTAGTTCATTGTCTAAGGATCATGGAATTCTCACTTTTGGTTTAAGTTTTACTATATCTAAACATATTTTGTCATTCTGTATAAAAATTAACTTGTGATGTTCTGCCATATTAATGACAGTAATGAAATGGTGGAAATAGATTGATAACTCTTTTTAACATTGTCTGTGTGTTTGAGATCAGGTAACTGATCTAACTATGTTGTCAAGATTACTCCTGATCCCCTTGCCTCTAATTCTCAAGGGCTAGAAGTGCATATATACATCACCATGTCTTGTTTGAATGCTTATTTTAAATAAAAATATTTAAATCATGTTTAATTTTGCTTGACTACACGAAATTTGCAATTTCTCTGAAACAATGAGTACTACAATTGAAGAGTATGTTTTGAAAAGTATCAGGCTTCATAGTTTCAATTGCATCTAAAATAACTAAGTAAGAAATATAAAATCATATAGAATTAACTTGGATTATTTTCTTTGTAAATAAGTAAACTGTTGGCAATCAGGCACCTCCATGGCCAGCTCCAGGGACTTAGTGACAACAGGACAGCCATCACCAGCTGCCAACATCACACTTCCACTGTTGCCCATGCTGCACAACCTCTTCCTATGTACGTGCTGTATCACCTTATGAAAAGACCTATTCCCCACCCCACCCCATTTTCTGCTATCCCCCAATACAGAGACAATCTCTGTATCCTCTTCCTTAATAAACCTCTCATGTGAGACCCACTGCATGGTGTCACGTTATGAATTCCACCATATAATTCTGCCACATGACTACAACATAAACAATCAGAGTAATTAAAAGAAAAGAAACTTGAAAAATGTGTGGCAGGTATAAAGTTCAGGACAGCTTCAGATTTAATCGCATTGGCAATCTAAAAACATAATCAGCATCTGGCTTGCAAAGACAAGACTGATAACCAAGACAGCTATTGTGTGTGTGTGTGTGTGTGTGTGTGTGTGTGTGTGTGTGCACGCCATACATGTCATGGGATATCTATGTATGCCTCTATGAAATAAAGAAAAGTGTGAAAAGATGTTGGGGCGACCCACAAATCTTGTATTTCTTGGCTATGAAAAGTGTGAGTAAGAAAAGTGGCTTTTTTCATAATACAGAGCTGGTATCCAGAGATGAGGCGGGAAGTGGGCAGGACTTCTGGGGAGAGAGAAGCAGGAGACTCAGGGGGCAGACACAGTAGGAGACAGAACGGAGCAATGATAACCATGTGTAGAGTCACGTTAAGTTAGTAGCTAGCTGAGAGACTGTCCCAGCAAAGGGCCTGTTAGGTTTGTTTAGATCACCTGTATGGATAACAGCCCTCAAACCTATCAGAAAATCTGTAGAATAAGTACATTTAATGTTTAATAAAAAAGACCCCAGACTCCAGTGGTGACCCCAAGGTCTCCAAGAAGGCCTGGGTTCAATGACACATGACTCTGCCTGGATTGTGATACTGGGCAAATCTGCCCCAACTGGCCCTCTGCAAAGGCCCTCCCTAAACTGTGGATATCTGGAGAGTTGACTGCCCTGTTTTGCCTAGACAAAACATGGTTGGTCATTCTCCCAAAGTTCTCTTCCATGGAAAGACCTCTCAGATTTGCTGGGCCAGGGCTGATGCTGAGATGCTGCCCTAAGATGCTGTTCCCAGAATGAAGCCAGTGACACCCGAAGAGCCTACTGGAAAGGCTGTCTGGATAATGGATAAGCCTCTGTCATATTAATCAGTACATGGACTGCTTGGATTATGCTCCCTATGGATATTATCATTCTTAGGTCTATGATGGGTTTGAAGATTAATTTAACAACAAAAAACCAAGGGTTTAACCGCCTTCTCAGAAAAGCGCAAAGTTTATGTAAGGTCTGAGGATCTAAGAAGTGTTTGAGGGTGAGGTGTTTTAAGGATGGTAATAGGAAAGTGATTTAAGGTACAAAAACTCTCCCCTTCCTATGCTACTGTTGTATTTAGACTGTTTAGAGCTTTAACATTAATCAGATTTCAAATTATCTCCCAAGCCAACTCATCTATTTTTGTAAACTTAAAAAGATTCTTGTAAGCTTCAGGAGATCCACTCGAATCCATAGGTCACACTCCAGATAAATATTTCCTATTTCAGAAGGTGGATCTCATTTCCTGGTTTTGGGACTCCCCTCCCCCAACTACCAAGACCATGGGTTAAAAGTTTCAAATACAAACTCCTTAGCTTTATCGTCTGCCCCTTACAATATTTTTTTTATTAATTTATTCTTGTTACATCTCAGTGGTTATCCCATCCCTTGTATCCTCCCATTCTTCCCTCCCTCCCATTTTCCCCTTATTCCCCTCCCCTATGACTGTGAGTGACAATATCTTACAGCATTCTGCCAGGTGTTGCATGCAGAACGCAGGGGCTCCTGCCTAAACCTCACAGACTGCATCAGCTAGACAGGCAGTTTATTAGCCACAGACAGTCTTGCAGATCCTGAACAGCAAAAACAACAGCCTGCTTTTCCCAGACTTGGCCAACATTTCAGCCTTTTGACCCCATGTCACCGCCTTACTGTCATCAGGAAGCAGTCAAAGACCAGATTATTTCTTCGGACATTATGCATGTATTATCAAGACAAGGCTGGGATGTTAGGTCCTGCTGCAGGGCGTGGCTGGCATGCCCTGCCTCTACCTAGGGGCGGGGCTTCCCCTCTCCCAGAGACTCACTACATAAACCAGAGGTTTTGGTTCCAAGGTGTTCCAAGGTCCCTTTTGCCCGCCCTTGTCCTTGCCCTTCCCCCTCCTCCCTGCCCTCTCTTCTTCCCTTCCCCTAGCTCATGCTCTCCCTTCCCTCATCCCTCCCATACTGCTTCCAATAAACCTGCATTAATAGAAGGTTCATTGCCAGTTAGCTCATTCAGCTTATTTAATCAATCAAGGCCAACAGCTTTAAACTATATAGATGTCTGTGCCTTAATTAAACCATAAGCAGGATCCTTGAAAGCCGCACAGTAAAAGGGAGAGATAATGTGAATGTTGTCATCTGATATTAAAGTGGTGGTGGTGGTGGTGGTGGTGGTGGTGGTGTGTGTGTGTGTGTGTGTGTGTGTGTGTGTGTGTGTGTGTGTGATTTCTAGTGGGTTATAAAATGCCTGGGATGGATGCTGGAAATTATATCCAGGTTCTCTGCATTAGCCACAAGTGGTCTTAATTACTAACCCTCACACCTTGGCAACAAATTTTGACATAGTCCATTAAGAATATCAGTTTAACATGTGATTAATATAAAATTATTATGAAATACATGGCTTATGTTTTTCTCAAAAATCCTCAAATCTTCAAAGGTGGCATGTATCTCACATAATACTTTTTAATTCCAAGGAGTCAGAGCTTAAGTGCTCAGTACTCAAATGGGCAGTGGTTATTTATTGAATAGCACAGCTGTGGTGCCTGTTAGTATACTGCCCCTGTCTGGATGGGAACTTATGATGTAACTACCTACCTGCCACTAGCTGTGCCCCTGCCTAATATATAAAAGGACAAACCTACCTCATCTCTCTATCTTACCTCACGTATCTTACCTCTCTCTCCCTTTCTCCTGGCCCCCTGGGGTGCCCTGCCCACTTTTCAGCTCTCCCACACTTCTACAAATAAGCTTCTCCATATCATATCTGTTGTATGGCTTATATTTCATATTTAAAAGTGCCAGTTTCCCTGACTTTAAACACACTTATGAGAACAAAGATGAAGTTTCCTGCTTTCTTGATATCTGGTGGATTTGATATGCAGCTTACTTCATTGCGTGGGTTAATAGTATATTCTTTAGTCAGGAAAACAAAATATGCCACTTTAGGCCAGCAGGATTGCTGAGGTTGGAAACTAGTGTCTATTTATTGACATGCTCCAAAATTAATAGGCAGCAAGATGTATAATAGCTACTGAAATGGGCAATAGCAATCTTACAGGAAGAGATAAGTGTGGCTCTCCCTGAGGTGCAGATACTGAGAATTGTTTTTGTTTTTGTTTTTGTTTTTTTAATCACATGTGACCTATTTTAGTGTATTGGCAAAACTGAACTTAACTTTGCAAGTGACTTAATGAAATGTAACTTGATATTCAATTTTCCTACAGACAACTTTCTAGGAGTTTCTTTAGGAAGATGCACGAAATTTGAGAAAAGCAAAGATAATTTGTGTTTTCCATGTAGCTTCAGATTTTAATAACATCTTGATCACTCAAAGGAGAAGAGAAATGTTCTTTAAATCTATCCTCTTTCTAAATTTTCTCTAAATTCTCGGTGCTTCATTTTCACAGAATCAAAGACACTTCTAAAACTGTAGGTCCAACAGAGCTGTTATGCTGTTTTTTTCGATTTCTCATTTTTCCTGAGTAATTCCATTCCGTAGGTGTCAAAAATTAACTGATTAAATCTGGAGAAGCCAAAGCAAATAAAAGCTTCTACTTCCCTTAATGAAACCTCTCTCCATTTTGTTCGAAATATTGTTGAGAAAGGGGAGCCCTCCTCCCTAAAAAAAGAAGGGGGAATGTAGAAATATATAGGGAAGATAGAATAAAAAGTAGATTAGTGAATCTACTCCTCAACTTAATGCCTCAATTATCACTCACAAGGTTATTTTTAATTCACTGGTAGAAAATTTTGTATATAGATGCAAAATAAGTTTGATTTTAGATACAGGGGTATAGAATTCAAATGTAAGATTATTCTTCACCCACATTATATAAATTTGTACTCTAATATAAGGGATTGTACCTATATAACTCAATTATAATACAAGATTTACTTCCAAGACATTAAAAGTGCTATTGCAGGATGCCTAGGATAAATAATTTATACAAGTTAATTGTTAGTTCATCAAATCATGGTCATATCAATTACTAGTCCTTTTTTATCACAAGAATATATACCCTAGGTCTAACACATAGATATGATTCTATAGAAAGACAAGGTAAAATAGTTAAATAAGGTCTTCAAAAACCTCAGAGACATGGCATGTATCAGGGAATACGGCATTTAAAAATGCTTTTGCTGTTTTAAAGATTCACTGACAATGAGACAGGTTAACTCCTGGCAACACACAGCCTACCTCAAAGAGGATGATGAACATCAAAGAACCTCCTTATGGAGATGGCTTCAAATGTGGCAAATAAGCCACTGGGGAAAATGTCCTCATTTCTACCACAAACACAATTCTGCCTAAAAAACAGTAAGCTTGGATGCAAGCAGAGTTGACAGCCAAACTCTGCCAAGACAGAGTAAGCAAGTCCTCAATACTTCCTGCCTCACCAACATGTCTGTCAGATATATCACCCAGAAGGCTGAAGATGATGCTCCAACATAATAGAGAGTTTTGGGTGACTATTCAGGTAGGAAACTGTCTCTGTCATCTTCTCATTTGGAAAGCTACTAACCTGCACTCCTGGCAGATTCAGATAATCAATTTTTTTCCTTCTCAAGTCTCTGATGGAGTTGAAGACCAGTTAGCTTAGTTTTACAATGAAGCTTAGTTGTTTAGGGGTTAAGATGTTTTTAGGTCTAGATAGATATTTTAAGTGATAATGACAAGATGTGATGGAGATTGATTTACATTCAGAATTTTAGATGATCAAGATAGGAAAGATGTTTTCTTCAAGGTTGCCAAATGCAAATAGCTAAAATACTAAGAATGTAACATTTATATAATTCCTGATTATGTCATGGTTCTTCTTGCTATAGGTAGTTTATTGTATATATGTGTAATAATATAAATGTATATGTAAAAAATTAAAAAATATTTAAGAAAAAAAGAAAAAATAAATAAAAAATATTTTTGTACTGGGGATATAGCTCAGCAGGTAAAAACACTTTCTGTTCATCCTGACAACCTGAATTCTGTTTCAGGACAGCATGATAGATGGACAGAATTGATTTCCTAACAGTGTGTGGTGGCATGCATAAACACACACACACACACACACACACACACACACACACACACAGCACATACACACAAATAAATGCAATAAAATAAAATTTAAAAGAAATATCTATTTATTGCAAGCCTTAATTTAAAGATAACTAGCCAGGTAAAGTAAGCATCTCATTGGAAAAGGATTTTTTTATTTACTTAGTTTTCTTTTGATGGAAGAAGCCTTCTAATTTTTTAATTACCTTCAAGATCTGTAGGATGACTTTAGTGGGAAAACTTCACTTGCTGCCTCTGGGTACAGGCCTAATGACTTAGGTCTGATACCACATGATATCATAGGTCTGATAGCTCACAGAGAAGTAGAAGAAGAAATCTGCCTTGTTCAAGTTGTCCTCTGTCCTCCACACATACTTCTACTGTATACCCACCCATACATGATTAAAAACCCACAAAATTTATTTCCAAATATATTAATATTTGCATAAATTAGTTGATTGTAATGAATTACTTTTATGTAAAAAATTAATTAAAGTGGACTATTACTAAATAATCTTGTCCAGCACCATCTTAAATGTACCCCTAACCCTAGGATCCCCATGGATATCTGAGGTAATCATTTAGCAAACATAAAAGTACCTGTGCAGCCTCAGTAATAGCTTCACTTGCTCTTGCTATGCCTACTCTCCAAGCCAATACTTAGGTAATAAAACACCAGGCCACGAAAATATTGTGATGTCTCTAGCACTCACTTCTGTGTTACAGATACATATTTAAAATGAACACTTATGCAAATAGGAGATGGTTTGTTTGCATGTGTGGATAACTTAACACAGAGAAGTATCTCTGAACAGATGTTAAGAATTGGGAGACACACTTAAAGGATTGTTTTCCTCAGGAAATCCAGCATAGATCAGAGGAAAAAGCAGAAAACAGTCAGGCTTACTAAGACTTCATCCTTTATAAAACAAGAATAACAAGGATCCCACCTGGAATGTGTAGTGTTGAAGAAGGTTCTTGATTTAAGAGTGCAAGTTAAGTCAAGGGAAAAAAATAACTTGGTAGTTCCTTCTGACAAATCTGATGGAGACAGGAGATGACCAGTTATGGCATAGTAACCATAATCAATCTTTTCTTTACGTAGCTGAAGCTGTTTACAGCTGTTGCTAAAACACAGTGGAAAACTGAGCATCTATCATCAGTGAACAGATAAACCAATAAAAACTTCAGTAGCTCACAGCTGCTACTGAGCCTGTTAATGTCTGCATTTTAATGCTCATTAAACAGACAGGGTAAGTGTTTGTTGCACAAGAACACAGGTCCCGAGTTTGATATTCAGCCACATAAAAGGTAGGTGTGATGGTGTGTGCCTGTAATCCAAGCACCAGTGAGAAGGAGACAGGTGGATCACTGGGCCTTGATGACCAGCCAGTCAAGCTCAATTGCCAAGTTCAAGATTCAGTGACAGACCCCATCTTTAAAACTAAGGTGAACAGTTAAGGAAGACATCTGCCATCAACCTCTACCTCCACCTATATGAGGTATATACATGTACAAATACACATGCTCACATTTATACATGAGAAATAACACCAAATTCCACAGCTTTTCATAAGGATACTTGGTCACACATGACATGAATATGGCATTTAAATTTAAAATATTAGATTAGTTTTATAGCTTTTGAGTATCAAGCATAAAATATGTAGTTTGTTTTCAAAAAGGAGAGAAAAAGAAAGGTTGTGAAATTGGAGGGAGGATCTGGTATGAGTTGGAGAAATGAGAAACAGCACTCAGAATATATTATTGAGAGAGAGAGAGAGAGAGAGAGAGAGAGAGAGAGAGAGAGAGAGAGAGAGAGACAGAGAGAGAGAGAGACAGAGAGAGAGAGAGAGAGACAGACAGACAGACAGACAGACAGACAGAGAGAGACAGAGAGAGAGAGAGACAGAGACAGAGAGAGAGAGAGAGAGAGAGAGAGAGAGAGAGAGAGAGACAGAGAGACACACAGAGAGAGACAGAGAGACAGAGAGAGAGAGACAGAGAGAGAGAGAGAGACAGAGACAGAGAGAGAGAGAGAGAGAGAGAGAGACAGAGAGAGAGAGAGAGACAGAGAGAGAGAGAGGGAGAGAGAGAGGGAGAGACAGAGAGAGACAGAGAGAGAGAGAGAGAGACAGAGAGAGAGAGACAGAGAGAGAGAGAGAGGGAGAGAGAGAGGGAGAGACAGAGAGAGAGAGAGAGAGAGAGAGAGAGAGAGAGAGAGAGAGAGAGAGAGAGAGAATGGAGTGTCTTTCTGGACTGAAATGGAGACACATGCAAATCCTGTAAGTTAAGTTATGAACAGTGAATGCAGTTTGGTGACTAGTCTTAACTGTCATGTTTAATTGTATAAAATATAGTCATAAAGAAAATACATAATATTGTAATCACTTTCATTAATGCTGGGAGATACTTGGAGGAACTATTTCATTCTGACTTTTTTGTTAATACATATTCTATGTTTAATTAAAATATACTTTTACAAATATTATAATGTATGGAGTTTGTGCTCACCAAACCTTACTATAAAGTATTAACACAACTCTCCTAATTTCTGTATTGTTTTTATTCTGCAAATCTGAAATGAGGTCTATATTTTCTTGTCCTAGTATTTATAGAGTCAGATTTTTTTTCATAATTTAGAGCACAGGTTTTCTTTTTTCAATCATGTACTACAAATAAGATAAATAAGACACTCTCACTGAATTATTTTTTTTATAAAAGTATGATAGTCTGAAAAAATGTCATTTTTATTCACAAGACAGCAAAGCATTGGTCCAAGTTTATAGGGTTTTGTACAAATTATGTGATTCCCTAATATAATTTCAAAAGAAAAAAGCCAAATAAAATGCTGAAAGTATGGACTTAAATTAACTGTGCCACAAATTCATGTAAGGCACTGTGCAGGATGGGTAAAGAGGAGAAGGGAAGGTCATTTCCACTTTGATTAGCTGGGGCCCATGGTTGGACGCCAATGTAGAGATACAAAAGTCAATCACGAGTTGGGGAATGATGGCATCAGTGGAGACAACAGGGGGAAAGGCGGGTGAATGTGGGAACTGTCATCTCCCTCTGAGATAGTCAAGACCTGGATATCAGAGATATTGAAAACACTGGAGAGATTGGCAAGAATAGAAAACAGTCACTACCAGTATCACTTGGGAAGGGTGTGTACAGATGCTTTTATATTTAGAGAGCATTTAATGGCTAACCTTGTATTCTCAGTAGTATACTGAGCTACAGTGATACATCATTCTGCGAAAGATCCCACTCGAGCAGAAGAGAGCCCTAGAGAAGAAATAGAGTTCTATCTTTCATCACTCTTCCCCTTCTTTTCACTCTCTGGGAAACATACTTAAATCTCCAAAGTCTATAAAGGAACAAAACCTAGATATGATAGCTCATACTGTAATCCCAACACATGTGAGATTGAGGCAGGAGGATAGGTGTGAGTTTGAGGCTAGCCTGGGCTACAGAGCGAAACCCTTCTATTAACCAACTAACGTTGCAAACATAACAGTAGTTGTAGTACTATGCTAAATTTCCACAGGTTATTCCAGAATTACTTAGAGTGTTCCTTTACTGTGTTTATCCATATTGCTAAATAACAATGCTTTTTATTTAATTTTTAAGAATTTAATGTATATGAGTGTTGTATTTGGATCACTTACATCTCCCCTCTAAATCTTTCTAAGCCTCCTCAAATTAATGAGATATTAAAACTACACATACACATATACACACATATAGGAAATATATACATAGTAAATATATGTTATGAATATAATATATATTGAAACTTGCTTGAAAATAATACAGTAGTGGAGACAAACAGGATGAAAAAAAAGGGGCCCATTGTACTATTTTGTCTTGGCCAAGTGTCTCAAATATACAATAATATTTTAAAATAAAAAATGAGACAAATAGTAGATTAGATTTTCCCCTCCCAACACATTGGTGAGTCAGCTGGTGTCATGGTGCAGGGAGGTCCTTTAGGTAACCCTATTGTTGAAGTTCTACGGGTACACTTTTCTTCTCACATCTAAGAGATGCCATCTAGCAGCTGGCATATTGGTCTCCTGGCTCACACAATGCTTCTGCCACACTTTCTACTTTTCTTGCACTTTAGGCACAGAGGTCACGTTGTGGATGTATTGATTGGAACTGTGTACTCTGTATCATGTATCTTCATTTTGACCAATGTGGACTGAGAAGACATAGACCCTACAACAGAGCCAAATATAGCTATTTTCTGAAACCAGTAACATTTTTAACTATAATCTAAATGCTTGTCCTTATAGCCAAAGATAAATGCATCTCTTACCCATTATGAAAGTAGTTTTTTTTTTCAACAGATGGAAATTGAATGACAAAGCTTTAAAGCTGCAATATGTAGAGTTTCCATTTTCACCTATTATAGACTTCCTTTTTGGAACAAACAAATGAACAAACAAACAAAAACAAAAAAAGCAAAAAACCAAATAAACCTATAAAGATATTAAGATATACTATTCTTACATCACATTTACTTCCCTTGGCTCATTCGAATAGTTACAACATTTTAAAGACAATATTTAGCATATGGATTAGTTTCATCAATCTAATTAGTTGCAAGTCATCTATAGTGACTTTGTGTGTTTCTCTAAAACTTCTGACTTCATCTCTGATTTTTGTTGGTATGCTTGCTCATTTGCACAGTTTCATGATGCTTTAAGCATTGCTTTTGTTTTTTTTTCTATGCTGCTTTTTATTGGACTTATTTGCTATACTATCTATATTCATTTTTACAGCTTTTTCCAGTGTCTGATGACCATTTCCTGGCTAACTGTTGCATGCCTCAGCAATTTTGCCCTCTCATCTGAGCTGAAAACTAGGTTTCTATTTTTCTGTGTGTGTGGAAATATCTTTATAGAGCGATAGCCTTTATTCTTTATTTTAGGAATGCCTACATACTAAACTTCTATTTCAAAAACATCCAGGCACACTTAGTTCTTTTTTTGATTCATTTTGTAGTTATTTAATCAACTGTTTTACTTCCAGAAACCTCTCCAGGTTATTTTCACATAAAATTCCCTAAGCTACTGAGTCCTCATAAAACACTTTCATGTGTATGAGTCACTGTTATTTTCAACTGTGATGCACAATTAAGCCCACTCTATGTCCTTTGCATTGTCTACATATTCATGGATGTTATAACTTCTGTGACCTATTCATTATAAAGGATATTGTTTCTACAATTTTCTACATGTATTGAGACATAATTTTGTTTTGTTAATATTTCTTCTGTTATTTTTTTCTCTGTCTACAAGCAGGAACCAAGTTAAATATAGACTGAAAATATTTTTTGAAGGATGGCCAGATTTCATTATACCCGATACTTCTGAAGAACAGGGAAGGAAAAGACATGAAGACATTTGAATTGGACATATGACAAATCTTATCAAATTGGTTTGTCCTTTGTGGTATGTCCTGGACTGGTCTTTTGTGACATGATGGATAAGCATGGACGGTGGGTTGTCATGGGCCTCAGTGACTATGAGTGGAGGATATGGTCAGTTCAGTTATTCAACTGTCTCCGGTTAACTGCTGCAAAGCACACTGAGTGTGTTGATGTTGTTTGATTTTAAACTTATCATTGAATATGATTCTACCTACTAGCATGAGATTCTAAAAAATAATAGGTCAGTGTGTGCTGCAGCCTGGGTCTTACCTACTCTAAAATCTCATGCGTCAAGGCTTGGGAGGTGGCAGAAATGTGTAGTTGAGCAATAGTAAGAATTCTTTACTTGATTTGGTTCATGCTCTTGAGTGGGACAGATAGACTTTGAACTCTTTATAAGTTTTTCTCTTATGTTTTGTGGTCAAAAGGTGAATAGCTTTTCTGGCATATGCTTTGGTCATGTTGTGCTACCTAGCCATAGGCCCATAGCAGCAGGTCATTTGAATATGTGGTTACACTTCCAAACTCTAAGCCTAAATCAACATTTTCTCTTAATTATGTTAAATATTAACTGTATATATTTATCAAGCACTTTATACCATGGTGAATAAATGATTGAGTTAGTACATGAATCATGTCATAAGAACTCTTCTACAAACTGTCAATGGATAGTGCTACCACATGTGAGACACACTGTTCCTGCTCCCAGGAGCTCAGAGACTCTTTGGCCAATGAAACTTACTAAAAAAATTGTGATAACAGTCTTAAGACACATTTCAAGGAACCTGTATTCAATGACCAAGATAGAGATGTTTGTTTTGAGCTTTCGTCTTCACCATTAAAACAGAGCAGAAACTACACTAGGAGAACTTCCTTGTGCTTGTGGCACTAGGGAGTGAACCGAGGGCAGGCAAACATTCTTCTATTGGGTTCTATTTCTATACTCATTTTGCTACATTTTATATTGAACTATTACTGAGTTGCTCGGGCTAGCCTCAGTTGAACTCAATGTGTAGTACAGAGTAGCCTTGAACTTGTGATCCTTCCTCTCAGATCCACCAGCCTCACCTTCCCAGTAGCTGGGATTATGAGCATCTGTGGTGAAGCCTGAGTGAGCTGTCTCCGTGGTCTAATTTTTATAAGAAAGTAAATTATTGCTTTGTTTGAGCTTCCTTGGTTCATTTTTAGCACATTTCAGGTTATGTCAAGGCTTTTGCTTGTTAAAGTTGCAGAGGGTCTGTTATTAGATTTTCTTATCTGAGGAATAATGGGATTATAATTGGTCCTAACACTTAGAACCCAAAGAAGTGGATGAGTTGTAATCTGCATGATGATACAGTAGATTATGAAAACTGAGAGACATGAGGACTGAGAGGCCATTATTGGGATCTACCACAACAGTGAAACTTGAGGTGAGAGATAATGGTGGTGAATATAGGAGGAGGTCAACAGACACAATAATCTAGCAGAGGTAGGAAACACCAACCCACTTACAAAACCTTTGACCCAAAATGTACTCTGTCTATAAGATATGCAGGGATGAAGATAGAGCAGAGATTGAGGGACTGTCCAACTAATGCATACCCGAAACTGAAACCCACCTCTTGGCAGAGAACCAACCCCTGAAACTATTTATGATACTCTGCTATGCTTGCAGACAGGAGCCTAGCGTAGCTGTCCTCTGAGAGGTTATATCCAACATTGGATCCAAACAGATGCAGAGACTCATATCCAAACATTGGACAAAGTATAGGGAGTATTATGGAAAAGTGGAGAGATGGATAGAAGATCCTGGAGGTGTCAGGAGTTCCACAAGAAGACCAACAAAGTCAACTAACCAGAGCCTGTAGAGACTTGTGAGGATGGAAGCACCAACCAAGAACCATGCATAGACTGGACCTAGGCCCCCTACACAGGTGTAGCAGACAGGCAGCTGAGGCTTCATGTGGATCCTCTAGTAAGGGGAGTGGGGTGGGGCTGTTTCTGACATGGACTTGGACTTGGAGGCTGCCGTCTGATCACTGCCCCCTGGCAGGGTTGCCTTGGCAGTCCTGATGGGAATTGATGAGCTGAGGTGGGTGGGTAGAAGGGCTCCCCTTCTCTGAGAAATGGGGGAGGGAGAGGAGGATGACAGAGGGAAGGTAAGACCAGAGGATAAGAGGGAGGGACCATGATAGGGAAGTAAAGTGAATAAATTAATTAATTTTTTAAAAGCTTGAAAAGTAATAATAAAAAGTAATGGTAACCCTTAAGTGTCAAACCAACCACTTTACATATACAATGTGCTTTAAACTCTTTCACAAAATAGTGATGCCCAAACCATACAGAACTCATCCTTAAAAACTAAGTATTTCCCTCAAATTGCTTAGATGGGCTTCCATCTAGGTCATCCCATTTAAAGCCCATTTGAGAATAGCTGTTGCCTCCTCTTCAGAGAAATAATTCTTGTAGAGTTGACTATGGTTCAGGGAGAATGTACACATGAAGAATGATGGAAACTGAAAATGTTTTATTCTGACATGTCTTTAATTCTCTCAACCCTGGGGGGTGAGTTACAGAGTTGCAAATAAGCTAGAAAACCAAGAGAGCTTGTTTGACAATCCAAATCTTTGTCTTGAAGACATTCTTTTGCTACCAATGCTCAGAGGAAGGATAGCAGGCTACCAAGAAGAGACTTGATACCTATGAGCATATACAGGATGAGGAGGTCCCCCTCAGTTACAGTCATAGGAGAGAGGAATAGGGGGAAAGTGGGAAGGAGGGAGGAATGGGAAGATACAAGGGATAGGATAACAGTTGAGATGTAATTTGAATAAATTAATAAAATCTATATAAAAAAAGTTCTTTTGCATCCCTGTCCTTCAGTTTTCATACTTATAAAATGGAGACAACTAATGTCAGAGAATTGGTAGGAAGGTTAAACATCAAGACACAGCTTAAAGTGATCAATAAACAAGAACAAAGTTGACAACACCTTTCTCCATACATGGAACCTGCAACCATAATCTAGGAATTAAAGTGCCTTACGTAGGATTGTATGTACAATATTATCTAGCATTATCTTTTGTGCACAGTGAGTTCTGCAAAGCATATACCCTCTTCCTTTTAGTAAAGCATTTTTAAACATCTTCGACTTTCTCAATTCCAATACAGACTGTGCATATCTGTGATAGGAACCAGCCCTTTGTCTTTCAATTCCCAGTCATACTGAATGTGACAGTTAAGTTGCTGAAGGAGGAGACCACCATATCTTGTAGTCTGCAGAAGGATGTGCTTGGCTTTCAGTAGTCAGTTAAGATGTGAATAATACATTGTGATTCCTATTTTTACTTGCAGCATTTTGTTTAAAGCAACCTTAGAATAACTATAATGCATAGTATAGTCTCTGTCATTAATGCGAAGGCATGTTCAAGTAATAAAACTGATTATATTATATTTTATAGCATATCTATCTATCTATCATCTATAATCTATTTATTTATTATTTTTAACATCTTTTTATAAATCAACCTAGCAAAGCTCATAAGAACTCACAAAGACTGAAGCAGAAAGCACAGGAACTACACAAGCCTGTACCACGTTCTTTGCATACATATTTTAACTTTCTGTTTAGTGCTTTATGGGACTCCTGAATGTGTGAATGAGTGGTTTCTGATTCTTCTGCCTTATGGTGAGGCACTTCTCCCTCTGTTTGTTTGCCTTGTCCAATTTCAATGTGATGACTTTTGGTTTATCTTATTATGATTTTTTTATATTATTGTTTTTTTTAAAAGCTTGTTCTTTTCTAATTTGTAGCATTTGCATCCTATTTGTTTTTCACAAAACCAGTCAGTTTTGTTTTAAATTTAAGAACAACGCTAAATTGTACTATCAAAACTTTTGCCAAATATAAAGATTTAAAAAAAATATTAATAGTAATGGTTATTCTTGTTTGTCAACTTGACTACATCTGGGATGAACTAAAACACCAAAATGACTGGATGCACCTGTGAAAGTTTTGTTGTTGTTGTTGTTGTTTTCTTAATTAAATAATTCTAATCTGGATCTTTGAGGTGGGAAAATACCTTTAATTCAGACCTTTTGGTGTGGGAAGGCCTACCGCTAATCTGGATCACTCTCTTCCCTGAAAGACTATATAAAGGACTTGGAAAACAGAAGTCCCCTCCCACCTCTCTCTCTCCCTCCCTGCTTCCTCTTGCCCTCACTAGTAAGCCCATTTATTCACTGGCATTGGGGCCAACTTCTTTAGGATTCTGGTATACTTAAGACCCGCTGGAAAAAATAAAAAAAATAAAAAATTAAAAATTAAAAAATAAAAATAAAAAAGACCCTCTGGGACATTCAGCTTTGTGAACTGACTTTTGAATCTTCAGTGCAGGCAGCCATTGTTGGATTAGCTGGACCACAGGCCTGTAAGTCATTCTGATAAACCCTTTGTGTGTGTGTGTGTGTGTGTGTGTGTGTGTGTGTGTGTGTATGTGTGTATGTATGTATATGTGTGTGTGCATACGTGTGTTTGTCTGTTTGTGTGTGTCTATATGTGTGTATTCATTCTTTAAGTTCTGTTACTCTAGAGAATACTCATGAATACATTATGAAATAATAAACTATTCTTAAAGAAAATTTTCAGTTCATCAGGAGGGCGCTTGTTAGCACAACATATATGAACATAGGCTTTTGTCTTGATTTTTTTGGAAGTATGCAGAATTCTAAAATGGGTATGATAAAGCAAGGCATTGGCTTTTTGTTTTAATCAAGTGTGCATTGGGGGAAACACTTTCCAAGTTTATTTAGAGCACTGGACTATTCTAATAAATAAAAGGAGTAGAATTTCTGTCATAGCGTTCTACTGACTGCAAATTTTTTGTTAACTTTTATCTTTTATTATTGAAGGTATATGTCTGTTGTAATGGCTTGAAGTTTAGAGATATACTATGCTTTTGATAGACTTGAAAATTAAAATGTAACATCCATTTTATTAATTATGAATAGAAAAACAATTTCATTTCTTTTTTTTTTTCAATTTCATTTCTTTATCAAAGAAATTAAATTTAGCAAAAGCTATAAGACATTTCTGGTAATTTGAGAAGCTTTAGTATTTGTTTCAAATTAAATACAATCATTCATCATCTATGCATTCCATTTAATACTTAATTCTTGTTGTAGAAACTTATCCCCATATATGATATTGTGCTATTGAGAGGTTGACTGAAGCAAACTTTCAATGAGTGTCTATTATTTATAGGGCCACAAGATAGCTTCTAGATTCCTTTGAAGGATGCAAATGATGCCAATTCCCTGCTATTTCTCTTTTCTTTTTAATCTTCAATCACCATTAAATTTCAGGGATAGTCTCCCTCAATCACAGACATAGGGGAAGGGAGAAGGGGGGAAGTGGGAGGGAGGGAGGAATGGGAGGAAACAGGGGAAGGGCTAACAATCAAGATGTAATATGAATAAATTAATTAAAAAAATTTCAGGGATACTGTAGACTTTTTGTCAGACATAGAAAGATGAGTGGAAATATCATGAAGAACATTTATATGCCTAAAACTATGCTTATGGTATATTGGGACGAACCAAAGAAAGAGATGAAGTTAAAGACCAGAAGAGGGGACAGGAAACAAGTACTGCTAAACACTTTACTCTCTAGCAATGTACAAATGTTTCTGTGTAAATATACACATGTGCATGTGTTTCTGTGTGCCCACTTTTGAGTTTATAAATGCATACACATGACAAAGAAAGTCTTTTCTGTATTAATTAGACTGGTCATGTTAGATTTCCCCTGAACTAGTATCATATCCTATGTGTAATATGTAATAAACAAAATGTAACATATGTAGTTTCCATAAAACTCAATTGACATTGACTATATATTACTTACATTTAATATAGTTAAATAATTTGATGAGGGAAGTTCGGTGGGGAAAAGTGAAAAATGATAGCAAGTTTTGTTTTTAAAATTTTCATTTGAATTAATGTCATAAAACATTTAATTCCATCATGGTTGTGATAAATCAAATACTAATCAAATAGAGAACTTATAAACCCCTAATCTTTTATATTTTCAGTAATTACTGGGTCATGTGTGCTGAAAGTGATTCAGTATCTGGCTTGCTTCATGTCATGTCTTCCACATATGTCTTGTTCTGCTATCTTGGTCCTGAGGCTTGGCTCTGGTCTGATCAGTAATGTGATGCTCCTGAGCATAGAGTCAGCGGTGCCGGATCCAGCTGAGTAAGTGCCATTCATAGGAAGAGTGTTCTCCCAAAAGCCTCTCAGCATCTAGAATAAAGTGATCAGCAACACACAAAGGTTTTGAGATGGAGACTGGTGCTGTGAGGTTGATGGTATGCAGAAAGCCTCTGTTCAATGATAAAGTCCTTGGTTCCGGAGTTCATCGGCCCTAAGAGCTTCTAGATTTGTTAGGAGACCTGGACTGAGTGCTATAAGGCTAGAAAGGGGTGCTTTCTCTGTTAAGGATGCTGTCTCGCAATTGATGGTATGAAGAGAAAATGATTCCAAGAAGGTTCAAAAATGAACTTTATTTCTTGGGTGTAAAACATTGAGGCACATGAGGCTTAGAAACAGTGTCTGTAGAATTTTAAAAGCTAGACCTTTTGTTTAAACAATGTGAGATTTTTATGAAGTCTTTAGGAGAAAGAAAAATTCTTCATACATAATGGAAACTATAATTTTACATGGAAGCGAATACTAGAATATATTATTATCAGGTCGCAACCCACTGCTGCCAGAGAAAGAGAAACTTCTTAGTGTGAATTTAACATACTTTATTACACTAGCATTCACTTATATTTATTGAACACCTTGCCTTAAATAACTCTATTTATTCAAGGTGGTTCTAGCATGCTCATCTTAGGGAAAAAGAAAATGAAGCTTAGAAAGTTTAAGTAGAGGAGTTCCAAGATGGTGCATCCCATACCTGAGTAGCAGAAGATCAGAGACTGTGGACCTAGTGAGCGACCTGGCTGCTGACTTCACAGGAGGAGAAACAGAATGGCTGTGGAGAAAAGGGGAACACTCCTCCATTGCTGGTGGGAGTGCAAACTTGTACAATCACTCTGCATAGGAGTCTTACTCATGATAGCCAGAATCGGGAAACAACCTAAAAGTCCCTCAACTGAAGAATGGATTAAGAAACTGTGGTACATTTACATGATGGAATACTACTTGGCTATTAGAAAAAAGGGAATCTTGAAATGGTCAGGCAAATTGATGAAACTAGAAATGATCAACCTGAGTGAGGTAACTCACACCCAGAGAGACACACAAGGCATGTACTCACTTATACGCAGATTGTAGCCATATAGTACAGGATAAACACATACAATGCACAGACCCAAAAAAGATAAGTAACAAGGAAAACCCTAGGGAGGATGCTTAAATCTCACTCAGAAGGGGAAATTGAATAAACAGTGGTAGGGGATGAGCTGAGAGAACACAGTTGAAGAGGAAACACAGAGAGAAAGGAAGGTGGAAATCACTTTTGGAGAGCAGGGCTAGGGGACAGAAGGCTTACAAAGAAAAGAGAAATTGTCAGATGAAGAGTTGGTGAAGATCTTTTCCCAGTCTGTAGGCTGTTGCTTTGTTCTCTTGACAGTGTCACCTGCCTTACAGAAGCTTCTCAGCCTCATGAGGTCCCATTTATTAATTGTTGATGTTAAGGCCTGGGCTGTTGGTGTTCTGTTCAGGAAGTTGTCTCCTGTGCCTATGAGTTCCAGACTCTTCCCCACTTTTTCCTCTAACTGGGTTAATGTCTGTGGTTTTAGGTTGAGGTCTTTAATCCACTTGGACTTGAGTTTTGTGCATGGTGACAAATAGGGGTCTAATTTCATTTTTCTACATGTAGACATCCAGTTAGACCAGCACCATTTGTTGAAGATGCTGTCGTTTTTCCATTGAATGGATTTGGCTTCTTTGTCAAAAATCAAGTGAGCAAATGTGTGTGGATTCATCTCTGGGTCTTCAGTTCGATTCCATTGATCCACTAGCCTATTGCTGTGCCAGTACCATGCTGTTTTAATTACTATTGCTCTATAGTACAACTTGAGATCAGGTATGGAGATTCCAACTCTTCATCTGACAAAGGTCTAATATCCAAAATATATAAAGAACTCAAGAAATTAAACACCACCAAACCAAATAACCCAATAGAGAAATGGGGCGCAGAGCTAAACAGAGAATTCTCAACAGAGGAATATCAAATGGCTGAGAAACACTTAAAGAAATGCTCGACCTCCTTAGTCATCAGAGAAATGCAAATCAAAACGACACTGAGATTCCATCTTACACCCATCAGAATGGCTAAGATCAATAACTCAACTGACACCTCATGCTGGCGAGGGTGTGGAGAAAGAGGAACACTCCTGCATTGCTGGTGGGAATGCAAACTTGTACAACCACTTTGGAAAGCTATCTGGTGCTTTCTCAGAAAAATGGGAATAGGGCTTCCTCAAGACCCAGCTATTCCACTCCTTGGAATATACCCAGAGGATGCACTACCACACAACAGGGACATATGCTCAACCATGTTCATAGCTGCCTTATTCATAATAGCCAGAACTTGGAAACAACCTACGTGTCCCTCAACAGAAGAATGGATAAAGAAACTGTGGTACATTTACACTATGGAATACTACTCAGCTATTAAAAACAAGGAATTTCCAAAATTTGTGGACAAATGGATTGAACTAGAAATTGTCATAATGAGTGAGTTCACACAGAAGCAAAAAGAGCTAAATGGTATATACTCACTTATATTGAGATACTAGTCCAAGGTGTACGTCCCCATGAAAAACTGTACCTACCAGAATAGTGGGTAAGAGGGGAGGACATCCTATTGAGACTTTAGGTGTGAGAAGCCTGGGAGAAAGAGGAAATAGAAGGATCCAGCAGGTCCTGGAAAATCACAGGCGAGTCTGGGCCCTGGGGTCCTCCGCAAACTATGGCAACAGCCAAGGAAAAAATAGGCAGTAAACCTCGAACCCCTACCCGGACTAGCCAATGGACATTCTCCATTGTTGAGTGGAGAAGGAGATCTAACTTTCACACAAACTCTGGTGGCCCATATTTGAACATGTCCCTTGGATGGAGATGCCTGGTGGCACTCAGAGGAAGGATAAGAGGTCACCAAGGAGAGACCTGATACCCTATGAGCATATACAGGGGGAGGAGGTCCCCCTCAGACACAGACTTAGGGGAAGGGAGGGGAGTAGGGGGGAAGTGGGAGGAAGGGAGGAATGGGAGGATACATGGGATGGGCTAACAACTGAGATGTAATATGAATAAATTAATTTAAAAAAAAGAAAAGAGAAATTGTGGGCAGGGACATCTTCATGACAAGGTGGAAACTTAAGTCAGGGTAGGCTTCTGAGAGGATATGAGGGGGACTCTACCTGAGATTCCTAGTAGCAGGGGTCATGGAGATTGAAGAAGACACCTTCTAACTAGATAAGTCCACAGTGGAACACCAGCTTACCCACAAAAACTTTGACCCCCAAATTACCCTGCCTATATGACACACAGGGATAAAGATAGAACAGGTAGAGCAGAGATTAAGGGGATGTCCAATCAATGCCTTGCCCAAACCAAGACAAACCCAATGGAAGAGAGCCAACCCTTGACACTATTAATAATATTCTGCTATGCTTGTCCTCTGAGAGGCTCTACCCAGCAATGGTTCAAGCCAGATGCTAAGACTCACAGCCACACATTGAGCCAAGTGTAGGGAGTCTAGTGAAAAAGTGGTCATGGGGGAGAGGGAGAATAGGACCTGGAGGTGACAGAAGCTCCACAAGAAGACCAACAGAGCTAACTAACCAGGGCTCAGAGGGCCTTGTGGAGACTAAAGCACCAACCAAGGGTCATGCATGGACTCGACCTAGGCCTCCTACAGAGCTCAGGCTTCATGTAGGTTCTCTCGTAAGGGGAGCAGGGGCTTTCCCTGATATGGACTTGGTTGACTGGTTTTTGATCACTTCTCCTTGGTGGGTCTGCCTTGCCAGGCCACAGGAGAAGAGGATGTGCTCAGTCCTGATGTGACTCGATGAGCTGGCGTGGGTGGTGGTGGTGGGGGAACTCCCCTTTTCTGAGGAATAGGAGAGGGGGATGGGGAAGAGGGAGAGAGGGAGGGACTAGGAGGATAGGAGGCAGGAGGCTATGAACAGGATGTAAAGGAATAAATAAATAAAAAAGTTGTAAGCAAAATATATAGCACCCCATGGCTTTCGATTTAAAAGGCATATTTGCTCTTTAGAAGTTTAAAGATAGATGTTACTGTTATCATAATGAACATCTACTAGTTTCTTATGATACACAACTAAAAAGAATCATCAGTGGTTAATGTCTTAGGGGAATTGTTTAAAAATAAGAGTTTTAGATTAATACAAAAAAGAAAGAAAGAAAGAAAATGGAAGTATATTACCCAAGGACACACGTTAACAGTTGTAAAGTTACCACTCAAATCAGGTTTATGTGACTTCAGATTTCAGGAGTGGATGGTTCCCTTTCACAAATTTGATCTCCCACAGTTATTCTGAGTCAGTAGCATAAAAAGAAAACTATCTACAGTGTCACTAGAGGATAGCCCAAGGGCTCAAGCAAGATTTACAGCAATACATTGATATAAAGTTATCCGTTAGTGCCTCAGAGATCAGGGAAGAGGGGCTGATTAATTGTGACTGCAGGAGATAAGGAACATTTAACAGTAGGAATATTCTGTGCTTTTTTATGATGTCAACTTAGGGGTGCAACTTATTAATTTATCTCAAAACAGTGACACCCCAAGAGGCAGTTTTTTGTTTTGACTTACTTCTTTTAAGGTAAGGATATGCAGTAAATTTCCATAAATATGGTTTAATAGTCAGAAATTGTTGCTTCCAGAAAAGAAGTCGTATTTCTAAGAGCTGTTACTGAATTGTGAGGAGCATGCTGCTGCCTCAGGGGAACTTTGATGTATTTGGCTACTTCTAACTGTCCTGCTTTCCAAAAACATAATCAGAATATAGGAATGAAGCAAGGTAGACTACTTTTTACTTTTGCTGCAATTTTCAGTATTAGTTTTTAAGTTTAAGGAGCCTTTACATTATAATCTGGAAAATGTGCCAAGGTGAAATCTTAAATACAAAAATATCAATGAGAAAATTATACAGAATTCAAATTTGAAACTGAATGGGCAGTAAAGAAGGACAGAGGGTCACAGCTAACTGAAGACTAAATAAAGCCTTTGATTTACCTCACTAGTCTATGCTGGAATTCTCTTTAGCATTTTCTGAAGGTTACCTTTAATTCTAATTGTCTGTTTCTGTCCTGTCCTTCTGAGAAATTGGAACCACAGCTGCCCTTTCCCTGATCATTAAATGCCTTTGGTGTAATTAGGTAAGCTTTGGTGCTGACACTGGTGGTCCGTAGCTTAATTACAGACACACAGAGGGCAGAAGAGGGCACGCAATTCAGAGCTGGCATTTGGGTATTAATTCATGTTAAGGAAAGCAGAACTTGTATAGCTCCCACCTCAGCCATCTTTCTTTAAACTCTTCAGACACAATGCAAAGTGTATCCATTCCATCTAATTTTGCATCAAAAATTCGATAATGGCTCCTCCCCATAAGCACTTTCTCTGAGACCATTTCAGCACCCTTTCATTACAATTTATTGAAGAAACTAATCTCAAAAAACATCAGGCGAAGAGCAAAGAAACTGAGCTAACAGGTTAAAGGACAACTTTACTGCATTTCAGAACAGTCTGTGGGCTTACTAAATTAATGACTAGCAATAGAAAATGTCTGTGCCCAGTAACAATGTCCCCTTTAACCTTCCCCTGCCAACTCCTCTTTCTTCTTCTCTATATCGTTTCTGTTTTTTCGAGACAGGGTTTCTCTGTGTAGCCTTGGCTGTCCTGAACTTTCTTTGTATAGCAGGCTGGCCTCAGATCCACAATGATCCACCTGCCTCTGCCTCCTAAGTGCTGGAGTTATAGGTGTGTGCCACTGCGCCTGGCTCCATCTTTATTTTAACAGAGAGAAGATACTGCTTCTAGAAGAGGCTCATGTTCCTATAAGGTGTTACCCAGTCACCAGTAGCAGGCTGATGGCTTTCTTCCAATCTTCCCTAATTTTCTTTCCTCTCTCCCTTCCTCCTTCCCTACATATATCTCAATATCTTAAAATAAGCCTTATAGTTTATGAAGATAGTAATTTTAAAAAGTAATTTTATAGTCAATAGTTCAAAATGATGTTTTCTTTCCTTCAATAGTTTAAGCTTCCTTGATTTTAGAGAAAACATTTTTGTACGTGATTATCATGAACATTTGGAAGTTAGTTAAATATAGGTAACAAATCACCTGATAATACAAATTAAGCATCCCTATCTCTTAACATAGACAGCAGTCTTCACTTCTGCAAGAAAAAGTGGACAAAGTTGACCTATAATGAACTACTTGGGGTGGAGGTGGTAGCTATTACTCAGGGCAATGGGGACTTGTTAGAAGCTAATGATTTCTTTTCTCATCCATTTGATCCAGACTCCATAATATCGCACTCTGTCAGAGCACCCTCTGGGAGTAGCATGGAGAGAGCAGCTTACTCTACGGCACTTATTCTCCGATCACAAAGCCAAATGCTGTGTCTCACTATTGACATACTTGTCTTTAAAGGGGTGTCTGGCAATAGACAAATAAATGAACAGAGCAAAACTTAGCTAACTGTAAAGCGTAGATGCTGACAGGCAATCGAAGTTTTACGTAAGTTTAATATAGATTAGTTTGTTTTCAGGGCATGATTTTTTTTCAGCTCCAGTACATGTGCTGCTTATTAATGAATCCAATCCTTTAAACTTGGAACACATAAAACTCTTCTCCTTTTCATTTTGAACAAAAGCTCACTGAATTTAATTCACATTGACCCACAACTTCATATCTCAGAAGTGAAAATACGATGAAAAAAAGTTCTGAAAACAAATTTTCATTCCTGGATTTGTGGTTTACTTGACATGATAGCTAATCTTCATTGCTACTTTACTGTATTTAGAAGTTCCATGGAAACACAATATCTGATTGGGCCCATGACAATGTTTCTAGAAAGGGGTAACAAGAGAAGACATGTCTTGTATGTGTGTAGAACTATCCAGTGTGCTGGGGTCCTGGGCTGAACCAATGGGAAAGTCGGTAGAGAGGAGTCTTCTTCTTGCTCTGCATTCCAAGAGAAGTCCCATGTGACCAGCTACCCTGTGACTCAGCGGTCACATGATGGGTGCACTTCTTTGGACCCTCCTCTCTTATGTGTCTTCTTATTCACAGTCAGTGAGATGTAATTTACATTGAATAGCTTCTATAATTTGATGTACACTACCTTAGTTAATGCACTACCTTAGTCTTGTTATGCAAAACAGTAGCAAACCATCTAACCAGAGAACAGTGTAATATGAATATTGTGTGTGTGAGAATTTAGTGATACACTTTACAAAAAACATTCACAATACTAGAGTTTTGTTTTAACTCTGCAAAGTGCACAATAATATGCAAGTATAATCTACTCTTTGTGAAAAAGAAATGAGACCATGTCAGGGTCACAACTAAGGGAAGCAAGGTAACCAGACTTATACATGCAATTTCCTTAAAATTAGAAGTTCACAAAAGGGATTTTGCTATTTTGCCGGGCAGAGGCTGATACTCATGGAATGTAGACAGGGGACTTAGCAACTCATTTACCCATTTTTCCTCTCTGGATTTTTTTTTAAATAACAAATTCTTATGCGTAGCCCTGGCTTATTTGGAACTCACTTTGAAAACCAAGCTGGCCTAAAACCTACATAGATCCTTTTTCTCCTGCTGCTGCCTGAATGCATGTGGGCCATCACACCTGGCCCTTAGCTTTCTGTCTGTCTGTTTGTTTGCTTGTTTTTTAGGGTGCCAAGATCAGGAGAGTCTGGAATACTCTAAGCTATATTCATATTCCCTTTCTCTGATTTTTTTTAACTTCCCAGGACAGTTTTACTTGCTTTCATTAACTATCAGTTTGTATACTCTTAAGTATTTTTTCTTCCACTGTCTTAAGCACAAATATGAAATGAGTCATAATTTTAAATAGCCATTTAAAGTATAAAGTGCAATTGCTTTCTATAAATGATTCTTTTCCTTGAAGAACATATATTTAATCATTTCATGGTGATCGAATTTCATTCTTCTTTCTGAAACTGTGACAGCAAATAAGGCTATAAAATCATTCACATTATTTTACTTTGCTTGTAATATAATTTTGTGTAGCAAAGCAATTAGTGCTGTTATTAAGTACAAAGGCTAAAGTATGGAAAGGAAGAAAAAGAGAAAATGAAACAAAAACACTAAACTGACTATTGATGGCTTAAATAGTTACACAACCACTAGGTATTTAATAATGCCTGCCACATTCAAGCCTATGGTGCTCAATAAATGCTTGTTGTTGAGTGTGTGTTTTCAGCTGTGCATTACAGTATTCTGTGCTTCTAACTTCCTCCATGGAGCATATTCTATTTGAAAAATAAAAATATCATTTAAAACAAAAGAGAAAGGCTAGAAAGGCTGATGGCAGGGATTCTGTAACTACCTGTCCGTTGTCTGGCACCTCTTTAGTCTCCTCATTCTGCAAACCATTCCCATGTCGCACCTTGTCAGTTCACCTCTCTGATAAGACTCATGCTACACCTGAAAGCTTCTCTGGGTAAGTTCATGAAGCATTTTAGTCCCAAGTCTGACCAGATGCTTAATCTTAGGAAGAATAAACGATGTTGAAAAAGAAGTCCTCTGTAAAATGGCATGACAGAGACCTCAGCATTTGGCCTCCAGCTTTTCACAATGTACTTTGTATATTGCTTTAGTCAATGTCTCCTTCCAAATTTGTCCCTAATCCATTACCATAAGTTTAGGAATAATTTCATAGCATGCATGTATAAGATGATAGCTTTTAAAAAGTAACAGTGAATCTCAGAGTTCCTACTGTGCCCTGAGAAAATTGAGTGGAAACAAAAGAAAATCAATCAATACAAATGCACCCCAATTTGTTAGACTCCCCTACAGAAGGTAGTGAATGATATATGGCTTTGTCACTTTAAAAGGCAAAAGATTTATATGATTTGAAGAGAAACCAGTAAAGCTACTTACCTTGCAAGTTGTAGATTTCTCCAACGCTGTTCTGACGCGTAATGTGATGCCAGTATGCACTACGAGGAAGAGAGATGGATTTCGATAATGTCATTGGATCAGTCAAGCTTGTCTGAAGCTAAAAGAGAAGAGAAATGTACCTTAGGCCTTCTTGGA
Organism: Acomys minous; assembly: GCF_964271855.1. Lineage (NCBI taxonomy): Eukaryota > Metazoa > Chordata > Mammalia > Rodentia > Muridae > Acomys > Acomys minous. Next base: position 643,216 of record NC_140486.1, on the reverse strand, counting down.
GATATCAAAACCAAATCCACCCTTTAGAATGCCAAGCATTGAAAGTGAGTGACAGAAAACAGAATATGTTAAAGATACCTATATAATTCCCCATTCAAGGATAACTGTGTCAAAAGTGAAATTGTGACTGATAGGTTTTCCACGCTCCAGTCGATGGCTCCTTACATGTGCTCATAAGGACAGAGAGACAGGAAGGAAGGGAGGGAGGCAGGGGGAAGAGACAGAATATTGGAAAACAGCATGACAGGGGCACATGGAGAGATTTAGAAGAAGAAAGTGGAAGCGATATTATCATATTTCATTGTATAAATGTATGAAATTATTAAAAATAAGAAGACAGCTAGAGAAGTATGAGAGGAGGTGGGAGAAGGTAAGTAGCTCAGTGGGTAAAAGACCTTGCCACACAAGAATGGGTTGGCCAAGTGCATTCCTGTATCCCCATTGCTGTTGGGGATGAACATTTGAGCAGCAACATGGGGTCTGTTAGTCTAAGCGTATACTCTAGGTTCAGTAAGAAACGCTGTTTCAAAGGGGATACGTGTGATAAACCAGGACAAAGGATGACCATTTGTTGTACACACACGTACTCACCCTGTCACATATGTGCATACACCACACACACACACAGGCATGCATGCGAGCACACACACCACATACTACTATAAATATTAAACCATGCATAAAACAAAACAAAATAAAGAATACACGAGAAGAATTGAATCTGACTCATTAAGAATCCCAGTGGCTTCTTGCCAATGGAGAAAGAGCACTGGCAAATCAGTTGTCGGCCACCTTGTGAACTCGCTTTCATTTCGGTGGCTGAAAATTACTTACACTACTCACAGCAGTTTTCAATGAGTAGAATGGCAAAATAACTTAAGAAATTTAGGAACAGGGTGTAAGAGTGATGTGTCCTAGAAAAGGTGCCAAACACAAGAGACCCATTTTCCGGCTCTTCCCACCGAGTCCCCCCACCTCTGCGCAGTGCTGTTTATTCTTCCTGAGAAGCTCTGTGGCAAGGGAGCTGAATGTGTCCGTATTTTGAATGTGCTGTTTCTGAGGTTAGATGGTTACATCATTCCCTAGGGCGTATGGTTAACAACAACAGCAAAAGGAATGGATTTGCAGGTTTAAGGAAGAAATTTATGTTATTTATTTCATATTGTTTTTTAAAATACAGAAATTGTTTTATTTGGTCTTTGGGCATGCTGCTTTAACAAATCCTGAGCAATGTATAAGCAGACCCCTCAGCTACTGCCACCCTGAAAGCTAAGAATGAATCAGCCAGCTTCTGAGGCCTGTAACAGAGACATCTCTGCTTTGCTGTAACTTTCCCACCTGCCATTTCCACTACTTTGTTTGAAAAATGTCTTAATATATGCTGTTCTTTGTTCTGTTGCCATAAAACACTCACAAAATGTTATCACCTCGGAACATGGAATTGGAGTAATTTGAATTTGCTATCTCGTACAAGATCAACACAAGTTTATTGAAAATCTGCCACTGGAGCCGCTTTGCGGCTGATTCTTATCTATCTCAAATGATAATTTCAAGTTCTCTTCCCTATGTACACAGTACACAAGCTCCCTTTACCCACATTCAAAATATATCGGTATGTGTAGGGGTGCGAAGAAAAACAGACTGTGTTTTTGTTGTTGTTTTGTTTGGTTTGGTTTGGTTGGGGTTTTGTTTTGTTTTGTTTTGTTTTTTTATTTTTTATTTTTTGTGTTAGGATTAAGCAGAGCTTTCTGTACCTGCAGCATCCTTGTTATGAATGGAAATATCCAGTTCTACCAGAGCCCTGACAGATGGAAAAAAGCTGTGTGTTGGACTATCCATAATTAGATACCATCAAATGTGTCCATGTTGAAAAACTTCATCCAGCTTGGTGGCCTAGGTCACACCACCTGTAGGTTGGTCCAGGTTCCAAGTCCTGTGGGTTGGTCCAGGCTCTGCTTGCCTCCAGACAAGAATGGATGGACCTCAAGGTCAAAGGTTCCAATGTCCTGTTTCTTGCCTAGGGGAAGCATAGGGCACTCAGGGTGAGGCCCAAGTCTGGGGCACTAGGCCCAGTCTCCCCAGGGGAAATTCAGTTCCCACCAGGGTGTTACAGTTTAGGTCTTAGAATGAGATTGTGGACATCAGGAGACGGTGGAGACTCAGGACCTCCCCAAGCCCATGATGAGACCAAAAGTGTTACAACTCCTTGTTTTGAGGTGCTCTGCCAAGCACAGCAGAGGAAGCAGGCAGATGTCTGAAACCTCTGGCAGGCAGGTCCGGTGAGATGTGAGCCCAGTGGGCTTCACCGAGGGTCAGCACAGAGGTGGAGATGGAGTAGACTCCACAGCTGCAAAAATAAATGGAGTCTCAGCCGGTCATGGTGGAGGAATGGTGAGCAAGACAGCACCCGAGAACATGCCAGCCAGATTTTATTTATAAACCTTGGGCAGCGGCCGGGGTTCTGAGGGCGAATATGTCTGATTCCCTAGGGCTAAGGGTGCCAGGACACTTAATTTACATACAGTGATACAATAACTCATGTACATGCAGTAACATGGGGTCCTATCACAAGAAGGAAAACGCAGTACTTAATTATCCCATGGGAGAGATAATCACTTCTAGGTAGAATTAGAGATTATTTGCTGGAGGCTGGGATCTCTTCAGGATGGAGTGGGGTTTACTTCTAGGAATTCCCTGTGCCTGAGCAAGTTCCTTATCAGGAAAGAGACAGGCTTGTAAGCTTCCTGAAGGGCTATGTGACACTCTTTTTAAGAAATCTGGGGTTACTGTATCAGATGGAGTGGAAACTCCTTGGGGGAAAAGGGAGTCCACCTTCATAGACTGAGCACAAGATGGATATCCAGAGGAGAAGTCAGACTCCAACCTTATCCATCAGAGCACCACCATCCCCCACTATTATACCTCTAGAAGTAGAGACAGGTTTCATTTTATGGTAGTGCTATTGAGAGAGAGGAAGCCAGCTTCTCATATCAAACATGGAGCACGTAATTTTTTATTTAGTTCATGTCAACAATGCCCATTAATAACATCAAATAAAGCGAATTCATATTAATCATAGTTGTGTAGAATAATTTTTATTCTTTTCCTAATCTAGTCTAATTTATTATTTTTCGTTGAATCTCTGATATTGGATGAAAATGATGTTCCTTCTATATTTTAATTTAAATTTCATAAACATTTTTTTTTACACCAAATGGTCAGTCTTGGGTATCATAGAAACACAATGAGCATACAGTAAGTGTTGAAAACAAATCCGAGGAAGCCAGCAGAAAATTGTCCCTCCAACACATCTGAGGCATCTCACCTCTTGCTGCCACAGCTCTCCCTCTGCTTGCCATCAATGCCTTCTATGTTATTAGATATGTTCAATTTATTCATTCATTTGCTTTCAATTTTACTTTCTCCTTATTTGTAGAAAGAGAGATATCTGAATCTGAAAATTCGTTGTGGATTTTCTTAGCCCATTTACAGATCTTTATCTGCACATAGTAACTGTTTTCCTGGACATCAGCGTTTCACTCATCATGCATACCGCTATAAAGTACGGCTCTGGAGTAGACCGAGTCCTCACACTGTGCAGTGAGGCACTAAATCCCAGTGTGGCCATATTTAGAGGCAGGTTCTACTAGAAGCCTAACTAAGGTTAAAAGAAGACCATTGAGTCAACCCTAGCCCAAGAGGATGGTGCCCTTATAAAAAGAGGAAGAGACTCCAGGGAATAATATTTATAAAAAGAAGCCATGGGATGACACAAGTATAAAATGGACATCTACAAGGCAAGCCTTAAAGGCATCAGAAAAAAAGTGAATCTATTCAGTGTTGAATTTGAACTTTCAGACTATATAACTGTGAAAGAACAAATTTATGTTGGTTAGCTACCCACTCTACAGTATTTCTTACAGACTTACAATATTAATATAGTAGACTTTAACCCAACTAGGATGATAAATGTTCTGAACTATGATTTGTCCAATAATTTTCAATTTTCTCTTTTTTTTATTAATTTATTCTTGTTATATCTCAATGGTTATCCCATCCCTTGTATCCTCCCATTCTTCCCTCCCTCCCATTTTCCCCTTACTCCCCTCCCCTATGACTGTGCCTGAAGGGGACCTCCTCCCCCTTTATATGCTCATAGGTTATCAAGTCTCTTCTTGGTAGCCTGATACCTTATTACCTTTAAGTAATGTGTTAGAAATTTGCCAATAAATAGCCATAGTGACTAAAAACTGCAATTATGGTTCAAGTACTTTTATTAGTGACTATTGTTGATTATAATTTTAAATTTTTATTTGTTTGCTTGTTTTCGAGACAAAGTTTCTCTGTGTAGTCTTGTCTGTATTGAATCTCATTATATATCAGGATGGCCTTGAACTCAGAGTGATCTGCCTACCTCTGTCACCCTGAGTGCTAGAATTAAAGATGTGCACCACCATTCCTAGTTTAATTTTTAACTTTTGGTACAACTTCTTTTGGCGAGAGACTTCAACAAGAGCATAGAAAGAAATAATATTTATGTGTGAAGGTAAAAAATAAGTTTTAAGATGCTATGGCTATTTATTAACTGAAAGAAACTTGACCTAGAAGACATTTATGCACTAAGTGTAAGCATATAAAAATCTATGTAAGGAAAATAGAAAGATATAAAATATAAATATAGAAAGAAATATATATATATTTGTACATATATGTAAAAGAAAAATTATGAGACCATTCACCTTAGTTGGGATTTCTACTGCCTGATAAAACACTGACCAAAATAAACTTGGAGAAGAAAGGGTTTATTTCATTTTAAAGCTATTCATCACTGAGGTAAGTCAGGGCAGAAACTCAAGGCAGGAAACATAAGGCCGGTATTGAAGCTGAAGTGAAGGAGGAACATTGCTTACAGATTTGCTGTCTAAGGCTTTCTGGGCCTGCTTTCATATACAGCTCAGTGTCACCTGCCCAGGAGTGTTGTCATCCCCAGTGGCCTAGGCTGTCTCACATCAATCATTTATCAAGAAAATGTCATACAAGCTTTGATACAGGCAATGTGATGAAGAAATTTTCTCAATTGAGATTTGTTCTTGTTTGCTTTTTGCTTTTTCTTTTGTTTTGTTAGATAATGCTAGCTTGTGTCAAGTTGGAAAAAAAAAACCAAAAGCTAGACACTATTTCTGTCTATTATAGAGTTTAAATAAATGAACCAGGGTTGATTTATGTTTTCCAGTTTCTTTGTTGGGAGAATCTACTGTGTTTTTGAGTTTTGGGTTTTTTATCTAGTGAGAAACTGTTTAAGAAAGCACAACACACCTTGGACCTTTGTGCCAGACTCCCAGAATACATAACTGTTAACTCTCTTGCAGGCAACATCCACCGGCTTTGCTTTTTGTATAGGCCAGGATTCAGGAAGGATGCTTCCAAACAGATGCAGACATCAATTCGACAAAGGGGCGGTTAGATCAACCTTGAAACACTTGCCACTGCTTTCTGCCACCTTCTTTTTGTTGTAGCCATTTGAAATAACATTTAGTTCACTGCAAGGCTGAGCAATGAACCAGAAAATGCTTATTTAGTGCCTGAGAAAAGTGCAGGTCACAATTCAACCAAGTGTGAAGAGTAGTTGAGATGTCTGTGTTCTACCAGGGAGCACAGGGGAACAAAGCCAAGTCAAGGTACTCCATACACAAATGAAGTTGATACCTATATGAGCATGCTACCTTAGATCTTATCTGGGAAAACAATTAAAAATTTATTGATTTATATATATTTGAGATCTATATATAGGTGATATAAAATAGATCCTACTACCATTTGCAAAACCTGAGCTGGCAAAGGAGTGACAGTAGAGATGAAAATACATTTTTTGGTTTATGTCAAGATGATTTATAGAAGTAGAACCCCCCCCCCCAAATGGACTATTTAATCAATGTAGGCAGGTAGGGGAAGGCGTGATAAATATGAGCAGAGCTCAGCGGGCTGTGCATATTCATAGGTGTGCATGCATTTATATGTGAGTGTCTGGGTGTACACATAAATTCAACCTAGATAAAGAGAGACAGTATCTTGCTTTCTTTTCCTGCTGATCTGATGAAATACTGTGACAAAAGCAACTTAAGAGAGAAAAAGTAGCTGATTAAGTTCAAGGGTACAAACATCACGGTGAGAAGGTCAAGGCAACAGAAGCTTGAGGTAGCAGGCCACATCAAATAATCAGGAGAAAAGACAGTGAATGCTGCTACACTTAGCTCTCTTTCCTCATTTATAAAGTTCGGAATCCCAGGCAGGGAACAGTACTACCCACAGTAGGTGTGGCTCCCCCATCAATTAATACAATCAAGAATTGTATTACATCAAGAATACAATACACCAAGAAAATCTCTTTGGTGATTCTAGGTCTGTGTAGTTAACAACTAACACTAGCTATCACACCTGTCTGGTGAGCTAAATTGGTCAAGGACATGTTTTAACATGTTCTTTGCCATGTCTGAGAGAGGAGGGAATTGATAAGAACATATGTTGTTAAAAAAGTTGAAATTGCAAAGATACCAATAATCAGAAAATACACTAATATAACATATGAATTGTGTTAGTTGTAAAAAGAAAAATGTTGTGCTGTGTAATAAAGAAGTGTGTGCAGAGCACTCCAGTTGGGAATACCACATTTTATTTGTTCTTAGCAAGTCCATAAAACTTTAAAATTGTATGTGAACAGAGACTCCAGGGATAGTGAGCCAGCCATGCTTGGCACTGTTTGCAGTCATTAAAACAACCCTCTGAAGTTTGATGGTTTATGGGCAATTGGTTTCTCACGGACTTGGCTTAATTTTCAGTGGGGGACACCTCACACTTAATCTTCCATTTTATTCAAGATAAACGGGGAGAAATTAGAAGTCATTTTGCTGAGTTTGTTCTAAGGTAGCAAATAAAATGTGATTTACATAGTCATTTAATAGAAATTGCTCAATGTCTTTCATTTGATCTTCATAGAACATTATTTTAATTTAGCTTGAAACAGTGATTCTTACTATATGTTTTAATTATGTGCTAGCAAATTACATTTAGGTAATTTGAAAAATATAAAACAAACCCTAGCATTAGACCAATGACATCAAATCAAGTAGCTTTAACAATATTATTCATTTTTATAATCTATGATACCTTTAAGAATGCACATGCATTCAAGTCAGAGTTGGTGCTGCAGACTTATAATCCTAGCACTCAAGAGGCTGAGGTTGAGGGTTCTGAGTTCAATGCCATTCCAGAAAAATTAATAAAACTCTTTCTCAAAATAAAAATAAGGGACAAAATAAGGGTTGGTAGTGGAGGCCTTAGTTTTGTATTTAACAATAGAGATTAGAAAATATTTGTGAGTCCTTAGGGTATCTTACATTTGTAAATTAGAAGATAAAAGCATTTAGAAAATTGCCTTCTGTGCACAGGAATGAACAGATGAAAAACACTAAAATTCACAGTGTTTTTACATCATAATTTGTTCCTTTAAAACTTTAAATACATAGTGATTTATTTAGGTAATGTTCAGTAGCCACACATACAGAAAGTTGGTATTAATGCATTTTTTTATCCCATTTCTGCACAAAGCTACTTTTCCTTTGTCAGCCATTTTATGAGTTAGTAATCCCTGGGTTCTCAAGAAAGCCCTTGGTTGTTGTATACTAACTCTCTGAAGTAGAATTATTGTCAGGTTCCATATAGCCTCCTATAGAATAAGGTAGATAAAAGACCTGATTAGCATAATGTGTTTTGTTAGTCCTGCTCACGTACGTCACTTTCACACACCATGTGTCCTTTGTTCTAACACCTCCAGAATGAGAGAAGTGATTGCCTTCACTGAAGCAGCACTGGTTATCCATATATATATATATATATATATATATATATATATATATATATATATATATATATATTTACTTTGTGTATAGGAACTTGCTATGAAACCCTTGAATCTGTGATCCTCCTGTTTCAGCCTCCCAAGGTCTGGGATAATAGGTATACACCAGAACATCCATTTTCAACCATTAATTGTTATCTTGACTTATTTTTTTTTACCAGTAACATTTTATTTTATTTCATTTATTATGTTTCTTTTTAACATATACACTTATATTACTACACATAGGTAAAATAAACTACATACAGCAGGAAGAACCATGAGACAATCAGGAATTATATAAATGTTACATTCATAGTGATTTGGCTATTTGTATTTGGCAAACTTGAAGTAAGCATCTTTCCTATCTTATTGGATCTAAATTTCTGAATGGAGATTAATATCTATCATATCTCATCTCTATTAACTTAAATCATCTATCTTGATCTACAAACATTTTAACCCTTCTCTTGACTTTTAAGATTTTGGCTTTGATTTTCCTCACTGTTATTCAGCTGCAGCAATAAAATAAAAGAAACAGACTCATACTTTTAGCATAGAAGTTGTAATATTTTATATTCAGCAGTCTTCTCTCTTACATAAGTAACAAGTATAGTTGATTAGAAGTAAGGGGTTTGTGTCCTCCTCTCCCTCTCTGTATTGTATGTGCACATGTCTGAAGTCACATCTAGACCATACATAACACATTCCTAGGTTAAAGGAAATGTTTGAAGCAACTTTTATTCTAATACTGTACTATAGCCTTGCTGACCAAACTATATATAGCCTTTTGCCATGTTTACTTTATTCCACATTTATTAGAAAATGTGTGAGTTTCAAGTGCATGTATTCTATCATGTATGTTTGTGAAAAACTATTTTTTAGTGTTTTGAAATAAAAGCTAATGAAGTAATTAATTAGGATCATAAGTTTATTTCATTATTGAGCATAATTTATTTTAATTACATTCATGTTGGTTAATTGCAATCAATGCATATCAAGAAAAGAAAATTTTATGAATATGTTTTTGAACTTCAAAATGTATAACTGGTCATTGTCAGTAATACCTTGTGCTTTGGTCTTATGATTATTATTGATTATGTTGAACAGTAGAGTCTTGAACTTTGAAAAATAAATGTGTTTGCAAGATTCATTTTATTTTCACTTTTGTGTTTGTATGTGTGCATGTATGTGTGGGTACCCAACAAAGACAAGAAGGTAGCATCAGATTCTTTGGAGCTGGAATTACAGGCAGATGTGGGTGCTGGAGACTGAACTCTGGTCTTTGACCAGAGCAGTAGGCACCCCTAAGTGCTGAGCCATCCCTCCAGACATTGCATTTAGTTTTACCAGGTATAATTTACTCCATGTATATGCATATGATTCCTGGAGTTTTTAAAGCTTCTGTGATTGTATCCAGAGAAGTATATTAAATAGGTTCTGTGTATCATCACTGTAAGATGCTTCCAAGCTCGTCATATTTTTGCTGTAAAAAACCTTATCTATTTCATGCTGATAGGACTCCCTGCAGAATATGTCTAAGAAGAAAGTTTTAATGGAATTTGGCAGGGGAAGCCAAACTGCTAAGAATATAAACCATCTGGGAAGCCTTTTAGTCCCTTCAAAAGTTATAAATGAGTGTATGTTTGCCACTTAAAAAAAACTATTGCTATATTTCATATGCTATAAAATTTTATCCTTTTTAAGAAAAACAACCATTATACCTAGCACTACAAATGATGGGTTCTGCCAGTCAAACTGTGTTCTATAATTGAGTGAGAGCTGCTAAAATTAAGAAGAAGGAGGAAGAGGAGGAGAAGGAGGTGGAGGAGGAGGAGGAGGTGGTGGTGGAGGAGGAGGAGGAGGAGGAGGAGGAGGAGGAGGAGGAGGAGGAAGCGAGGGCACAAAAGCAAACCTGTCATCTTGGAATTGATGCAGTATGATAGCGCTTTCCACGTCACGCAACTGCTCATGAGACTGACATGCTATTTATGTGCTGATAGGGAATTCTACATAACTATTTATATAAAATATCATTTCATAGCTTGATAGTAGTGAGTGATTAGTAAAGTGTAACTGAGGAAGGGTGAATTCATTCCATTTTTATTGCTGTTCAAATTACCTCATTGAAGAGCTGACTTTTTTCTCTAGCCTTTTTGTTTCATTGTGAAAAAAATTGAATTTCAAGAAAAGCATCTTAAATATTTATATATTTTTTACCAAATTATAAAGTATAAATTTATGTATGAGGTGCTCTCAAATGGCTTTTGAGTTACCCGTGACATCACAAGTTTAGAAATTACTAGTCACAATGCTTTTCTTTGTCAGAGACATAAGGACAAGTCATAGAGGTTTTGCTTGACAAAGTTCCAAAGATCTCCAGTTGCTCAACACCATCTTATATTATTTATGGTTCATGTCTATTTATGGAATAATTTTGCCTAAAAGCTACTTAGAAATATGCCTTTTCTTCTAAAACTACCTTTCTCTTTATTTCTCAAGAAATTTACACTGGAAAACTTTTTCCCACAGAGAATATTGAAATAAGGCATCTGGCCAAAGGCCAGAGAGTTTTGGCTCTAACTATTGTGCGTGGCAAGGCAGAAACTGCTTGAAAAGAAAGTTAGGACTTTGACATAACAGTAATGGTCAGATATTGTTAGCTATAGAAAATTAAACTTTTTTATTTAGAATATGCTTTGAAAGTAATAGAAAGTGGGCTTGGGACCTCACGCTTTACAGATATTTCACAATAGAGGACCCCTTGGCAGTCAGTCTAGGCTTTAGTAAAGATGAATAATACACCTGTTGGTTTGAAACTGGGAGTAACTCAAGTTTTTTCTGTGTGAAGCACATTTAGATTCAAGCTATGTTGCTATGACAATCATGTAAATATACTGGCTTTTATCCTGGAGAAATTTATGATTAAACTTTCCCAAGTACTGTTTAAGAAATAATAATCAGGTCATACTGACCATTGCTTGGATACCGATTGATTTTTTTTCTATATGTAGCTTTTTTGTAGCTTATACAGGATTGTCTTCCTTTCTTTGTTAGATTGTTTTCTTGATTGGTTTTTAAATGCTCTATTGATTGTAAAAGGTGTAAAAACCATGATGTAATCTTTAATGAAAAAAATTGAACTTCAATTTAAATAAAGGCCTGGGGTTGGCCCAAAAGAGATGACAGAAGAAAAATAAAGTTCTTCTGGGCTAGAAGACCTTTTAGTTTGCACTGCAATTTGTGCCTGCGCCTCAATATTTCTGTTCTCCTCAATCTCTCCTCAACAATTAGTCCCATTAACTATTTGTTCACCAACAGTTGGTCTCTTTGGACAACTGTTCCCTGCCTACTCTTTTCTCCCTACAACAGAACCACCAAGACATTCTCTTCTCTCTTCCTGAAGATGATCTATAGTATTTCTTCTTATTTACTTATTTTTGATAATGTTTCTGGAAACCATGTTTTACTTTCATTCATATTTTCTCGTATTGTTTAGGCCTTAGGCATTTTAGTCTGTTTAAAATCCTTAACAACATAAAAAGAAAAATTAAAAAAGTTTCTTTCATCCTTGCTCCTCTCACTCCCTCTGACATCTCCCTCCCCTAAAACATCTGTGGCTTTTCAGTCTATCCTGGTTAGATCTGTATTCAGGCTCAACAGACTGAAACACCATGCATGTTTGGCTGAGCCTCTGATGAATGGTTGCTATTAGTGGGGAGATTAACATTCTTGGCAATATGGTGCTCTGATAGCTTAGCATCTTTTGACAATGAATTTGATTAATTTCACTAATTATGAAAGGAAGAATATTATATGTGAGACAGAAATGTATTTGGACATGTCATTGTATTTAAATATCTAAATTAAAAACTGTCCTGGCTTAATTCTCCAATGTACCCCAAACAAAATTCTTCCTTTCTTGCTGTGTTTTAAATTATTTGTATTAATTCTTTGAGCATTTCATACAATGTATTTTGGCTATATTCACATTCAAACTTCTCCCAGATCCACCTCTTCATTTGTACCCATATATCTTTGTGCTCCTTTGCAAAAAATAAAATAAAATGTAATCCACCATATAAACAAACTAGAAGAAACACCCCACATGCTTATCTCATTAAATGCAAAAAAGGCCTTTGAGAAAAGCCAACACTCCATGATGATTTTTTTTAACCCACCAGGTCCAGTTTGTGTTGCTTAAACGCTTTTGGGAATGGGGTCTGTCCTAGAGCATGGCAGAACTAACAGGGCCACACCTCTTGGTCAACGGACTCTTACTATCCATGAAGCTCTCCACTTCCAATAGGTCCTCAGGTAGGTGCATCGCTTTGTGCCCATGTCTTCACCTCCATGCGGGCATTTTTTTTTTTATGGCCTCAGCTTGGACAGATTTTGTCTTTTTGTCACAATCTCTGTGAGTTCATCTGTACAACATAGCAGCTGTGTCTAGAAAACAGTTTGCCTCTAGTCATCCACCAACCACATTTTGATTGGATTTTAGTCTCCTTTTATGAGGTGGAATTCATACTTGGCATTGTTTTTGTGGGGGGAAAACCCTTTACTTATCTGTATAAGCCATATTTGGGTTAAAAAATTAAAGAACACATTGAAACCACCTAGGATCCCCATTTCTATAGAGTTGTTTCTACTTTTTAAGCAAGGCAGGACTGAGGAGCTCTGTGAATGCAATAGTGGAAGCAAGCCCTATTTTCTCCCTGGAGGGTTCATGCATGAGCCTCTCAGGACTTTACTATCCAGAAACTCTCTGACACCACTGCCCTGACCATGTGAATTAAGAAGTCAAGGGACCTGGCATGACGCTGGATAATACAAACTATGTAATCTCACAAAACTGTGGGCAACCTGAAAGAAGAAACTTTTTTCTTCTCTTGTATTCATCAGTTCACTGAGTCCCAAATAAATGCATAGTGATCTTGTGCCAGTTAATAAACAGCTAACATGTATGTAAAACTTTATAATTGAGTTAGTCAATACTAATTCTTTCATGATCTTTCTCAGTGACAAAAATCAAAATACAAATCTTTAATTGCCTTACCAATTTACTAGGTATTTTTTGTGTTGATATGCAATACTGCTTAATAGAAAATGTACTGCTCTATTCGCCAGGACTGATAATTCCTAGGTATCGGATTGCCATATTAAAATATTTTAACTAACATTTATCTATTTATATGTGAGTAGAAGTGTGCACCTGTCATGGTGTGTGTATGACATATTTTAAGAATTAATTTGTTTCCTTCACAGCATGGGTTCCAAGGATTGAACTCAGGTTGTCAGATCTAACAACAAGCATCTCACCTGCTGAATTAATCCATCAGGTATTTTAAATGATGAGAGAAATTTGGCTTTACTTAGAGAATGGAGACATATCAAAATAGAAAGAGGTGTTATCAATAACAGCAAAACCATGTTTCATCTTTTCAGAAAAAAATAACAGTTGAGACACTATTTTCACTCCATTTTGCGCAAGTTTGTAAATCCACAAATCATGTTTCATTAAAAAGATAAATCAAATGCTTTCAGTTGCCTGAAAACTTACATTTAGGGCCTCCAGTGCTATAGACTTCTTTGGGTACTTAATCCTTAAAAATCTTTTAAAGCATATGAAAATACATAAGTATTTAAATATGAATACAACACATCCTGATTTGAAAACTAAAAGATTTGAAAACTAAAAACTAAACAAAAAACAAAACACAACAACAGCAAAACAGTCACCCCTGTTATCTATTTCATAGTATATATGTACTAAATACAATGCCACATTTTTGCATGTTAGATAGAAGGTTTTATTTTAATCCCCATGTTGTACTTTTACCTAATTTTCACACAGAGCTTTATATTATTTTAAATTGAAATTAGGAACCACACACAGAACACTAAAATGTTTTTTTTTTCATGCTTGTTTGAAAGTTTTGTGTGTGTAAAGGAGGTGTATTAAAAGAGAAAGTAATGTCTTGGAGGCTGGGAAACCCCTGCATTGGTTTTAGAACTTAGTGTTCTTGAGAATAGTTACCAAACTGCGGTAGACTGCTCTCAAAAAAGTATTAAACTAGCTTATTCTGAAGAATGGACTAGACAGAAATCAATTTAATTTTCCTAGCATTAACCTTCCGAGAGAAGCATACCTGTAAAATTGATATTTTAATTTACCCAAATACTCTCTTTACATTTGATTTGGTAAATTCCACTGTTGAGCATCACCAAACTCATCATTTGAGCATCTGTACCAGTTACAGAGGGAACACACCTCAAGTTTAGAGTGTCTGAGATCCTTCTACAGGTACCCATCTTCTCTAAGTATTTAGGGATGACTGTCTAACTCTTGGGTTTGGCCCAAACTGTGATAAGCACATATCAGCCACAGCTGATGTGAATTAAATTTTATTTTTAAAAAATTGGCTCAAGATTGTTAGATGTCCTTTGAAAGAGCTTGAATGAAAAGTAGTAACTACATTTGGACTCAATAACGTGCTTTCTTCATAGATATTGGAAAGTTTGTAAGTACTCAAAAATGCCCTACTTGCTCTGTCACCGTCAAAAGATTAAATGTTTTATTATTGTGTGTATGTCTGGCAACTAAATAGATAGAACTACCATATGTCTGTTATTAAGGAAAAGAAGACCTTTATGGATTTAATACCCTGCTCAGAAGTACAGTCTGTAAGCAGTGATGTTGAGCAGTGAGTTTGGAACCCAAATGGAATGCTGTGTTTCATGATCAATAATTACAGTCTACTGAAACAATTCCCGACATTTTCTTCATGGAAATATACTTAGAATTTCTACATGTTAATTTGCACATTTAGAATAAGCATACGTAGCAAAGTTCAACTCTTGCTTCATGCTCCAAGCCACAGCTTTGGGCAACCAACGCAGCAGATCCCACACAGATCTATGGAGAGCAGGGCTTCTGCGTCTTGGTCAAAAATAACTTTGTGATATACTGATGAAAGTATTACAGAGCTGCGGTTGGCCTTCGTAGGTTTGGTAATGGAGACAGAGCACGGGTGGGCACCACACACTACACGAACAGAATCACATAAACATAGTTCGCATCAGCACAGGACATGCATTCACAAGCATTAGATCACATAGAGTGGAGCCTTACCCGGGCCTTCTGCTCCATTTCTAGCATTAGTCTTTCATGTTGCTCAGCTATGGCTAGTGTTGCAGAGTGGACCTTTTGATAGATCATTTCTCCTTCCCTTGTTTGAAAAGTGAATAGGCCTTCTCCTGTGTCACACATTCTGTGAAGAGAGAGAGAGAGAAACGGTCTTTGTGGGTTCAAATGTGTCAACACTCTCCATATCAAAGATGCCCTACCCTCAGGTTTTCTTCTCCATGCTAGTTCACTCTTGGAAAATCCACCCAAGACATGCATCTGTAAATTCTATATGAAGGAGAGTTAAATGTGAAAATCCATGCATACTTGAGCTTTTACTTCTTACCAAAATGTGCAGGAACACATAAAGCTAATTTAGACATGCTTCGTGTGGTTGCCTGAATGCTGACAGTGGGGATTCCCTACTCTCAGGAACAGCTACCAAGCGCTTTACCCAGGACATTTTAGTGTCTGTTATATGTACCCTATTTACACCATTTTGCTTCAGTATAGTTTCTACCCATTATGGGAGTGTACACATAGTCAAGATGCCCAGCCTGCCTCTCCCTGATTGCTACGTTTCGGCAGTAGAAATAACAGAACCGCGTCATACAACCTTAAGGAATGGAGACTTGGTAAGCAAACTGCTTACAGTGCTTCTTAGCACACCCAGAGTATTAAAATTGTTAGGTACTTTCATCATAAAGTTTGGAACTAATAATAAGGGAAGTTTAGAAGTAATCGAATAAATAGCTACCCTAGATAAATGGCTGGGTTGATTTAGTTTTCTAAGACAGTTATGTTTTTATGATATAATATTAGAAAGAAGTATAATGCAGTTAGTGCTGTAGGTGACAGTACATAATTCTAGCAAAAAATAAAAACATAAGTTTATTTTCAATTATTTTATAAAATTACTTGATAAGACAACATTCATTGACAAATGATTAGACATACAGACCAGGTTTATCAATAAATGTTAATTATAACATAAATATTATTTTAAGTAGTATGATAGCCCAGCTTTAACCATAACTGAAGACTATCTATCTATATCCATGTGATACACTGATATGAAGAACTAGCTAGCTTCCTATGATGCTAGATTTTAGGTAATGTTATAGAATGATTTACAGGACCAACACCAAAATACTCACGACACCAAACTATTGGACAATTTGTGTTTTTTTTTTTGTTGTTGTTGTTTTTTTTTTTTTTTTGTATGACTCTCCACGGGGATTTTAGTAGCAAAGAAATGTCTCAAGAGGCTTCTAACATTGCCCAGACTGTGACTGCCATCCCTTTGGGCCCCATCCAACCAGTACTTAGCTCCTGTGAAAGCGATCTTAATAAAATTCACACAGCGTGAAATGGAAAGTCTTAGGGAAAAATGAAGAGTTTTCACAAAGTGAAACAAATGAGCTATCTTTGTTGATGCTAGGGTGCTTGGAAATGCAAAAGCAACAGAAAAACCATTGATAAGTCCAGAGCACATCTTGTCTGAGGTGGAGGCTTTGTTCATTGTCAAGTGAACACTGCTTATTAGCCTCAGGAAATGAGATAATGAAGACACAAATTGTTATTTCATATTCAGTCATTGAGATGTGAAGTGCTGATGCCTGTCCACTTTCCAAGCCTTAATTCTTCCCAGTGGGGGATGCTTAATACTTACAGGAGGGTTTCCCTAATCTTAGAAATAGCTACCACTCACTTCCTTTGAACCTGGAACAAGGCATTTGAACGTATTATAACAAAGCAACACTGAATACAAGAGGCTGCTTCTGCTCATGACTATATCAACCAAGGGGAAGGCTCAGATTCTTCACTTGATGGGCTCATGATTACTGATATTGTCAGTCATGTTGACTTGAGCAACTTAGGGCTCCTTGCCTTAATATGTGCTGTCTGAAATAGGATAGAAAACAGAAATGTAGTTTTTTTTTTTTAATCTGTTAAAACAATGCCAGGGGAGAAACAATAAGGAAAAGGATGCAACAACTTAGGTTGCTTTGACTTGCTTTTCAAAGAAGAGACTTGATACCCTATGAGCATATACAGGGGGAGGAAATCCCCCTCAGGAACAGTCATAGGGAAGGGGAATAAGGGGAAAATGGGAGGGAGGGAAGAATGGGAGGATACAAGGGATGGGATAACCATTGAGATGTAACAAGAATAAATTAATAAAAAATTAAAAAAAACAAATTAGGGCTTAAATACAGCAAATCATGTACCACAGGAAAATTATTCTTGGTCCTGAATTATAATCTGTATCCTAACAATGCCCCATGTGGTTAACATGAACATCATGAGACTCAACTTATTTACTTGAACATACTCTTTCTGTAAAGTGGGAAGAGCTCAGACAGAGGTGCTAATTTCATTGGAACATCTTGATTGCCCACCAACTGGACATTAAAGATGTTCAGCAAATGCATTTATTTTGTGATAAGGTGAAAATATGGATGGTGTGTATTTGGCCTGACTCAGAATTAAGATTATGATCATTATGTTTGTGAGGGCATTATTTCTCTTCTCACTTAATATATTTATTCAGAACAAAAGTTTTTTTAAAACTAACTTTAAAATAAAAAAAAACTAATGTATGCATATGGGTGTGTTTTTGTACAAGCATTATCACATGTTTGCATAAAGGTTATACCCACAGAGTTCGGAGGAGGGCATCAGACGCCATGGAGCTGGAGTTACAGCTGCCTGACATGGGTGCTGGGAACTCAACTTGGGTCCTCTGGAAGAAACTAGGCACTCTTAATTGCTAAGCTATCTCTTCAGCCCCCTCTTTATCTAAATTAAGTTGTTGAAGGTGACTTCAGCTCTGAGAACTAGTCTGGGACCTTATAAAATTGTAAAAGATTAGTAGGGTGGATACACTTTCTTCCATGTCTGGACATTGTTAGGAAGCAAATTGTACCATAATTCTAGGATTCTGGACATAAAGGCATAAATTTCAATCCTCAGATCATGGCCTGTCATATACATTTATCACATATTTAAAGTCATTCTTATAAATCAGATACTGCTCCATGACTGAGAATTAAAAGGAGAAAAAAATAAACATAATTAATTACTTTGAGACTTTAGAAACAGCAGAGGAAGAAAACCATGGATTAAATAGTCCAATAATGTAGTATGTATCACAATGTGGAAGTACCAGGATGTGAACACAGAAACCTGACGTGATCATAGTTTTAAAGTGTTGACTCTTCATCTATAAAATGTGGCTAACAAAGTTTGGCCAGAAGTTTTAAAGGTCTAATTTATTTATTGGCTCATTAAGTGACAGTGCAGATGCTAACGATCAGGGCAGGGCTCATTTAGCACTTCTGGGTTACCAAGACCTTCTCATTAATTCCACAGTAAAGACTGTTTTCAAGATGGTTCTTGGGATATTGTTTCTGTTTCTCTATTGAGCGAAACACTATCTTGATGCTGAGGGGGTTAAACAAAGTCTCAGTGGCTACCTGCAGAGGGGCCTTCAGAGAACCCTTGAATGTTAAGACTCAGGTGAGTGTCTTTGACAGTTGCTCCTTTCACTGCAGAGAGAACTGTGTCCCATTCTAGAAGTTTGTGTCCATCAGTCCTCTCACCATTAAATTCAATGGATTTAATATAAATTGCATTGAGGAGAATAGCTTTGTCTTGTGAGTCTCAGGAAACATGATGTTGGGACAACTACTTTAGTATACGCGAGGTTGTCAGTGTGTATACAAATATGATCAGAATCTGTCTCAAAATTTTCCCTGAGTGGATGCTTCTTAGATTCAATTTCCTGGGAAAATTTCTGAGAACTTCTTCTCCATCTTTATCCCATCTCAGTCTATCCTTCTATAATGACTTAAAATTACAATCGTTGGTGTCATCTCCAATTTCTCATTTTCTAATAAGTAAGGATCAAGAGCATGTGAAACTGTGTGTGTTCCTAGAAGCCTACATTACAAATGACACACTTCTGTCACTGTTTTATTGTAGTTGTTGTCAAGGGGAGAAATGGCCTTACCATAGAGAGTACTAGAGTCAGATTTCCTGGAGAAAACTCTCCATCAGCAAACTGTAGTTGGTGTTACCAATTTTTTTTTATCTCCAAATTAAAAGTGTGCCTCTTTATAAAGTGGAGATTTTGAAATTTTGGTCTTTCTTCCAAATGACAAGTGAAAGAAAAGGGAGCTGTTGATCATGGGAGAAGGAAGAATGAGGCTGAGTGGTAGAGGCTTGCAATGAGTAGGATACAATGAGGGTGCATATGAAATGTCATAAATAAACTGATTATTTTGTAAATGTTAGAAATTAATGAAAATAAATATAGATAAACTTTTAGGTATTTTTGAGAGAAAGAGAAAAGCATGAAGTTGGGTGGGTTAGGACAATCTGGGAGGAGTTGGAGGCTTAAGAATATGATAAAATATATTGAATGAAAAAATTAGTAAAAATAAGAATTGACAAAGCTATGGTTCAATTCCCACCACAACATAAATCAGTATGGTAGCCTAAGCATGTAACCTTAGGACTAGAGAGGTGGAAAGTAGAAGGTCAGAAAAAATGTCATGGTCATTCTTAGCTACATAGAGAGTTCAAGACCAGCCTGGGATACATGAGATTGTCACCCTCCAAAGTACAAGTGAAAGTCATTAACTCTAAATTTCTGGGTAAAAATTTTGATTGACTAAGTTGTCATCAGTGAAATAGAGACAAAGCAGATTCCCTAAAACACTAGTATTTCTCTTTAGGATTTAATTTTTTTGTTTGTTTTTGTAAATTTAAATGATTTATTCAGATTACATCTCAATTGTTATCCCCTCACTTGTATCTTTCTGTTCCCCTTCCCTCTTTTACCCTTTTCCCTCCCCTATGTCTGTGACAGAAGGGGACCTCCTCCCCCACCATATGATCACAGCCTATCAAGTCTCATCCTGGTAGCCTGCTTATCCTTTCTCTGAGTGCCACCAGGCCTCTCCACCAAGGGGAAGTAGTCAAATAGGGGGCACCAGAGTTCATGTCAGAATCAGTTCCTGCTCTCCACACAACTATGGAGAATGCACTGCCCATTGGCTAGATCTGATTAGGATGTCTAGATTTACTGCATGTATTGTGCTTGGTTGGTACAGTAGTTTGTGCAGCACCCCCTGGGTCCAGATCTGCCAGCCTTGATGGTCTTCCTATAGGGTTCCAGGACCCTCTGGATCCTTCTATTTCTCCATTCTCCCATAACTCTCTCACCTGGAGTCCCAATAGGGAGACCCAGCATCTGTCCCAATCCCCATTGAGTGAATACTCTAAGACTTTAACATCCAACTATAGGCAGTAACAAAACTCTTAATACCACTGTTTTTCTTCAGAGCGATATAAGCCAATTAACACTCTTATTCTGCTAACAATTTAATCTTTACTATAATTAACAATGTTTGCATTGTGCTTCTTTATTATGGAAAGATCCTTCCTGAGAACTTTGGTAAGCCAAACTTAGAAATCATAGAAAGTCTAGAAACAATCAGAATGCCTTTGACTCAAGTAAATAACCAAATGGAATCTCATATTAGTGAAGGGCAGCTGGAATTTTCCACAAATTGTGCTGGATGCTGGTCATAACAACAACAACCTATGTCTCCATCTACACGGATTTAAGTTTTCTATTAAAAATAAAATCATAATAGTACAAAGCAAAACCATGAAAAAGTATATAGACTCAGAAAAGGGAAGGAATTTAAAGTCAAAATATGATAAAAAGTTGATGACTCAATACTTGTGAAAACTTCTTTCTGTGTATTGTGCACTCATGAGATGTATGGGCTCATGTCTGTGTAGATACACAGGACTGTGTATGCTTGAGGAAGTCACAAATCAATACTGGGTGTCCTGTTCTGTCACTGTATACCTACTGTTTTGAGTCAGGATTGTCACCAGACTTGGAGCTATGCTGGTGGCCAGTGAGTCCCTGCAGTTTCCCTCTCTCCTGGGCCCACGGTGGGTAACACACGGCTTTTTTTATGTGGCTGCCGAGATTCTAATACTGGTCCTGATTGCACAGCAAATCCATCTCTAACTATCCACAGATCCATCTCTCTAGCCTTGCAAAAATTGTTTTAAAAGGAAATAAAACATAAGATCTAAGGAGACAAAAAAATAGAAAAACCAGTGGAAACTAATATCACTAACAGTTTATTATCTATAAAATAGGAAGATGCTGCAATACTTAAGGTTTTTTATTGCCCTGTTTGAGCACTGAGATAATGCATACCACTCTCAAGAGTACCTAGAATGCAACTGCTAAGGAGTGAATATTAATCCTCCTCCTCCTCCTCCTATATTGTTAAGTGAGAGTACAAGGCAAATACTACGTACAGTGTGCTAATGTTTCTGTAAAAACATGTCAGACAAAATCTCAGTAGCTACAAAGAATTAAGGAGATTTATTGTGTAGCACTGTGACTGTAACAATATTGAAACACGTTGAGTGGAATTGGGGAGATAGCTCAGTGGCAGAGAACTTGCCTAACATGTAGAAGGTCCTGGCTTCAGATCTCCACATGTCAAAAAGCAAAATCAGAACGGTTGGTGAATGATCTTACCACATAAATACGTATCTGAGATGGATGGTACTAATTTGCTAGCTTTGGTCATTCTATGGTGGGTACATAGTAAAGTGTGTACTTGCTAAATTGCTGCACTTGATAAATACCTACTATTTTACCTGTTGATTTTTAAAAAAAAGTGTGTAGGGGAAGAATTTATGGGTATTTTTGTTTGTACACCCACTAAATTCTTGAAGAATATTCTTAAAAGTCAATAATGGTGTTTTGTGGGGTGTGAAATATTGACACGGAGCACAGTGGAGAAAGGAAACTCTCACAGATAAACCTTTATGCTAGTGGTCAAACATTCCTAAGTGTTACAATTGATTTAGCAATTTAATAGTATCTAATTAGTAGCTAATTTAATCAGTGAAAATGAACTTCCCACATTGCATTTTAAGGCATTTGTCCAAAGCTGCCTCACGGCTGTGGTGTACCTACTGGGTTTATGCTGCTTAGCCCAGTCTCTGCTCTTCAGAAACACTTTGACTACGAACCTTGAGAAATACTCTGCTGATTGCTGATCCTCATTAGAGGCCTCTTGTCATTTTAAATTCAGTCTTTCCCCTCCCTCCCCCATCTCTCTCTTTCATTTCAATTTGTTGAACTTGACTCAGCTGTAAACATACTCATGAACTCACAGCAGCATGGTTGCCTCCACAAGATCAAGCCACACTATTCTAGCATGGATAGGAGTCTCATGAGGACCTACCCTAGTGGAGAGCCAATTGGCAGTTGACAGTTTCCCTTAACCGGGAGTCAGTTTTCTTTAACAGTGTTACCCATAGTATATTGCATTTGCTCCAGTACAAGGCCCAGGTCCTGGGTCCAAATCCACCAGCCTTGACAGTCTCCTTGTGGATCTCCTGGACACCTTCCATCCCCCAACACTTCACCCAGAGTCTGGCAGCGAGTTCCAGTATCTGTCCCCTGGGGACTCCGCACACACTGATGCACCAATCAAGTACACGGCAAGCAGAGAACCTAGACACCCCTGTTCAGATACAGCCGATGGACAGCTCATTCTCCACATCGGGAGGGCGGGTGGGGACGGGGGACTGCCTCTGTTGCAGGTGATTTTGATCACTTCCCCTTGGAGGAGAGGCCCTGTGGGCACTCAAAGGAAGGGGATGCAGGCCATCCAGAGGAGACCTGATAGGCTGTGGTCAGAAGGTGTGGAGGAGGACCCCACGGGCCAGAGGTCTAGGGGAGAGGAATTGGGCAGAAGAGGGAGGGAAGGTGGGAACAAGAAGATAAGAACGAAAGGATAACAATCGGGAATGTAATGTGAATAAATTATAGTTTGTAAAAAAGGTCCAGCTCTACTTCCTGTGCATTTGGGCAACACGAACAATTTCCATTGGGTTATACAAAAATAATGATGTAAAGTCAAGTTTTATAGGAGTGTGTGTGTGAATGGCAGAAGTCTTAGAGGAGTTAAGTAAGAGGGAGGAGCAGAAATGGCTTAACTACACTGTATTCATCTATAAATTGTCACAGACAATATGCTTAAAAAAATAAAGATAACCAACTAAACAAATAGGACTGGAAAATGGCTCAGCATTTAAGAGGTCATAACGCACCAGGGTTAGGATCCTAGTGTTCACTTCATCCCACAGGCCTGCAATCCAGCTTCAAGGAATCCAACACCCTCTTCTGGCCTCCTACCCACAGACGTGCACACAGGTACACACGTTCACACACGTGTACACACACACACACACACACACACACACACACACACACACACACACCATAAATCTAAAAGAAAAACCCTAGCCATTTGCAGTTTCAAATATTAACAAGTATACTTCTTTTTCTAAGAAAATTAACTTTCAAGAACTTTTATTGCTGTCATCATACATCCTCACAAGTAGTCAGGTGAGGTAATTCTTTCCATGAAATTAGCCAGAAAACACTTTTCTTCAGTTGCTATCCATACTTCTCTCTAATGCCTCCACCAAGTTGTTCCTGTTTTCTACATCTACTTAACTGTTTAGAAAAAAAAACAGTATATTTTACTTTAATGGTATTATCACTGTAGAGCTCTTTTTGCCATTAGACGCTCATAGAAAGAAGCAAACCCAGAATGACATTCTTAGATGCTTGTTGGCTGATGTATAATATATTGAGTTCTACAAACTTCAGTTTTTACTCAGAAAAGAATCCACTGTGTTTGACCCATGTTCCTATCAAATTTATATGTTGGACTCTAACCCCAGTGCCAACAGTGTCCGATTTTCTATGTTGCTACTCTGCTAGAACTCTTTCTGCTCTGGTCATCTGCACTTCAGATCAGGGGAGTCTGAATTAGGAGGCTCAAATCAATTCTGCAGGTGAAATTCATCCTTGGCAAGAGAGCAGAACTGTATGAGCTGAGAGACAAGAGTAACCACCGAGCAAGAGGTTAAGGAACAGAAAGACAAATGAGAAAGGTCACTGAGTCAAATGGTATTAAATAATCAAGAAGTAAGAAGAAAATGATTATTTAAAAATCTGGTACTATATCCTTAGTACCAGAAAGATCACAGGAGCCAGAGCAGAAGGAATAAAGGTCAACCAGAGCAGAGAAGGCAAAATCCAATTTAAACCTACGATTTATTTTTAAAATCACATCTTTTCATAATATTTTACACATCTCTCTTATAGTGAATCCTGTCCACAGTCCTGGCTGAGGGTGCTGACTAAATTCTCATGAAAACATAAGCTCGGCTAATGAGACAATTGAATTTTCTCTGTTGGATGATTTAAGGTAAAGAACAGAAGTATCCCACTTAATATACTCTGCTGTGACAGTGATATCAAAAGTGAAGAGTTCGGTGAGGGTGCACGGCCTTTTTTCAAGCTTTTAACTTTCTGCTCCAATTATCTGGCAGTCATATTTTGTTTAATGTACTTGTAGTTTATGAGATAATCTACCACCACCAGTTCATTATATCTCTGACTGGACTAAAATATATTTCTCTCGTGTTTCCAGAAATACTTTGGATAAAAATTAGGTCACCTTGGATAGCTGGATACTGCTGGCAAGAATGAATGAATCAATTATTTTAGCTCAGAATTATTAACAGAAATATGGATTTATTTTTCTGGAGTGAGTAATTTAAGACTTTGGAAGGGAGGACCATGACAACTTTGGTTTCATTAACCAATAAGGTCTCATGGAGATACTGTACATAGGTGAGAAGGGAAGAGCACACAAAATTGCCAAGGGGAAGGGATGACACCAGCTTGACATTCTTAACAACACCAGCTGGATAATGTCTACATCCCTGGCACACCTCCTTCAGGAGTGGCAAAGCAAGAGTGGGGAGAACACAAAATAGCGGGTGATTCCTTTCTCCTCCCTGGCTGCAACCCAGGTACAGAACACAGCTCTGTGAAGGCAAGAGTATCAACAGAGACTCACTAGAGCGTTTTCTGCTGTTTTCAACCCTGCCCCAACTATCGTACAGAAGAGAATAAAAGTGATAAAGGAAAATCATTGTGAGAAATGTACTCTTTTACCCTTGAGACTTAATGGGAATTCAGGTGGTATACGTTTTATCTTATTTTTCTTAATGGCCGATGCCCTTGGCATCATATTGTAAATACCTATCAGGGATAAAAGCAATCTTGGTGAAAGATATTCCTCCAGCTTTGCTGGCTGTTAAAGCTCCGTAAAATGTTCTATTTAATCTTCTCTATGAACAAAAGAGTCAGCTGCTAAGTAATATCTACAGAACTTCATTTTTTCACGGAATATAAAGATGTACTATAGAGTCATAGTTATAAAAAGTCTTGCATTACTCTGCTGTCTAGGATTCTGTGTGGTAAAGGTGCAAAATTATTTTATATTTATATAATGCAGGACTATATTTTTTCATAGCTGGATTGATTCAAGAATTCAATTTCCATTTATTTTTATTTTCATGAGATTTCCTAATAAATTAAAGAGGAAAAAGAATTAGTGATATAAAAAACTTTTTAAAAAATGATATATTATAGAGGGGTAGTAATGGTTTTGCAAGCAGGATTAGCTTGTTTGCTATATAAAATTATACAAAGCAGAAATAAGACCAATTATAAAGTTAAAATGGTGCCCTTAGAGGATTTGTAGCATCCAAGGAAGGGAGATGAGAAGCTAAAAGATTGGGCTGGGCATTTTATGTCTTGGAAAAGTCATCTGTACTCCAGTTCCCCACTCTGCCTTACATACTTCAGAGAGTTGTTTTGCCTCAAAAATAAATACACATTAAACACCGCCAAGTAGTCAGCCAAGGCAGCTTGCCACATATTTATGGGACATGGTTTCATATGAGGTCTGTACCATGTGGAAAGAAAATTTTCTCCATAGTTTTTTTTCTTTTATAGAAGCTTTTTCATGTGAGCATATGTGTGTGTCTGTGTCTGTTCACATGTGTACATGCCATGTGTTTGTGTGGAAGAGTGGTTGTAAACCTGTGCATATGAGCACAGATTTCAGAATATGACCTCGGTCACCATTTCCTCAGGTACTTCTGACTTTTTGTGGCAGGGTGTCTCATGACCGGGAACTTTTCCAAATAGGCTAGGCTGGCCGGCCTGCAACTTCCAGAGATGTACCTATCTCTGCTTCCCAGCTCTCTGTTACTGGGGTTATAAGCATGGACCAGGCCATTGTGTGGCCAAACTTTTCCTAGGGAGATGGAACACTCACATCTACTCACTCCCAATGGGGATTCCACAACAGGTCAAAGTACTGATACCACCAAAGTCCAAATTGGCAAACCAGTGGGTTGTTGGGGTTACTTACAGAAATATGGGGAGCAGTTACTTTCAGGAGCAGGAATGACTCAGAGAGCTGAATCACTAGTGCTAGGCCCACCCTGGGTAACTGCACAGATCTTGGAAACTTGTGGCATGCTGCACAGACTTAAGGCAGCTCAGCAGGGTGGGTTAGGGTTAGGGTTAGGGTCAGGATCAGGGTCAGGGTTAGGGTCAGGGTCAGGGTCAGGGTCAGGATCAGGGTCAGGGTCAGGGTCAGGGTCAGGGTCAGGGTTAGGGTTATGGTCAAGGTCGGGGTTAAGTTTAGGGTTGGGGTTAGGGTCAGGGTCAAGGTCAGGATGGTAGTTAGGATTAGCGTTAGGGTTAGGGTTAGGGTCAGGGTTAGGGTCAGGGTCAGGGTCAGGATCAGGGTCAGGGTCAGGGTTAGGGTTATGGTCAAGGTTGGGGTTAGGTTTAGGGTTGGGGTTAGGGTCAGGGACAAGGTCAGGGTGGTAGTTAGGATTAGGGTTAGGGTTAGGGTTAGGGTTAGGGTCAGGGTCAGGTTCAGGGTCAGGGTCAGGGTCAGGATCAGGGTCAGGGTCAGGGTCAGGGTCAGGGTCAGGGTTAGGGTTATGGTCAAAGTTGGGGTTAGGTTTAGGGTTGGGGTTAGGGTCAGGGTCAAGGTCAGGGTGGTAGTTAGGATTAGGGTTAGGGTTAGGGTCAGGGTCAGGGTCACGGTCAGGGTCAGGGTCTAGGTCAGGGTGGTAGTTAGGATTAGGGTTCGGGTTCGGGTTAGGGTTAAGGTGGAGAGTATCCTTTCTAGGTGCCTCAGTAGGTGTAAACTTTCTAGACAGCTTGCATTGTTTCTGTTTCCTCCAGGGAACTGCCCTCTTCTCTGAGTCTTCTTTGCAGTTTAACTCCTCTGTGAACAGTTTATTTTTCTGTCCCCATAAACTGGGTTTCAAATACAGCTTCTCTTGTTCCTAGTTGCTCTAACGCATCTGCTCCTCCTTTGTGGTTTTCCAGCCCTTGCTATTTGTGGCGACTTCAGATGGAGACTGTCAAGTGTTCAAATGGCTTTCATAAGCCAGTCCATCAAGGATTGATTTCTCTCAAACTTCCTCAGGTTATGAAGCCTTTGCCATAAGGAGAGATGTATCATTTTATTACTCAGCTTTCCTATCTCCACAGCAGTCAGACTGATCGCTTCCGCTCTCACGACCCACATCCTTACAAGTCAGGCTGCAACAGGCTCTTTCATTACTTGTTTGAAAGGTTTCCCTGACTGAAGCAATTCAAGCCCTGAGTATTGCCTGGTAGCCCTAGTTTCTCTTATGCTCCATCTGCATACTGGATTGTTACAGTATTTTCTATCCATTCGGCCTACAAAGCAAATAACTGGCACAGAGAGGCTAAAACATAATTTAAAGCTGCCAGCGCTTTGCTGGGCAGAGTCTGAACTGATTCTAATCTACTCGTAAACTAAACAAACTACTCTAAACCTTATAACATACATAGATTCCAAGCACTTGCCACGGTGACCCCTCTGTCCTCCTCTAGCCGTCAAAAAACCCTCTCTCCTTTCAACCGTCCAACTTTCTCCTCTCTTTCCAGGAAGTCCTGCTTCCCTCTTCCTGTCCTTCTGCCCAGCTGATTGGCTAAACACCGCTTTATTGACGGTGGATACATTCACTCAACATTCCTCCACACTGGATCACAGATTTTCCCCACAGACCCATGGAGGGGTGTCATCTGTTGCTTTTACCATGTTCTCCTCTTTACTCTTTGAATCTTCCCATGGGTTCTCAGCTCTTGAATCCCAGGAAGGGCTACTGAGCACAGATCTAACATGTACTCTCTTTTCCTTTCCATCCCCCAGCCTTAAGAAGCAGCAAGCCAACACCTCCAGCTTATCCTCTTGTTTATCTAATTTACTTGCCAAATCAGTCACTAACATGGAGGATGCTAGCCGTATTGTCCCTTTCTTGTTGCAATTCTTCCTTTAGACAAAAAATTTCCTGCTTTGCTGCCATCTAAGCCACAGACTACTTTCTATACAAACAGAGGCCAGGCAACCCCTGCCACTGCTTGCTGATGAAAACTGCCATCCTGGGATTCCTTCCACAGAAACTCCTGGTCCTCATGGTTTAGCCTTAGTTACACATCTCACTGCTCATAGCAACAACTATTTAAGAGCTCTCACAGCACAATGGCACACTAATATACACCATACAGGAAATGGAAACTCTACTAGAATTTCTTCCACAGATGCTCTCCCCTCAGCCTTCTCAGCTTCAGTTACATGCATTGCTACCCACAGCCATGACCATGTACGTCTCCCTAACTCATCTTTGGTTCTGTCCTGTCCTTATTCAGTTCCAACTCCTTGCATAACTAATTTTCTTGGGGAGTTACAACAGGCACATCTACTCACCTATGATATGGATCACATGACAGACTAAAGTACAGATACTACCCAAGTCCAACTAGGTGAACCAATGAGTTTTATTAGGGTTACTTGCAAAAATATGAATGAGGTGTTACTTACAGGACCAGAAATACATCATCAAAGGTCACCCCAGCTTGGGGAAAGCTCACAAAAAGTTGGAACCTGGAGTACACTGCACAGCTATCAGGCAGCTCAACATATTGGAGAATGCCCTTTTCAATTGATTCTGGCCTATACCTCTCCCAGGAAGCTCTGTGGTTTCTGCTTCTTTCAGGAAGCTGGTCTAGCTAGCCTCAGAATCTTCTATGCAGCTGGACTCTCTAAAAGGGACTCTCAGCTTTTATTGCTTAGCCCGTGGAGAGGTCTAGTGGATCTGGTAACTTTCAGGGATTTCCTGAAGCTATTTTGAATTGTTTACCTGCCTGTTTAAGGAGCTTCCCTGCAGGATGAAATGTTTCAGTTTAGGAGGAAACTGTTACACAACAAACCAAACTCAGGTTTTCAAATCAGTTTCTTACTTGAGCCACACCCAACCTCTGCTCTATTTTTAGCAAGACAAACTTTTGAAGCCTTGGCTGCATCAGTGCTGTTGGGTTTTCTGTTTTGAAATAGCTTCTGTTCTCAAATTGTGACTCACAATGCCTGTGATAGGCCCAGTCATAGTGTGTGTTCCATTAAATTAGCCCTTTTGCCTTTCAGATAATTTGTCTGTGAAAAACTGGCACAGAGGCAGTTTTCCACAGAGGTAGCTTCTCTGGGGTTCTACCAACACACACAATATTTGAGAAAGGAGCAGAAAACACTATTTCTTGGAAAGGTCATTTTTCAGTGTATGTCTCCTGCCTATGATTATACAGCTCTGGTAATGTTTCCTTTCTTCAAAATTCATTTTTTGTTCTGGGGCCTGTGCTCTCTCCCCCTGCAGCAAGTTTCATTATATTTAGAGCAGCAGAGCGTGCAGTAGATGTAGTTAGAATCACAGGCAAAACAGCCCACCCTGTTCCTTTTGTCAGCTTTCTACGTGTTTCATACAAGTTCAGTATGAAGAGATATTTATAGCTGATCAGGATTGAGGGGAATGAAAAGGCTTAGGTTCTGCTTTTAGATTTCTTTAACTTTATGCATTTTCCTCTGGGGTACTCTTTTAAACACATCAATTTTGTATGGCACAAAGCATAAGACAACAATTTCTTTTAGTGAATACCCTTTCTTCTGAGTCCCTATGTTATTATAGGGCTCAATTTGAACAAGGTTTACTACTGAATAGAATGGTAATCTCTATCTCCTTAAGATCCTGTGCTGCCATTTGTGCTTTGGGTATTGAATGTTTGTTAGCAAAGCCTTAAATGGATACACATGAGATTGGATTTAACTTCACAGACGTGAAATATTCTTCTATTATTGAAAATACCAGCTGAAAAAAATAATGCAGTAATTTAACATTTAAATCTTGTTGTTTTTGTTTTTCCATCATTCTGGCTTTTGTTTTCACAGTCAAAGGTGTTCATTTTGGGTTCTGTTGAGAGTGACTCAGGTGACATTGAATGTTTGGCTTGTTCCTTCTCTGTGCCTTGAAATCTGTTTTCATTGTCTTACAACTCTTGTCCTGGGCTCAGGGAAACCAACTTCTACAGCTTCAGATTTCCCACCTTCTGATTTGGCCGAAGGGAGACTTGTGTACTCAAAAAGGAGCGAGAAATTGAGGAGTTTCATCTTGACACCCTTGTATTTCCTGTGTCAGTACAGGTTCGGAAGTGCATATCCTTTCGCAGATGCAGGTTGTCTGTGGGTTTTGGTTTCCACATGCACTTAGACCTTGCCTTGGGAAGAAGAGGCATGTGAACATCCCTCTGCTGCTACTCAGTGATGCTTATCTATCCTACAATTATTTCTTAACCTTATTCATACCTATTGAAATGATCCCTATGTTGGTTTCGCCCTTGCTCATCTCTCCGAGTAAAGCATTTGTATCTTCATGAACCTGAAGACAATGTATAACTATTTACTAAAAATCTACATGTCTCAGTTTGCTTCTCTGTGAACAGGAAAATAGTAGCTGTTCAGAGGTTGCACTGATGGGCTATCGTAAGGATGGTAAGAATACTCTAATAGTACCTGGAATGTGCCAAAACCCAGCTGTGCGTGGAGCTCACATTTATACACAAAACTTCACTGACTAACACAAAAGCACTCAAAAATTACTTTTCACACGCTTGCGCTGTGCCTTTTAAAATACATATTTAAAAAATTTAAATAATATAATCATGTCAGTCCCTCCCTCCCATTTCCTCTCTCTAATCCCTACCTGTATTCTCCTTGCTCTTTTTCAAATTCATGGCCTATTTTTATGTAATTATTGCTGCGTGTATGTATCTGTTCTTAAAGTACATATAAAACTTTCTCAGTCTGTGTGATGTTCCATGTATGAGTCAGTGCTGACCAGCTGGTATTTGATAACTAACTGGTGTGCTCTTTCCCGGGGGGACTTGCTGCTGCCCCTGCTCAGATCCCTTCCTGTAGTACCCTGTCCAGGGTTGATGCCTTGAGCATTCCCCCTTCATCATTAGTTTTTAAAAATTATTATTAGTGTCATTCTTCCTTGGGTAGGTCATCTTTAGGCAGTCTTGTTGCTGAGGCTTTGCAGTCTTCTCAGTCTGTCTTCTGCAGTGAAGCATGAGCCATAGGTGTAGGAGCTGTGTGTAAGTCAGTCGGTTGGGACTGAGCTCCACAACTCTGCATCGTGATTGGCTATGGATTTCCGTAATGGTCTTTATCCGTTGCAAGGAAAAGTTACCTTAATGAGGGATTAGAACTATATTTATCAGTGAGTATAAGGTCAAATATTTAGAACATCACTAGGGCTTAGGCTAGTAGGTAAAGTGGTGGTTATGTTTTCCTCTAAAATCCATGACTTCATTAGTCCTAGTAATGGACCCTTACTATTTGTTTGAAGCTACTCTCAATGTAAGTGGCATTTCTCCTTATTTTTTTCACTCTGTGTCAGCCTGTGCCTTGGTTTGGTCAATGGGAAAACATGGAAAGAGACAGACAACCTACAAAGTCATTCTCATTTGGGGATTCTTGCTGCTTTGGAAACCTCCTACTAGTTAATACAAGTAACAGCTACTATTTTCCCATTTTACAGAGAAGCAAATTGAGACTTAACAAGGTTAACAAAGTCCAGCTGGTTCTCTGGTCCACTAGAAACTCCAGTCACAGCCATGGCTCACCTGCTATGGCAGAGCAAAGGGCATCTTATTCACTCTCCAGTCACCATCCAAGTGGCTAACTGACTACAGAAGAACTATTTGAAACTGCTTTCACTCTTCTCTACTATTGGTAATCTAGAGATTTATATGAACAGAAGTGGTTGGCCC
The DNA here is from genome assembly GCF_964271855.1 of Acomys minous. Taxonomy (NCBI): domain Eukaryota; kingdom Metazoa; phylum Chordata; class Mammalia; order Rodentia; family Muridae; genus Acomys; species Acomys minous. The sequence goes on along the minus strand of NC_140486.1, from coordinate 611,059 downwards.
TCAAGCCATCACATTTTAGGACAAATTGTCGCTCAGCAACAGGAAACTGTTGTAGTCATTCTTTGTAAATAAATTTATAAAAGGCTAAATATTTTCAGCGTATTATAGAAGTAAAAGGTTGTCACTTGTTACATTGTTGCTTGTGCCATTATGATGGGGAGTGCGCCAGTGCTGTGCTTTCTGAGCTACTGCGGCAGCGAGGAGATTTGGCTGAGACCCTTTGGAAGAACAGCAGAAAGATTATTTCTAACATGAGTTTCCAAATGCCTGCTGGCCATGCATATCAAGAAAGAATTCTTGAGTGTTGTATAATAGAACTAGAAAGTAAAAATACACAAAAAGAGGCTCAAAACAGGAATCAGATGGCAGAAATAAATATGTTCTGTGCATTAAAGTCTTTTAACATAGACATGGATAATTCTAAACATTTATTGGATACAGTGTTGCTTTTCAGTGCTGGTTTAGAGTCTTAAGAATGAGAAACTCAGTTGAACTGAAGCAATAGTTCAGTCAGTAAAATGTTTGCTGTGTGAATGTAAGTAAACACATGATTCAGTTCCCAGGACCTATATAAAAGGCTGGGTGTGTAGTTTGCACTTGTAATTCCAGAATTGAGGACATCAACACAGACATATCCTTGTGGCTTATGGACCAGATACGATAGCCTAGTCAAAGTTTTGGGTCCTAGGAGAGAGTCTGGCACAAAATACAAAAAGAATTGGTTCTGAGGAGGAAAGCAATGATACCTGGATGTTGTCTTATGTCCTCTAGAAGCAGGAACACATACATGCACGTGCTAACTCTTAGAAGATTTGAGCAATGTGATCATAAATGTTACTTAATTGTTTCTCTATCACGATCCATGAGTACCTAAGGAGAATGAGGTCATCACAATTTTTTTCAAGGAGTCTCCAGAGAATTGTAATGATTACACTGAATAATTCAAGATCTATACAGTTTTAGCTGAGTGTTTAGCAAATTAGAAATATAATGCTGGCTTAGAAAGGGAACATCTAGGGCACTGTTAACTCAGAGAGGTTTCAAAGAGACAAGCCTTGGGAGGAAAGGCATTGTAATTGTCACTGGAATTTGCTCATTAGTGTGCTTCTAGCTTTATATAAAGGAGAAAAAGGGAATCAATAGGCTTATGTTCAGTGCTGACATCCTTCCTGCTAATAAGGACATATTTGGATGTTTGAAGGCACTCATTTGAAGAAAAAAGCACTATTTTACTGAGGTAATTCCCCTTTTTCAGAATTGGGAGCCAAAAGTTCACAAGTATAAATGTAAAGAAAACACATTATTTCTGAATGTATTAAGAATACCAAAACTTCTTCAACTGTGATTAAAAAATGACGTATAGACCTAAACATTGGACTTCATTTTATAAAATAGAATTAAATTTATAGTTTCATTTGAAAGAACACCAAATCATTTTGAGGGAGGTTTCAATTTCTTCTTTGTTACCCAAAATTTAAAATCCTTATGTTTCATGTCTTTGATGGATTCTTGCAGTCCAAAAATTACATAAATTAATTCTCTTTGACCTCCCAAATTACTGAATATTCAGCAATATAAACTTCTTACTGGCCCAAACATATTTTCCATGATCATTAAGTTTGATTCTTTTAAAGAAAGCTCCACTTGCATCATTTATTTATGTAATTTTTAGGTTGTTTTTGTGACTGAAGGAAAAATGTCTTTGTTATTTGTTTTTTCTATTTTCTGTTCTTATCAATAAATGCATGAAATACATACTTTAAGTAAATTTCTAATAATGCTGCTATTGCATTTTTAAATTTTCTTCCAAGGGAGATGGCTTAGGCAAGAAATAATATAATTAGCATCTTTTGATGGATGAGCAATGTCAGCATACAGAGATGAAACTGCTTATTACAGATAAAGAATTCACCTGAAGGTATATTGCATACAACAGCAAAATGCAGAGGAAGACAAAAAACCTTTTTCACTTTAAAATAAAACCATGAATGTTTTTATTCATTGTATTTTTATAATTTTATTTCATTGGCAATGTAATGAGTATGCTTTTAAAGTTCTTATCAGATCTGTAGCGGATGACTTCAGCACTACTGCTGGATTTGTCATTAATCTTGTTCCATTGAAAGAGGAAGTATGTCAAAATAAGGAAATTTTATCAATTAAATATTGGATTGAAGTATTATCTTTAAGTAATCAAATATTTATTGGGACTGTGATATGTGCTTGGAATATATATATGCTTGCTGGAGGAAACAGAAAAATTCTCAGTACTGATTTTGTAGCACTAGCTAATCTTTTGGTGAGAGTATGGGGGAGAACTTTCTAATACAGAGGTCTGTATAATATCACAGGGGATTTAGGTCATGCCCTCCTACTCTGCTAAGCCTAATATTAAAGGTTATATGCTATCATGCTAGGAAATATAATGATCATTAAGGATAAAATTATAATAAAAGTGAAATTTCAGCCTTTAACTACGTCTTGGAGCAGGCTGTATATAGAACCTTGAATGCACTGTAAAGCTGAGGCTGGCCTTGAACTCTTAATCCTCCTCCTCAATTTCATGATCGTTGAGGTTACAGGCATGCACCATCACACCTGGCTTTACAAAGGGAGTTTTCTAATTATAAACAAAATTTATCTTCCTTTCTAGTTATATTTAGTCCTTTCTGTAGGAACTCATGCTCTTGCTGCCTTCAATTCCATGCCAGCATCACACTTGATTAAACTTATTGTTAAACTTATTGTTGATATGCTAACTTAAAGGAGGTTTTACTTTCCTACACTTGACTTCAGTATTTGGTGTTTAAAGGATCATGTCCATACAATCAGCACACGAATTGTATTAAAAAAAAACAAAAACAAAACAGAAATCAATCAGCTTTTTGTCTAGGATCAAGTGTAAACACCCAACACTAAAAACTAGAATTTACAGACTATTTGAATGGATTGTCCCTATACATAACAACAGATGTTGATGATAAAGGCATTTTTTTCTGAACATCTCTCAGAATTCCTGTCAGCACTGAGAGCCTATGTCATCAGTAACTGGATTGTAAAAGATAAGCATTCTGGAGTGAAATTTTGTCTGTCAATCAGCAAGTCTTTGACAATTTCTTCAGCATCTCTGAACAATCACACATAGAATTAGCATACAAAGCAGCAGGGACCTGCTAAAACACAGCCATTGCTCATTTCCTGACAATGACTGTTGGCTATAATCACTGTTAAGCTGATTTGTCTTTTTGTCAGTTCAGAATTTTAGAGGTAAAGTAGTGAAACACACATTGATACAATATCATAATAGCAAAATATTATAATAGATATTTGCTTCATATTTATTATCTTTCTCAATATGCTCTACATTAAATATTAGTTCTTCAGCTCTGCAAAAATATTTTCTTATATGTACACACACACACACACACACACACACACACACACACACACACACTATTCTTTGCTCAAATTCTTTTCCATTATCTTCTCTTACCTCTTCTGCATGCCCTCCTGCCAAATCATTTCTTTTTTCATACATTTTTCTTTTTTCCTCTTTCTTTCTTTCTTTCTTTCTTTCTTTCTTTCTTTCTTTCTTTCTTTCTACTCACTGCATGTAATGAGGGTTGTCTCCATGAGTGTAGTTAGAGGGGTTATTGCATTATATGCCCCCACCTGCAATCTCTAGTTGTCTACAGCTCCTCTCTGAGGTATGGGGCCTTATGAACCCTGCCATTATGAATGGCATCTAGAAGGTTTGGATGTTTAATAAAGAACACATTTGTTAAGAAAAAAGTTTAGGTTCCGGCCGTGCTGGCCTGGGGGTGCTAGAAGACCAACACCCAAGCACCTGCCACAGGCACCACTATAGTGGACAAATGTGTGATGGAGAGATGGAAAGATGGAGTACACGGCAGAGAGATGGAGAGAAAGTGAAGCTGGAGGAAGGTGTGACTGGAGACTTGATGGCAGTGAAGAACAGATGGATATGAGGAGACCACGATGAGGGCCTGGCTTGTGCTGGTGCTAAGGGCCATCTCTGTGGTCCTGCAGCAGCTGGTGTCCATGAGTTACCTTCAAAGACTAAGGTGATGTTTGTCATCTGAGCTGCCGCTGGAGACCATGTGGATATCTGAGAGCCAATCTGCCTAAGGGGGAGTTTCTGATCTGAGCGGCCTGCTCTACCATCTGAGGCCATAGAGACATCTGGCCAATTGGCCTTAGAGGCCATGTCTGGGTTCATGGTCTTACGGCAGCCTTGGTCTGTGTTGCTTTCCTAGGCCTATGTTACCACCAAAGGCCATGCAGATGTCCCTGGTCTGGATTGCCACCTGAGGTACTGTGTTGAGCTGTCCTTATGCTCAGCCACCACACTCAGGAGAGGTGGTCCTGCCCCTGGTTAGGGCAGCACAGTAGAGCTGACCCTGGTGGCTCAGATACAGGAGAGCTGGCCCTCTTCCTTCACTTGGCTAAAGCACCCAAAAAAGCAGGCTCTGCACTTCTTCTGGGCAGCACAGTGGATCTGGCCCTGGTTTTGAAGGCACAAGTGAGCTGGCCCAGAGGACTTGAGAGCACAAGAGCTGACCTTACCCCCTTGCAGGCTGCAGCATTGGGTGAGCTAGGGGGTGCAGTGCTGGAGGGTTCGCCCTGGTGATGCGGGAACAGGAGAGCTGACAGGCTGACCAACTCAGCTATCTCTCAGGCCCAGATATATGGCTTTGAGTTGGCCTACTGTAACATACACTTGTCTGTGATCTTCTGGAGCATGTGAAAGGGCCAGTCTTGCAGATCCAAAGACGCAGTTTTCCCATTACAATGGGCAACAAACAACAGATGATCCAAGAGGAGTCCCCATGAGGATCCAGTATAGCGTAGCAGAAGCCAGAGGCCTAGAAACCAATGACTTATTGCAATGGACACTTGCATGTAAAGGTGTGTGGACAAAAGGGTATACTGTGTGACACACTGTGACAAACTATAGCTTTAATGACAAGGTTATTTTTGTTAATCTATCTTGTTTTATACGGGGGGGGGGGGTTCAAGGGCATAGGGTGGGTATGGAGGGGTGGGGTGAATACAGGGGGGGTTCAAGGGCATAGGGTGGGTATGGAGGGGTGGGGTGAATACAGGGGGGGGTTCAAGGGCATAGGGTGGGTATAGAGGGGTGGGGTGATCAGTGGGATTGGAATGAATGATGTGAAATTCACAAAAAATGAATAAAAAGTTAAAAATGAAAACAAGTAAAATTACAACAACAATATAACCGAAGAGACAACTAAGAAGCTGCTTATAATGTCAGCTCTGAGAGATCCTTAATCCTATTTCTGGCTAGTGTAGACACCTCTGTGTACAGAGCATACAAGTATGCTACCACATACACATGACTAAAAACTTTAAAAGTTCTTATTAGGTATTTATTTGTTTGCTTTGTATTTATCTGTTTATTTAGGGTTTTTTTTTTATACAGGGTTTTCCTATGTAGCCTTGGCTGTCCTGGACTCACTTTGTAGACTAGACTGGTCTAGAACTCACAGAGATCTGCCTGCTTCTGCCTTTCCAAATACTGGGATCACAGGTGTCAGCACCTCACAAGGCTATCGCATTTTTTTAAAGCAATAAAAGAATACAATTTTAGTATTTTCCTATGAACTTGGTTTTTTCATCTGTTGGTCTTAAGCAACATATGAAAAGAAGTGAGAAAAGTTATGACTGTATTGTATAATAGCATAACAACTTCATTGTTGGTAGGATAGTGACCATTAAAGCTCTTTCACTAGGTGGCGATATAACTCACATGCTGTTAAAAATAGACTATGGTTTCTAGGATCCTCTGGATCCTTCAACTTTGCCATTCTCCCATGCTTCTCTCATCTAGAGTCCCAGTAGGATGTCCTCCCCTCTGTCCCAGTTTCCTGGTTAGGGAAGACTTTCATGGGACATGCCCCTTGGGCTAGTATGCAGATATAGTGAGTGTATACCATTTGACTCTTTCTGCTTCTGGGTTAACTCATGATCATTATGATCATTTCTAGTTCAGTCCATTTGTCCATAAATTTTGGGAATTCCTTGTTTTTAACAGCTGAGTAGTATTCCATAGTGTTTATGTACCACAGTTTCTTTATCCCTTCTTCTACTGAGGGACACTTGGGCCCAGGGGTCCCGCTCAAACTATGGCACCAGTCAAGGATAATACAGGCCGTAAACTTCAGACCCCTACCCAGATCTAGCCAATGGACAGGACATTCTCCACAGTTGAGTGGAGAGTGGGGTATGACTTTCACACGTACTCTGATGCCTCATATTTGACCACGTCCCCTAAATGGGGAGACCTGGTAGCACTCAGAGGATGGATAGCAGGCTACCAAGAAGAGACTTGATACCCTATGAGCATATACAGGGGGAGGAAGTCCCCCTCAGTCACAGTCATAGGTGAGGGGAGTAAGGGGGAAATGGGTGGAAGGGAGGAATGGGAGGATACAAGGGAGGGGATAACCATTGAGATATAATATGAATAAATCAATAAAATAAAATTTTAAAAAATAGGCTATGGTGAGCATTTCCCTGATAGGTAAGGACACTGAACATTTCTTTAAGTGTTTCTCTGCCATTCATTGTTCCTCTGTTGAGAATTCTCTGTTTAGCTCTGTAGCCCAGTTTTTAATTAGGTTATTTGGTTTGGTGGTGTTTAATTTCTTGAGTTCTTTATATATTTTGCATATTAGACCTATGTGAGATGTAGGGTTGGTGAAGATCTCCCAGTCTGTAGGCTGTTGTTTTGTTCTGTTGACAGTATCCTTTGCCTTACAGAAAGTTTTCAGTTTCATGAGGTCTCATTTATTAATTGTTGATCTTTGAGGGTGAGCTATTAGGGTTCTGTTCAGGAACTTGTCTCCTGTGCCAATAAGCTCAAGGCTCTTCCTCATTTTTTTTCTTCTAACAGATTCAGTGTGTCTAGTTTTATATTAAGGCCTTTAATCCACTTTGACTTTAGTTTTGTGCAGGATAATAAATATGATTTTAATTGCATTTTTCTATATGTCAACATCTAGCTAGATTAGCACCATTGTTGAAGAATCTATCTTTTTTTTTCATTGTATGGATTTGGCTTCTTTGTCAAAAATCAAGTGTTCATAGGTGTTCCAGTTTATGTCTGGGTCTTCGACTTGATTCCATTGATCAGGCAGCCTATTTCTATGCCAGTACAATCCTGTTTTATTACTGCTGCTCTCTAGTACACCTTGATATCAGGGATGGCTATTCCTCAGGAAGATCTTTTATTGTACAGGGTTGTTTTAGCTATTCTGGCTTTTTGTTTGTTTGTTTTTCTATATGAAGTTGAGAATTGATTTTTCAAGGTTAGTGAAGAAATTTGTAGGTATTTCTATAGGGAAATACAACTCAAAACGACTCTGAGATTCCACCTTATACCTACCAGAATGGCTAAGATAAAAAATTCAAGTGACAGCACACACTGGCAAGGATGTAGAGAAAGGAGAACACTCCTCCATTGCTGGGTGGAGTGAAAACTGGTACAACCACTTTGGAAATCTATCTGGGAGTTTCTCAGAAAATTGAGGATAGTTCTATCTCAAGACCCAGCTATACCACTCCTGAGCAAATACCCAAAAGATGCTTCACCATACAACAAAGACATTTGTTCAACCATGTTTATAGAAGCTTTATTCGTAATAGCCTGAATCTGGAAACAACATAGATGTTCCTCCACCAAAGAATGGATAAAGAAACTTTGGTACATTTACGCAATGGAATACTATTCAGTTATTAAAAACAAGGAAACCTTGAAATTTGCAGGCAAATGGATGGAATGAGAAACAATCATGTTGAGTGAGGTAACCCAGACCCAGAAAGACACACATGATATAAACTCACTTAAAGTGGGTATTAGCCCAATATAGATGTTCTCTGAGAGACTCCACGGGGGGGGGGGAGATAGGAACAGATGCTGGTACCCAAAGCCAGACCCTGGGAGGAATGCTGAGATTGATATGGAAGAATAGACGGATGGAAGGGCCCAGAGGGTTCATGAACCCCACCAGGAAACCTTCAAGACTACCAGTCAGATCTGGACCCAGAGGGGCCTACACTAAATGTTGACCAAGGTCAATGCATGGAGATAACCTAGACTCTCTGTTCAGATCTAGCTAATGGACAGCTAATTCTCCACGGTTGTCTGGGGAAGGAGAGACTGGGGGAGTAAGGACAGCCTTGGACATGAACTCTGGTGTCCCCAATTTAATCTCTTCTCCATTGGTGGTGAGGCCCTGCAGGCACACAGAGGAAGGAGAAGCAGGCTATCTAGATGAGACCTGATAGGCCATGGTCATATGGTGGGGCAGGAGGTCACCTTCTGTCAGAGGTCAAGAGGAGGGGAGTAGAGTAGAAGAGAGAGAGGGGGATGGTAATGGGAAGATACAAGTGAGGGGATAACAATCAATTGGGATGTAATATGAGTTATAATAAATTAAAATGCATTCTCCCACTCTACTCTTATTGGACAGCCTTTTAAGGAAGTGGTTTTCTCAGTAATCTCCAGTCTTCCTTCTCTATGTGCACTTGTAAATATTGTAGTTTTGTTTTTCTGACTTTGTGGTTTCCTTTCCTATCACTTGTTTTTTACTGTCCACTCAAAAGGATTCTATTTTAAAATATGTGAGCAATTCCATTTTCCCACATTCTCAACAGTTTATGTTGTCATTCCTTCTCATTTTCAGTGTTTTTTTTATGGATATTCTTACTGAAATCTGTTATAATTTCCAGAGTAATTACACAATTGGATATCTACTTTTAGTCACACAGTTGGAAATTTACAGTGTGAGACAGTTCAGATGGTGTTCACATTTCCGATATCTCCACATCTTACAGCTTGTGGCTCATTCATGCTGATTAATGTCCAAGTGTCTTGAAAGACATGAGTTTATTTCTTTATCCACTGGTGGACATATTGGCTGCTTTCAAGTCTTACAGTTATAATCAAAACTGCTGAAACATCCGTGTGCAGAAACTGTGCATTTACATCGTTTGTATAGATGACAATGGTTCAGTGGGTGGGCTACATGGTAAGAGTGTGTTGTTTTAAATGACACTGAATCATCTGTAAAGTGGCTATACCATATTGAATCTCTACTAGCACAAAACAAGAGTTCATCAGCACCTAGTTTTGCCAGTGTTCTGGATTTTGGACAGTCTATTATGTGCGCAGTAGCATTTCATTGCTCTGGTCTGTGTCTCTGTGACAACATAGTATACTGGACAGAATTTTTGGAAAGAATCTGTTCAGGTCCTTGACACACATAACTGATTGTTTTTTATTTTTGAGTTTTAGGAGTTCTTTATACTTTTTAGACAATGGCTCATTAGGAGATAGTGTTTGTGGGTTTTCTTCTGTCTTCATATTATCTCTCATAGAATAAAAGTTTTAACTTAAAGGAAGTCCAATATAATTGTTATTTCATGGGCTGTGCTTTTGTCTTACGTATATCTGAAAATCATCACTATGCCTGAAGTAATTAAGGTTTGTTCCTATGTTATACATTTCAGTTTCGAGATTTACATTTATAATATACATTGAATTATATTTTACAAACGTATTTAGATCCATTTTAATGTGGATATTTAGTAATTCAAGCAACATTTGTTGAAATGATATTTTCTTTGCTATAGTACTTTGTAAAAGAGCAATTATGTTTATTAGTTTTGATGTATCTCTTTGTTATGCTCTATTAATGTATTCATATTTTCTCTTGCCAATACTACAGGTCTGGACTACTCTTTCTTCATGCAAAGTCTTGGAGCTGAGTAGTGTTTACCTAATAATATTTATTGTTGCTTCTGTGTTGCATTGACCAGTACAGTCTTTTGCCTTCCTATGTAGATTTTTCAATTTCAAGATAATAAGGTAGATGGCTAATGCCTTATAATCTATGAAAATCTTTTAAAATAAAAAATAAATACAATAACTTCTTGGTATTTTGATTGAGGTTGCACTAAATTTGTAGCTCAGATAGAGATGAAACATTTTGATGATGTTGAGACCTTCTATTTATGAACAGAGTCACTTCTCTATTTAGTTCTTTTTTACTTTTATCAAATTCTTATAGTTTTACTAACACAGATAATATTCTTATTTTGTCCTTATGTGTCAGATTTTTAAGGTGCTACTGTAAAATACAAAATATCAAAGCCTGAACTTTTTGCACTTTAAGACTGAGCTGGCTAATTACTCTGAGTTTTTCATATTTTCACTTTTGAATAAATTTGCAGTAAGCCCTTTAACTCCCACATCTTTTCTCCTCTCATTGCTCTATTCTGAATTTAGTCTCTTGTCTAGAAATAGTTTTCTCTTTCTGAAGCTTTTTAGTGTGTTTACATTTTGTTTGGTGTAAGTTTGCTCGGAAGAACCTTTTCAAGTTTCACTTGTCTGAAATGGATAGTCATTTTACCTGGGCACAGTCCAGACTTCATTCCCTCATCTTCTAGCTTGTGTAACTCCTAATTCAATACCCAGGCCACACTGAAGATGTTGTGTGTAAGTGGTATTAGGAATTTGGTTGGTCTGAGTTGAAATCTAAACAATCGATAACATCTACCTTTCTAGATATAATAGGGAAAGCTTTGCTATGATACCTTCCCTCGTCATCATTTTATTGCAGTGTTTTACAATAGCCAGGCAACTTAACTTGGTTAACTTAGGTAGATGTGAGAAATAATGGTGGTGGTGGTGGTGGTGATGTTGTTGATGAGGATAACCTATTTCTGTCACTATTCAAAGTAATAGTAAGGTCTAGGAAGTGAACAAGCCTAGAACATAAAATCTGCTTGTTTTGGGAATCTCATTTGCTCATCTTCATAGTAGTTTTCTATTCATTGCTGAAATTCTCAACCATTATGTATTGAAAGCATTACCTTGGAGGCTGCATATCATAAGTGCAATATCTGATGATTTTTTAAGTTGATCATTATTGTTTATATATTTAATTTTTGATTTGGTTGCCTCCTCAAGCTTTGTTCTGGTTTCTTTTTAAATATGACTGTGGTAGAGCCTTTATATTCAAAAACATAAGGTTTTAAGACACATGGTTTCTTCCTTAAGCAACAATTCATGTCTGTCATCTCTAAGGTCCTTCCTCCTTAAGGGCAACATGATGAGTCAGAACTGCAGACAGAATGATTTGGTGGATGAAGAAAATTTCAGCAAACTATAGTAGCAAAAGTACTGAATGTAACTTAAACATTTTGAAGAATAACAGGATATGAATTAGAATTTAATTCTTTGCAATTAGAAACTAATGCATTTTGAAAACACAGAACTAATTTGTGTATGCATACACTTAAGTCACAGAGACTTATGAGTTTAACACCAGCATTGCCAGGATTCATTGGAAGGAAAAAATTCAATTAGTAACTGGTAAAACTAATTTAAGATAATAGATGCTGTCATATAAATAAAATTTCCACACAAGGCAACTTCGAAAGGGTTTGGAAATGTACTAGCAACAATTTCGGATCTGAGGATGGCTTGATTATTGTAGGAGATTTCTACACATCTGGGTAAGGTGATATAAGTAAAGATTATGGATAAAAGAAATAACTTTGACTGATATATGCTTAGTAATGAAATTTCTAAGTACAAGCAGTGTCAATATGAATAATAATGGTAAATATAGTGATTAATAATTAATTTATGTGTTAATAATTGATATTATGCCAATAATATGTACTCAGAATATGAAAATATGATTATAATGTAACAGTTTGGGAAAGCAAAGTTATTGTTTAGCTAAATAAGTATATAAGGCAATAAAGTATATAATTGAACTTCATCACGCAAAATATATTTGCTAAGTTACTTTTCATTCTAACCTCTAAAACTATGCTTTGTTGGTGTGAATTAATGTTAATGTACACCAGTGTACAAACATGTGGGGCCTTTGTATTAATTGCTTTTTCCTTTAAATAATCCTTCTATCTTGTCTCTTTTCTGAGATCACAGGTTTATTAAGATCTTAATATATTAAACCATGGTTTTGTGGTACTAATCATTTAGATTTTATTATAATTATGGATATAAATGCTACTTTTCTTGGTTGGCATTTGAATTATTTTCTTTGTCTTTTTCTAGGATTTAATGCTGTCTACGGTTTCATAAAAAATTCAGGGGCAAAGAGAAGCTCAAGAGACAGGAGAGAAAGTGGTATTTACAGTGGTTCTTGCTGTGTTCACTGGAGTGGGAGAATTCATGAGTATAAAAACCCCAGGCTGATTCTATCTTTATAAGCTATATGATACAATACAAGCTGATTGTTCACTCTTTTAAAGACAAGGTAGGAAATATATTTCCCTTTCAAAGATAAATAGGGTCTTCATCATAACTGTAGAGAAATTATTTTTCTAACAATTTTATTATCTTTTTATTTTTCACTCCTGACTTACAATTTCTATTTTTAATTGGCTCTTTTATTATTTTAAACTCATATGGATTTTCTGCATGCTTAAGAGAGGACCAAACAATTCAGTGTGTTGCCATACTTAATAGAAATCTGTTTGCCTCAGCTTTTATTTCACTTTTGTGTGCTATACCCCAACTCCTCTATTTAATTTCCCCAAATCACTTTAACATTAAGTAAATTTCAAAGCTCAAGAAAAACGAGTTTCATCCTTGCCTCCAGGAGTCAGTGTGAACAATAGTACAGTTAGTATTTTTGGCTATGGAGACATAGAATTGAGCTATACAAGGCTAGACAAAGCATCCTTCTATTGTTTTTAAAAGATAGTCAAAGGGGCTGATGACATAACACAGATATTAGGAGCACTGGCTCTTCTTCCAGAGACCAAACATATTCAATTCCAAGCACCTACATGATGGCACACAACCATATGTAACTTTAGTTCCACAGGATTCCTCTTCCTTCTGGCTTCTGTGGGCACTGAACACACATGGTGTATAGATATACATGCTAGTCAGACAAATACACAAAATAAAAATGTCATTTTAAAAGGATAATAAAAATATTTAAATAATTTCACAGATAAACAACTTCACAAGGTTTCTTAAACAAATATACTGAGAAAAATAATTCTTAAAGTTATGTACTCTGGAGCCACCCCCTGACCCGAGGAGGCCTGCTCGGTCCTAGATATATCCACATTAGACCTGGGCCAACTTTCCCTTACTTATTGAGTCCACCTGAGGCCCAGCCAGCAGAGATGAGCTGTGCCCTGCTCCCTGAGCTCCATAGTCAAGCCCACTTGCATTTATCTGAGGAGGAGGCTTTGGGACTCCAGGAACACTGAGGTCCACTGGGGCACTGGCAGCAGAGATTAGCAGTGGGCTATCCCTTGAGCCTCACTGACAGGCCCAAAGCCCAGCCTGTCTCCCTGAGGAGTCCTGCCAGCCTCAGGAACATCCAACCAATACCAGTGACAGCCAGAGAGCTAAAGCCAGCAAAAGAACACAATCAACAAGAGTCAGAGCAAAATGGGTCCAATGGAGCCCAGCTGTCTTACTATAGCATCTGGATATCTTAACACAGCCAAAGCACATAAAAAGGAAAGAAAATAAATCCAACAATTTTGGTTTGTTTTGCTTTTGTTTTTTGAGACAGAGTTTCTCTGTGTATACATCTAATCTTATAAAGATGATAGAGGCCTTTAAAGAGGAAATGGCTAAATCCCTTAAAGAAAAGACAATCAAACAGGTGAAGGAAATGAACAAAACTGTTAAATATCTGAAAATGGAAACAGAAGCAATAAAGAAAAGACAATCTGGTGGAATCTGGGAAAACCTAGGGAAGTGAACAAGAACTAGAGCATCAAGCATCACCAACAGAATACAAATCGCCCATTGAACCACATATTAATAGTGGAAAACTTCAACATACCACTGTAACCAAGAGACAGGTCATTGAGACAGAGAAACTAAATAGAAAAATAATGAAACTAACAGATGCTATGAATCAAATGGACCTAAGAGATATCTACAGGACTTTTCACCCAAACACAAAAGAATATACCTCCTTTTCAGCATCTTGCAGAACCTTTCCTAAAGTTAACCATATATACAAAGCAAGTCTCAATAGATACAAAAAAATTGATATAACCCCTGTATCTTATCAGACAACCATGCACTAAAGTTGAACTTCAGTAATGACAGAAACGTCTGAAAGCCTACAAACTCGTAAACTGAGAAAATCTCTACTGAATGACCACTGGGTCAAAGAATAAATGAAATGTAAAAATTAAAGTCTTCTCTACTGGGCACTGGTGACACACATCTTTAATGCCAGCTCTTGGGAGGCAGAGGCAGGCCGATCTCTGTATTTTCAAGGCTACCCTGGTCTAAAAATTGAGTTCAAAGAAAACTAGGGAAGAGAAACTCTGTCTCAAAAAACCAAACCAAACCAAAAGAGACTTCCTAGAATTCAGTGAAAATGAATGCATACCATACACACACTTATGGCACACAACGAAAGCAGTGCTAAGTGTTCATAGCACTAAGTGCCTTCATAAAGAAATTAGTGAGAACTCATACTAGCAACTTAACAGGACACCTAAAATTTCTAGAACAAAAAGAAGCAAACACACTCAATAGAAGTAGCTGGCAGGAAATAATCAAACTCAGAGCTGAAATCAACAAAACGGAAACAAAAAGATCAATACAAAGAATCAAAAAAAGAGAGTTGGTTCTTTTTTTTTTAAAGTAATTTATTCAGATTAAGTCTCAACTGTTATCCCCTCACTTGTATGTATCTTCCCGTTTCCCTCCTCCATCCCCCTTTCAACATATTCCCCTCCCTTAGATCTGTGACAGAAGGGGACCTCCTCCCCACCATATGATCACAGCCTATCAGGTCTCCTCCTGGTAGCCTGCTTACCCTTCCTCTGAGTGCCACCAGGCCTCCCCACCAAGGGGAAGTGGTCAAAAGGGTCACCAGAGTTCATGTCAGAGTCAGTCCCTGCTCTCCACACAACTGTGGAGAATAAGAGTTGGTTGTTTAAGAGTCAACGAGATATACCAGACCTTAGCCAAATTGAGAAAAAGGCAGAGACAAGGAGGAGGGTTGTAATCATAATGTAAGGTGAATAAATAAATTAAGTAACAAAAAAATATCTAAACACAAACAAACAAACAAACAAACAAACACTTATGTATTCTAATCCTTTGGCATCTAGGCCAAATGAGTCTGGAAGCCCCAGCCTTCAGCCAATTCTCAGACACTGAACAACTTACTTCAAAGTATACTTTTCAAATACAAATATGCCTATTCGAAGTCCGCACCCTATTCTGCCTTTCTTTGTTGTTGTTGCCTTTCTAAGCCACTGTCAAGCTGCACTAATTATCTTAAAGATGGATATTAGGCAAAAAAGGATAACCTTGGTGTGCAAATCTGGCAGACCACACTCAGATCAGCTAGTCCTAAACCCTGTTACCTGGGCTTGTCAGTTCCATAATAAAGAGTCTTGCCTTTAGTTTTACACTTTCTGCTTAAGAGCTGACATGGATCCATCCCTTGCTCCCTCACAACAATCCAGCCTTGCTTATAGTTTTGGGACCTTAAAATTATCTCTTTATTTCCCACTATAGATAGCAATAAAATCAACTGAAGTCAATGTATGTGCATTCAAAGTAAGTTTTGTTTTTATAATGTTAAGGTAATATGAAACAAAATTTTATTTACTTATAGTACTTATTATTAAGGAAATTAAAACATAATTATCTTGTTTTTGCTTTTTTATAAAGTTTTTCATATTTCTCAAAGTTTTCATTCTACATCTTAAAAAAGATTATACATTGTGCTTGAGAACACTTTTGCCTGCCAACCTTTGTATATTAAAGGTTTCATGCCATGAACTTTTGTATGATTAAAATTCAGAAATACATCTACATTGGTTGATAAGAATTTATGGAGTAAATGATTTTGTTTCTCACTTTGGTATATAAATGGTGAGAGAAGTGTTAGAGTAGGAAAACAAACAAACAAACAAACAACTGTTGGTCACGAGAATAAAACCACTGGCTTGGGTGTAGACCCAACAGTCCACCTGGACTTGTGCAGTAACCTGGCTGAAAGACCTATTAAGAAGATGGACTCACCTTATGAAGCCACAAACGCATAGCTTCATAAGTCTGTCTGCTTTTCTGAACTGAAAGGTTTAACCTACCATCTTCTTTCATTTCTTTTCAAAGCATGTTTTTTTTAATAGAGTTTTTTCAACATTTGGGCTTTCTTGTTCTTTCTCTAAAACCTCTTCCCTACTATGTGACTGCTTGTCAGCCATGCGTCAAACTTCTATTCCAAGGTAAAACATGAAACCCCAACTCCTTCTATTCCCTAACTCTTAGGTGGCTACTGAGATTTACAGCTTGCCTATGCGGAGAGTTTTTTTCTTTTTTAATATATGTATATATTAATTTATTCATATTACATCTAAATTGTTATCTCATCCCTTGTATCCTCCCATTCCTTCATCCCTCCTGCTTTCCCCCTACTGCCCTCCCCTATGACTAGACTGAGGGTGACCTCTTCCCCCTGTATATGCTCATAGGGTATCAAGTCTCTTCTTGGTAGCCTGCTATCCTTCCTCTGAGATTTCCTCATCTCGGGGATGTGGGAATTTTTTTCTTTTTAAACTCTAATAAAATTGTCCCTGAGTTTGCCATTGAGCCAATTTCTAAATTCTTTGTTAATGAGCCTGCCAACTTCATGAGTGATTCCCTTGATTCTTTTGTTCACAAGGTGACTACGAAGGGACCCTCAAACCTCACTAACAGAATTATTTCTTTAAGCAGAATGAATGGGTGTGTATGAATCAAGACCCCAACAAAAGGGGCTGGCATGATGGTTCAGCAGTTAAGAGCTTCCTACCACTCTTTCAGAGGATCACAGTTTGTTTACCAGCACACAAGTGGGGCAGCTCACAACCATGTGTAGTTGGACCTCCAGGGTGTCTAATGCCATCTTCTGACTTCTGTGGGAACCTACACTCACATGTGAACAAACCTACACACAGTAATATGTGCATACACATAATTTCGCATAGTTTTTTTTTAAAAAGAAAATAGAAAATATGAGACTCTTGGCTGCTGACAGGGTAAGCAGGTGTAGTACATTCAACTACACAGGAGAGAGTAAACTGTACAAGAAACACTGGATCTCAAAAGCATTGTGCTGAGGGAGAGCAGTCAGACAGACAATCATATGAGATTCTAGGAAAACATAAAATTGTGAGGATGAAAATTAGATCAACTTTCACCAGGCACCAGGATACGCTGAGTACCCGTGTTTCTTGTGTGCCTATTTGGAAATTGGAACTAAGTCAGGAATTCTTCTTAACAAAAGGAGTGAAATTCTAAACACCTTTTTGGGCAGGAATAAAATTAAAGGGAAAAAGCTAATTCTTGGCTAAAGTTAACCATAGGATGGCAGTTTTTCCATTTCTGCAGAGTTGTCATCCAAGGAAACTCAGGACAAGTGGAGACAATTTGTTAATTCTTTTAAAATAGCAGTTAGGATCCTAAAAAAGAGAAGGGACATTTTCAGACAGAAGAGGGTAAAAGTAACACAGTAGTTATGTTGCTGAACAAACAAAATTTACATGCTTATAGGAAGACCCAGTTGTAGCAGTAAAGTTCTCACCAAACCCACAATGACTAAGAAGCATGAACACTTATTTTAGAGTGCCATTGCAACAGTTTAGTTTGTTATTTATAATTTAGAGTATTGGAAGAATTTTAAATTACCCCATACTTCTCATTTTTACTGTCATTCTCACCTAAAATGTTGCTGTTAGGCAGCTATGTGGAACACTGTGGGCTGAGGGGTATTCCATAGTGTGAAAGGTAGAAAAGAATGCTCCCTCAATGAAGTGCAAAGGTTACATGTCAGGACTGACTGTCTTAGCCTGCCTGTTACACCTGTGAAAACTACAAATGTACCCATTTGAGTATACGTGGTACTCAACTTCTGAGATGATGTTGCTAAGGCATTTGCTTTATTTTTATTATGCTTCTATTTGCAAATAACTTACTAATTCCAGAAGGATTACTGGTTTTTGGTGTTTTTTTTTTTTAACTCTATTTTGAACACACCAATTCCTGCTACTTTTCTTAATGGTAATACAATAAGTGCAACTACAGTAGCTGCCAATGTCACCAAGTGGGCTCATAGTGGGTAGTAGGAGAGCAAATAGAAGGTCAATGGGGGACTTTCCAGGCCAACAAGACCAATTTAGAACCTGAGTTGACCTAGTTCAAGCACAATACCATTGCAGAGTAATGGAGCCTGAGTGGCTCAAATGAGACTTTAGAGAGCCCTTGTTTTAAAGTCTGTAAGGTTGGGAGAACTCATTTATATAAAAAGCCCAATGGTAATTGTGTGCTTCTCACTCCCCGTCAAAACTAGTAAACAGTGTATCTAATGGACAATTGTATAATGCAGAGCATGGCTGCTCCTTTAGCTTGAAAAATGACCAGGCCATATGCTCCTCAGTTTTACATGCAGGTGGACAGTACCAGAACCTGACCTTAATTTTTCTTCTAAAATGAAAGAATTGGTCTCTTTTAAGTCCATAACTTTAAAACACTAGAGACTTGATTAGGTTTTACAGATGTCTGTGTCTCTCACTCCATGCTGTCCTTCATCTGGTACTGCAATAACTCTTTGGTATGTATCACCTCATCTCTTTCTCAAAGCAATTTAACAACCTGTGAGAAAATTTCACTTAACACAAAGAAACTGACCCACAAGGGAGTAAATAATATTCATAGGAACTGTCAGCATAGGCTTGTGTCCTGTAGATCTTATACATCCGTCTAGTAAAAACTACTCCATACCATAAGATACAAGAAATATTTGATGCAACACCTCCAGGTTTGGTCATAAATGGTTTACATTTTAGTGCTTTCTTCTGGCTAATGTGGTTTATATATATATTATTTATTAAAATAATAGCAAAAAAGAAACATGCAAGATAAATTACATTGTACAACTCATAGACAGACTTTCTATCAAGTCTTCTTAAGTTATATGCTTTTAGATAAACTTTGAGCTCCAATAAAAATGTAGTGCAGTTTATCTAAATTATATATAGATGAATACATTCATTGCATTTAAGTGTCACTGTGTAAATAAAATATTTATTATACAAAACATTTATATGTGACTTACTTGCAAAAATCCTCTTCTTTTTTTTTAAGTCTGACATTTTAAAAAAGATTTATTTATTTATTATATACACAGTGTTTTGCCTGTATGTACACCAGAAGAAGGCACCAGATCTCATTATAGATGGCTGTGAGCCACGTGTGGTTGCTGTGAATTGAACTCAGGACCTTTGGAAGAGCAATCAGTGCTCTTAACCTCTGAGCCATCTCTCCAGCCTCCCAAATCTTCTTCTTATCTGCTTATTAAGCTGCTGGAATATATTGCTGTCTACTAACTTGTTTGCAAAATGAATTTATTCACTATCCTAATATTTTCTTCTTAAAACACATTTCCTTCTAGAAATTACTTATTTGAAGGTAATATGAAAGAGATATAATCTCTGTTCTAAATTTATTTTGTCATTTTCCTATCAAATACTATTGAGAATATTAGCAAGTAAGGCAAAAGCAATCTCATTATTTAAAAAAAAATGCTAACTATCAACTTTACCACTAATATTACACTTATTAACACACACATGAAAGACAATTAGAGGTCTGAGAAACCCAAAACATTCCCACAGGGCCTTGTTTTAGCCTTTAGATGCAACCGTTTAACTATTAATGATGAATCTAAGAGAAGAATTATGCTGGGCACATAGAAGGGAATGCAGGAGTTAGCAAATGTCCCTTAACCTCAGATGTCTAGTGTAAGTGGCATTCTCCAGAGCTCTGTCACTTATTGGAAGTTTGCTCATCATGCATAATCCAAAAGGAGGTGCCACCCACTAAAAGCATTTCACAGAGAAAAAAATCTCACCTACCTCCCAGCATGTCTAAAGAGAATTGACTTTTCCCCCCACCCTATGATGGCTATTATTTCAAAAAAATTTCATTCTGATTTCAACTAAAAAAGTTAATATTAGTCTTTCTACTTTATTCTGAATTGTAGCTTGCATCCTTCAAGACGAACATGGCAATATTCATTGTGTTTTCAACATGTTCCTGCATTGAATAGATTTATTTTGTTTTTACACAAATAAAACTCATGGAATACGATAATTTCCAGAGCCCACCAAGAAGCAAAAGCCAGGGAAACATTTGTTTCTAGTATTTCTAACTTTAA
This sequence comes from Acomys minous, assembly GCF_964271855.1. Taxonomy (NCBI): domain Eukaryota; kingdom Metazoa; phylum Chordata; class Mammalia; order Rodentia; family Muridae; genus Acomys; species Acomys minous. The sequence continues at coordinate 590,777 of NC_140486.1, read as the reverse complement.
ATGACATTCTCTATTAGTGGGCTTGTTACCTTCTTGCATATAGTATAAAATTAGTAGTTATTTGTTTCTATGGGTGATTAATTAGAATCAATCAAGTGATGGATGTTAACTTAGCAATTTAATTCGGAAAACAATTGACAAATTAAAATGGATTAGCCAGAATTACAGGAAGCGGGTATCTGTCACTACCTTATTAAATATCTATAATATTCTTTAAGCTGTAATATCTTGGACATTAGGGACAGCTCTCCCAACTACTGCAGGTCAGGGGCAGCATCACCCCTACACCCATGCCACCTCACAGCAGATGAGGGGCAAGAACAGGTGTCCTGCACTCTAACCCTACAGTGACTGGGAGAGCTGGCCCAACTCCACACAGACTGCAATACTTGGGAGAGTGGGCCCCATTCCTTGACTGGGCAGTACAGTGGAGATGCCTCTGGAGGCCTGGGTGGGGGTAAGCCATCCACAAGAGCATGAGATCAGGAGAGCTGACCTGCCTCCTGCCATTGACAGTATTGGTTGTCCTAGCCAGAACAATGCTGGTGAGCTTGCCCTGGTGGTGTGGCTAAGGGAGAGCTGGTGAGCTAACCAGCTCAGTTACCACCCAGGTCCAGATTCAGGGCTCTGAGTTGTCCCACCTCCAAATTAGTGGGAATCATGAAAGGGCCAGTCCTGCTGATCCAAAACTGCAGGATCTCATGACACAGGGCAACAACAGCATAACCAGGAGAGGTCCAGGTGAGGATCCAATATAGATGGTATAACAGAAGTCAGAGACTTCCACGATGAGATATTTTCTTTTCTTTTTTATTTTGTTATTATGTTTCCTTTTAACATATACATTTATATTATTACACATGGGTAAAACAAACTACATACATCAGGAAGAACCACAAGACAATCAGGAATTATATAAATGTTACATTCATAGTGATTTGGCTATTTGTATTTGGCAAACTTGAAGTAAACATCTTTCCTATCTTGTTGGGTCTAAATTTCTGAATGGAGATTAATATCTCTCATATCTCATCTCTATTAACTTAATATTTTTTGTGCTTTTTTGGTCTGCTTCTGTGTGTGTGCATGCACGTGCGTGTGTGCCTGCATTTGTGTGTGCACGTGTGGGCTTGTGTGGGCATGTGTGGGCATGTGTGGGCATGTGTGGGCATATGTGTGTGTGTGTGTGTGTGTGTGTGTGTGTGTGTGTGTGTGTGTGTACGCACCTGTGCATGTGTGCATGTGTGTTGATTGTGAGGGTTGCACGGGCCACACATGGATATGAGGGGATGGGGATATGAGTTGGACCGGGAAGCATGATGTGAAACTCACAGAGAATTAAGACGAAGTTTAAAAAAAGATGTAATATCTTAAGATATAATATCGTTAAGAAATAATACAAGCATACTCTGTTTCTCAAAAGAAGTCTTTTGGATGCTATAAAAGTCAGTTGACTGGTAGTCATTATGAATATATATTAGTAAAATTTCTAGAAGCAGCTTAGTTTTAACAGTGACTAAAAATGCTGATGGTGTTTTAATCACAAAGAACAAATGATTTTATACAAATATATGTTCTCTTGTTATCATGTAAGGAATTTAATGTCATAAGAGTTTTGTATCCAAAAAGAATGAGTTTCACATGTGTCAATTATATTATAAACATTTATTTAGATACAGGTTTAAACGGAAGTGTGTGAAGAACTTGGGTTTTCTGTACATTTGTTTTCTTTGCTATTATTATTCAAATGATAACCATTTGAGGGACCTGATAGTGCCTGTGTTATAGGGAATTTGGGCATTTTTTTCTAGCTTCTATCTGAAGGATTAATTGAGTATAATATACCTCTAGAATTCTGAAAGCAGTTTGCAGAATACTGTTGGGCAACAGAAAGTAGAGGACAGGCTCAGTGCCTGCCCTGCAGGTCCCTCTACCCACTATCGGAATGCAGGCATGGGTTAATCTGCTTTCTTCCTTCAGGCAGAATATCACTTAATAGACTTTAATGCAGTTCTCAATCAACCAACCACTTAAAGTTTGTGTTACAATTCTTGACCTGTGTTTTCATTATACATTATTTTTATTTTCAAAATCTAATAATAATGTTTCCTGGTAAGTGAAGGCTTTTGTGGGATATGCCCCTTGGGCTAGTATGCAGATATAAGAGAGTATATACCATTTGAGTCTTTCTGCTTCTGGGTTAACTCACTCATTATGATCATTTCTAGCTCAATCCATTTATCCAAAAATTTTGGGAATTCCTTGTTTTTAATAGCTGAGTAGTATTCCATAGTGTATATGTACCACAGTTTCTTTATCAATTCTTCTACTGATGGACACTTAGGCTGGTTCCATGTTCTGGCTATTATGAATAAGGCTGCTATGAACATGGTTGAGCAAATTTTCTTGTTGTGTGCTGGAGCATCCTATTGGGACTCTAGATGACACAAGCATGGGAGAATGGCAAAGTAGAAGGATCCAGAGGGTCCTAGAAACCTACAAGAAAACATTATGATAGGCAGATTTGGGCAAACCCCTACTTAGATCTAGCCAATGGTCAGAACATTCTCCACAGTTGAGTGGAGAGTGGGATATGACTTTCTCATGTACTCTGGTGCCTCACATTTGACCATGTACCCTGGAGGGGGAGACCTGGTGGCACTCAGAGGAAGGACAGCAGGTTACCAAGAAGAGACTTGATACCCTATGAGCATATACAGGGGGAGGTAATCCCCCTCAGTCACAGTCATAGGGAAGAGAAATAAGGGGAAAATGGGAGGGAGGGAAGAATGGGAGGATACAAGGGATGGGATAACCATTAAGATGTAACAAGAATAAATTAATTTTAAAAAAGTAAAAAAAAAAAAGAGAGAGAGAGAGAGAGAGTAGAGGTGACAATGTGCCATCCTGGGTAAGGCTTTCACTGAACACCAAACACGTTGAAATCAGAGAACATTGAGCTAGAAGATATATGTATAAAGAATTGCCTTATAAAATAAATTGCATAAATCTAAAAAAAACAAAAAAATCTAATAATAATGTTTTGTCTATGCTATTATTTGCCTCTGAAAGCAATGAACGTCTCAATATAAATACTTGTTTTATCTACAAAAATGAAACCTAGGAAATATTAGCAGTGCTATCATATGAAGAAGAATGTTCTACCATGCTGCTTAATATAGATAGATTCAGTAATGTCTCTGGGCAAGTTGCTCTGCATTCCTGAGCTTTATTTCATTCATTTGTGATAACAAAGGCCAGAACGCTATTTTCCTAGCACTTTTGTGATACAATTTATGTGGGAACTTTCTAAGTGTCTAAAATACATTAATTTTCCTCTTTCTAATATATTTGAGTCTTCTTTGATCTACTTCATTTATAGTAATTGTATTAATGAATTCAGTAAATTTGTAGCTTTTAAAATAATCATTTAAAATCTTTCAAAAATTTTTATTTATTTATTCACTTTACATCCCAACCATAGGCCTTCCCTCCTCTCCTCCCAGCTCCACCCTCCCTCCCTCTTCCCCCTCTTTTCCCTCCCCTACTCCTCAGAAAAGGGGAGCCCTCCCTCAACCCACCCCAGCACATCAAGTTCCATCAGGACTGAGAACACCCTCTTCCTCACTTACAAATCTTAAAGACATACATTAAAAGGTAACATGGAAAGAAAAAGATCAGTTTTGAAAAACCTGATTTTGACATAACTTAAATTTTCATCACAACATCAAAAGGATCATATTTTCCATGAGAACTGAAAGAAGGGGAGGAGAGCTGTTAAATGCTGACTTCTGGACACTATATGTCTGTTGTACACATTAACTTACAGCAGCTGTGTTTGCCTTCACAAGACTTGTAAAGATAAAGACAGCCAACATTCCTGCACATATGGATGGAGGAACCACCAAGGCTGCTCTTGGATGAGCAGGTCAAATGGCTACTGAAGGTCCCTTGGGGATCTGGCCCAGGGAGGTTTTACACGTCATAGTGGATGGCCAGATACCCATGTGGTTATGTGCAGCACTAACTGGACTCATTAATAACAATAAAAAGAAGGATAAGTTTGGGAAATGTGATGGAGGGCACTGTGGGGAATCATAGGTGGATAATGTGAATTGACATGATTAAATGCATTATATTAATATAACTTCAAAATAAACAATATTGTTTGTGTGTGTGTGTGTGTGTGTGTGTGTGTGTGTGTGTGTGTGTGTGTGTATACTGATGTATGCTCTTAATAGATATGTAAGTATTCCGGATAAACTTTTTTTTTAACTTTTTTATTCTTAGCCTAGAATTTATTCAACATTAAGAGAAAATAATTTTAAAAAACCAGAAAAATAAAATACATTGGTGGACTGGGTCTGGAGAGATGACTGAGTGGATAAGGGCACTGGCTGCTTTTCCAGAGATCCTGAGTTCAATTCCCAGCACCCACATAGCAGTAAACAACTACTGGAGAGAGGGAGGGGAGAGAGAAGAGAGAGAGAGGAGAGAGACAGACAGAGAGAGAGAGAGAGAGAGAGAGAGAGAGAGAGAGAGAGAGAGAGAGAGAGAGAGACTTTATAAAACAAAACCGATTTGGCTTTTACATCTTTGTGTGAGTTTTAACATCTTTAAAAAAATAACCTAGGTTACTTAAATACATATTTATCAACCTGTAATTTTTTTGGATAGAAAACCAATATGGTGGAAAATGAAGAAACTATCATTAGAGTTAATTATACGTTTATCCCACAGGCCAGTTTTGGAAACAGAGAAGAGAAGAGAAGAGAAGAGAAGAGAAGAGAAGAGAAGAGAAGAGAAGAGAAGAGAAGAGAAGAGAAGAGAAAGCCTTGGTGGATCTGAGGTAGAGAGAATTGAAGAGGCAATGAACAACAGGTTAAGGGAAACCAACCATTGGGGAACAACTAGCTATAGTTGAAGAATAGAGGAAAAAGAAATTCTGGACCCAGGCATATGAGGTAAAAAACTGAAGGTCTTAAAGGCCAGGAGAACTTTTTTTTTCTGACTCTCTCACATGTTTACTGTCTGTCTGTCTGTCTCTGCCATTCTTAATTTTCTTTGTCTGTTCCTTCCTGGGACAACCCCAGTATTTTATTTAAACTGAAGTTCAATTGTTTTTATTACAGTTTACAATCATGATTTTTCTCATCTTTTACAATCAATAAGGCATTAAAAATCAACAAAGCAAGCGAGCAGTATAACAAGGAAATACAAACAGTTCTGTATACTCTACAATAAAGCATACAGCAAAAATCAACCAATATCCAAGCAATGGTCACCATGACCTGATTATTCTTAAACAATCATAAATTTTCCTAGGCTAAAGCAATTGTGTTTGCATGACAGTCACAGCAACAGAGCTTGAGCTAAGTATTATCTAATAAAGAAAAAACTTGACCCACTCTCAGTCCCAAACCAATAGCTGTGCTATCTAAGCCTAGGCTAACTGCTAATGGATCCTCTATTATAAAATATCTGAAAAGCACGATGTTCCAAGCCCATCTTCTATTGCTCTCAAAGCAAATTCTAAAGAAACTTTTCTACAGCTAACAGTATCTAGCCAGATACTATTATGTCAAGGTCCTAACTTTCTTTCAAGCACTTTCTGCTTGGGTGCTTACAGTCAGAGAAAAGACTATCATCTCAGCCTTTGGCTAGATGCCTTCTTTCAGCATTCTCTGTGGAAAAAAGTTTTCCCTGTGTACATTTCACTAGGGCTCATTGTCAAAGTGAGAAAGAGAAAGAAAGACAATTTTGGAAGAAAAAGCAGATTTCACAGTAATTCTAAGGCAAAATTACACCTGGATCATACATAATATTTAAAGGCAATGGTGATAAAAAAGAGACTTTTGGAACTTTGTCAAGCAAAGCCTCAACAGCTGTTCTGGATGTCTAGATTTCATGCTGGACAGCCAGAAGTCTCTTGAACTTTGTCAAGCAAAGCCTCTCTCACTTGTCCTCATGTCTGTGACATGTTTATTAATCTGACTAATTAGAAACTAAAATAAGTTAATTTGTGTGGAATTTTGACAAGGCTATGCTTATTTTATTAAAACTAACACAGTCTTTGCTCCTCAGTTCTCGTTAGTCAAGGCTTATGCAAAGGGCCTGTCACCATTGTGAACCAAATCACAGCTATGTGATGGTATTGAGGGGCATATTACCTTACTTAGAAAGTTCTTTTTACAATGGCTTTGTAAAATGGTCTAATCAATTGAGAAAATAGAGATAAACACTGCAATGTCTTTATGAGGTGACCACTTTCCTAGAGAAAGCCCCCCTGTAATTATGTTCAAGCCACATGTGTATTTTGGGATATCTGCAGCTGGTACTGTAAAACCACATCATGTTGTCTTTCAGCGTCATCTTTCTCTGTTCCTTAGATAAGTCTGTACTGTGGTGTGCATGGGCATCTGCTGATTTGTGCTACTCATAGTAGCTTTCAGAAACTTGTTTCGATGTCCATTATTATATTTGTACCTCATATCAGCACAGGAGGTAGAAAAGCAAATATATTTTTCTCAAGTTCTTATGGATGAGAAAATCAAGCCCAGGAGTGCTAATGGGGTAACGTGAGTTCACACGGAGTGTGAGTGGCTGACAGAAGCACAAGCCTCCTGAGTTGTCTGACTTGTTTTCCTCTTTAAAAAATTCTATGATTGCTGTGAGAACATTGACCCGAGCATGCCATTTATTTGAAATTATTAACCTACTTGAAAGATTTGCTATTAAGATATCCTCCACAAAGTCACTAGAAAGATATATCTGAAATTTAAATCTGTGTTTACTTGCTTGCCTTAAGAAAACTCCCTGCTGGCTATAAGATAAAGTCTGAATTTCTTTGTCATGATATAAAAGCTTCTTGGATCTGAGTTTAATCTGTCTTTCTTATGCTCTGTCTGCTGCTTTTGGCTCCTCTTTCTAAATCGCAGTGGCAACAGCAACTAAACACCTGCAGCAACAACCACACTCAGCCTAAACACCCAGCAAAGTAAACACCCACACCCAGGAAAGGTTCTTCATTCTTTATGAGTACCCAGGTTCTCTCTTTAAATAAAAAAAAAATCCAGTTCATTTTAAATTATTATTTTGGCGGGATTATGATATAATTACATAATTTCCCATTTTCTTTCCTCCCTTTAATTCTTCCCATATAACTCTCCTTGCTTTCTTTCAAATTTATGGCCTCTTTCTTTTGCCTTTTTAAAATTGTTGTTGCATACATATTTATGTCTGTATGTATATATGTGGATGTATATTATAGTATATATGACATATACATATAAATGCACACACATGCTCCTAAACACATAAATCAACCTTTTCCGTTTGTATAATGTTACTTCTGTGTACATATTTTCAGGAAAGACCATTGGATATTGGATGACCAGTCGGTATGGTCTTCCCTGGGGAAGGTCAGTTCTTCTGCTCAGTTCTCTCACTGGACGTTAAAGACTGTTCAACAAGAGGAAAATCATGCTGGAACCAGAAACACACTCAACTCCCCAGGGTGACTGAAGTCCTAGCTCCTGAAGAAGAAGAATCTACAACCACCACTTTATTAAACCAGCATTTTCTCTAACTACATTCTGAATATTTGTCTTTATGCTCACAAGGCTGAAGAAAAGTGTAGTCCTCACTACTCATCAAGGAAAAGCCCCAGGTGGCCTCAGTCCTGCACAGAGAACTGAGGCAACTAAAGAATGAAGAGACTTGGAGAAATATTCTTCCCCAGGGAAGAATATACTAATTGTTTATCTAATTGCAAATGGCCAGCCCTGAAAATATACACAAAAGTAACATTATACAGACTGATCAGGGTGTATTTATATGTTTATGAATATATGTGTATGTAACATACAAAATTTATTCTATATAAGCATATGTATAAACAAAACAGTGAAAAAGAGACGGAATTTGACAGAAAAAAAAGGTGAATTGGGGGGTGCTGAGGCAGGAAAAGGAAGGAAAAAATAATATAATTATATTATATGCCAAAAAATAAAAGAGACAATTTTTAATAGCCACAAAGAGAAAAACAGATAAAATACCTGTAACTATGTTAGACTATTGGTTATAAGGTCATCAAGATCACTCCCAGCTGTGGATACTGTGTCTACCACCATCTCTTAATTAGATGGGACAATGAATGTGTTAATTGAATCTTTGCTATAGAAATCTGTTAGCCAAGGAACTAACTTTAAGACCAGAAGATGGTGGTGGTAGTAGTTGGGAGAACAAACAGTTGTAGTATATATGAGAACTATTTCTAAGGAAAAAAAATCTCTCCTTAAAGATTGGTGTATGTGTCCAGATGAATTCAATATATAAGCCAGTGGTTGCTATTCTAGCAAAGTGTTATTGGGAGAACTAAAACCAAATGTTTGACTTTTGTTATTTTTAATATATAAAAGACTAACCAATCATTCACATATTTTATTTAGTAATATTCACATAGATAGACCATGGTGACCTTTTAGAGCCAATGGGTGTCAACTGAAGATATCATTGGTTTTTTTATTGAAGAGAGAAAAGGAAATCATTTGTGTGGTGCATGACTTCAGATCAGGTGGGCAGCCTTGTGTAAGGCTGCTTCAGGAGAGATTGATTTCAGTCGATATAATTTCCCAAAGAGTCACCATGCTTGTGTGAGAAGTAACCCTTGTCCGGAATGTCGATAGCCTTCACCTTCAGGACAAACTTTATTTCCAGCTTGCACACTAAGTGGTTGATTCTCTCTGCACTATCTTTTATCCTTGATTCAACAATTACTATCATTGCAGACGATCATTTTACCCGAGACTTTTCTGGACCCAAAATACTGCTTCTGTTACAGTTTTGGTTGTAACAACTGAAGATAAGTTAAAACACCTAAGAATCGTCAGGTGTTTCTTGCCCTTCTCCTACCTCCTTAGGACTTGTTCATTATCTGATGTGCTTCAGACCTCTACCACCACTTCTCAGGATATAGGTGGCTCAGAAACATGCAACACTTAAGAAGAAATTCTTTCCAAAATCCATGTTAGAGGCAGTCAAGGTTGGTGATAAAGGTTAATTCTCCCAAGTGGGACAGAGCAGAGTGGAAGTGATGGGGGCAGGGGTGGGGGCGGGAGGGCTGCTGAGCAAGTTTCTACCAAGGAAAAGAAAGAGGTCATGGATCTTTGTTAGAGCTTAAGGCCAGACTCTTGGGGTGTCCACTCAGTATCTCTTCAGAGCTGACTGCCCGATGGCTTCCGATCTTTTCTTTATAAAGGGAGTATTTTCAGTGAAGGCTTCTTTTTCCCTCCTAAACTACTGCTCATTTCATAGAATAGGTGGAGGGAAAAAAAGCCTTTTAGATCATTCCTTTGGAATCCTTCTTCTGTTATCTTGAGCTATTGTTGCATTACAAATTTCCTACTGGTGGAACTGTGACATACAATCGGGAAGCATGGCACACTTGGGAGTTTCTTAGAGAGAAAACGACATGAAGGTAACATGGAAAATAGATTTAAGACCTTATCAGAGGTATGGGTGTCACAGAGGCATTGATTCCTACCAAATATGTCACACACGATTTTTGTCTCACCCTCCCTCATAGTTGGAGGAGTTGGACAAGGCAGTGTTCTAGATAGTGAGTCATTCAAAGAAGTCATATGTATTATCTATGTGCCAGAACATTTAAGTGATTTTTATCAGTTATCTCAGGCTGCTATAAAAAATGGGTATGGGTCCTAGACAGTGGAGCTTTGATTTTTCACAGTTCTATGGTAGCCTGAGTTCAGCAGTGAGCATAATTGGGTTCTAACTCAAGCTTTGGCTTTGCTTCTAGGTGGCCACTTTCATTGTCTTCACATGGATTTTTTTCTGTGTACTGCATAGAAGAGGAGAGACATCTCTTTTTCCCTCTTTGTATATAGATAATCATGAGTCCTACTGCATCATGACCTTATGTAACTTAATTTACTTTGTAATGGTTTCATCCCCACTCTGATGATTCAGAGGGCAATGAATTTTAGAGACACATGATTTAATCCATAACACTTACTAGAGATTTTACCTGTCCTATTACCAGACTAGAAGTGATCTAGACTGTTTGAACTTCATTATTACAACAGACTCAGCTCTTTAATCCCTCTGCCCTGGCAATTTTTTCATGTCTGTATCATATTAGTGTGATTGACAGACATACTTTACTATATTTAGCCATTGAATATTATGTTGGAATCATCATCATTTTAAACAGCACTGCATAATTTAACTTATTTACCTAATATGTAAACCTCATGGAATTTCTCTTACTTGAACCTTAACACTGTACTGTGGCCATATAGTCATCTCTATTAGTCCTTGAGCTCTGCAAGGCCAGTTTGTGTGTTTCTCATCTTAATTCTCTAGTTCTTATTGTGGAACCTGCTGAATGAATATCAACAGTTCAGAAAATAAGTCAGGCTTTTGTTTAATAACATAATTCAATCATGGTATCTATTTGGACTAATTATATAGTACAAAGGAATGGAGAGGGATATAATGTGAAAAAATCATAACAAAAGGAGCATGTTAGACAAAGTCTTTTAGAAACAGTGATTTTTTTTTGGAGTATCTAATTTGGTAAATCTCTTGCTATGATAATAGAACGATTTTCCCCCATAGGATAAAGCATTTATTAAGTGCCTTAGGAAACCATTCTTATCACGAAATTGAGGCTCTGATCTTAATTTTTGCTCCATTAACTCTAAAGTTCAATACATTTTTATTGAACCCACACATGCTTTAGTGTGAATTGCTTTTCACTAATTGGTCTATGGGGATCACAGTGACAGATTTGTTCTTCCTTTTAGGCTTTTTAATTTTCCTTCAGAAAGTTCCTAAACTTTGCTAATAGTCATTAAGACAAAGAGTGATTTCTAGACTCACAGGAGTAAAAATCAATAGGATGACCCTTAAATTTCTGGACTGATCTTCCCACCTGGTATACACTCACTACTCATGTCTACCGGGACAATGATGGAACACACTGGGTGATCCATCCACCAGATAGATGTGCAGAGTTTTTTATGCATCACCATTTCTGAAGCTGGCGTTGTAATGTTTTGTAGTATCAGAGGTATCTACGCTGCACTGTGTTATATTTTCTTTCTTTCAGGGATGAGGATCACATAGTTGATGTCACAGACACGAAATAAAATTGTCCTTAGGTTGATTGGAACATATACCCTCAGTAGTTACTGTTGAAAATATGTATCTTCAGCATCCTTTGATGGATATAAAATGCATCAAAGAGTACAGGATTTACAGAACAGACACCAATAATTCAGACAGCCTTTCTCTCTTTTTTTACCCTTTTATTGATTCTTTGTGAGTTTTACATTATGCACCCCAGTCTGGCTCATCTTCCCATCACCCTTGTACCACTACCCAAGATAAAATAAAATAAAATAAAATAAAATAAAATAAAATAAAATAAACCCCCACACACACAGAGCCAGAGAGAGAGAGAGAGAGAGAGAGAGAGAGAGAGAGAGAGAGAGAGAGAGACAGAGACAGAGACAGAGACAGAGACAGAGACAGAGACAGAGACAGAGACAGAGACAGAGACAGAGAGGGGAGGGAAACAAAAAAACAAAGCATAGAAAACATCTCATCATGGAGGTTTTAAAGTATGTCACAGTCTGTCTCACAGTGTTTTCCCCTGATCACATACCTTCTCTTTCTAATGATCATTTTAATGAGTCATTGGTCAGCTTCAGTCGAGGCCTCTGGCATCTGTGACACCATCAATATTTTATCTTCACTGGGGCTCCTTTCTGTTATCTTGTTGTCTTGCAGCTTTGGATCATCAGGACTGGCCTTTTCATACATCTCAACCATCCACAGATGATATGGATTTTGGGTTAGGCCCACTCAGAGCCCTGTGTCTAGGCCTGGGTGGTAGCTGAGCTATTCAGTGCACTGGTTCTCCCTTATCCACTACACTGCCAAGGCAAGCTCTCCGGCCCTGCTCTGGCTAGGCCACCCAATGATTTCAATATCAGAGGCAGGTCAGCTCTCCTTCTGTAATTCTCTTGGGGCCAGATTTCCTGCACCCAGGCCTCCAGAGCCTTCTCCACTGTGCTCCCAACCAATGAGTTGTCTCTTTGCCCATAACCAGGGGGTCAACTTCTCTTTTATAAACACAAGAATCCCATTAGTACCCTTGTGGTGAAACTTCTATTTTGAGAGAAAGCATAAGCAAAGGTGCAGATGATTCTGGGTTTGTTTAGAAGATCTGGACTAGAAATTTTTCGGTAATTTAAACATTATGCAGATTGTTTTCAATGCTCAAACACCCAAATCTAAAATATTCAAAATACTGAAACTTTTTCTGCATTATGTATGTGCTCAAAAAGTTTCAAATGTTGAACTATGTGAACTGGTAATGAAATTGAGATTACTTCACTTGTAAATTTACAGATATTCCAAAATATGTGCATACCCCAAGATTTCAAGAACTTCTAATGTCAAGATTTCAATAGGTGTGTCCTCAATCTGTACAGAGATTATACACAATAAAACTCATATTATATATTCATATATTATGCTTCTTTCATGATTTCATACCATCTTTAAGTGTTATTTGTTTTACCTTTTCTTTTTAACTGCTGCTTGGAAAGACAGGCTTTCTTCTCTTTATACCCCTAATCAAAAAAGTATAGGGGTAAGTAAAACTTGTCTATGGAATAGTGGAATCTTTAATTACATAATGCAGTATTTGTTTTTACTAACAACCTTTTAATAGGAACCATACTGCAGTATTTCTTTCTTTTTTCTCATTTTTAGTTGTTAAAAATTAGGAAGCAGATTTTCTTCAATCTTCTAAATGCAGGTATATTATCAAATTTAGTGAGACATATACCTGGAACACCAGTTTTGTTGTATTAAGCATTGTAATTAAATAAAAAGAGTTTATTTTCAGCAATAATTTTATAAAGCATGATTTAAGTCCGCTTGAAATTTGTCATTCAGGCATTGGCACTCATTTGGATTTTCACTTTCCATATTTATGCAGTTATGTGAAGTGAAATTGCCATATCAGCACTTTGAAAAGTAATGTTGTCTTTCACAGGAAAAAAATGTGAGCGTAATCAGGAGGCCTGTGACTTATTCTGCAGGTCTGGTAAATTTGTGATATTTTTGGAAAACAAGATTGCATGAAAAATTGGTTGGTTCTTCTGCTCTTAAAATGCAAAGTTACAATCATGGTGAAAGAGCAATTGCTTCAAGCTGTTGAGAGAATAGAAATGAGAGGCCTCTCAAGTGCTGTGACTCACCAAACAAACAGGGTTTTCTTTGTTTCCCTTCAGCAGGCTTTACCAGGGCATGAGCTTCCTGAGGCTCAGGAGGTGTGATTATAACCATGAGGACAAGTGAGCTAAGCTATCCCCCAGGATCAATGATTGAATACCATGGCTACTGTTGATTTCCATGGCTTCATGGCACAATTGTATTGATTAGTATGTTTGAAAAGGGCTGTCACTTAGAGAAGTACTTTGACTTATGCAATTTGGTACTTTCCAGTGGAGCTAGTACACACACACACACACATACACACACACACACACACACACACACACACACACACACACACACACACACACACACAAACAATGCAACAGGATAATAAAAATCTTAATTTATATAAGACTAGAAAATTCTAAGTTTCTGTCTTAGGATTTCTGGGATGACTGGTTGGATCCCACCCACAGGTCTGCTCACTAGACAACCTCCAGATTCATTTCCCAGGGAATACAGTGTCTCATCCTTATTTCTGTTAGTTAAACATGGACTAAATCTCCTAGCCTTGGTTCTCTTTAACCAGAATAAATATACAAAGCTATGATCAACATTTCAATCTCTAAAGGAAAAATAGAAGTTAACTATGTACAAAAAGACAAATCTCCAATGTCAAAGCCAAGTAAAATAGAAAATAAAAACAAAGAAAATGAGATGTCAAGTGGCTATATTAAAAAAAGAAGGCCTTGAATCTCAAGTGTTAATGCTTGTATTCTTGGGGCAAGAAAAGCACTCTCTTTTACTGTTAGTAGGTGTATGAATATATATACTTTATTTGAGAACAATTTGCTATACTGTAAAGAACTTTTAAAAATCTCAAATGCTTAGACTCCTTAATTCTTTTAAAGCCCCTGTTAAGAATATAATGAGAATTTGCAATTCTTACAATAGATGGTTCTTGTGATAATATTTATTAAAATTTATTTTTAAAATATAGTCTGTGAAGTTAATAATGTGCATAGCTTTATACTCAGGTACTCTAATACCACTATAATCTAGATTGTAAAGTATTCTCAATACAATGTTAAGAAAAATGAGTTATAAGTATTTTTATTTAAGTTTGTTTTAAAATATGTTTCATCTCAAGAGGGAAATATTATGGGTGATTTTTATGCCTTTTCTTTTCCATTTCTATCTGCAAAACATATTAACTTTTGAGATCAGACAAAGTAAAATAATAAAATAAATCTCAAAAAAGGAAAAATGGAATTTATTACAAAAATTTTTAAAGTTCAAAACTGCTCAGGTTGTGGAAATATATTTGTAATCTCAATTTACTGACATGGGAGTAAAGATTTGGCCAAACCCATTGCCTTAAGATACCTGGCTTGTAGAATAACACAAGAAGTCTCTCTCTTCTTTAGAGCCATTCTTTTCGGATAAGGTATTTTGTAATTAAAGCTCAAATATTCAAGCAGTATGAAGAAATATAAATCTCTTCCTACTTTCTTTCCTCATAGGTTTTTACTTGAGGAAGTTTGGGATGCAACTCGCACACAATAAAATGCAAATATACAATACTTAGTTAACAATTTCATAATTTTCAACAAATCAAGCTGGAAGACATCAGTACTATGTAAGAATCTCCCATTTGGTACTCATCAGGAAAGGGTTATAGGGAGCAGCTGAGGCTTGGTACAATGAGAGGCCAAGAGAGGCTGTGGGTTAAGGAGCAGCTTCAGCAATATCGGAGATACCAGGATTATGAGACATCGGCAAAGAGCAGTGGCAGATGTGGAATGTAGCTGGCTTGAGCCTACTAGACAATCTACATGTTTGTGGAGAGCAGAGCCAGAGACATAGAACTAACTGTCTGAGCTCTTTGGTACCCAGAAGGCCATGAGTAACTTTCACATATTAGACATCAAGTTATACTGCTAGCCTTTGGCTTTGCTTGTGTGTCATAATTTTTGTTCCCTTATCCTTTCCTCTTGCAATAAAAAGCATGCAGCTTTTTAAAAATTTTTACAATAGCCAACAGTAAAAAGACTGAAGTCTTAGAAAGATCTTGAACTTTATATATTGAAAAATTTAAAGACTGACTTTTAAAAATTGGACTATTTCCAACTGGGATATTACAATGGGATCTCAGGGATAAGAAAGGAAAAGGGAACAGATTGTAGTAATATGTTTGTATGACAAACTTGACAATGAATGGACTGCCCTCTTTCCGTGTATGTACAAGTTTTGCTAACTTGACATTAACCAGGATATACCTGAAAAGAGGGAATTTCAATCCGATTGGCTTGTGGTCACGCCTGCTGTGCATTTTCTGGATTGATGATTGATTTGGGAGAGCCCTGTCAGAGCTGTCTGTTGGGAGGCATGTATAAGAAATGAAACTGAGAGTTTTTAAGCAGTGCTCCCCTTGAGACTTTGTTTCACTACTGCCAGGCTCCTGCTTAAATTCCTGCCTTGGCTTCCACTAATGATATACCATGATATAGCATTAATTATAACCCAAAATAAGCCCTTTGCTCTCCTCACCACTTTGGCTAGTGTTTTCTCAGAGCAAGACAACAAACTGGAACATCCTTAAATTTTTAAAAATATAATTATTCAGATTATAACCCAATTGTTATCCCCTCACTTGTATCCTGTTCCCATCCATCCTCACTCCATCTTTGCCCTATTCTCCTCCCCTAGACCTCTGACAGAAGAGGACCTCCACCCCTACCACAGGACCACAGCATATCAGGTCTCATCTGGATGGCCTGCTTCCCGGAACTTCCTCTCTGTGCACCCCAGGCCTCCTCACCAAGAGTAAGTGATCAAATTGCGGCCACCAGAGTTCCTGTCAGAGGAAGTCCCAACTTTTCCCACAACCATGGATATTGAGCTGTCTATTGGCTAGATATGAACAGGGTTCTAGGCTTATTGCATGCATTGTCCGTGGTTGGTGCGCCAGTTTGTGCACGGTCCAGACGACCAAGTATGATGTGGACCTAGACCCACTGCTCAGATGTAATAGCACAGTCTCTTATGGATTCCATGTGTGGAGAGTGGGGACTACATTGGACATGCATTCTCGCCACCGAACTTAGATCACTTCCTCCTGGAAAGATGGCCTTACCAGGATACAGAGGAAGAGGTGACAGGTAGTACAGATGAGACTTGATAACCTTAATTTTTTTTAAATAAGTGAGCAAATGAATTGAAATAACAATTCTCAAAAGAATTTTAAATGGAAAAAATAAATAAAAATCATATTAGTTATAGAGAAATAAAAATAAAAATTATATTGAAATTCTATTTCACACATCAGAATGGCTATTATTAAGGAAAGAAATAACAAATATATTGAAAATGTGGGAAAAATTATCCCCCACTGTGAACTGGAATGTAATTAGAGGAAATAGTATCGAAATCAGTATAAAGGTGGGAATACACCTAAAAGAATATAAGTCAGCAAACTATGGAAACCTGCCCATGTGTACTTCATTGGTAATTGCCAAGCTATGCAATCAACATAGATGCTAATCAACAGATATATAAATAACACAGCATATATACATATATAACCATATATATGCTTATATATTATGTAGATGTGCACATACACAATGGAGTTATAGTCAACCATAAAGAATACAATTATGCCATTTTTAGGAAATTTGATAGAACTGAAAATCATTAAGTGTAATAGTTGGACTCAGAAATACAAATGTCACATTTTCTATGTATAGAAGAAAATCTTTAAAATTATTAAAATATGAAGTAAACCATGTGGGGAAAGGAATAGAACTAGTGAGAGGTGGAGAATGGGAAGACAAGACAGAATATGGTGAAATTAATATGAGCAAAATACACCATATGATGTTTGAAATGGCTTACTTAAGCCTACCATTTTGTATAATAAATATTTGTTAAAAAAGAATTAAATAATATATTATGTACAATGTGGTGTTTTGAGACATGCATATGCCATGAAATGGTTAAATGGAGCCAATTAACAAATTCATTGCATTAAAAATAATTTTTAATAATGAAAACATTTAGAATTTCAGGATACAGAATATTATAGTTACCTGAAAAGTCCATTTGTGCACATTAGCAGTGTATTATCCATAGACTTCAAATTTTCTGTCTTTCTGTCTGTATGAATTGGTTTTGATCATAGAACGTTGTATAAATGGACTCATATGTGTGGCTTAAAATAATGTTTATTGTCTTAGTTTTTGTGTAGTGCTATTAAAAGAGTTATTATATTAAATAACAGTACTATAATTTGTGTATCCAGTCACACTTGCTATAAGTTGCATTGTCACCTTTTTTACTATTATACAGAAAGATACTATGAGCATACAGATATGAGTATTATTTTAAAAATAAATTTGTAGTAGTAAAATTTCAGTATTATATGATGCAGATAAAAACTGGCAAAGGATTTCTGAAAATTGTGTGCTAGCTTTCACTCACATTGCCAGGAGAATTAGAAAAACATAATGTGAACACTGTAAATGAAATGAAAAATTTGAATAACTAGTACACAGTAAGAATTACTATTTGTTATCTAAATTATTGAGCCTATCAAAGGTAGGACACAGAGGACTAGAAGGGCCTACATCAGGAAGGTAGGGATGGGGAAAATGAAGAAAAACAATCCAATAATTCCAGTAAGTCGTCCATGAAAAAAGTTTTTGAGAAAGTCTCACTGTGTATGTGGCTCTGACTGACCTGTGGTTCACTCACTACACTAAATTGGCCTTGAACTCAGAGATTACAAGTATGAACCATTCTGCCCAGCAAGAATAGTTTTTAAGTGTATGTCTACGTGTTTACATGTGAATTCTCCTTTTCACACAAGTTCATGTGTTACTATGGTGTGTGTGTGTGTGTGTGTGTGTGTGTGTGTGTGTGTGTGTGTGTGTGTACAGGTGCTAGTAAACAACTTTGGGTGTTCAAATCAATGATCTCCTTTGAGAATGGCTCTTTCACTAACGCAGCCCACTTAGGTTAGACATGGGAACCACAGATCCTCACGTGTCTCTGTCTCTTAAGAACTTGGATTATGGGCACAGATCCTGATGCTCAAGTTTTTTGTGTTGCTTGCTTTTGCTTTTTTTGTTTGTTTGTTTGTTTATGTTTTTGGTATGCATGTTTTTTTTACTGTTGTGTGTCCTGGAATTGAAATCAGGTATTCATGCTTGTGAGTTAAGCACTTTAAAGATGAGTTATGATAGATATTGTTTTACATTCAGAATTTTAGACTCCCCAAGATAGGAAAGATGTTCTTTTCAAGGTTGCCAAACACAAATAGCCAAAACACTATGAATGTAACATTTAGATAATTCCTGATTGATTCATGGCTCTTCTTGCTGTAGGTCATTTATTGTATATATATGTAATAATGTAAATTTATGTGTTAAAATAAATAAAAATAATATCAAACTAATTTTAAGTTTAGTAAACAATAATTATTTTAGATGAGTGACTCTTTAAAAGATTATCATCTCTTTTTACAATGTTATAATCTTAAAGCATTGTACATGTTTAAAATGTTCTTTATGTTGAAATTTTATTTTCAGCTGTTATGCAAAATGGTCATTATAGTGTCTAGAATTTCTAGACAGAAAGGGATAGATAATTGAGTGAGCTCAGAATTATTAAGTACAGACAAGATTCTAGACTCTTCAGAGAAATCCACATGGAAAGTAATATTTCCTGGTTTTAAAAGCATTTCATCTAGAAAACTTACTTCAGTTCAGAGAATTTTGTTCTTAGAATTTAAGAGACATGTGACCTACCTATGATAAATATTATTAGAACTCAACTATATCCAAATATTTAAACATTTGATCAGAAGAAAGTTATGAATTAAAGTTGCTATGCCAATACATTGGAACCCAGCCATAATTTTTGTTTAAGACTATGAATTCATGTGAAAAGTGTACTAAATCAGTTCTGACCTGGAAAGGCTGAAGTATTACCCATCATCTTAAACCTAGGCTGAAGATAGAGCTCACCAGCCTGGGCACTCACACATGTGTGAGACCTTGAGTTATTAGGAAAAAATCCTAAATAAGTCGCACATTAGGTGTATATGCTTCTGAAGAGGTCTAAGGATTAAAAATGTTACTTTGGTTGTAGGAAGCTCATGTCTATGAGTAATAATTGTGAAGATTCTATTTCTGGTATCTTTGGGCATCAGATATATGCTTTAATGAAGAGGTCAGCCTTTTTGCTTTATGACAATTGTGGCTATGCCAAGATTTCTTCAGTCATTTTGAATCTTATCTTAATCATTAATGTTCCTAGTATAACACTAGGATGGATTAATTGTGTATCTTATCTGAAACCTAAAACGTAAAACACAAATAATTTAAAAATAGCATTTAAATATCATTTGCTTTTACTAAACTCACAAAATAATGCAAGCAAGGACACATTTATTGTATAGAAATATTAATGCATGAAAATGTGTCAAAATTAGTATAACATTTTAATACTTCATATTATTAAAACAGCTTGATGTACATGTATGAGACTGAAGTTATTTTTTACTGGAGTAAATAACCTGCAATATCATTAGTAACAATTTTCAAGTCATTAATAAGAAACTGAAGAGATTCATATTTGTTAACTTTGGCCTTTTATAAAGATAATGGTTATACCAGGCAATGGCAGAGAGAATTTCTTTCATAGGACATGGTTACATGCCTGCTCCACTTTTGTCACGAATTGGAACTTACCTTCCTGATTCAAAGGTGAACCACGTTGAATCCCGACCATATCTCCTCAGCGAGCTAAGAGGCCACATTACCAGCTTGACCTTGGCATTGTGGATATCCCAGAGATAGATATTCTCATGAGTGATCTGCATTGTGCATTCACCATAAATATCCAAGTTGGGTGTAGGCATAAGATAAACATTGAATCGCTCTACAAAGAGACCAAAAGCATGGGGAAATAATCAGTGAAGTGTTCTCAAGTCCTTGGTAACACTAATGTACACTGCAAAACTCTATTTCTATTTTTAATGAAGAAAGAAGTTCGCTAAGCTATCATCACTCATCATTCACTCTCTGATTGTACAAAACTGTATTGTATACATGCTCTATGCTGAGGATTGTATAATGGTTACATTGTACCATTGAAACATTAGGGTAAAAGCTAAATAAAATCTCTTCCCAAAAGCTGCCTGCCCTGCTTCTTCACACAATCAGCTGGTTACTATAAACACAACTTTTTCAAGAAATGTCTTTTATTTAAGAAACACTGAATCAGTTTCATCTTTGTGAGCTGAAGTACTTAATGCAAATCAGATGACTCCCTAACTACTTAAGCACAAGAAAATAATTCAATGTGCATGTAAAAACACTGGTCAGAGTCTGCATACGGTAATTGTAGATATTCATTACTATCTTCTACAAAACTTAAGACATGCCATTGCCAAGCAAACTAAAGATATATAATTTCTTTCATTCAGGTTTATTTTACAGTTGAAATCCTATTATTAGGCAGTGACTCTAAACCTTGCTTTGTAATTTTCTGTGCATCTCCAAGGCTATTGCAGAGTTCTGCAGCCCTTGATTCCTATTTAAATGCATTGAATGCACTTTATTTCAGAAAAAAATAGTTTGTAAGTTCCAGGAAGTAAAGAAATTGCTATAAAGTGCTGTATGAAATAGTGTGCTTCCTAGCAGCATTTCCTTGGTTTATAGTAAGTGATCAATATATATCTTTCAAGACATGAATAAAGTAAATACATAATGAATAGAAGATGTGAAAATTGAGGAAAAATGAAAAATAATATCATGATAAGAAGTTCAAGAATTACTGGCAGTGAGTCCTCTGCACATTATAAACTTAATTGTGGAGAGTGCTGAAGAAGCAATGTGGTTGAATTAATTATTTTGAAAGGCACACTAAGGCAGCTGCAGCTAGAAGACACATTTTGGAATGTGTTACTATCCATCATGGTGCCATGTTCTTATATACTGATTGTTTGCTGGTGCTCAGTGGGAATTGTTTGGATAACAAGAATTTTTTTCTGGCAGGTATTGTACCAAGTAAGGATTCTGGAGGCGATGAATAATATTCAGATTCCAAGTGGGTTAAATTAACTTGAGCACAAAGGTTTGATCCTAGATAGGCACATGGCCCATGTTTATACTCAGTTCTAGATTTTTTTTTTTTTAAGTTTTGGCAGCCTGCTACTAAGAAGAGACTTGATACCCTATGAGCACATACAAGGGGAAGAGGTCCCCCTCAGTCACAGTCATAGGGGAGGGGAGTAAGGAGAAAATGGGAGGGAGGGAGGAATGGGAGGATACAAGGGATGGGATAACAATTAAGATGTAATATGAATAAATTAATAAAATATATTTAAAAATTTTTATTAAATATTTTCTACATATGCATTTATATTATTACACATGTATACAATAAATTACCTATGGCAAGAAGAACCACGAAACAATCAGCAATTACATAAATGTTACATTCATAGTGTTTGGGCTATTTGTATTTGGCAGTCTTAAAGAAAACATCTTTCCTGTCTTGGTGAGTCTAAAATTCTGAATGTAAGTCACTATCTATCATATCTCATCATTATCAACTTATAACATCTATCTAGACCTAAAAATATCTTAACCCCTAAGCAACTAAGCTTAATTGAAAAACTGAATTATCTGTTCTTACATCATGAGAGATTTGAGAAGGAATAAAATTGATTGCCTGAGTATACAGGGAGTGCAGGTTAACAGCTCCCCAAATGAGAAGATGACAGAGACAGTTTGCTGTCTAAACAGTCACCCAGAATTCTCCATAACGTTGGAGAATCATCTTCAGCCTTCTGTCCCAATATATCTAACACACATATTTGTGAGGCAGGAACTATTGATGATTTGCTTAACCTGTCTTTTGTTAAGAAAACAAAAGATAATGGTTTTACTGTAATATCGAGCCGTGGAACTAATATGTATATGGATCTTAATTCCTTTCCAGGGAAATAGCGATGAAGATCAATGTTACAGCTGAAAATAGAGAGCATTGCTCCATTAGTTATCTACAATGAAAATGTGCAAATATGTGCTCATTCCATGTAGCTTATATGACTCTCTTGTGCAGCCACTTGAAGCATCAGCATTTAGTATTATTTCAGTCAACTACCCAGCACATTTCTCATCCAGTGATATTTTAAATAACAAATCAATCAATTAAATATGGACTCATGTAACAGCTTTATATAAATGACACTTGAACTCAGTGACAGTGGCTTAGAAATCTAGACAGTGGTTGAACATATTTATATGTGATCCATCATATTTCAGCGGCATCTTTTGTACATGGGGAAATGCTGCCATAAAATTGAAAAGTAAAATATTCCTGTACTTTTTCTTTCCATTAATTTCAATTTGAAGATAGCCAAAGAACCAATATCAGAGTGTTAATATATAAACTTCCTCCAAAATACTGAAATAGGCAGAAAGAATTAAACAATACCACTACTGCTTGGGGGCTTTTCTGACCCTTGATAACACAGAGTTTTTTTTATCTTAAAAGTAGGATGCATTAAGATGAACCTACCAATGAACAATAAAAGAGTACCATTTTATTTTCACAGAAATATCCATGTGATCAGATGTCAGTGATAAAGTTTGTTTTGTTTAGTTTTGTTTTTGTCAGTGATAAAATTTATAAATGAGGAATGGATACCAATTTTTATAGGACTTTGGAGATAGGTATAGAATTATAAATACATGAATTTAAAGAGTCACATAAATTTTTTTAGGTATCAAAACCATGGAGCCATTTTTATACAAAAAGGAAATGTGATTGGATAACTTTTCTCCAAGGCAATCTCCCACGGCCCGCTCTAGGCAATGCACAGCTGATAGTATTACTCATGGGCTTCCTTCTCTCTCTCTCTGTCTGTCTCTCTCTCTCTGTCTCTCTCTCTCTCTCTCTCTCTCTCTCTCTCTCTCTCTCTCTCTCTCTCCTCCTCCTCCTCCTTTTCCTTTTCCTTTCAGAAGCTTGTCAGTTTCATAAGGTCCCATATATAATTGTTGATCTTAGAGCCTGAACTGCCAGTGTTCTGTTCAGGGAGTTGTCTCCTGTGCCAATGAGCTCACCACTCTTCCCCACATTTTCTTCTAACAGATTTAGTGTGTCTGGTTTTATGTTGAGTTCTCTAATCCAGTTGGAGTTTAGTGAGTTTATACCATGTGAGTCTTTCTGCTTCTGGGTTAACTCACCCAGTATGATCATTTCTAGTTCCATCCATTTGTCCACAAATTTTGGGATTTCCTTGTTTTTAATAGCTAAGTAGTATTCCGTGGTGTTAATGTACCAGAGTTTCTTTATCTATTCTTCAACTGACCTACAAGAAGAACATGATGACGGGTGGATCTGGGCCCCGGGAGTCTGCTCACACTACTGTACCAACCAAGGACAATACAAGGGGTAAACATCGAACCCCTACTCAGATCTAGCCAATAGATAGGACATCCTCCACAGTTATGTGGAGATCAGGGAATGATTCTAACATGAACTCTGGGGCCCCATATTTGGTCACTTCCTCTTGGTGGGGAGGCCTGGTGGCACTCAGAGAAAGAATAAGCAGGCTACCAAGATGAGACTTGATAGCCTATGATCATATAGTGGGGAGGAGATCCCCCTCGGTCATAGACCTAGTGGAGGGGAAAAGGGTGAAGCAGGAGAGAGCAAGGAAAGAGAGGATACAAGTGATGGGATAACAATTGAGATGTAATCTGAATAAATTAATAAAAAAGAAGCCAAATAACAAGGAAGACCCTAGAGTGTATGTTTAAATCTCATTCATAAGGGCAAATAGAATAGACACTGGAAGCAGTTGAAGAGAAGGAACCATAGAGATCCTCTGAAAGACTCCACCCAGCAAAGAACTGAAGCAGATGCTGAGGCTCACAGCCAAACTCTGGGATGGAGCTCAGGGAATCTTATGGAAAAGTTGGGAGATACAAGGAACTTTAGGGGATAAAAGCTCCACAAGGAGACCAATAAATCCAGGTTGAGGTATTGGGCTGCTGCAGAGACGGATGCAACAACCAATGACCATACATGGTGAAGATCTAGATCCTTCTGTTCAGATGTCATAGATAGGCAGCACAGTCTCCTTGGGGGTCCCATAATATGGGGAGTAGGGACTGCTTCTGACATGGACTCTGTTGTTCACTTTTGGATCACTTTCCCCTGGTGGGGCAGAATTGTCAGGCCACAGAGGAAGAGGATAAAGGCAATCCACATGAGACTTGATAGGCTGAGGTCAGATGTTAGGAGAGGAGGGCTCCCCCCTTCTGAGGACTTGGGGAGGGAAAAAGGGAATGAGGAAGGGAGGGTGGGAATGGGAGGTGACAAGGGAGGGGCCCCAATCAGGATGTAAAGTGAACAAATAAAAAAATAAGTCCTTTTGTAAAAATAAAAACACATTAAACAAAAAATAAAGTGAACAAATTAAAAAATAAAAATAAATCATTTTTAAAAAGAAACACATTAAACAAAAAATGAAAAAGAAGAACATTATCAAAAAAGACTAAATAATCCATTCCCAAGTAGCAAATGAAGTAAAAAGAAAACCAATTATCATTCTCATATAATCATTATCATATATTCATATGATAAATAAATAAAATTCTACACATATTGTCAATGCTGAGAAAAATAGGAAGAAAAATGTTATTATATTGTTTTGGTTTGGTTTTTCGAGACAGGGTTTCTCTGTGTAGCAGTGGCTGTCCTGGACTCACTTGGACACAAGTCTTGACTAGAGCTCACAGCAACCCACCTTTTTCTGCCTCCCTAGTGCTGGGATTAGAGGTGTGCCCCACCACACCTGACAGAGAAAAGATTTTTTAAATTATGTAAATGACTATCAGATTTTTTGCGCTTTTCCTCAAAACTATTTTCTCCAAGAAAATCCCAAAACTATCACCCATAAATCTACATTTTGATGAAATTCAGGGTTATATACTAGCTGATGTCCAAATAATAAACAAAATTGAATGTTTATTAAACTTATTTGTATAACAAAGATATGCAATAGAGTCCAATCTTCAAGTATACATACCATAGTGTTTCATACAAGAACTAAAACAGGGATTCAAACAAAAGACAATTAAGCAACAAAGCACGAAAACAAACAAACTAAAACCACCCCCTTGTTTTTAAAAAGTGGTAAGATCACACTCTTAGTAGTGGTCCAATAGGTACTATAAAATGGATTAGATCAAGTGGTTTGGCCAGATGATGGGATATGTGGGCAAAAAACACGGTCTGGTTGACGGATTCCTGTCATATGATGCAACAGAGTGAGTCGTTGGCTCACAGTAGGGAGGGAGCCTTCCTCCCTGAGCTGGTGCTTATTAAACAGTTCTAACTAAGGCAGAGCCACTTAACCCACAAGTATTTATTTGTTTAAGCATGAGGGTTGGGAGAAGTAGAGCTTTTAGCTGCAGAACCAAAGAATAAGAGACACCATCTATGAGTAAATAAACAGAATGGAGGGGGATTATTCAGTCCTTTTAAATAATACTGTTTTTTTGTCATTGCGGATCACCACAATAGAAAGCACATACCCTAGCAAATTTTAAAAAACCCTTTCACGTCTTCTCTTTATTTTGAAATAATACTTTGTAATTTTTTGAGAATTACACAAAATGTTTTTTAATCACATTCATCTCAACTTTTTTTTTAATTTTTAAAATAACTTATATAGATTACATCCCAACTGTTATCCCATCATTTGTATATTCCCTTTTCCCCTCCTCCTTTTTCACCCTATTCCTTTCCCCTAGACCTTGACAGAAGGGGACCACCTCCCCACCACATGACCACAGCCTATCAGGTCTCATCACATCTCCCACAGGAACTGGTTAAATCTGGCAGTAATTTTCATCCATAGTACTCCTTATATTGGTACATCTCTTCCTCTGACAACTGAACTAGTGCTCAAAAAGTACTACAAAATAAGGCATTCTTTTGATCCGAGGCTTTGAGTAATTCTTTGCAGTAAGTTTTGTCTGTAATTTCCATTCTGCTCATTTGTGTGAAATTCAGTTTCATGGTTTCCCACAAAAAAGTAGAACCCTCATTTATTTTTAAGAAATATATGTTTTATTTATAAATTAATAAAAACTAAGAATTATGTACATTTATATAAATAAACTAGTTATGGCATGACTAATTATGATTATGCAGTCAGAAATATTGGTGCTTTTGAATTTTACATGTTTTTCCCCATTAACCTATGATTACACAAAGTAAAATTCACTGTTTGTGCAGCTCTATTAAGATATCTCTAAAGATTTAACTCAGATTATTTATAAAGGAGATCATGTAAGTTAAATTTATTCCTCTAATTAGTTCAAAAACAGATGGAGATTTAGCGGGATGTATTTTTAAAAAATGGTTTATTTTTCTCTCACCCCTTCTCCATAGCAACTATTTATTATCCTCCTCCTATCCCTGACATTACCTGCAGCATATGCTCAGTGCTTAGTTCACTGTCATCTGTGAGGATAGATGCATCTTGATGCCATGAATGACTCAGCCACTGTGATCTGGATGGAGCATCTTACCTTCCCTTCTCTCCGGGGAAATCAGTGGCTTGGAACCAATCAGACAGCCATTCTTATTTGCTCCAATCTCTTATTTCCTCTATAACTTCCTTTGGTTGGGGGGAGGTGGGGGTCTGTCTTTGGAAGGAGAGTAGAAAAAGGGGGAAATCCTGCTAATTAGCTGCTACTATTGAAGGTTTGCTTCTGTGTTGCTGCATTCCTAATGATGAGTAATTCAGGAATTGACTGCTTTTTGGAGGGCACAGACAGCATTTCAGAGAAACATCACAACATCTAGACCATTAGAGTGCTGTTCACTCTAATGAGGGGTTGTCATTTGCATACAGGGCCTATGCTCCTGAACTGTTCTCTTCTGCTCTATGGTTCCAATCTCTTTCTGCAGAAGACACTGCATAGCTGGGCAAGTGTTCTGGTGTGGGTCATGTTGAGATGAGGCAAGGTGAGCTAACCATAGGTATCTGCTTGCTTTTCAAGAAAACTCATGCATGATTGATGCAATCAGTGCAAAAAAAAATACGACTTGGTGGCTGATTAGCATTTGTTTATTTGACTATCATGAGTACCTAGACTTCCTCATCACCCCCAGAACTTAGACCTATCATGGGAAAAAAACAGAAGCCACTTCAGCAAGTACCTACAATTTCTATTCTCCTCTTGTAAAAGCTCTAGATAGAACTGTGTGAAAAAGTTCTCCAAATAAGTACCCAGTACTTTTCACCCACTATACAGAGCTCTGTGGCTGTTGGAAGTTTTGGAGCCCCAAATTCCCATTCTGTAGTTATTTCAGAATTGTCAGATGCCACTTGCAAGCATGATATTTTTGTAAAAATACAAGCAAACAAACAGTCAGCACTGTTTAGGCAAAGGATCCAACACTGGTGTAGTCTGAAGCACTGGGGAGTAAGTACCGTGCATTTATATGAAGTGTAAACACTTGAGAGTGTGGGTTTACTCTACTGTGTGTGACAATCTACTTTATATAAGGTACATGAAGTGCTATGGAAAATCTTTTAAAAATTAAAAAATCAGTTATTGTTACTCCTTGTAGAAATAATTAACCCTCATTAGAGTGTACATTAATATGTGAACGTAGTCATACAAATTGTCATTATTTTGCATATAAAATATTTAACATTTATATATAGTGTATGCTCTTTCACATGCTGTTACTTATTCCCTGAGGATAAAATTTCTAATCAATATAATGTTTTACTTTATAGCTATAATACTATTTATTTGGTAATTATCCCTTTGAAAAAACATCTGAAGTTAAGTCAGTGTTTTCTAACATATAATTAAACTGCAATAATATGACTTTTAGGTCAATTTGATAAATAACTTACTGTATTAGTTTCACTGATAGGATTTACTTTGTGTTTGTGTACAAGTTATAGATAATGTTAAACACCCTTTTTATTGTATAGATTGGATATAAAATCTGAATCATTGGGCTAAATTACCCAAACTTTTTCGAGAATTGCTTGAAAATAGCATTCCAAATTCATTTATATATATTCTTTTAAATGTTTTGTCCAGCTTTTTAAAAAATAATTGTATTATTTCTCTTTTTGATTTGGTAATTCTGTAGGTGAGATTCTTTTATTATCATATGTATGATAAATATTTAGCTCATATTTTATTAGCTTTTTATGCTATTTAATTAAAGAAGTTGGGAAGTAATTTTAATGTCATTACTTTTAAAATACAGTCTTGATTTTTGTAATATTATTCTATACTATGACACATAATGGAATGCTGATATCTTTTTCTTTGGCAGAGATACACTGGGGCACAGAATATTCCTGTCACCTCAGGACATTCCCTTCAACTGTGTTCTATCTATTCATCACTCAGAAGCAAGCAGAGCTCTGGTTTCAAGCACTTGGGATATTTTTGCCTATAATAGTAGGCTCTTGTGAATTGGCAGAAGCCAGCTTCAGCAGAGTGCTAATTTCCTCCATCTGTGCCTTTCTTTTTTTATTTACTTCACCTAAAAATATTGTGGTGATTTTGGCATTCATAAATTTTATTTTTGATGAATTCTGGCTGATTTTTTATAGTTCATGCTTTTAGTGTTGTATATAAGAAATAGTTGTCTTTAATTGCTCCCATCTTAAATTAATTGCTTGAGTGGATTATGAACTATTGACTATGATTCTGTTGTGTGACAAAGATTTTCCTGGGGAGATGCAACACACATGTCTACACTACCCAGATAGTGATACAGATACCTCAAAACTCCAACTTGGTGAGCCAGTGGGTTTTATCATGGTTACTTACATAAATGTGGGTCAAGGAGCACTTAGAGGAGTAGAAATCACTTAGGCAGTTGTATCTCCAAGGCCCACCCCAACACAGGTGACAGCTTACTGATAGGGCCCAGATGGGGAACCTGCATCACACTGCACGGCTTGGGTGCATCCTAACACCTTGGTGAGTGTCCTTCCAAGTGACTCAGTTGGTCTAACCCCTTCCAAGCAACTCCTCTGGTCTAGGAGTCTTTGCAGCTTGGCTTCACTGTCCAAGGGGAACTCTCGGCTTTTATTACTTTGGCAGAGGGTCCTAGTGAATTTGGTTAGTTTCAAGGACTTTTTGAAGCTATTTTAGTCATTTACCTTCCTGTTTAAGGAGCTTCCCTGAACGATGGAATGTTTCAATCCCAGAGGAAACTACTGCACAACAGATGTATAGGATTTCGTATACATGTGTGCTGTAATTCTAGAACATTTAAAATATTCCTTAATTTTCTCTGGCTATCAGAAACAATGCTTGTGATATGGAGACTAGGAAATTTGAAGATTTCAAAACTAGTAATGTCCATTTTTGATGTTCCCATTCTCTTAGGAAAATTGTTGGACGTCTTTTTTGGGTGATGGTCATGTGCACTGTGTATTTAGATGCTGATTTCTGGACCCTAAGATCTGGGCATGTCATTTCTATGAAGAAGCTTCCATATCAATGTTGTATAAAATATAATCCCCAATTATCTCTCATTAGTTAATAAAGAAGGTGATTAGCCAATCTTTGGGTAGAGAGGACAGGAGGCAGGGCTTTCATTCCTAGTCTGGAGGTCTCAGGAGGTAGAGAGAGAAGAGGAGGTCACCATGAGGAGAGAAGGTACCATGAGGAATGCAGAGGGATACAGCAGAAGGCCAAGACAAGACCGAGATGGCAAGTATAAGGACACATGCCTGGAAAGTAGCCAGACTAACATAATTGGGTTAGAATAGATGAACATATGCCCAGTTATTGTGCTTAAAGTTTGTAGAATAAAGAATTTCATGGAACATGCCCCTTCGGCTAGTATGCAGATATAAGTGAGTATATACCATATGAGTCTTTCTGCTTCTGGGTGAACTCACTCATTATGATAATTTCTAGCTCAATCCATTTGTCCACAAATTTTGGGAATTCCTTGTTTTTAATAGCAGAGTAGTATTCCATAGTGTAAATGTACCACAGTTTCTTTCTCCATTCTTCTATTGAGGAACACTTAGGCTGTTTCCATGTTCTGGCTATTATGAATAAGGCTGCTATGAACACGGTTGAGCAAATTTGAGGGGAAGACATCCTATCGGGACTCTAGGTGAGAGAAGCCTGGGAGAATGGCAAAGTAGAAGGATCCAGAAGATCCTAGAAACCTACAAGAACATAATGATAGGCAGATTTGGGCCCAGGGGTCCCACTCAAACTATGGCACCAGCCAAGGAAAATACAGGCCATAAACTTCAAACCCCTACCCAGATCTAGCCAGTGGACAGGACATTCTCCACAGTTGAGTGGAGAGTGCGGTATGACTTTCACACATACTTTGGTGCCTCATATTTGACCACGTCCCCTGCATGGGGAGACCTGGTGGCACTCAGAGGAAGGATAGCAGGCTATCAAGAAGAGACTTGATACCCTATGAGCATATAAAGGGGGAGGAGGTCCCCCTCAGTCACAGTCATAGGGGAGGGGAGAAAGGGGAAAGTGGGAGGGAGGGAGAATGGGAGGTTATAAGGGATGGAATAACCATTGGGATGTAATATGAATAAATTAATAAAATAAAATTTTAAAAAAGTTTGTAGAATAAATTTAATAGCTTTTGTTCAATTATTTGGGAGCTAAGGCAGTATTAGAAAAGACCCATATGAATACCTTGATCAACAGGTCTTGGAATTGGTTCATAAGAGTGAGGAACAGACACACATTCACACACACACACACATACACACACAAACATACACATAGAGAGAGACAGAGAGACAGAGAGACAGAGACATAGACACAGAGAGACAGAGAAAGACAGAGCCACAGAGAGACAGAGACAGAGACAGAGACGGAGCCACAGAGAGACAGAGAAAGACAGAGACAGAAAGGAGAGAGGTGCATTTGCTTAACATTTCCTATTAGTTATGGGGAATTCAGATCCTTTGTGAAAGCAGCTGACAGTATTTGATAAAGATAATCACTGTAAATAATGTAACAAATAAGCACATTTATCTCAGCACCCACATTATCTTTCACCTTTAAAATTATTTGCGTAAATATCTGTTCTTGGCTAGCCTAGAAGTAAATATAATCAAACTGTATGAAGAGTCAAGACAGTAATAGAGAATGGATAGCATTTTTAATGCAAACAAAGCAGTCAAAAACCAATTGTTTAACTTTCCTTCATTAGACAGTAGTAAAAGACCACCACAAATTAAATTAATTTATGTAATGGAATCTAAAAGCCTATAGACCTTATCTCTCAGGAGAAAAAGTTCAATGTAAATCTAAATATGTAATTTACAATAAAACATAATTAGATTTTGAAGACAATAAATGATATCAAAACAACTTAAGGAAAAAAGCACTAAATCTGTAATGTCAAATCTTTAATAAATGATTTATTTCAATATATAAAAATTAATGACATCAATAATCAAGTGCCATGCTCTTCCATGAGAAGACTCCTCTCATTGTCAGTGTTCCTTCCTTGCCTGTAGTTCTGTGTTAGGGTTGAGCATTATGGTTTTACCTTCTTGCATCTATTGTCCTTTTCAGCTCATGTTTAGCCATTTTTTGGACAGTGTAATAGAAAGCAAACTAGAAAAGGTATCAGGCATATTTTGCTCTTTAAATGAACAAATCATCACCTTCTCTAGCTCAATAATTATGTATAGATTTATGAAGTACATATTTAAAATTACCTCTACCTAATCCATGTTTAAGATTATTTAAAAAATCTTCTCAGATGGGCATTTTTTAGTTTTACTGGTATTATAACTTCAAGTCTGTTGTAAAGTTTACATAAATTATTTTTGCTTTATTTTTTCACTTGTGTTTCTTTTAAAAAGGAAAAGTTGTACTTTAGTATAACTCTTGAACATAATTCAATACTTGCATCTCCTGGAGTCCATATTGAAATTTTTCTTTCAGATTCAATACAAATCCAGGGATCATCGAATTGAAACAGAATTGCAGGACACTGAAGTATTACAGTATCCATTTAGATGGAAACAATATGCAATTCCAGTCCTTTGGAGTTAAGACATATAGTTTATACTAGACACATGTGGTCTTTCTACGCACAAGCTTAATTTCCTTATGCCCTTGATTCTTCCTCAGCCGCAGTTTTAACACCTTAAACTTTGAATTAGTAGTATATATTACACAGCACAGTTATGGATGTTTTGTACTTATCACAGCTCCCAGAAAACAATCAGAGAATTGGAAATCTGAGTGACTATGGGAGAGGACTGAGAATATGAAAAACAAATTATAAGAGAGTTTCTGGAATTCCTTGATGATTTAATAAAAAACTATCATAAGAGACAGCATGTGATGTAAATATTCACATATATTCTTTTGTATTTATGTTTTTTATTTCTCAGCAAAAAATTATTCATTTCTCATTTTAGCAACAAAGAAAACATAGACTTTTAATAGACTGTGAAATAATGATACTTGTTAGCAACATTCTCTCTGTAGCAAAAAGATTTTGATTGCCCAGGGGTCTCATAACATGTTTTTACCTGTGCGATTAGCTTATGTGTTACAGGTAACTCCCCATTTCTTTTTAAAAGTAGGAACAAGTTTCACTAATAATAACAATTGAGCATCACAGTGATGTTTCTACATTCATAACACTAGATTTGTTGCTTGTAATGATAATTTTGAAATTTGATAAGATTCACTGGTGATCAATTAAAAATTGTCACAAATATAACCTAAAACATCACATTGAATAATATATTAATAGATGACACCAATTTCATTAGCATTACTAATTAAGACTAGGAAACTCAAATTATCATATGATAGCAGACAGACCTGTGAATGTAAACAACACTTAATAGGTAAAAACATAAACCACATTCCATCAATAGTAATAATAGCCAAATATTTTAAAGATTTAATGTCCAGATAAGCTAAATGTTTTAATATAAATTTTAATCTATATTAATCATCAAAGAAGAAAATAAAAGATTGTTATTCATTGAAAAGCCTTACGTAAAAAACATAAAACTACATAACTTTTTAGACGTATGGCTGTGACACTAACACGAAACAAGGAACCTGGGTTAAACCTTAGAACTTTCTCTAGTTGCTAGTCCACCACTGAAAATTTCTTAATAACTTGCTGATATGTTTGCTTTCTTTTTACAATATTTTATTAATTCTTAGGGAAATCCATACACTGAATTTTATTTATATTCACTCCCCTTCTCAAACACTTTCCAGTCCCACCCTGTTTCCATACGTCCTAAACACTGTTTTCTTTTCTTTTTAGCCTCCCATTTTTAACTTCTACTGCTCAAATACACTTTGCTATGTAGCTGTCACAGAAGCTTGTTCATGACCAGGGCCACACCCTTAATGAGAATAAACTCTGCTAAAGCATAAATGTGCTAAAGCATCTCTGTGTTCCTTTCCATTGTCAGCCCACCTGACATGATAGAAACATGGGTGCTCACTCACCATTCTGTTCCCGCTGCACCCCAGCTGCCAGCAGGTCAGGCTCTCCTAGGCTGATGTCATTCAGCCTTGTCCCTAGGCATTCCATGCAGAGGTGCTTGCACCAGTCCTCAGCTTCCAGCTCTGAAAATAAGCATACGTGTCAGTACAGAGAGCATGTCGGAGCAAAGGCTTCCTTAACATTCCTTCAAGAAGCTGGTAAGGACTGAACAAAGAAAGCTAGATAGATGGATGAAGCAGAAAAAGTCTACGATTATTTCTCATAAGTTTAAATTTTTATTTGTGATGTGGTGGTGGTGGTGGTGGTGTGTGTGTATGTACACGTGTGTGTGTGTGTGTGTGTGTGTGTGTGTGTGTGTGTGTGTGTGTGTGTGTTGTTTGCCTAAAGAAGCCAGGAGGAGTATCAGATTCCCTGGTGCTGGAGTTATAGGCAGCTGTAAACTGTCTGGTGTACAATTCATACAAAGAACTGAACTAAGGTCCATTGAGCCATCTCTCCAGCATCTATTTCACATTTTTGACAATACATTTTAAGGAGGTTTTTATTTATTAACTATAATACCATTCACTCTCGAATATTTTAGAATGAGTTAAGTTTTTGATACAAATTTCCTAGAAAAGTAAATATAAAATGAAAGTGTACACACTGAACCATTGAAATAACAACTGAAACAAGTGAACAATTGAAATAAAAACTATATTGAACTCGTGACTATTTTCTTCATTCAGCTTCTGAAGTCTGTAGCCTGAAAGTCAGATTCCCCAGATCAGTGGAAATTGTGATGCATAACAAATCTGCCCTAGAATGGAATTGTTGTTGTATGTATTGGGATTTCTTTACTAAAAAGATGTGAGTGGTGTCACAATTTCTTCATGGTTTCTACGTAAAATGTGTTCTATTGGTTCATATGTTTGAATAGTTTGTCCCTAGGTGGTGGCACTGACTGGGGAGGTTGTGCAACCTTTTGGGGTTGAACTACCCTAGCACAGGGCTTGCCTAAGACCATTTGCATATTAGGTATTTACATTAAGACTCATAACAGTAGAAAATTTGCAGTTAAGAAGTAGCAACAAAAATAATTTTAAGGTTAGGGACCACCACAACATGAGCAACTCTATTAAAGCGTGCAGTATCAGGAAGGTGGAGAACCATTGCTTTGAAATATGTACTCCTGCTAAAGGAGGTAAATTGCCTGGGCGTATAGCTTGCTTCCAGTCAGCCAGAGGCCTCTAATATTTAATAGGCATCTTATAACAAACAACTACCCATGATTCTCACCACTGAGGACCAAGATCACTCACATGACCTCACAGGTGTGATGGATTGATTGATAGCTTCTGAACTATAAGCCAAAGGTAATCAGTCCTCCGTCTCAGTCAGGTTTTCCGTCACAGTAATGGCAAAAGTGTCTACTACACACTTACTTACAAAGTATCTCTCCAATTACTTAGCCACTGATTAGATCTTTATTCTTGTTTGGATTACCTCACAACTTCTTTGTATTCACAAGGCACTCTTCTTTCATTGCTAGGAGTAATAAAAGAGTTTCTCCCATATATCCAGAATCTTATAGTACAAAAGCTCTTGGGCTTTCATTTACATGAGTTACCAAAGTTCTAACATGAGGTCAGTGTGAATGAGAGTTCAGCTTGATAGCAGCATAGGAGCCAAGTAGCCAAGTTACTTTGCAAATTTTTGGAAAAGACAAGATTTAATAATCATGGGCAATCTTCAATACCACCATAGGAAAACTAGACCAAAACTTTTGCATTGGCACCTCCCCAGAGAAGTTCCCGATTTTTCCATGCAGCATAAATCTGGAACTATATAATATAGATTTCCATCAAATCTCTTGCTCTTTGTGGATGACACTTCAACCTTTGTCTTGACATTTTAAACTCCCCATTAAAAATATATATGTGACAGATTTTCTTGACTGTGGGGATTGCATATCAACTATTTTTCCTTGATGGCCAACTCCAGCAGACTCATGTGATACAGCCCTCCTGAGTTTGGCTACACTGTCCTGTCAAAAATAGGCTTGATCAACATGATGTGAAGACAAATTTGATGCTTCTGTTTAGTTTTATGTCAGTCACAACATTCACTAGAACATAAAGCAGAAAGACCTTGCATTGCTACACAGTAAAAAAAACAAAAGCCCTGACATTCGAATCACGAGAGGCATTTTATCTACGTCTGGTGTTGCCGAGCTATTTAGCATTTATGATTTTATTTTTTATCTGTCTCACTACAGTCAAGATTCCTGTTCATCTCTGCATGTGCATATTTTAGTCATTATAGTAATATTCATCAGAAACTGGTCATCTCTCCTCTGTGCTGAAGACAAGATAACAGTAACTAAAGTCTCAAAAATTGTAGAGATATTTACAACATCCTTTCCTGACCTCTGGAATGTGTTGAAGATCTTCAAGTCATTACCTGAAACATACAGTTACCTTGGATTCAAGAAATAAGGAAGCCTGTAAGCAGATCACTTCCTCATGAAATTGCTCAAGTCTGAACAACCGACCCACAATGGGAATAGCTGTCCCATAATGGAACAGAGGCCCCACAGTGGGCAACTGCCCATGATGGGAACAGAGGCTGCTCTACTATGAAACAATAATCATTTCAGTAAACACTAATTCTCAGAAATCCCTTATAGACCAGATCATAGTTGACCAAGCCAGTACTTATGCATGGCCCCCTGTCAGTTCTTCCTCCTTTTAATCCAACGTTCATACCAGTTACCCCCAAACAGATAAAAATTATTGTTCTGTCTTTCCACATGATTAAATAGAGTATTACATTTCTTTCCTGACATTTCTGTTTTCCTTTGCTTTCAGGGAGTCAGTTGTATAATATGATTTCTTGGGGCCTGTCTCATGCCAGAATTGAGCTTCTGGTTTAGGGCTCTGGTAACCCACTCAAGTGGTGTGATTTGTACCACTGTCACAAGCCAAAACATTTCTTGCTCTTTCAAATCGTTGGATGTGGGTGACCCACAGAGTTTTAAGATGCTCCTGAAAAAGTATGAATGGGCATTATTTCCTGGAACAGGGGAACTTGTGGGGGTTATGCCAATGACAAAAGTAACATCCCTTTCTCTAGCCAGCAGTCACTGTCCCTTTTCAAATAATGCAACTATGGCTCTTATTTGTTCTTTCTTAAGTAATCTCTGTGTGTTGAAATACTTCGAGGTTTTTGTATATGAGTTCAATTTGTTCTTTTTATTTAATTAGTGTTTTTCTATGAATTCTGTGTTTCACAAGAACTCATGATCTCTTACCAGCTGGAACGCTACTTTACGAGTATGCTATACTCTGTGCTCGAACTCTCTCTCTCTCTCTCTCTCTCTCTCTCTCTCTCTCATGTGTATGTGTGTATGTGTGTGTACACATATGACATTGTTTTTATTTTCTTTTTATAAAGCAGAGATTCATTACAAATGAAATTGCTATAGGCCTCCTGTAGCCGTTTATTTGTTTTACACATCAAACTTCTTAGTCTACACAGAATGTGCAAATAATTAAGCCCCTTTGTAAATGAAGAGATATTAAATGTTTCACAAAGTTTTCCATGTTTTTCTCATCGTGAATGGAGTGGATTTTCAATAAGTACCTTTAATCCATTAAGTTGTGCCTGGGCTTAAGCACTGAACACTGTACTAGAAACTCAAAATTTTCATCATAAATAGCATTAAATTAAGAAATTTGAAAAAAAGAAAGAAAGAAATTTGGTGATTTTCAAAAGGAATTTTGAAATACCTATAGGAATAGCAAGACAAATGAAGAAAGGTAAAAGATGTGAAAAATGAGTTTGTTTGTGGGGAGAAGTGATGTGCAAAGCAAGAGATGTAGGCCGATATGTTGGTTCATATCTGGGCATGTTTCTTTCATTTCCTCTTTACAGAGATCTAAGACAGTGAGGCAACATCCCTTTTAGTAAAAGAAAGGGGACTTTACATGGAATGTGCTAATAAAAGCCTTTTGAGTAAATGTTATGTTCAAACTTTATTGCTTTTACTAAATTTGAGCTTAATATAAAGACATTAAAGTTAAATGATCCAAAATGCCCTATGCTTGAAAACATTTCATCAAATGTATATAAATATCTACATCAGATAAAACTCCCATTGCAAAGTTAAAAAGCATGGTATTAGTCACATGCTACTTTCTCATAACAATCCAGCCAAGACTAATTTTACGTGGCAATCCTAAACCGTTGTTACCAGCACTCACTGCATTTAGATTGCCGGAAATGTCTCAGGAAAGCACAGGTAATATACTCCTTTTGTCTTCTCCACATGCCATGGTTTTAACTGTACTGTCTTATAAGTGTTTTCTAAGATTGGGTTATCAAGGTTATCTTCATATTTATTGAAGTATTAAATGCATACTTTGCTATAAATTGAAAAAATATTTCTCCACAGACCATTGCTTAGAGAATATACAGCTCTTCCTCTTTTTCATGTGCAGTATAGAACGCAGCACACGTTTTGGTGAAGGGCCGGTTCTTCTTGTCCCTCACACTTCAAGCGTGAACAAGACTTCAGCAAACACCAAACGACGGCATCTCTGTTTAGCATACACAAAAAAGTGTTTTATTTCACTGTCAGATTTGAAGAACTGATCTGCTCAGATTTGGAGAACAAAAGGCTTTTTTTTTTTTAATTTAAATACTTTATTCAGATTGCATCTCAATTGTTATCCCTTCACTTGTATCTTCCCGTTCCCTCCCTCCTTCTTCTACCCTATTCCCCTCCCCTTGTCCTGTGACAGAAGGTGCCTCCTCGCCCACCGTATGATCACAGCCTATCATCATTCCCCTTCCTCTGGGTGCCACCAGGCCTCCCCACCAAGGGGAAGTGAGCATGTAGGGGGCGCCAGAGTTCATGTCAGAGTCAGGCTCTGCTCTCCACACATCCGGACCCAGGCGGGTCAGCTCATACGACTGTACCAACCAAGGACAATGCATGCAGTAAACCTAGACCCCCCCCCCCCGATTCAGATCTAGCAAATAGTTTTGTTTTTAAAGAGGAGATATCTTTATTTTTCTCCTGCAGAATGTCCTTCCTTTCATATTTTCCTTAAAATTGTCTCATATTTAATTTTTCTTTAAAATGTGATTAAAATACAACTTTTCTTCAGCTCCCCAGACCCAATTTGGATGTGACATTGTTTCTTTGCACCCAGATACCATTGACATACCTTCTGTCTTTCCCAACAACAATAGGTTTAGATATAATTATTTCTTAGGTATTGAATACAACTTCTAGAACCACATGAAAATAGTATATGTAAAATAGTCTTTTGTTTGATGTTTTGAGGTCAATGTTGAATTCTCTGTGGGCCTTATATCTTTGGCTATGCTGGGTAATCTAGCTAAGAAAGATCTTTTAATAGGAAAGAACAAACACAATTTTTTCTTAATTTCATTGTCTATATTTTTCTTTTGACTTTATTAAAATATTTATTCCATCATGAAAGTAATACATAAGTTGTTTTTGATTTGGCATGTGATAAATTATTGGTCAAATTTTATGCTCTATATAGATGTGTCCGTGAAGTCTCTGAGATAGGTCAACAGAGAGCCAATACAATTAGTTAATACTTAAGTGTTTGTAATTGTTTGTCAAGATATCACAACTTATTTTCTTTGGTTTAACAGAAGCTTGATATAGCAAAGTTTTTTAATCAGTATTAGAAACCTCAGTTTTTATCTTTCCCATTTTCTGAATTGTAACAGCTAGGTTCAGCATTCAGACAGTCAACTAGATATTATGCCTACTTGTTTTCTTGAGCAACAAATGACAAATAGCAGCAATTGACAGAACAATCAAATGTGATATTTCTCTGCCTGACAAGAATGCATCAAAGAGTGCTTTGATATGGAGGCTAGCAAATGACACAAAAACTTAGAATTATTCAAAGAACACAAAAAAGAACAGAAATTAGCACCTGTAAGTGGTGTGAAAATTAAACTGCATGTGTCTCTGTGTGTTTATAGGTGTGTAAATATGAGTGTGTATATGCCTCTCTATTTGCATGAATGTATATATACATGCACATACTGTGGATGCATGTCTGTGTATCTGGGTGTGTGTTTTAGAAGTGGGAGTATGATGTCAAAACACAGAAAAACATTATCTAAGAGGAAGTTAACTATGTCAGCAACTAACATATTTGGTTCTTTCTGACTCACATGGCAGTGTCTTTTGAACAGGTTCAATGATGTCTTAAATGACACATAGTAATTAGAAGTATTTGATTTATAGAAATACAAATGGAATGATCTTGAATCATCTGGACCAATAGATTGAACCAGTTTATGATTCTCCAATTATTGTGAAATATCAAGATTTCTGATTGTCCACCTCATAATATTGAATATCTAGCATTGATCCAGTGCTTTGGCATACAATATCCTCATAAGTAACACAGGCACACTGAGATGAAAGTCATTTTTACATATTTTCTATGACAGTCCAGAATGTATTTTATCTATGAGACAATGGTTTATTTGCATTCTCAGCATCCTGGAGCTCCATTCCTGTCACTGCATTTAATGATCAGTTTGTTGTGTCTATAGTGTCCTTGACTTTTTTTCTGGCTGCTCAACTAAACATATACCTGTAAGCAATGCTCCATTCCTCAGAGATTAATTTTTAAATTAAAACATTTTTTAAAAATCTATCATTCCAAAACCCATGGAATAACAGCATGTGGTCTTCTTTTTATAAAAAAAAAAGCATGTGAGTATTGGTTTTCATTTTACTCTTGTCACTTTCTCTCAGAGACTTTGTTTTTCATATGTTTAGACAACAAGGCATTTGGAAGCTAACTAGTGAATGTATGTAGAGATGATTTTAAGAAATCATCTTCCATAGTAAGAAACATATGCTGCAGCTTGCTACTTTTGAGAGGTCAGTGGAAAATAATACATCTACCCATCAAAGAGATTAAAAGGGAAATGTCAAACAACACTTGAAACTCAAATCTGTGTGCTCATTGGTAGCCAAAATTTCCTTACAGAATCATTGTATGTATACATTGTTCAGTCATTTAATTGTAAGGGCAAAGAAAGTATTCAAGCTGTATATATGTGCCTTTAAAATGTTCTCAAATATTTGTAGTGGAAAAATGCCATAATGTCATTCTTAAAAGGACCTAGACAAAAGTGATGTTGCTCTTATCATTATTGCTGCAGCTTCATGTTTATAATCTCTTTGCACTTCAGTCAGAGATACAGGAAGGAACGGGGCAGGGATATGGCATATGTGCTCCATAAAAGGCTGAACACTCCAAAGTGGCCAACTGTGGGTCTCCATGTTAATCATCATCTCAGTTAAATTGAATCTTCTCCAATGCAGGTTGAGAGATTCATCTATCCAGGGTATAACCACAAATCCATAAGAGTTGGTTTAATATTGTCTCTAAACATTAGCATGGTATTACCAATGTTCTTGGTTACTTTCCAGAACTTGATATTAAAACCCTATTTCTGAAGACACTGCACACTTTATTTATAGAAAGAAGGAAAGCCAAGCTGGTACTGACCTGGAAGCTTCATCTCTACTGATTATTTCATAGCCCTAAAAGGTATAACGCATGCTACAGAAGAAAAAAATTAATCATCATTTTACACAGGTGCAAAATGGCTGTTCTGACAAGACTTGCCACCAGCACCATAATGGCATGAATAAAAAAGAAGGGATCAACCACTTTCTGACTGGATTTATGTTCTGCTGCGTAAGATGAAACTCATACCTGAATCCTCTATGAGGCAGGAATCCACGCTAACCTTAGGATTTCTAGAAAAATGTGCTTTTTCCTTGCTCCTCGCCTTGTCAGATGTGTGCTAGCTTAAAGTATTTTTCAGTGTTTCTTATTTTGTGACCAGTTTCAAGGGGCAGTCTCTAGCTCAGTGACATGGACAGGATGAGAGAAGAAATGATCCTCTGGTGATTTGTTATGATGCTGTTCTCCATATTCCATTTTATACTTTTCCCGCTTTATGTTCTTCTCCCTCCTTCTTTCCTTAGCAGTACAATTCATATATATGTGCACACACACATATACACGTGTGTGTGTGTGTGTGTGTGTGTGTGTGTGTGTGTGTGTAAAATCATATGCATGCTTATTACAGTAGATATGGGGTCCTGTCCTTTGAGTTTCCGATTTGAAAAATATAGTATAGAGCCTGGAAATTTTTTAAAATTTTTATTAATTTATTCTTGTTACATCCCAATGGTTATCCCATCCTTTGTATCCTCCCATTCTTCCCTCCCTCCCATTTTCCCCTTACTTCCCTCCCCTATGACTGTGACTGAGGGGGACTTCCTCCCCCTGTATATACTCATAGGGTATCGAGTTTCTTCTTGGTAGCCTGCTATCCTTCCTCTGAGTGCCACCAGGTCTCCCCCTCCAGGGGACATGGTCAAAGGTGAGGCACCAGAGTACATGTGAAAGTCATACCCCACTCTCCACTCAACTGTGGAGAATGTCCTGACCATTGGCTAGGTCTGGGTAGGGGTTTAAAGTTTACTGCCTGTATTGTCCATGGCTGGTGCCTTAGTTTGAGTGGGACGCCTGGGCCCAAAACTGCCTATCATAATGTTCTACTTGTAGGTTTCTAGGACCCTCTGGATCCTTCTTTGCTATTCCCCCATACTTCTCTCATCCAGAGTCCCAGTAGGATGTCCTCCCCACTGTCCCAGTTTCCTGGTAAGTGAAGGCTTTCGTGGGACATGCCCCTTGGGCTAGTATGCAGATATAAGTGAGTATATACCATTTGAGTATTTCTGCTTCTGGGTTAACTCACTCATTATGATCATTTCTAGCTCAATCCATTTGTCCACAAATTTCGGGAATTCCTTGATTTTAATAGCTGAGTAGTATTCCATAGTGTTTATGTACCACAGTTTCTTTATCCATTCTTCTACTGATGGACACTTAGGCTGTTTCCATGTTCTGGCAATTATGAATAAGGCTGCTATGAACATGGTTGAGCAAATTTCTTGTTTCTTGGAGCATCTTCTGGGTATATTCCAAGGAGTGGAATAGCTGGGTCTTGAGGAAGCCCTATTCCCAGTGTTCTGAGATAGCACCAGATAGATTTCCAAAGTGGCTGTACTAGTACTAGTTTGCATTCCTACCAGCAATGAAGGAGTGTTCCTCTCTCCCCACATCCTCGCCAGCAGGTGGTGTCACTGAGCCTGGGAATTTTTAATGCCAAAACCTTTCCAAGTAGATTAATGCTGTAAGAACAATGACCATGCTCACTCCTTGGTGCTGTAAATGGCATTTTCATTATATCCCTTCTCCCACATTTAAGAATAAACACAATGTATGTACTTTAATAAAATTTCTTCTCATCTTTATATAATATTTTAGCTGTGAATATCATACATACACATATACTAAATCTGTTTTATATTTATTTAATTAATCTGATTTAAAGTGCGTATACTACAGCTCAAGGCTTCATATGTAAATGCAGGATAGAGGAACACTATACCTCTGTTCCACATCCACTTCTCCTAAAAATCCACTGTTTTTAAAGATTTAAATACTGTTCTTAGCACTTTTGTTGATGTTACTTTTAATTTATCAATGTGTTTACTTGTTCTGAGACAATGTCTTAATGCTGTACCATGTACAGTGATTTGTAAATATTAACTTGTTATTCCTCCACATAAGCAAAGGGTTTTATATTTTTATTTAAAATCTGTGGAAATTTAGGTGTAGAGGAGCGAGGTAATTTGCTTTTGGTTATGCACTGCAGCTGGCTCAGCAGGTGTGCTCAAACCACCCTTCTCTCTGTCTTGCCTCATCTTTGTAGCATACTCCACTACTTCTTTTTGCTCTCAATTTTGTGTTTCTAAAGGATACATATTTGGTGTTTTCTTCTATTATATTGACTGAAGTAACCCAGTTCATTAAGATAAGAACCACATGTTTTCTCTTATTTGTATATGACACCTATAGGTAAACATATAACCTGGAGTATACAGATATATAACCTGGAGTATTCATAAACCAGGAAAGTTAAATATATGACAGGGTCAGGGGAGAACCTCTAGAAAGGCAAAGAGCAGAGCAGAGGAGCTGCGAAGAGGAAATATGAACAATGGCAGGACTTTAGCTGGAGAGGTAGAGGGAGGGAAATAATGCTAAGAAAAAATATTTAAAAACCAAAGGGAAACATTGTAGTGTTTATTTAAGATACATATTATTAAGCTTGTGTGTCATTTAATGAATATTTATAAAGTTATGTTACTAGAGGTGACAAAGCAAGCCACTTTCAAGAACCATAAATTATTCTTGAAAAATCCCAGTGCCAGGCATAAAAATAGAACATTATTATAGGCAGATTTGGGCCCAGGGGTCCGCTCAAACTAAGGCACCAGCAAAGGACAATACAGGTGGTAAACTTTAAACCCCTACCCAGATCTAGCCAATGGACAGAACACTCTCCACAGTAGAGTGGAGAGTGGGGTATGACTTTCACACGAACTCTGGTGCCTCATATTTGACCATGTCCCCTGGACGGGGAGACCTGGTGGCACTCAGAGGAAGGATAGCAGGTTACCAAGAAGAGACTTGATACCCTATGAGCATACACAGGGGGAGGTAATCCCCCTCAGGAACAGTCATAGGGGAGGGGAATAAGGGGAAAAAATTTCAACTGCAGTTGTTGGTCAGGGAGCTTAGCAGATCTGCCCCCAATATAGGCTATTGCTACTGCCCTTGATTTTCTTCCAGACCTTGAAGGTCATACTATATTGCTGAAGATACCATGTTCAGGGCTTGTAGTTGGAGGAACTGAGATAGAAATGACCTCGAAATCTTTTCCCTAAGCACTATCTCTTATGGTATTTAAGGGTGCTATGCAAGCTGCATAAGAAGAAATGCAAACAGTAATTCTACCTAGCTGTAAAGTTCATATTGCATCAATGAACTCCTTGCTGAGATATCCCCAATGGTGTTATAATGACACTTAGATATTGTGGGTAACAAATATGTGTCTAATTGGAATTAAAGTCAGCTCAATAGGAGGGGATTTGTGTAAATCTAGCCAACTACTTGTGGTTTTTAATGATATGAACCCAAGATTTGAACCTATT
Source organism: Acomys minous (assembly GCF_964271855.1). Lineage (NCBI taxonomy): Eukaryota > Metazoa > Chordata > Mammalia > Rodentia > Muridae > Acomys > Acomys minous. The sequence continues at coordinate 545,824 of NC_140486.1, read as the reverse complement.
ACTGCTACTTCCTTATTCCAGTATAATTCCCAACCACACTTTAAATGCTACTTATGCTCACAAATAAGTGTAGCTTTCGCTCCTCTTCCAAGTTAGTTCTTCTTCTTTTTTTTCCCCAGGAGATGAAGACCATTCCAGAAAGCTCCAAGTGGGAAAAAATACAGAGAACAGCAGACTTTGGTGCGCCCAATCCCGATTGATACACCTACAACAAAATCCCTACACCTGCTGCCAAGGGTGTGGGAGGAGTGTAAGAGCCAGAGGGCAATGGTGTCTGTCGTGTGATTGTGCCTTCTACATAAACCAGGAAATCTATATCTATGAAGTCTCGAATATATGGTCACCTGAACAAAATCTGTATTATGATCTCAACAGTGGACATAGCAGTGCCTATTGGGGTATCTCCCTGGGCCTCGCCACTGGATGAAGAACCACAGGCATTTTATGGCTGCGGAGAGTGGGAGAATGTCTTTTACCTATATGAGCCACAGTGATATGTTATTGATTCCCAAGTGGTCATCCTTAAATATAACACAAGAGCAAGTGGGCTCTTCTTTAGTTATTATTTAATACTAATTAAAGAAAAGTTCATAAACTTGAGAAGGAATTCAGGGAACATGAAAGAAGTTGGAGGAGAAACCCATGGATGTAAATGATGTTAATACAGTATGCATGTAGGGAAATATCAAAAATTAAAAAAATATGGATTCCTTAAGTTATGAAAAATAACATTCTAGGTCATTCACTAATTATTCCTAAAATCTATGCTGATATTTTCTCTGGCATTGCTTTCAGATCACTTTGTTTTATATTTAATAAGTCATTTGTCACAACATGTTTGAATAGGGGTAAATGTCTGCTCATTTGCTTGATGCAAGTCTAAAAAATACCAGTTCTTGTGGTCAAGTTTCCAAATGTTGGGAAAATCCAAGCTTAATAGAAGTCCTCTGTGAAACAGTCTAAATTACTGGACCAGTTTGTATGAAGCTTTCTCTGAAGCTGTCCTGGGAATTGTCCTGTTTTGGTGAATAACAGAGAAAGAAACACTTGGGGCTGGAATGTGAAGGATGCAGGATGTCAGAGTCCTGCATGATGAGAGGAATGAATCCTGTCAGATCTGATCCAGCTTCAGTGTCCGGTTCCTTTGTTCTTAAATCAAAATCTTACAAGCATTATACAATCTTAAAATTATAAATATATGAGTTGTATGTGATGCACAGAACAATTAAGGCTTGGTCTATGCTCTTAGTATGAGCAGAAGAAAGACATCTGCTAATCTTCATTCATGCCATATGCTTGATTAACCACGTTTCCCGATTTTATTCGGGCCCCTACCAAGGTAGCACTCTTCCCAAATCAGCTGGAAAAAACCTTAAGAGAATGACACCTCATTTCTCTACGGAGGTTTGGGTAGGTTTATGTTTGCTCTCTTGGGCTACAGATGATTGTTTTCATTGGCAGTTGCTTATAAGTTATGAGTGGTCTTATTCAGAGAGAAAATGAGGTTGGACCCAGGGATGTCTCTCTTCTTCCATCTTTCTTTCATAGATATGGAAATAGGGATTGAAATGAAAGAAGGGAAGTTATAAAAATATATAGGGATGATAGGATAAAAAGTAGAGTATTAAACATACTCCTCAACCTAAGGCCACACTTGTTACTAACAAAAAAGGTTATCTTTAATGAATTGGTATAGAATTTTGTATATTGATGTAAAATAAGATTAACTTTGATTCACTGTTATAGAATTCAAATTTAAGACTATACTCTACACACACACACACACACACACACACACACACACACACACACACACATATATATACTCTAATATGATGCATTGAACCTATACAACTCAATTATATTACAAAGCTTACTTCCAATACCTGGAAAGTGCTATGCAGGCTGATTAGGATAATTAAGTAATACATGCTATTTGTTAGTTGATCAAATTATGGTCATGTCAACTACCACCTTATTTTTAATCACAAGAATATATATCCTAGGTTTAATAGATAGATATGATCCTATAGATAGATAGGGTAAAATAGTTAGATAAAGTCTTCAAAGCCTCAGACACATACAGAATATAGCATTTAAGAAGCTTTTAATATCTTAAAGATTCTTTTACAAGACAGGATAACTCCTGGCAATACCCAACCTACCTCAAAAAGATGGTGGGCACCAAAGGTCCTCCTTATGGGGATGGCTTCAAATGTGGCAAACCAAGCACTGGGCAAAACATCTTCATTTCTGCCCCAGACAGAATTGCGCTTAAAAATGGACAAGCTTGGATAAAGGCAGAGTTGACAGCCAAACTCTGCCAAGATGGGGTAAGCAAGTCCTCAACAGTTCCTGCCTCACAAATATGTCTGTCAGATATACTGAGCCAGAAGGCTGAAGATGATGCTTTCACGTTATAGAGAGTTTTGGGTGACTGTTGAGGCAGTAAACTGTCTGTCATTTCCTTTCTTTCTTTCTTTTTTCTTTCTTTCTTTCTTTCTTTCTTTCTTTCTTTCTTTCTTTCTCTCTTTTTTTCTTCTCATTTTGGAAGTTGCTAACCTGCACTTCTGTTCACTTAAGTAATTAACTTTCATTTCTTCTCATGTCTCTGATGGGTTTGAAGACCTGATAGTTTACTCTTACAATTAAACTAAGTTGTTTAGGGGCTAAGATGTTTTTAATATAGATAGAGGTTTTGAGTTGGCAGAGATCCGAGAGGATAGATTCAGATAAATTCTCATTCAGAATTTTAGACTCACCAAGATAGGAAAAATGTTTTCTACAAGGTTGCCAAATGCAATTGGCCAAAACACCTTGAATGTGACATTCATAAAATCCCTGATTATTTCATGGTTCTCCTATTACACTTATGTGTAATAATATAAATGTATGTTCTAATAAATAAATAAATCAATCAGAGGTTTTAATTAAAAAATAAGAAAAAATATCAGTTTTTTATTATTGGATTTTAAAAAGTTTTCATTAACATTTACAATTATTCTGCCTATATCTCACTCACTGTTATTCCTTACATGACAAATTCAGTCTCACATACTCCAGCAGAACATTCTCATTCTTTCATATTTTGATATTGCATAATATTTTCTTATATCAAAATTTTAAAATATTTTATGCTGTTTTTATGATGATTTCCTCAGATTTATCATCTAACTACCAATGTTCTAGCCTAACTTTTTAATCATTTGTATTTTAATGGTCTTTTAAGTTATCTTAAAGGTTTTGTTTTTGCTTATATTCTGTTTTCCAAACTATGCTGTTCTAACATGATGTTTACTAATTTCTTATATTTATTTAAAATATAATTATTTTATATTCTTTGCAAACTTTTATTATTCTTTGCTCAGATTTTAATCTTCCCTATTTTAGTACCAGAAAATTTTCCACACTGTGTGTTATCCATGTGAGGAGAGTTCTGAGTGTTTTTGAGGAAAAACTCCAAGAGAATAAGCAAGGAGTGAGCTTACTTCAGATTACTCATTTCAATTGTCTATTGTTATTTGTTTCTATGTCTCTGTGGAAATAAAATGGTTTTGCCACATGAGGCTTGTCCACATGAGGAAGGGCTTGTCTGCCATGTACATAGGTTTGCCCACCATGTGCAAAAGCTTGTCCTGTCCTTGTGACTGTACACACTACTCATGGGATACCTTTTAACCCTTAGAATGTAAATTGTCTTATGCTCTGAATCAAGCTGGCTATTGCATGAGACTTTAGTCCCCTTCATTTATCTGCTCCGTTATCACAAGTCCCATCATCTCTACAGTGGTGACAATACATCTATTTCTTTGTAATGGGAGTCCATGTGTTAACATTTCAAATTCATAAGAAATGCTTGCTTTTTTAAATCAAGAATGTTTGAAAGTATAAAAATGTCTGAAAATTGTTCTGGTCTTCATCAAGTAAGTTCTTTTATACTTCTAGGTCTGTTTTAAGCAAACAACAACTTCTCCTTTTATGAGTTGGCTTGAAAGCAGCATTATTCAAAAGACAATCCTCAGTAGTAAGAGAAAAGTATCTTCAGTTTGCTCAGCATGAGTGAGGACAAGCCTAGGGGATCAGTGCTTGTGGAAGTCATTATGGTTCTAAAAAGGAGCCATCCATTAAGGCCGGCTAAAGGATTATCAAGGGCACTGTCTATAATCAAAGAGCACTGTCCTTTTGTGGTTCTATTAACAAATCAATTTCTATTTCAAACTATTTAAATTAGTTTTTTTATTTTGTTTTAAATGCTGACTGAATAATAAAACAGCTTAAATATTAATTTATAAAGATTCCTTGCTGGCTTTTTCTGTGAGAAGGTGGTTCAGCAAAGAGACAGGAGTGGATGATGACACTGTTAGGTGATGATGGGGTGGGGGAGATTTGCTTGCCTTAGGAAGAGCCCAGAATTTGATTGTAGAGGTGAGCGGAAGGATAATATATGTTCATAGGAGAAAGTGCACAAAGATTGAAAATTTAGCCCAAATTTAGATCCAATTTTGAGAAAGCTATTGAATTATATGTGGGTATAAATATTCCTCATAATGCAAGAAAATGGTAGGTTCAAAATGGCAGATGAGTCAGAATAGGAGCGTCAAATGAGAAGATGGTATAGATGTGGATGTTGTACACACTTTGTAGTGTAATTTATACCAGAATAATGACCACTTCTAAATTTTCTGTGGGAAAAATCCCTTACACATTACCAATATGCTATACACAGTTTTCCACACACAGCATAGTGCTGCCTTGATTTTGTTTCATTTTTGTATGTATGGTAAGAGAATATTCATATTAATATTATAACTACATTTTAATGCTATGATTAAAAATGTTAACCTACACTTCTGGTTCACTCCGGTATTTAAGTTTTTTTTTTAACTAAAACTAAATAGATTTATTTTTAAAGAATTTATAAAATTGTTCTTTTCCAGTAAACAAGTCAATCCTTGCCTCTGGCAAAAGGGACATATAGCTCTCCATTGACCTATGGCTATCAGAATCTTTCATTTTTATTTTTACATATATATTCATACTATCCCACACACATACAATAAACTACCTACGGCAAATAACAATGACATAATATGGAATTACATAAATGTTACACTCTCAGTGCTTTGGCTATTTGTGTTTGACAGCCTTCAAGAAAACATCTTTTCTATCTTGGTGCATCCAAAATTCTGAATAGCTCTGAGACTGGCTGAGACATGAATGTCTAGGAAAGTTTTATTCCTTCTCAAACCTCTGATGGGGTTGAAGACCAGAGAGTTTAGTCTTTCAATTAAGCTTGTAAGTAAGGAGTTAAGATGTTTTTAAATCAAGATAAATGTTTTAAGTTAATAGAGATGAGATATAATAAATATTGATCTTCACTTCAGAAATTTAGACCCAACAAGATAGGAAAGATGTTTATATCAAGTTTGCCAAATACAAATAGCCAGATCATTTATATAATCCCTATTGCTTCATGCTTCTTCCTGCTGTATGTAGTTTATTTTATTCATGTGTAATAATATTAATGTATATGTTAAAAAAGAAACAATAAAAATTCTTAACATATCAATGAATAATATCGGTTTAAGATGTTACACCAAAAAGAAGCATCAATCGAGTAGCACGATTATTTAGATATGAAAAATGTAACATCAGGCATTAGCAAAAGAATAATGAAGCAGAAGACAAATTTGAGAATATTGATACTTTACAGACTAGAGTAGGATGCTAAAAATAGATGATAAATTATTAGACTCTTTGTCACTGTAATTCAATATACAGTTAGTAGGATAAGTTTCAGAATCATCAGACTGAAAAAAGAACCAGAAGTAATTACCAAGGAAATAATATTGAAGTCATAAAATCTTACAGTAACTGAAAAGGAGAAATAAAGTGACCTCTCGGAAAACTAAGAATAGCAGTGACTCATAGACCTTTCAGTGACAAAAGCTTTATATTACACACAAGTACCAACTGTCAAAAATGCAAGATTGTAGATTTATGTGGATTCTAGATCTAAAATTTATAGGTTAATATCAAAGAGAAAATCAATAATGTACTCTGAGAACACTGAGGCATTCATGGGTCTCTAGAGGACCTTTTACTGCTTTCCACAGGGTTATTTTATTATTGGCCCCACAACGCAGTGACAATAACCACAATTTAGTATTCACTTGATTTTTAAAATTGTTTGACTCGTTTCTATTCAGTTTTGTTTTTGTTGTTCTTAAGGTAACCTTCAATATGAGATATATCCTCTTATAAATATCAGTTTTCATACAGTGTTATTAACTGCAGGCACAACCGTATAAACGAAGTCTCTAGAACTTATTTTTCCTCCACAGCTAAAAGACTCTTGTCTGCTAAAGGGTCACCATACTGTACATAAAAACAAAGTCTCTTTAACTGAGAGACTTAATACTGGGGAGAAGATCTCTATTTTTCTTAAGTCCTTACCAAATGCATAGCAACCAATGCCCAGCCATTTACTGCATTGTTGCATCTTTCCTAGGTGCCAGGTCTGCTGTGACTCTCTCTATGTATTCATTAAAACAAAGCAACTGTATGACAGCCTGTGAGCCACTACAGTGTCCAAGTGGTGGCTTTCAAATGCAGGGTCCTATCAGACAGGTCGTCATGGTCTATGCAGTGAGCAAGAATAAAGAGAAGAACTGTGCTAGGCTGCTAATCTAACTTGCAGCCTCAGCGTTTTTCCTGTCTGTTTCATACAAAATGGCTGGGAGCTGATCTCTGAGAGGTCCATTTGTAAGTCTTAAAATAAGCAGGAACACATAGTTCCATAATCTGAAAAAACTCTGATGCACTTTTCTCTCTTTCTTCATTCTAACAGTTTTTGTGAAATACAGGTAATGTGACATGCTCATATAGACTGTGACTGAATATTAAAATACAAGTCTGGTATACTACATACCCACAGTATCTTATTCACCTTAATAATACTCATGCCTTGCTTTAGATGTTCATATTCCTATATAGTCACCACAGTCATGTGAAAAACTAGTGGTTCACACTCTTCCATCTCTTTGTGGGCACGGAGGGTGACAGTGACCTGAAGATTTCTGAAAGCTGCAATATTCCTTCACATATCTTCTGGAATCACAACTCTCACCAGAACAGACAAAGATCAATCACCCACAATCTTCTATGTATAACTAGGAAACATAAACACTGTGATGTACACTTGGCAGTTCTGAAAAGGAAAAAAGCCCCAGTAGATGATAGATTGATAGATAAGTGATAGACAGATATAGATAAATGATAGATAATAGATAGATAAATGATAGATGATAGGTAGATAGGTAAATGATAGACAGATATAGATAAATTATAGATGATAGATAGATGATAAATAATAGACAGATTGTGACTCAGTATGGAAATAAAAGAGCATATTATGGTTAGTCAGTTTATTCCTAGGAAGAAGAAGTCCCATTCTGAGGCATAAAGAGAGAGAATATGTTTGAGATTTAATGGACAGAGAGTTTTTGGACTCCGAGGAAATCATCAGAGTCTTGTAAGGCTGTGGCCTGGCAGAGAGCAACTTTATGAAAACATTGTCTGAGGTAGAGGAAAATGTGATTTAGAGGCTTAGAGTAGAGTGAAGAAGCAAGTGCTGAAAAATAATCCTGTCAAAGAGGCAAGGGGCATGAAGACCAGCAGCTATTGACCTTGAACCCACTTGCACAGAGTGGACACACGGAGAAAAGGCCTCAGAGTTAAACCAAATGAGCCTGTCAAGCCGCCAATCCCCAAACCAGGGACATTTAAAGGGTACATTATTTAAAAATGAAGAAACTAAAAGACATAAACTATACATTACTATAAAAAGAATAAATTATGGGAAAAGGATAAAAAACATCAACAAAAACATTTTCATTCAAAATAGTTAAACAGGCCTGATGAAATGCTCAGTTGAAGTCCTCACCACACAAGCAAGAGGGCTAAAGTTCAGATCTTCAGAAATCATGACAAGTGCCAGGTGGGGAAGATGGCACACCTGTCATTGCTGACTTTGCAGGCAGACACAGAGGATCTGTGGAAGAGACTACCTGAGAGCTCTTGGCCTGATTTCTAGTCTCTGCCTCAAAGAATAAGGCAGAAGTGTGATAGGGGAATATTTCATGCACTAACCTTAGAATACCTCATACATGTACATTAACACATGAACATGAATAGACAGACATGCATGGACTATATAGAGATACACAAAAAGAATACAGTTTTTTAAAAACAATGGAGTAAAAATATAGTTATTTTTGTATTAAATGCCACCAAACCATTGTAACCATGAGCAAAAAAATAAATTACATCAGAATGTTAAAAACCTTAGAATAGATTTTGGAATATATACACATGTATATAATATATATACACAAATAATAAAAACAAATATTTATATTGTAAATTCCTAGAAATAATAACCAAAACCATGAAACAGAATTGTTAATTGAAACTATGACTCAAAGAAAGAAACCTCAAGATTAATTGTCCTTCAAATTTTCTAGAGGAGGAGCAATAAGGATCAATAGCAACCAATTGATTGATATGGAGTGTTTAGTATATTTAGCTATATATTGTAAATGTATCTTAAGGAAAAGCTAATTACCTCCTTAGACACCCCACACACAAACAAAACAAAAGAAAACAGAATGCAAATATCTCACACTGAAAAACAAAAAGATTAAGATAACATACATGGCAAAAGAAACAGAATGACCTGAAAAAAAGAAAATGAGATGTATCAGACAGCCTGATTTTTGTACATTAACTTTATACATTAAGAGATAAAGAATTTCCAGATTTCTTTACAATTAACAAAACACATAAGGACATTCTTAAAATAAATAATACTTAACCATAGGTCCCAGAACAGCTCTCCAGAGCCATTATGTCAACAAAATAAAGCAGGAGTAGCAAGATTAGATGATAAATCCTAACACTTCTACATGGTGCAATACTGAAAAATATAAAAGACTGAACTGTTGTTACATGCAATATATGGATGACTATGCAGAAATTGTGCAATGTGAAGTCCATAAAGTACTGCATGGTAAAATATTCTTGATGTGAAAATCATTAAAGAAATGGAAAACAAAATAACAATTCCGAGCAGTATTGTGAGCAGTTAAGGGCAGTGAGTTTGACTACAGGAGCTTACACAGTGGTAGATGAATAAATATGAGATGAAATTGAACACACACACTGTTCTCATCTTAATTTTGTGTTGTTCTCCTAGATGTAAGATAAGGCTGCTGGAGAACTTGTTTGAGAGAGAAAGAGGAACATTTGAAAGCTCGTACCAGACAAACCAAACTCATGTCTGCATGAAAATGGAAGTCTAAAGTGGCTTACACTGTACAGGCTCAAAAGTGGAAATGGCATAGGTGTTCTCCGTGAGTAATAATCATATGTACAGTGAAACAGCACTGTACTGTACAGTTCCCAGCAATGATAGGAACAAGCTACCTAACTTCTGGGGACATTTCTCAAAAGAACTGTGTTGATAGTTTTAAACAATTTTAAAAGTTTGCATACAAAATGATTGCACTTACATAACATTTTCTGATAATAATATTTCAAATGGAAGAATTAGTCCAGGCCATAGGGCTAGGGTTGGGTTTGGCTACAGTCAGTGTGCTTACAGTGGGTAATGTGTATGTGGTATATGAATTTCCATAATCTCAGCTGTGTTCTTGCAAAGAACAACCCACAGGTGATTTTTAATAAGTATAGCACTAATCATACAGACACACGTATGCATGCATGGATACATAAAAAGACATACAGGCTAAAAGTAAAAGACAAATCTGAATGAGATTTTAGTAAATTGGATCAATGCCAATCTCCTATTTATGATGATATTACACTTTGGTCTTCCAACATGTCACTACTGGGGTCTTTTTTATTTATTAGGACTGTGTGTGTGTATGATTTTACAGAGGTCACAAATCAGATAACCTACATATTAGATATTTACATTAAAATTTATAGCAGCAAAATTACAGTTAGGAAACAATGACAAAATAATTTTATGGTTGGATGGTCACCACAACATGAGGAACTGTATTAAAGGATGTCAGTATTAGGAAGACTGAAGCCACTGACATAAATAAACAAAAAATACTCTAACTAATATCTTCCACTAAAGAAGTAAAAGCATACTGGATTTATTCTTAGAAGTCTACGGTATGATAACTGGAAAGAAGCAAGCCCATAGTTTCATAAGTCAGATAGTATTCTGTAGCATATTTTAATGCTTTTCTTTGCTTTAACTTATATCCACCAGTGTAACCATTGTGAAAATTAGGTGAAATCAACAGTTTGGGGATTTGATACTGAATAATATTAGACATTGTAACTTGAAGGAGATTGTTGACAGCTAATATGCCGGGGCCTTATTACATTGTAGGTGTCTTCACCTAGTGTCATGATAGGGAGCATAAATCTAACCTACCAGTCAAATGATTATATTAGGAAAAATCATTTTAAAAGAAATCAAGAATTATTGCCAAGGTTTAATTCTTCACTTCCTAAAACATCCAACTCTGGGTTGTTCTGCTTTAGCTTTAAAGAATTAAAAAAAATTGCTTTAAATATCATTAAAACTTTTTTAAATAGCAAAAATTTAAAAAGCATAGGGATAGCTTCAGAATCTTTTAATAGAATCCATCCAATACCACTAATTATCTAATGTATGTGAGAAGTGAAATAAACTGTTACTCAAATATTTAAAAATGTATAATCAAATTTTCTCAGTATACATTTTGGTAGTAAGGATAGTTCATCATTAGGTAGGATTTCTGTGTTAGTATGTATCTATGTCTATGTTTCTATATGTATCTCCCTGTGTCTCTGTCCTTATCTCTTCCTGTCTTCTCTCTTCCTCGCCCACCACGTGTGTGTGTGTGTGTGTGTGTGTGTGTGTCTGTGTGTGATAGCATCACTATCACTGCTTATTTCATTATTGAGATTGAATTAGGGTTTTTATGAAGAAACAAAAGCTTTTTTGTAGCAAACAATTATTCTCACACCTTATTGGAGGAGGTTGGCACTGTTTAAAATAAGTCACTGGTAAGAGTACTTATCATATTTAGTGAATAGCACTCAGCAAGCTAAATGGTTACAGAATGGGTTTATTTACTTGCAAAGCCAGGGAATAAGAAAAAAAATCATTCTATGTCTTAGTTTTTACAACAAATAAAAAGTCAGTCACTTCCTTAAAAGAATCATGATTCTCCACAAAAAGAAGACCACCTGTGACTGAAGCATCACTTCCCTCATCACTTCCCTCATCACTTCTCTCATGCCTCTTCTCTTGGCTCTACAGTTTGCCTCTGTGATGTCTATCAATGTCACTGACCTCCAGAAAACAGGCATATAAACTGCTGCTCCATGAAGAAACATTTAGCTTGCTGGCAGCCTTGTGGATATGACCTAAGGTCCTGCTCCTTGAGACCATGTTGGAGATTTGGACAGAGAGATTCAAAATGGTCATATAGCTATTGCAAAGACTGAGAGCTCAAGGTATCAAACAGTGTACATCTGTCTTACCCTAAAATGTTCATCTTATACAATTATGCCTTTCATAGAATTGTAATGAAATAAAAAAATTCACATAATGTAAAACCATGAACACTTATGAGAGCTTAAGGCCTGAGCATATTCTATGAGGCAGCATTTTGAGAACACAATTTGAAATACCCAAAGGAAACAAAAAACATGTAGGGATATCAGATTGCCATATTTGTAAACTACAGTATCTCAGCATGTGGGAAATGGGAAGAAAAGGATAAGTTGAAACAGCCAGACCCTGCCTGGCACACAGGGGCACAAAGACCAGACAAAGGTTTTAGACTCTAAACAGCATACAGACACAATAAGCTCTTCCTGTTTGTTTTTTGGAGGCATTCTGTAGGGTAATCTGACATTTGTATATGCAGTGAGTAGGCAAAGAGAATTCAGATGGGAAAACTGGCAAAAAATGTTGCCTAAAAATGAAGGTCTTGCGTCCCCTTGATGGGGAGAACTGGTGGCAATCAGAGGAAGGATAGCAGGGTATCAAGGAGAGACTTGGTACCCTATGAGCATATACAGGGGGAGGAGGTCATCCTCCGTCACAGTCATAGGGGAGGGGAGTAGGGGAAAGCAGGATTGAGGGAGGAATGGGAGGATACAAGGGATGGGATAACTATTGAGATATAATATCAATGAATTAATAAAATATATTTAAAAAGAAAAAGATTAAGGTCTTTATCTCCTCATATCTGTGGAGAAAGAGACATTTGACCTGAATCATCAATTGTCAGGCCATATTCCTGCTTTAGCAAGTTTAACTTGGTTTGTTTAAGGACATGGAAGAAATAGGTACATAATGGGTAAAGCACTAAATTAGATTTTCCTCTACCACTTATAGAAATTATGTCAATTGTGCCATTATTTATTCTTTGCTCTTAAATGTTCTCCTTTTTTCCCCTGCCTGTCTTTTTCTCTTTCTTGTATTGATGAAACCATGTGTACATAGGAGATCCTGTCTTTTGGAGAGTTTTTTTTTTCTGGTAGGAGATGATTGAGTTAAGCAGGCCTTTTATTAGAATCCTTCAGCCTCTTACATGAGAAGGGCATACTTAGATACTATCCATCAGCAACCATGGGAAGGAGACCAAAGCCAAGATCATAGTGCTTTCAGGAGGCATGACAGGGTAACTGGAGAGACTTGACTCTTCTCACAGGCAAAGGAGCACTAGCTTTCCTAGGATACACTTCCTTTGCCCTGGTCTCATTCCCTCTTCTAAAGCCTTCTGTATCCTCTTCAAGTGTGAACAATCTATCTATGATAAAGCCAAGGAGGTCCTTCAGTGCTACAAAGAGAGTTCTCTAGAAGCCAAGGGATCAGCAGGCACTTAAGTGATATTTATTGTAAGGTTTGTTTCACAATGGTGGAGAAGTATTCATTGATTCCAAGACACAGCGTGGTGAGTGGCTTGGGCCTGCAGTTCTGCAACCCTGGCTCTCTGTAGGCTGAGACAGGAGAATTGATTCGAATATCAGGCCAGCTGTGTTACATGGTGACTCCAAGATCAGTTTTTGTTAATTAAAAAATGGCCTTATCAAAAATACAAAACAAAACGCAATACTAGAATTACATCTCATCAAGGAACTCTCCAGAAGTGGACTCCCACAGAAAATTGGTGGTTATTTTCCTTCTCATGACTTAAGGTGTTAGTTATGCTTACATTGCTTCTTCTTTCTGGGCTGTGGAAGAAAGCACAGACCATGTGATTTGAGCCTTGCTTTTTTTCTACAAAAGGAAACTAAAGTTCTGATTCCTAGAATTTTAATCATTGCCTTTGTCTACTGCATGAAATCACATCAATACTGGTTATATTTTAAGGCCTATATAAAAAAATCACTCTCTTAAGTATCCGTGTGTTATGGTGTGATATCTGCGTGTATGAGTTCATGTGTGTACACATGTGCAGATGCATTTATGCATGTATACTCATGCATGTGGAGGCCAGAGTTGAATATCTGGTGTCTTCCTTAGTTAATCTCCATCTTATTGTTTGAGACAGGGTCATTCACTGAACCTGCATCTTATTGACCCAGCTCGACTGGTTGACCAGCAAGCCTCAGAGAAACTCTTGTCTGATCCTACAAATAATGGAGGATGGAGATTACAGGTGTGTACTACCACACCAAGTGTTTTATATTGGGGCTAGACGTCTGAACACAAGTCCTTACCCAAGGATTTGGCTGAGTAAAGAATTTCCAGCCTCAGGTTATAGCTGTTTTATTGAATAATTCTAAAACATTCTTGGTGTTTTTTGTATCTGAAAACCAAGATGAGCCAATTATAAATCATTCAAGAGTTAAATAACAAATTCGAGAAAATAAAATTAATGTGTTAAGCCAAACTAAAACCCTATATATTAAGATCTTCTGACTCAATGTAGACTTAGCACAAATTGTTACTAATTAGTTAAAACTAGAACTGACTCTCTGTGGTACTCAAACAATCCAAGGAAAAATAAGAAGAAATCATCACACTTGTTTGAACAAAGGAATGCAGATTCCTAAGCCTTACTCCAAATAAGTGTCAGAAAAAAAACACTGGAGTCTATGTTTTGCCCATGGGTCAGTAAAATGATAAATGACTTAGCAAATAATGTGACAGAACAGATTTGACAAAACATAAGTTTTTACTAGATCTTTCTGGTTCCCACTTTTATAAAAAATAAAGTTTTATTAACATACAGTTTTATGCCTATTGTTTTTCCATGACAAGGCCAAAGTTAAATAGTGTTGATAGGTTCTTATATGATGCACAAAAAAGTGTCATATGCCCTGTTAGGTCTTTAGAAAATATTTTCTGTTCGGGAAAACCGTAAAACAATAGAAACAGCATCAAGTGGGGATTTAGAATCTCTGAAGTCTATGTCATAGTAGTGAGTTTGAGGCAATATGCTCAACTGCTTGAAACCAGCATGTGTTGGCAGAGAGAGTAGAGGCTGGGCAACAATAGGTCAGATACGCTAAAAATACCTCAAATGAGAATTCCTTAAAAGAAATAATAACAATAAAAAATATAAAATACTAAAAGTTGACAAAAAATGTTACCAACTGTCTTCCTCAAGAATTATTGAACTACTAAGATAAGCCTATACTTTAGTGTTAAATGAAAACAAGAGAGAAAAGGAAAACCATTATTTTCTAGATTCCTGGAGGAACGCATCTTTCAAAGCTTGTATATGGGGAGATAAATAGAATTTTAAAACCTATTTTATGATAAAATATTTATGTAGCACTAGACTATGATTACACAGCGATTGTTCTCTGTGTGCACCACCAAGCCAGAAGCTATTTAAATGGAAAACAAGTCCTTCTAACACTAAATTTTGTGAACACAAATGTACCACACGGATGCTTCACAGTTATTGGGATCGTGATTCTTCCTCTCTGGACAGTGGGAGGATTGGCGTTTAAAAGAGAAATAAAATGGAGTTATGTAGGCTCATAAGTTTGGTAATTACTGAATTAAATAAGAATGAGAGTGACTTTCTATTGCTTTTTACTCATTTTAAATCCTTTAATATGTAAATGTGCTTGATAAATCTTCAAAAGGGAAGGCATATAACATTGCATACCCCAAATTTGTCTGACCATAAAAAGACATTTTCCTGAACATTGCATGTAACCTCTTAAATATTAAGTCTGCCTGGTTTTCATTGGGTTGATTTGTGACAAGTGGTCTAAAGGGTAATATGATTAAAGGGCAGATCAGGAAGCTTGGGAGAAGCCACACAGATGAGGCAAAGCTGGGAGAATCTTTTCTTCTGAGGCTTCTGGTAATGACTCAGCAGCTTAGAAGTAAGAATAAGAATTCTGCCTTCATGTCTGAAAGCTTTAAAAAGAAAAGGTTATACATGTATGTCTAACCAACCTATAAACATAGTTTCTAAATGTATATATTTGTCTGACATTAATTTACTTCATACACCATGTGGCTTACATTCCATCTTTGTATTCTCTGGTTTTGTCTTTAATCCAAATTTGGGTTTCACTGATCTGGGCTTCATTCATGTAAGTGTATGTGTTCTTCAGTCCAGGGCCACAAAATCAGATGTATAATTGTAGTTTCTTCAGAAAGTATCTGATCAGAAATTTAGTCCTATAATGATAATTGCAAAAAGCAACAGCTCCTTTGAAGAAACAGCTTTACATAAGACAACTAATGTGCACTGCTGCCATGCCCATATCACTTAATATTTGTTGTATCCAATAATTTCCAGCTCATTGATAGAGGCTCCTGTTGCATGGATCCTAATCATCTTTGGTTGAATGGTGTGTGAGTTTAATGAAGTAAATTAACTTTACAAACTCAGAAATGTTTTCTTATAAATCTATTTAAAGTTATGTAGAGGATACTGCAATATGTTTTAATTTCAATATACAGCTTGTTTTTTGGATTATAGAAAAATATCTAAGAATCGTGAGTAATTCATAGTATAGCATTTCTACTCAAATTCTGACAACATATGTACTGAGTAGAGGCATATCATTATGAGTTGTATACTCTGGAGGGATGATTGTAAAGAGAACACAACAATAAATAAATTCTTTTATAACTTGCTTTAATCATGATGTCATATTACAATAGAAAAATTACTAAGATAGTGCATATGATTATTACGAGGGAAATATGTTAAATTCACGGTCTTTTTTAAAATTTTATTTTATTAATTTACTCATATACATCTCAATGGTTATCCCCTCCCTTACATACACCCATTCCTCCCTCCCTCCCATTTTCCCCTTACTCCCCTCCCCTATGACTGTGACTGAGGGGGACTTCCTCCCCGTGTATATGCTCATAGGGTATCAAGTCTCTTCTTGGTAGCCTGCTATCCTTCCTGTGAATGCCACCAGGTCTCCCCATTCAGGGGACGTGGTCAAATATGAGGCACCAGAGTTTGTATGAAAGTCAGTCCCCACTCTCCACTCAAGAAATTAAACACCACCAAACCAAATAACCCAATTGAGAGATGGGGCTTGGAACTAAACAGAGAATCCTCAACAGAGGAATATCAAATGGCTGAGGAACACTTAAAGAAATGCTCAACCTCCTTAGACATCAGGGAAATGCAAATCAAAACAACTCTGAGATTCCATCTTACACCCATCAGAATGGCTAAGATCAAAAATTCAAGCAACACCACATGCTGGCGAGCATGTGAAGAGAGAGGAACACTCCTTCATTGCTGGTGGGAATGTAAACTAGTACAGCCACTTTGGAAATCTATCTGGTGCTATCTCAGAAAACTGGGAATAGGGCTTCCACAAGACCCAGCTATTCCACTCCTTGAAATATACCCAGAATATACTCCAGCACACAACAAGAAAATTTGCTCAACCATGTTCATGGCAGCCTTATTCATAATAGCCAGAACATGGAAACAGCCTAAGTGTCCATCAGTAGAAGAATCAATAAAGAAACTGTGGTACATATACACTATGGAGTACTACTCATCTATTAAAATCAAAGAATTCCCGAAATTTGTGGACAAATGGATTGAGCTAGAAATGATCATAATGAGTGAGTTAACCCAGAAGCAGAAAGAGTCAAATGGTGTATACTCACTTATATCTGGACACTAGCCCAAGGGGCATGTCCCATGAAAGCCTTCACTTACCAGGAAATTGAAACAGAGGGAAGGACATTCTATTGGGACTCTAGATGAGAGAAGCATGGGAGAATAGCAAAGTAGAAGGGTCCAGAGGGTCCTAGAAACCTACAAGAAGAACATTATGATAGGCAGATTTGGGCCAAGGGGTCCCACTCAAACTGTGGCACCAGCCAAGAACAATACAGGCAATAAACTTCAAACCCCTACTCAGATCTAGCCAATGGTCAGGACATTCTCCACAGTTGAGTATATTCAAGGTCTTACAGGCACACTAACAAGCAATAGATGCTTAATAACCACTAGCCAGTGTTATTTCTATGTGATCATTATACTCAGGCTTTATAAGAAAATAACCCTAACAATAATATTTATATGCATGTAAATGGGCATGGGTGTGGGTAAAAGCAATGAAATTAGAAAGAAAACCTTTGGAATGAAATAAGGTATTGAGGAAATTGGGTCAGGCAATAGGAAACATGAAAGCTGAAAAGACTTTATAGGGTTTATAGACGGGTGAAATGGGCATTCAGAAGGATGGAAGAGAATGAGAATAGACAAAAATAAATTTTGTGTGAAAATGTCACAGCAAAACTTAATATTGTGTATGCCAATTAAAATTAATAAGTGCAGCAATTCAATGAAAATAAATTAATGAAAGTTAAGGTATAAATGGCAATAGATTGCGTGGCTTCCTCACAGGCCACACATGAAATAGTCTGAGAATCTTTGTTTTAAAATTGTGAGTTTATTACTATTTGTGCACAAAAGATAGATATGTCTCATATCACTGTGATGCAAGCTGCTTCTAGAATTTCACAGTGATGCTGGCTACAGGGCACGGTATCTGATCAGGATTATTATGGTTAATTATGTGTTACAAGTAAGAATCCAACAAAGCAGCATGAGGAAGAAGAAATTACACTATTGTTATTTCCTGAATTAGCTACATGCTAATGTTGTTCTCTCTTTACTTAAAATGAGCTTTATTTTATATTTGTTGTATGGAGATACGTGGACTGCACTCAGCTGTTGACTTCTCAACAAAAACTTTAAACATTTTAACCATATTTAGAGCAACATGATTTCTAAATTTTGTTTTTATCAATTCATAGGATCCTGCGATCTATTGGTAAAAGAATAATAGTTGACTTACCCTAATTTAATGAGTGACGTTAAAATTTACAATCTATACATTTGTGATGTATATATACCCTATTTTCATTCTGTACTCTAGATGGCGTCCTGGCATATTTCTTCATTAGGAGATAGGATATATGCATCTTTTTTGGAAGGATTTTTAAAAAATATTTTAAATGAGATGCAATACTTGAATTTAGGACTTTGAAAATTTTAAAACAATTACTTTTAACAGTCCTAAATAGACAAATTTTAGATGGAGTGCATGGAATCCAGCAGAAGGGGGAAGGATTGCAGGAGCCAGAGGGCTCAAAGACACCACAAGAATACCACCCACAGGAATCAAGTAATCAGTGCTCATAGAGTCTCACAGACACTGGAGCAACAATCAAGGAACCTGTATGGGTCTAACCTAGATCCTCTCCATACATGTTCTGGGGCTCCTTGCAGTGGTAACAGGAACTGTCTCTGACTCTTTTCCCTGCTTGTGGGACTTTTTTCTTCCTACTGGGCTCCTCATGCAGACTTGATATGTCTAGTCTTGTGTAACTTGCTATACCTTATTTGATTGACATTTCTTGGAGGCCATCTTTTTCTGAAGGGAAAGGAAATCAGAGTGGGTCTGGGGAATAGAAAAGTTGGGGGGAAGGACTGAGAAAAGAGGAGGGAGGGAAAACTATAGTTGGGGTATAATATATGAGAAGAGAGATGAGAAGAGAGAGAGAGAGAGAGAGAGAGAGAGAGAGAGAGAGAGAGAGAGAGAGAGAGAGAATGGGGGAGAGATTTTTCATAAAAAAAGAGAGAAAGAGAGGTGCACAAATAAATGCATAAAAGTCATTCCAGCTCCGTATCAACATTACAGACTTTTCCATGTATCAGTGAAGCTAGTCAGGGTCTAAAGAATAAAGGAAATATTTTTTTAAGAAACAAGGTACACCAGGTTTTTAATTTATATATTTGTTATCAAACCTAAAAATGCATTTCATTAAGTGACAAAATTATGGAAAATATGTCTTTAATGTTGAAGAATTGATATTTAATAATGTAAATAACATTTCAAAGCAAATGATTTTGATAGTGATTTTAAAAAGATTAGTGGTAGCACCAGATAGATTTCCAAAGTGGTTGTACTAGTTTGCATTCCCACCAGCAATGAAGGAGTGTTCCTCTCTCCCCACATCCTCGCCAGCATGTGGTGTCACTTGAATTTTTGATCTTAGCCATTCTGATGGGTGTAAGATGGAATCTCAGCGTTGTTTTGATTTGCATTTCCCTGATGATTAAGGAGGTTGAGCATTTCTTTAAGTGTTTCTCAGCCATTTGATATTCCTCTGTTGAGAATTCTCTGTTTAGTTCCATGCCCCATTTCTCGATTGGGTTATTTGGTTTGGTGGTATTTAATTTCTTGAGTTCTTTATATATTTTGGATATTAGACCTTTGTCAGATGTGGGGTTAGTGAAGATCTTTTCCCAGTCTGTAGACTGTCGCTTTGTACTCTTTACGGTGTCATCTGCCTTACAGAAGCTTTTCAGCCTCATGAGGTCCCATTTATTAATTGTTGACATTAATGCCTGGGCTGTTGGTGTTCTGTTCAGGAAGTTGTCTCCTGTGCCAATATGTTCCAGGGAATAGGGCTTCCTCAGGACCCAGCTATTCCACTCCTTGGAATATACCCAGAAGATGCTCCAGCACACAGCAAGAAAATTTGCTCAACCATGTTCATAGCAGCCCTATTCATAATAGCCAGAACATGGAAACAGCCTAAGTGTCCCTCAGTAGAAGAATGGATAAAGAAACTGTGGTACATATACACTATGGAATACTATTCAGCTATTAAAAACAAGGAATTCCCAAAATTTGTGGATAAATGGATTGAGCTAGAAATGATCATAATGAGTGAGTTAACTCAGAAGCAGAAAGACTCAAATGGTATATACTCACTTATATCTGCATATTAGCCCAACGGGCATGTCCCACGAAAGCCTTCACTTACCAGGAAACAGAGACAGAGGAGAGGACATTCTAGTGGGACTCTAGATGTGAGATTCATGAGAGAAAGGCAAAGTAGAAGGACCCAGAGGGTCCTAGGAGCCTACAAGTAGAACATTATGATAGGCAGATTTGGGCACAGGGGTCCCACTCAAACTAGGCACCAGACAAGGACAATACAGGCGGTAAACCTTAAACCCCTACCCAGATCTAGACAATGGACAGAACACTCTCCACAGTAAAGTGGAGAGTGGGATATTACGTTCTCACACACTCTGGTGCCACACCTCTGACCATGTCCCCTGGATGGGGAGACCTGATGGCACTCAGAGGAAGGACAGCAGGTTACCAAGAAGAGACTTGATACCCTATGATCATATAGAGGGGGAGGTAATCCCCCTCAGGAACTGTCATAGGGGAGGGGAATAAGGGGAAAATGGGAGGGAGGGAAGAATGGGAGGATACAAGGGACGGGATAACCATTGAGATGTAACAAGAATAAATTAATAATAAAAAAAAAAAAAAAAAAAAAAAGATTAGTGGTAAAGGAAAGTGAACTTATACAAACAAAAATACACATTCAGGAAATCTTCAAAGGTAGTGCTTTGATTTGAGAAATATTTTTTGGAATGCATTTATTAATGGCCATTTAAGGACCTTTGGCTATAATGGTGAATAGTCTCCTTTTTGTTTGTATACATCTGATATTAAACATCTGACATTGTGGAGAAATACGGTAAATTCTCTCATTGCTTCTAGTCCTGCTGATATGTGCTCACACTGCTCGCATTGGTTCAGATCTCTAAAAGGTAAAGGAGGGTTGGATAAGGTACTGCGTTTTCAGAGTGATGTGAGGCAAAGCATCAATAGGCCAGCCTGAAGAAGAGCAAAAATAAATGAAGAAAGCTGGTCAGATGTAATGGATTAACATGCTTCTTACAGAAAGTATTTTGGGCCATGTCAGGCACAATATTCTTTCAGTGGGTCAAATTTTGGTTTCAAAATGTTTTGATTATGTTGGTTGGCAGTTCTTTAGAAGATAAAGCAGTCTCAGAAGACATTATGTTTGCTCATCAAACTTACTTTTGGAGAACTTGGAGAACTCTCTCATACAAAAGGCAATTAGAGAACAGCTTTTATCATAGTGCCTGTATTTGTATGTATTTGTGTTGTATAAGTAGTGCTTGATCTCAGGGATATACTGAAGTATTCTTTAAATATAAAGAATAAATGCCCAGGATTCCTTTTTAGAATATGAATAATTTCCTGTTCCTGGTAAGTAAATATAGCCTAATTAAGCAAAGATTAAACATCTTCAACACATTGTTTAATAATTTGAGTTAATTTCTTTAAGTTGAAACATTTAAGTTACTCATAATTTTAAACACTCAAATTTTTGCATTTACCTTTTATAACCTTATGATAATACCATAACCAAAGGCCAATAATTTCCTCTTCTACTGGATAACAAAAGTGTTTAGCAGTTTAAGCGGTATCAAAAGTCTTTAACAAAGGCATTTCATGAGAATTCAGCAAAAGTTTGTGATATCCAATGGAATATATTCAGTCAGAATGTAATTTGACCATTCAATGAAGAACAAAGAAATCCAAGATAATGCCTTGGGCTTTGAAACGGAAATGAATATAATGATTAATGCTACGTGCAACTTGGGGCATATTTTCCTCAAGAAGAATTACATTGCTACCTTATTGTTATAATTTCATTTTTTATTGCACTTTACATTGCAATAGCAACCTTTTTACTATAAGATCAGCCTTTTGGCAGTATTCTGACAGTCTATTTGTATTTTGCTTTTATGAATAACAAATGACTGAAATGATGAAAATATAGCTCTCATTATTCATGCAAAAGTTTAAAATAAAATAAAATTGAACATAAGCGCTATGAAATTATTTTTAATTCAAGGAATTAAAATCTGTTCAGATGGAGTATTATTTTCTGGTTTTGATTCTTTTCTCTTCCTTCCTCTCCTCCTCCTTCTTTCTTCCTTTCTTCTCTCTCTCTCTCTCTCTCTCTCTCTCTCTCTCTCTCTCTCTCTCTCTCTTTCTCTCTCTCATTTTCTTTACTGTCTGCCCTCCCCACCATTCCCAGAAACACAGTGACAAGGAAAGCAAAGTCTGTTTTCCAAGATTTGGAAATATAACAATCAGTTTAGGCCTTGGTCCTTTTCCTGAAGTTGTATGTTGATGTGTATCACAGGAATGTGTACACAGAGAAAAGCTTGCAATACCTCCTTCAAGGCTCAGGGATCATTTCAGAGGGAATGCGAGAGCCTGTGGTTTAGGAAATGTACAACAAAAATATGTCTTTCAAATATGACACTGCTATTATATTCATTAAGTCAAGATGATAGGGAGGTAGTCATAAGGTCCCACGCTTTCCTGAGGGACTATTAGTATTTAAGTGCTTTGGAGGAAGATCAATTTTTTTTAGTAAATAGTGTATCCCCCTAATCAGCTCCCCTTGCTCCAGTAAATTACCTCCTACTCTCTCATATTCATGAAGAAACTCTAACTTGAATCAATGCAGTAAGACAAACATAAAAGACACAAAAGCAGACAGGCTTTTATGTTGGCTAGTTTTTTGTTTGTTTTTTGTGTTTGTGTGTGTGTGTGTGTCCACTTAACTCAGGCTAGGCTCATCTGGGAAGAGTAAACCTCAAGTGAAAAAGTTCCCCCAGCACACTGGCCTTAGGCAGACTGGGGTGCACACTACTGAGGTGCACTGAGTGAAGGTGTATCTCTGTATGTTCAGGAGTTAATTCTGTACTGGTAGAGAGATATGGCCCATCACAGCCCTCATATTTTGTAAACATACATTTTCCCTCACCTGGCTAAGGCAATGGAGAATTGTATCTGATTGGCTTTAGTAAAGAGCTGACTGCCAATGGCTAGGCAGAAGGGGAAGGCAGAACTTCCAGACAGAGAGAAGAATTCAGGGATGTAGTGACCGGATTAGTCAGAATAAAGTTAGAGTAGCTGAGAATCTGCCCAGCTGAACAACCAAAGCTTTTAAATATTAATATGCCTCCATGTCTTTATTTAGCTGCTGATGGCCCAAGAAAGTCCCACTATGCAGGACTGTGGACATTTTCTTGATTAGTGACTGATGTACCCATCCCACTACAGGTGGTGGCCTCCTTTGAGCAGGTGGTCCTGCATGGGACAAGAAAGTAGGTTGATCAATCTATGAACAGATGTCTAGAAAGCAATGCTCCCCCCATGGCTTCTATTCAGTTTCTGCGTCCATGTTCTTGTCTTGTACCTGTGTCCTGACATCCCTCACTGACGGTGTGTGACCTTTCCTTGCCAAGCTGCCTTTGGTCACGGTATGTTACAGCAGCAGAGGCCCTAACCAAGACACTGAGATGGATCCCACGAGGAGAAGGAAAAGATGAGGTGATGGACTGAGGGGATGTGTGTGTAAATGACTAAAATTTATTATATACCCACATGAAACTGTCAAACAATTAATTATACACTAAAAATATCTTGGATTGCCTAGTAGGCTTCCATTGGGGAGTAACAAAATGCTTTAACACTGCTACTAAATGCTATAGAATTTCTATTGACCACACAGCGTGTATTGAAGGGTACATAGCGCACAGCAGTACTAAAAAAAAGGCTCTAATTTGGAATGCAGAGATCTATGACAGTCTTACCTCTGCAGGGCCCAGTCTTCAAAATAAAATCATTAGCGTTCAAAGATGAAAACTGTCCTTCAGGTTTTAATTGGAGAAATAAAATTGTTTCTATCATGTTGATTCATTTTCACTGCCTAGTCTTAATGATGCTTTCATTCTGGTTCTAAATAACATTAAAATTCATATTTTTGCAAATTGTATTTTTTAAAAAGTGACAGATGCGAGAAGAGAAAAAAAGATGTGGGAGAAAGGAACCTGTCAGACTGCTGATTTTAATTAGATACAATATGTGGGATGTGAGACATGTCACTAGCAAGTTTAATATGTGGTCATTTAATACGATCAAAAGAAAAAGCAACAGGTATTTTTGATGTCTTATTCTAGACTTCAGCAAGCCTCTCTGTGAACTATTGAATACTGGACAAGTCATAGAAACATTGCCTCTTTGCCCTGTGCCCCTAGAGACCCCATCATCCTCTGGATGCTCTGAACATGCCAGGCAGTAGACCCCACGCAGAAGAGCTGTGGGATAGTTTAGAGTTGGTCTGAAGTGTCTTAGACCAGCAGCTAGATGAGCTTGGTCCAGGGTCCTCAAACTACCAGGTTCCTGACATTCCTCCCAGTTGGCTAAGAAACCATCAAAATTCCAGCTCTTGTTACTAAATAGAGGCACATTTTCACACTATATAACACTTCTGCTGTCAGGAGCTAGATGCTCGCTGAATCATGGCCATGATCTTTTCATAAATACTTATCCTAGATGATCCATATTGTTCTGTTGTTGAGCTTACCTTAGCCTTAACTTTACTCTTAACGTATGTAAGTCCTACTTCAAATTACCTAAGAAACTTTTCTTCAGGAAAAATTACTTAAATACTTAAGCTTAATACTCAGACATTCCCAAAATGATAAATGTTACAATTGTTTCTGTGCACCTCTATTTCAGTAAGCTCTACTTCAAAGATATTATCAGAGAATTAAATAAGGTACACATAACTTGAAAGTGTTTTAGAAAAAGATTTTTTTATCATATAGCCTTTCCTTGGACAGACATAGATTGCCATAACTTATTAAGTACTCTGAGGAGCTCTAGAGTGTATAAACTTATTCTCTGGTTAGTCTAGGATTCTCCAAACATTTAACTGTTCAGTACTTCTCTTCAAATGTGAGTTATTTACCTTATAAAACATGAATGGCCAATAACCTACAATATAGAAAGTATTAATTCAAATATTAATTGTAAAGAAATAAAATTAAAACTGATTTTATAGAGATAACCTAGGGTATGATATTTTATGTACTTTATTATAATATTAATTTATAGCATCTTATTTTTTTCTATTTTATGCACTTTTGTGAGTTGATAGGTTTATATATCTTATCTACAAATATGTTGTAAACAATTACTGTGAAGAAAGCATGCTTCCCCAACAGATAACTTTTGTTATGTTTCTATGATTACTACTTTTGTAACATTTATTTAGTCTCTAGTTTGAATGAGACAATACCTGGGATTATTTTACTTGAGGGCCATAGAGTTCGAGAAGTCATATCTGTTTCTTAATTAACACTTAGGTGTCCCAGTAGACCATGGACACATCTCCACAAATTTTATGGCATAACACATAGAACAGTTTTGTTTAACTTTATTTGAAAATCTGGAGATAGTTTTCAGTGTTCCCATCACTCATTTGGACTATCACTAGAGCCTCTGTTCTGGCAACATGTTTTCCTTAGCCGCCATCAGAGTCCCCGTTCTTTAAAGGTTGACCTCGGTGTCTCTAACCTTGGCTTCCTCTTTGCTCCAGTGGTTTGCTTTTCTCAACTGCAGAACTGTGTTTTAGAAGACACCTCACGCTTTTCAATGCTTGTCTATTATACCCAGCCCACATTTTCAAACCAAGTACATAATGTAATCATCCAATCTAGCCAGTGAACAGCTCACTGTGGGGAGGGCTGGGACTGCCTGTGACACGAGCTCTGTGCACCTGATTTGACCACGTCCCCTTGGTGGGGAGGCCAGGCAGTACACAGAGGAAGGGGAAGCAGGCTATCAGGAAGAGACCTGATAGGCTGTGGTCAGATAGTGGAAGTAGGTCCTCTTCTGTTTGGCGACAGAGGAGGCGGGGGTGAGAATGGGTAGATACAGTCGGGGGACAACAATCAGATATAATCTGAATAAATTATAAATTACAATTTAAAAATTAAAAAAGAATCTTAATTATGCTTCTTTTAAACAATATTTTAGTCAAGTTTCATCCTGTCTCAAACCTTGAAGTCCTTATCTATCCAAGGTCATTGAGGAACATAGTTAGTCTGAGCTCTGAGTTTTCTTTCTCCTTTTTCCTGAAAGTTTTGTTTTAGAAACTTGATGAATATAACTATCTCGTTGAGATGTAAATCTGTTTAAAGGGACAATACAGGCAGTAAACTTTAAACCCCTTCCCAGATCTAGCCAATGGACAGAACATTCTCCACAGATGAGTGGGGTATGACTTTCACATGTACTCTGGTGCCTCACATTTGACCACATCCCCTAGAGGGGGAGGCCTGGTGGCACTCAGAGGAAGGATAGCAGGCTACCAAGAAGAGACTTGATACCCTATGAGCATATACAGGGGGAGGAGGTCCCCCTCAGTCACAGCCATAGGGGAGGGGAGTAAGGGGAAAATGGGAGGGAAGGAAGAATGGGAGGATACAAGGTATGGGATAACCATTGAGATGTAACAAGAATAAATTAATAAAAACTTTAAAAAAAGAAAATTTGAATATCCAAGGATGTTTTTGTCTAAGGCTATAAACCACCATTTTAGTAATAAAAAAAAAAGACAATGTTGAGTTGGAGCTTAATGTTGAGAGCATATAAAACTACCTTATTATGAAAGTGTGACAAAGTTGTTTCCTTGTGTAAGAGTGCTACATAACTACTACTTTGATGTTTAGGATTAAGTGTTATTTATCTTATCTGTTTCATTTATTTTACTCCCTTCTTAATGGGTTATAAGTTTTTTGCTTACAGCAATTTTCCAGCATGGAATTTTCTCTGACTGCTTACAACATATCCCTAAAGACTTGAAGCAAGCTGGCTGACATCCAATACATGTTTTGTGAGC
This sequence comes from Acomys minous, assembly GCF_964271855.1. Taxonomy (NCBI): domain Eukaryota; kingdom Metazoa; phylum Chordata; class Mammalia; order Rodentia; family Muridae; genus Acomys; species Acomys minous. Next base: position 518,715 of record NC_140486.1, on the reverse strand, counting down.
TTGCTGAATAAACAAAAATGGAATGAAGTTGAAAGACCCTTTTCTAGTAATCATCCACTAAAGCAAATATTGATCTGTTGGACAGGGTTTTGAAAGTAATACAGGGGAGAGAGCATAGACATTGGTATGTGCTGGTGCTAGGAGGACTTACCTGGGTCTTGTCTGTTAAGTGTGCATGGATATTAATATTAACACAAACACAAGGTTTACATGGTCATGGAAGGTAGGGAAAGCACCAGTCTTCCCTGTTACATATTTCAGAATCTGTTGGACTCACCAATGAGCACAATGACTTATTGGTTACCCTTTTATTAGCATTATTGTCATAGAGAATACAGTGACAAATTAAATATTTGGGAAAGCTAATAGGTGTCAGGATAACCAAGCCTGAGTATATGAATATTTTCTCGTGGATTTTAGGCACAATCAAACCCTGAATTAAAGAAAACATAAAATGATAAATATAGGGGAAAATGAGCCAGTTGATCTACATATTCTCTAAAAATAAGATATGCACTAGAAAAAATTAAAAGACTTGAAGTTTTTTTCTTTTTTAAGGACACACGTGAAAATGGGCATCTGGCCTTAAAATCTCAGAGTAAGATAAAATTTCATTATGAATAGGAGACATGAGGATCCTAGCTACAAAGCTGATTGGGTAGAGACTCTTCCTTAGTTTTGGTTACTGTATAATCTTTAAAAATAGGAGTATCCCAAGTCCGGTCAGGGCGAGTCATCGTCCTGTGGTGCACTGCCTGAGAACTTAACCAAGTCACAGATTTTGTATCCATAACAAATTACAGGCAAATTTAATCTATGGCTATAAAATGTACTCTTCTTAGAATTTTAAGTCATATGTGTCTAATAAAAAACTCTAACTTGTGACCTTAAAATGAATTCTCATTTGGTCTTGACACTCATAAAGAGTGTACCGCATTCTCAGGTCCTCTACTGCACAGCTTTATACCTTTTAAAGGGCAATGGACATTTACTTATATGATAAGATCATGGCGGATGATAGAGTAAATAAAAAACTGTTTCATGTCTTCAAAGCATTGTTTGTTCAAGTTGTTCAAGAGCCTAGTTCAACCTTCAACGTATTTTAAAACAAGCAACCTACTACCTTAAAAACAAATACAATATAAACATGTTTTCTGCTATTGTTATAATTCTGTCAGTCCTTAAGGTTGTTTTATACTGTTTTATATAATAGATATTTGTGATATATCTGGTCATTATGTGTATGTCTCAACATTATACTGTTTGCATCTTTTGGTATTTGTGTAAATATGGCACATAGTGTAATACACATTACACTAAAAAGATGCTATTTTTTTCTCCAAAGTCTCATCTGCAAACTCATACCTCTATGATTGTAATTCTTGTTCATGCTTTACTTCTTCTTGTCCATGCTGCATGCATTTTTTAATTTAGTACTCAATCTTGGACTCACACTGGGATATACTTAAGTATAAAGTACAAGAAGATACACAGATATGTCTTATAAGAACAGAAATATTCCCCAATGTGTCCTAAAATATTAAAACACAAAACCTTATAGATGACACTTAGACCACAGCTGGGCGTACAGATTTATTACAGTCTAGACCTTCAAAAATACTTGAAAACGTGTAAAGAAAAAGGACCCTGTTTAATAGATAGGCATAATGCACAACCTTAACGAAAGGATGTGTAAAACATTATTTGATAGATACAGGTTGTGAAGGAATTAGCTTGTGTGCATGACAAAATAATTCAAGCCAGGATTAAATAGCTAATTACAATCTTATCACTAAAAAAAGCTACTATAAAATCAGTTAATTAGTTTTAAAAAAATAAGCCCAGAGATCAACCATAAGACAGTATTTTCATAAAATATTTACTAGACTAAAATTTAAATTTGGTAATTGAATTAGATTCAAATATATAATGGCATAGAAAATAGATATACATTTTTATTTATAAACAACACAAAACATATTTCAGCAAAAGTTTTATTATCACATTTGGGCTTTTTTTTAACCACAAGCAAAAATTAATGGATTATGAATTGGTTATACATTTATAATTATTATTTGAATTATAATCCTGTTGTTAGCAGGCTTTATAAAAGTGGGTCCACTTAAAACATATATGATATGTTTTATATTTTCATAAGATAGGAGGCAAAGTAAATATTGCAAGAGTATGCCCAATCTTCTGGGTACCTCAGGCAACATAAGTAGGCGGAGTGACAATGGTGAGGAAAAAAATGGCCCTAGCTGCTTCAGTGTTTTGGAAAAGGGTAAAGAAGGTTATGGATTAATTAACATAACAAAATAATTCCTGAGCTGTTTTCAGATTTACTACCTATTATGAGTTCCTTAATGATTGAAATATTTTATTCTTTATATAAAAATTGATTAAAGTGTTAGCTTTCTTGGCTATAGTAACGGTAGGTACCATAGTATTGATTAACTGATTAACAGGTGCTTTATCCCAATTATACCAAATCATTGTGATTAGTAATTAGTTTTGCAGAGGAAAATATGAGGCCTAAAATGTGTGCACTACAGCAACAATGACTAGAGGCTTTTGAGTAATTTTTCCAGGATATACACATTCCCACTGGTTATAGGAATCAAAACAATTGCCTATATGTCAATGACTCTACCATGTGAGCCGTGGCTTCAAATAAGGTTGCAATTAACTCAGTTAAATGAGTTCATATGCATAATGCAGTCCCAAAGATACAATGCCAGTCAATACAAACAATTCTGTAGCCATCCCTAGGAAGACTTAGTAGTTTGTCTAGGGTCATAAGCTTATTATTTTTCTGTACCTAGCTTCATTAATTTTCACTGGCCAACACAGTCTTGTTTTCTTATTATTTCTTAATAAATTTTGTGCCACTATGATCTAGATAACATATGTGTTCAAAAATGTTTAAACCAAAACTGAGTCTATCTTCCAATAGATATTTAAGGTAGGCTTTATTATCTTTCTCCCCTATATATTGAAAAGTTTCCATGCTGTTTCTTTAAAAACTTTTAAGCTTTGTTTTTATTCTATGTGTATGTGTGATTTGCTTGCATGTATCTGACAGGGAGTGCTTTGGGTTTCATGGGACAGATGAGTATTGAGCATCAAAGCCAGCATCAAACTATTTTTTAAAATAGTATTTTTTACTTTTTATATATACACATGTTATTACACACATATGTAAAATAAATTACATACAGCAAGAAGAACTACAAAAATTAGGAATTATATTAATGTTATGTTCATTGTGTTTTGGCTATTTGTATTTGGCAACCTTGTAGAAAACATCTTTCCTATCTTGGTGAGTCTAAAATTCTGAAACTAAATCAATATCTATCATATCTCATCTCTATCAACTTAAAAAATATATCTAGATCTATAAACATCATCTTAATACCTAAACAAGTAAGCTTAATTGTAAAACTAAACTATCTGGTCTTCAGATCAATCAGAGACTTGAGAAGGATTAAAGTTAATTTCCTGAGTAAATGGGAAGTGCAGGTTATCAGCTTCCAAAGTGAAAAAGAAAAAAAGGACAGAGACAGTTTGCTGCCTGAACAGTCGGCCAAAACTATAACAGTGGAGCATCATCTTCAGCCTTCTGGCTCAGTATATCTAACATACATATTTGTGTGGCAGGAACTATTGAGGACTTGCTTACCATCTCTTGGCAGAATTCACGGCATTCCACATACCTTGTATACTTATAATTTTAGGACTGTACAATGCTTGTGAGAAATCATATGTTTTCGGAACAAAAGAACTGGACACTGACTCTGGATCAGACCTGACAGGATTCATTCCTCCCAGGATACTGGACACTGACATCCCTCATCCTTCATCTTCCAGCACCAAGCACTTCAGTGGCTGTTCCTCATCAGAACAGGACAGCTCTGAAGAAAGCTTCTGATCCCAATTGGTCCAGCATTTTAGACTGTCCCACACAAGACTCCTCTTGAGCCTGAAATTTCTCAACATGGACCAGCATCAAACTCTTAACTGCTGAGACCCCTCTCTAGTCCCAGTTGCCATGAGTTAATATATTGGTTAGGAACTAAATCCAGGCCCTCTGCAAAGAAAGTATGCACTCATAATCAGTGAGCCATCTCCAGACTCATGATAAATATTTTTAAAGGTGTTTATATAATGTCATTTAGACACTGATACTTGCTATTCCTACTCATTACTAAGACTTCCAAATCTCAATTTTCCTGTGTTATTCTGCAATATCCATTAAATGATTACAACTTTAGCTACAGAGGACATAGTGACTTGCATTAAATCTGACTTTATGTTGGCATATGTCCTCACTATTTATAAATAAATTTAGTCAGAGAAGCTTAGCAAACCACAGCTGTGTTCTTAGGAATATGTTTAAGGACAAGAAAATAAACCCCATTGCTTATTTCATTCTATTTCTAGTGTACATTAAAGAAAAATGATTTTGGAAAGAGGCATTTCTTATATATTCTTTGCAAGAAATCAAGTTACCAAAACAAACGATTCTTTCAGATGTTAGTGTGACGTGATTCTGTAATACAGAGCATAAAATTACAGTAAAGATCTAAACAGTGAACTCTTCTGTCTTTCCCAGTCTTTCTTTAGTGTACTAGACAAATCACAAATATAAGACATTAGGCTTATAAACTAGGAAACTTTTGCAGAATACATTGCATATTTGCTCAGAAGGCATAGAATTTTAAAGGAAAAACTGAGCTGGAAGTTGAAGCTTTCTCCCTACTGGCTAGCTTTTATGGTGCTGAAAGTTTCTGTACAGGCTGATGGGGCGGGAAAGTCATCATCAGTCTTACCAAGATGTGAGTCCTATTAGCTATAATAATATCTAAGAGCTGGGTAGGATATTTCTTCTATGCAGTAGGGATGTGAGTCTTAACGAGATGACTAAGAGCTTTCTGATTGGACTAGAATTTGATGCCTGGGTTTATAAATCTGGCAGTGTTGTTTTAGCCATTCTGGTGTTTTTGTAGGGTTGGTAAAGATCTTTTCCCAGTCTGTAGGCTGTTATTTCGTTCTGTTGAGAGTGTTCGTTGCCTTGCAGAAGATTTTCAGGGACTGCATTGAATATGTAGATTGCTTTTGGTAAGAAATGCATTTTTGTTCATACATGGGATTGTTAAATGTGGCTCTCACAGGAACTGAGAGTTGAAGGGTGAATTCTCAGAGGTGAAAGGGAGCATGGGAAGAAAGTGATGTGTAAGGTGTGACCAAGGGGCTCAAAGTTACAGTATGATTGGGGTAAGAAGTTTTGGCGGGCAAGTACAGAGTGAGGTAAGGGTAGATAATTATAATACCTTACATATTTGAAAGTTTACAAGATAGGAAAAATGGTTGAAAATTTCTCCACTGAGTGTGTTATGTCCAGACTATGATGAACGATTAACTTTTTCAACCCAGTGTGTTGACCTCCCATATCTTCAAGCTCAACCATTCCTTCATGCCTTCTATCCTTTGTTTATTTAGAATAAAGTCAGTTTTTATGGTTGCATCCACAATATAAAGTAAACTTTAATTATTTATCCCACTCTGGTTCCTCTATTTTCATGAGAAAACAAGACAAAAATTTATACCTTTTTGCCTAGTCTATACTACGTAAAAAAGAGAAAGAATACAAATATACAATATTAATAATGAAAAGAGTGAGTAAAAGATATAAGCAAATTAAAATATAAGAAATAATAGTAAAGGCAATGTCACTAAGAAAAAAATTACACTTAGTCACCATGACAAGTGATTATATTCCAAAATTATCCTTACGAGGATATTAAGACCAAACATTATGGAATTCAAGCAACTTTGCCCCAAACATGTTACTGATGGTGAGGGACCAACATGAGCACTTACACAGCTGATGTCAAAGGCTATTTTTTCAGCCACTTCTACAAAGAATACTAAAAGGCAGAGTAAAATGGATAACATTCCAGAAACATCTGTTACTAGAATATATTCAAATACAGGTGCAAAAAGCTAGAGTGGCTATTGAATTGGTAAACAAATTTCTTTACAAAAAATTTGACAGTAAGATGAAGTTCTAAAAATATGGAAGTAATATTGAATTTTATATTTAAATTGCTTTGGGATTTAGAAACTAGAGAAATTTGTAATGTAAACACAATGTGTTATTATCTAAACACAATATTCAGATTCTGAGCTCTTAGTAAGAAAGTACAACAAATGTATAGGCATATTTACACGGATTGGAAAAGTCCTATGTGTTATAAAAAATATATAGAGCCATGCATCAAAACATATATCTGCATTAATTCTTAATATATAAAAGTGATAGTATTGATATTTATTAGCTAATTAGCATACCAGGAAGGTGGGTTTTGTTTTTGTTTTGTTTTTTGTTTTAGGTCTTAATGATGTAAAAGTAGGGAGGGCCCCAGGAAAAGTTCAATTTACACTCTGTCTTGAAGGGGTCTACACCATAACCTTGTTGCTTAATAGTTAAATCCTTGGAAATGTGTTGCAACAATTTACTCTAATGATTATTTAAAAGAAACAACATGCAGTTATACTCATGTCTCCCAACTCTGAATATGTGTGTTAAGAATATATTTCACTCTAAATAACACAATGTACTAATAGATAAAATAAAGGCAATAAATACTGAACATTTTAGAGTACAAAATATTAATTGAAACATCACTTGTGCCTCCACGTAAAGCTCTACTCAAGGAAGTGAATTTTTTTGAACATCATGGTTCATGACACTATATGTATTTATGTCACCTACAAGTGGGTGTGTATATATATGTTATGCAAGTGTGCTTACACATATGCTCAAAGATGTGGTAGCTTTACGGTATGCATGGAAAACAGCATTTTCCTCTTACATATGGCACGTATCATTTCACAACAAGTAACATGTATCTGCAGCAGTAGTTTAATTGCTGTAATATTTGTATATCAATAACAAATTCATAAATTATCAGTGCATTATTTTGTTGGTCTTGCTGCTGTTATTTTACAAACAGAACTGCAATGATTATTCTAAGAACAGCTTCATCTATTTTCCAACTATAACACTGTGGCCTTTTAAATTTTTTCTCATGATTTTGTTCATTTTTTTGCTGGTGAATACACATTCACATTTCAGAAGCTGCACATGTGTCACTGAAGGTAAATCACCAGTCCTGGGTTATGTCACACGAACTCCTCATGTTGGAATCATGGAAATGACACGAGGAAAAAGAAGCCTGTGAAGGCGAGTGGACACAGCAGTTTCCATGGAAACCAGGCTAGGAAAAGGGCATCTAGCTGCTTCCTTTGCTTGTACTGTTTTTTTTTTTCATTATCTAATTCTCCATAAATGTGTGAAAACCCCTTTCCTCACCATTCTGAAGCTCACTGTGCTTTGTGGACCTGGTATCATGGCTGCTGAAATGCACAAATGACCCACATCATGTGTTATAGAGATGAGCATCTACACCCATATTCAAGTTACTCACTTTGCAGGCTGAAAGCCAATAACATTTTGATAGTCAGAAATATCTACAAAATGAGTAAATTTATGGGTGCTGCGTATGTGTCTCAGAGGTAGAATTATTGTTTAGCATCTGTAAGGACCAGCGTTTACAAAAAAAATATAGTTAGGAAGATGAAGACCATTATGCTAAAAAAATTCAAAGTTCTGAACTTTTTGTAACTATTCTCACATACTTTCCATGCCAAAATTATTAATTTAAAGGACAAATTAATTTTAATTGTTTATTGTAATGTACAGAATGCTTTTCATCTCTACATGCTAAAATAAAATTTAAAATCTTTACAAATGAGGTTTTTTTAATTTATTTTTTTAATTAATTTATTCATATTACATCTCAGTTGTTAGCCCATCCCATGTATCCTCCCATTCCTCCCTTCCTCCCACTTCCCCCCTACTCCCCTCCCCTCCCCTAAGTCTGTGTCTGAGGGGGACCTCCTCCCCCGAATATGCTCATACGGTATCAAGTCTCTCCTTGGTGACCTATTATCTTTCCTCTGAGTGCCACCAGGCATCTCCGTCCAAGGGACATGTTCAAATATGGGGCACCAGAGTTTGTGTGAAAGTTAGATCTCCTTCTCCACTCAACAGTGGAGAATGTCCATTGGCTAGTCCGGGTAGGGGTTCGAGATTTACTGCCTATTTTTTCCTTGGCTGTTGCCACAGTTTGCGGAGGACCCCAGGGCCCAGACTCGCCTGTAGTTTTCCAGGACCCGCTGGATCCTTCTATTTCCTCTTTCTCCCAGGCTTCTCACACCTAAAGTTTCAATAGGATGTCCTCCCCTCCTTCCCACTATCCTGGTAGGTACAGTTTTTCATGGGGATGTACACCTTGGACTAGTGTCTCGATATAAGTGAGTATATATCATTTAGCTCTTTTTGCTTCTGTGTGAACTCACTCATTATGACAATTTCTAGTTCAATCCATTTGTCCACAAATTTTGGAAATTCCTTGTTTTTAATAGCTGAGTAGTATTCCATAGTGTAAATGTACCACAGTTTCTTTATCCATTCTTCTATTGAGGGACACGTAGGTTGTTTCCAAGTTCTGGCTATTATGAATAAGGCAGCTATGAACATGGTTGAGCATATGTCCCTGTTGTGTGGTAGGGCATCCTCTGGGTATATTCCAAGGAGTGGAATAGCTGGGTCTTGAGGAAGCCCTATTCCCATTTTTCTGAGAAAGCACCAGATAGCTTTCCAAAGTGGTTGTACTAGTTTGCATTCCCACCAGCAATGCAGGAGTGTTCCTCTTTCTCCACACCCTCGCCAGCATGAGGTGTCAGTTGAGTTATTGATCTTAGCCATTCTGATGGGTGTAAGATGGAATCTCAGTGTTGTTTTGATTTGCATTTCTCTGATGACTAAGGAGGTCGAGCATTTCTTTAAGTGTTTCTCAGCCATTTGATATTCCTCTGTTGAGAATCTACAAATGAGTTTTTAAGAATATCTGTATCTATACAGATATATATTATTTTAAACTAGATGTGGTTGTTCATGCTTTTAATACCAGCACTTGATAGACAGATGTGATATGATTGTCGTAAGTTTAAAGCCAGTCTGCTATGTGGTGAATTCCAGCCCACCCAAGGCTACTTACTTAGTGAGACCTTGTCTCACAAAAACAAAGCACACATGTGCATGTGTACACACACACTCTCACGTGCAAATGCTTGTTTTTTTCCTCCCTTTGTGTTAATTTATTTTCCACCATTATGAAAAACGTATATTTTCTATGGGATACCACAAGATGTTTAGATACATGTGTATGCTGTATACAATTTTAATAGCTTAAACATATTGATCTTCCTAACATGTATCACTACTCCTTGGTCAGACTTTCTCAGTCCTTTCCTTTGCTTTCCTCAAATGAGCAGTGTACAGCTATGCCTTCAGTAACTATGCTATACACAGTACTCCAGATAACATCGCTTGTACATAACTGTAACCTAGCAGGATTTCAACATGATTTGGAGGCTGTCTTTATCCTAAATAAGTCATAGCAAGTTATAAATGGATAGTTTAAAACAATCCATTCTCTCATAGTTTTGGAGGGGTCTTGTGCACCGTGTTTTCAGATGCTGATTTAGTGCACTGAGATCTGGTTACTGCCCTGGGCATTGTTGTGAATGTTGAAACATCTCTTGTATCAATGTTATGTAAGGAATGTTCCTCAATTATCCTGGATTGGTTAATAAAGATGCTGACGTCTGTAACTGAGCAGAAGAGAGATTAGGTGGGGTGTAGGTTCCAGAGCTTGGAGTCACTGAGGAGAAGAGAAGAGAGAGGAGGAAGGATGGGATGGCATAGGAGTGTGAGGTCACGGGAAGTGCGCCATGACGTCAGAATGATGGAGCAGAGGCATCCATAAAGTGATAGGCCTTTATGTAGGTTTTAAAGGTAGTATGGTTAAAACATGTCAGAACCTGCCCAGCCTAGTGCCCATAGCTTAATAATACATAATAGTCTCTCTGTATCAATCATTGGGAACTACCTGGCTAAATAAAACTGCTGCCATATTAATTTCTGGCACTTAATCAATATATTTAGAAAATTATGATTCATTATACATCATAGTCCTTAAGTGAGTTCTCGCAAGTGATGGATCATCCTAGCTCTCAGTTTCTCTTGGCCCTGGTTGGCATTCCTTATTTGTAGCTGTATCTTTGCAATATCTGCCACCACACTCAGGTAATATTTTCCTTTCTATGTCTCCATATTCTCATCTCCCTTTTAAAGATGCCATTCATTGTTCTAAGCTGACAAGGTCCAAAATAACTTTATCTTGATTATTTCTGCAAATCTTTACCTCTAAGGCTATATTCACACTTGAAGACACAAAGTGGAAATACCAACTACAGTGCAGAGTCAACTGTTTCCAACTGCTTTGTGGTAACAAAGCACTGAGAATACTCTGGACATTACTTGGTCTATGTTCAGCTGAATGCATTTTACACATATATGTTCCTATAAGACAGAGGCTGGCAGAAATAAACTCAGTCTTGATGTTTCCAGTACTACTTAATACTGTCAAAAACTTTCAAAAAAATTTCAATGACAGTCTTATATATCATTGTTTCAGGTATGTTGTTTTTCAATAGCTCATCGGCACTTCGGTTGAATCAGTTTGTTTTTTTCATAAAAATATTCAAATCATTTTTCTGCTTCAAAGATTTTGGTAAGTCTGGCTCTCTATTATATTTGGCTTGATTTCTTAGAAATATACAGATCTGTAAAACATAATAGCATATGGTGAAACGCAAAGTTAGTATTTTTATGTAAACTCTAAAAAAATAAAGCAAAAGTGCATATTCTTAATGTTCAAAAACAAGAACAGGGGATTTTACATCCTCATCTACCCTCTGTATCAGAATAATATATATGCTAATTGTTTACATTATGTAAAACATAGCTTTCCAATTCTTATGCACAAAGTAAATTGTTCTAGAATTACTTGTGGAGCTCTGTTGCTTTTGGGGGAGACCTACCTGTCTAGCTTCGAGGTTAGGGTCACTCAGGCAAACTGGGTTGATCTGTGTGAATGACAGAACGATGGCCAGGTAGCTGAAAGCGCAGTACATGGGTTGGCATACGTCACTAGCACGGAGACCATGCAACATTAACTCAGCTGATGGCTACCAAGTGAGCAAAGATATCACCAGGTTAAAACGGTAAAAGCAAATTACTGTAGTTGGGAGCAGGAGGTGAAAATTTTTACAATGTACAGTAGGTCTAACTCTCAAGCTGTCATAAATTTCTAGAGTCTTCTGTTATGGTGTGAGAGATTAAAGCAGGATGCATTGAGATTTTACATACTATTCTTAATAGAGTCTTTTTTTTTCTCCTTCCAAGGCTCCAATCTGAAAAGCCTATTAGAGGAGTGATATATTAGCCAAAGTCACTCAGCTGTGACCATTCCTTCCTGTCCCGACTGTGGTTGCTCTTCAGGGATTACTTCTGCAAGAGTCTCTCCCTCACAAATACCCTTTATTTACCATAGCCCTAAGTCTGCAAAGTAAAAAAGCATAATAAATTTAATTTTTCATATCAGTTTTCTAAATGATGACCCTGCCAACCTGAGCAGATCATGCCTAGAAATCACCAAATAATTTAAATTTGTATGAGATAGTAATCAGGATATGATTTAATATTTTTCGTCAGTGTGAGTCTGTGAAGAACATTAAAAATTCAAAGTCTCATTATATTTTCATGGCTGCATACATGACACTTTCTCTGTAGAATTAACTCCCCAGTTCCCCACAGTTCAGATCAAATCAGGCCACTCTGTTCTTTTAAAAAATTCTTGCATATCTCTTAGGGGAATAGCTAAAAAGAAGATGGTTTTAAACTAGCAATGGTAGTCATAAACAGTAGACACAGAACACAATAGAAGTTGTTCCTACTTGGTTCAATTTGCTTTTTTGACTGAAGAATGGATAAAGAGAGATGTCTCCTATGCCTCCTAAGTAATTAATCGCTCATGAAAGTGAGGAACCCAAACTACTGGAGATGGAAGAAGTCTGCAGCCACAGACGCTGACACATTGGAGGCAGCATGGGGATTTAATCTCTAAGTCCACACCCTCATTTGACTCTATAAAACCAGTGAAACTGATTTCTTTCTGTGTCTTTGATATACACCAGTTGCTGTTTTGGATTAAACATGGTGAACTCACAGCATCCTGTATTTGGCCATGTAATATCATCAAAATATATTGTTTTAGTGTGTCTTACTTTCATTAAGTCAGTTCTATAATCATAAAATGTATCTGTTATCTGTAACCTAGAGTGAGTAGTGAGCTAAAAAATCTGAAGTTCATTGTGAGTCTTTTCATAAATGTACAACCTACATGGTTTACAAAAAATTCTATTAAGAAAAAATACAATAAATAATGAAATACTGCTGGTAGAATTGTGATAATCCTCCCACACAAACCCAAGTTATCATTTATTTGTCTTTATACTAATGGGCTATACTTTATTACTTCACAAAAGGTCCCATTCACTTAAAGTTTTTCATTGGAAATAATTTTTTATACAGTGTATTCTTATCATATTTCTCCTTCTCCATTTTCTCCCTGATCCTCCCCATCTGCCAACCCATCCAATTCCACACCTTCTTTCTCTCTGTCTCTCTTTAGAAAACAGGCAATAAAAACAAACCAGAATAATTATAAAGAAAAACAAAAGAAAGACACACACAGAATTTCATCTATATCTAAATATTTAACATAGCTACAAAATTAATTTTTAATATATGCCTGTTGTGGACCACAAATCAGACCCAGCATAGGCTTGACCATTAGAAGCATTTGCTAAGACAAGTGATCTTAAGAATTCTTGTAACGATTATAACAAAACAAAAATGACATCTATAAAGTGAGATGAATATTAATTATATCGGTAGTGGTGACCATTATTTAATATCTACAAGATTTAAAGCATCAAGTTGTGCCCATTAAATGCATGCAAATTTTATTTGACAATAATTCCTGGCTAATGTTAAGAAATGCAAATCAAATTAGCTGAATCACACACTTAGAATCCTTTCACATTGAATTCAAGGATAGATTTTGTAGATGACTTGAGGTAGGAAATATATTTGAATCATGAGAAGATAAGACTACATAGAATCTTCTGAAGATACGTTTTGTAAAAAGAGTAACAGCATTATAAGATAAAGAAAACCTAAGTCCTTGACCAGCAAAACTTATTATGGGGAAAACATGCTAACTTGGAAAATAATAACATTCTCTTTGTTAAAAGATAAGTGTAAGCACGTCTTTCGTAATACTTATTTTGTTGCATAACTGCAATTAAAATGAAACCTACTTTTTAAACAAAAATTTAAACAGGACATTGTAATTGGCTAATAATACAACAAGTGGAACACAGAATTCCTGAGGACACTCTTCAGGCTAACGGAATCACTGTGTCTTTTAGTCAGTAACTCTTCAGTTCCCTCTTTCCAGACTCTGGGAACTGCCATTCTACTCATTGTGACTGTAAGTTCGACTTGTTTTTAATGAGACAGAGTTGGCATATATAGCATAGGTTGGTCTTGAATTTGTGATCCTCCTGACTATGGAATTTTGGGATTACAAGTAAGTGCCACCATGCTCTTTAAGTTATTTATGAAAACTACTATTAGTCTCTTAAAAATGGAAACAGGCATCATTTGTTGTGTAACAATTGGCTTATTTATCCTGACATCCTCTGAGTTTATCCGTGTATGTCTATGCAGTATGATGTGCTGTTTGGTTCATCCATCCATTCTGTAATAGAGAAATGGCAAGTTCTTCGCTGTAGCACATTCTTGTCAAGATGTGCAATGACCATGTTCCCCACATACTCTAAAGCACTTGTCCTTTTTCACCTGTTACATCATGTCTATTGTGTGCCACAAGGAAGGGGAGAGAATACACCAGTGGGCTCACAAAACAGCAAGACTTTTTATTAACCACACTATACAAGCAGGGTCACTGAACAGTAAAGACCACCAGGCGAAGACTTGGGAATCTTGTTTTTTTTTCTGGCAGCCCTGAATAGGGGATGGATCAGGGTTTATAGACATAAAGACCACAAGTACCTGGGCCAACTTGCAGTTATAATTTTTATCAATCAGAACCTGAGGATTAGGGACTTTCCCAAGCATTCTAACATTGTCAACTGACATTGAATGTGTTTTTGACCAACCAATCAAATTCACTTGTTCTTTCTGTTGTTAGGAGCAGACAATATGTTTTTGGGGAACTATTGTTGCTTAGAGAGGGAGTCTGTCAGCTTCTGGAAAGTCCCCAGCTAACCCAAGACATGGCAACTTATTTCACTCTATTGGTAAATTGGAATCTGAAGTTACAATGGCATTACTTAAGATAAGTTCCTTTTCCTGTTCCCAACAACTTTTCTTCATAAGAAACACATGGACAAGTTTTATGTGGCACTCATGTAGTTTTGGGGTTGTATTTCCTTGACGGTTAATTATGCCTAGAGTCTTTTCATATAAATTTTTGGCATTTTCATGTCTTCTTTGGAAAATTTCTTTTGCCTAATATTTTAAAAGCTGGATTATTTGTGATTGTGTAGCTTCAAAAGCACATTTTTCTCATATACTCTGGAGATTGTCTTTGTGTACCTATGATTTATTCATCAATAGATTCAATGACCTATGAATCAAATATATTCAGGAAAAACTGCCTCAGTTATGTAAATACTGTACTTATTTCTTCAGATGAGTTGAGCTGAAAGACATTTTAGCTCTATCTGAACTCTCACTGGCTGCTTCAACTCAGCTGTTCTGGCCTAAACTCTCCAAGCTGATTGACTCAAACTGGTTTATGTAGGCTTCTGACTGAATTGTTCTGCTTGGTCTCAAAGTAATTGTGGCAATATGTTTTGATTTTCTGGCTCCTTCTCTGGTTCATTCTGTTTTTATCTTTTTCTAGTCTGTTCTCTCTGGAACCTGTCTTTGTAAAACTGTCCCAGTAAGAAACTCTCAATTAAAAAACCCAAAAACCAAAGCAAAAACACACCAAACAAAAAACAAACAAACAAATAAAACCTCTTGGTAAAAATTTCTCCTATCTCTCTCTGTACTGCTCTTAAGCAGCATCTCTGTCTCTCTCTGTCTCTCTCTGTCTCTGTCTCTGTCTCTGTCTCTCTCTGTCTCTGTCTCTCTGTCTCTGTCTCTCTCTGTCTCTGTCTCTGTCTCTCTCTGTCTCTCTCTCTCTCTCTCTCTCTCTCTCTCTCTCTCTCTCTCTCTCTCTGTTCTGCATCATGAGAGTTGGCATATTCTATCTCTGACTCATTCTGTCAAATATTTCTCTGATTAATCACTTTGTCTGCCTCTTAGACATCACTTTCAAACATGGCTGCTTCCTTCTATAATTTAACCCTACCTTTATTATTTGGGATTAAGGGTGTGTACCAAGGGCATGTTTGTAATCCAGCCATATAATACTGAAATCCATAGTGTGTCTGCATTCCATCCATGTCACACAGACCTAGAAGGTCAGTGGATATGATACCTTTCCAGGGCAGCCATGATGCAGGATTAAAATTCCTCTACAAGTTGAGCATGAGCAGATTTCCCTACTAGTGTGCCCTAAACATTGCAATAGAAAATCTGAATACATAAATTTGTTATGGTATTAAATTGAACAATTAATCTGTGGGGTTCTGGAATCAGTAGTCCACAGAAACCTCAACTCCATGTTAAAATAATGGACCTAGAAGCAATGTCTTTATTACTACTGCCATTTTCTATATAAGGAAATAGCATGTCTTATATTCTTAAGAAGTTTTAGTCTCTGTAATACAGTACCCAGCTTGAAACTCTCTCCTGAACATTTTGTTTTTGCTGCTATCATATGTCACTATCACTTTTTGCTATTTTTAAAATGAAAAAAGATATATTGTGAATACGCATTTTCTGAAATACATAAAGAAATATATATTGTGGAATTCTAGGAAAGAAACAGGCATAAAGAATTCACCAGCCAGATATGGAGAAAGAACAGGTGCAGAGACTAAACGCATAAGAGAGAGTAATAAGCCAATGGCAGAACTTAGATTGGTGTAAGTGGGTTAATTTAAATTATAAGAGCTAGTTGGGAACAAGCCTAAACTAAGGCCTAACTTTCATAATTAATAAAAATTCTCTGTGTCATTATTTAGGAGGCTGGAGGGTCAAGATAGTCACTATAATTAACACCCAATGGTGATAGTCTACTTTTAACTTCTATGAGGTCAACTATTTTAGGTTCCAAATCCAGTTCTTGTTTTTCTGTATCTTCCTAACTCCCTTTAATGAGATCCATCCATGTTACTGCAAATGACCAGATCTTATTTTTCCAATCTGCACAGCATTATGATCAGTAGGTACCATGTTTTCTTTATCTGTTATAATTGTTAGCTTTAAATGTTTAACTAACCACTACCTAAAATCATCTAGGAAAAGAGTCTTAATGATAAACTATGTAAATCAGACTGACGAGTCAGCGTGTTTGGGGAAGACTGCCTTCGTTGTTGAGATGGGATGATCTACCTGGAAGGTGGGTGGCCCAGCTTCATGGCCCTGAACTGTGTAAAAGTAAAGAGAGCTAGGAGAGCAAAGCAACAAATAACTGGGTTTTGTGACCTGTTTTATCATAGCAACACAATATAATTAAAAGATTCATTAATTGGTTAACACTCTAGTTGTTTCTGTTGGTTATTGAGAGTCCACAAGAGTAAAGATGGCTCTGCACATACTTACTTCAGTCTTTGGACATATATCCAGCATGAAGGGGTTCTAAATGGCAGATATATTTTTAGTTTTTAAAAACAGATCCATGTGTTTTTCACAATACCTGTACTAATTGTGCCGGTTTCTGTTCCACCAATAGTGTGCTAAACGTTCTCTTTTACCACATCTTCTCTAGTAGTGTGATCTTTTCTCTTTTTTACCAATAGCCTTATTAACTGGTCTGAGAAGATAACTCATCATGGTTTTATTTTCATTTCTCTTATGCTTCATCATGCTGATAATTTTTTATATCTGTATTGGTCATTAGTGTGTCTTGTATGGAGAAATGCCTGTTGACTATGTTATCATCCGCTATCCATTTGCCATTTAGTTTTCAGAGTTACTTATAAACTCTAGATGCCATAATCTTGTTAATTGAATAGTTTTAAAATATTTTTTTATTTCTATAGGAAATTGTTTCACTCTCTTGTGTGTTTGTGAGTTTTGTCCAGGCTCATTTGTCTATATTGGCTTACTCATCTACATGCTTTGATGCATTTTCTCTTCAATTCATAGTTCTTAATTTTCATTAAGGTCATTAATTAAATCTATTTACTTTGTAGCTCATTAAAGATGGTGGGTGTGATGGGTAATTGTGTTTTTTAACTTGACAGAATTTTTAATAACCACAGAAATGAAGCATGTGAAACCAAAGTGCCTAAAGTGAGGTAGCTGCTGCTGGGATTTGCTGTCCCACAAAAGCAGCAGACGAGGGAGTCAGCACACAAAGGCTGGCGTAACTGTGGTTAAGCTGTGCCAGGCTCCACCATCAGCTAGCAACAAAACTAATGCAGGCTTGAGAAGCACCCTGGTTACAGAGAGGCCACTATGTGACCCTATGAGGATGAATTCTAGGTTGCAATGGAGACAGAAGCTATACAGGAGACATCTACCCACAAAACTCACTAGGAACAGAGTGGATCTGGCACAACAGAGGAGCTATACAAGTTCTCCAGAGCCTGAGTGAATTTATTATGATAGGCAGATGTTTGACATGGAGCCAAAGGATTTAGTGTTTCTTCTCCTAGGTTTTGGTCATTTTTTTTTCATCAAAAGCAACTTTTGACTTTATTAAATGATTCTAACATTCCTTTTTATTCCCCTATTCTTCCCATTTGGAATAAAAATTTTTATATTATGCTGTTGTGTATTGTAAATATATAACTTATAATTTTGTAGGTCCTCACAGTTCAGAGATTGATTGAGCCTCTAATGAGAATGTAGACTTTGGACTTGTAAACATTGTCAGAACTGTTGAAGATTGTGAGGATTATTGAAGTGAATTGAGTAATTCTGCATTACAAGATAGCCATAGACCTAGGCAGACAAGGGTAGGGTTTTATGTTTAAAATTGATGTGTTTGGATATCAAGTTTCCAAGGGGTGGGCTGGCGATGGTAAATATTGACTGTAAACTTGACAGGATTTACAATCACCAGAGAGAAATATCTTTAAGATCAAATAAACTGAGGTGAGAAGACAGTTACATGGTCTTTGTCCAAGATTCAATGTACAAGGAAACTGGGTAGCAATACTCATCGTGTCTACTTCTTGACTCTTGGGTGCAATGTGACCAGCAGTATTGAGGTCCTGCTACCATGACTGCACCCTATGATCCACTGTACCCTAAACTGTACACTGCAATAAACCCGTCTCTCTCTCTTTCTTTCTTTCTTTCTTTCTTGATCTTGAGTTTTTTACTTAAATAAATATACACACACACACACACACACACACACACACACACAATAAACTACTTACAGCAAGAAGAACCATGATACAATAAGGAATTATATATATGTTACATTCTTAGTGCTTTGACTATTTGTCATTTGGCAGCCTTGAAGAAAACATTTTTCCTATCTTGGTGCGTCTAAAATTCTGAATGTAAATCAGTATCTCAGACAGAATTCTGCCTTAAAAATGGCAAGCTTGGAAGCAGGCAGAGTCGGCGGCCAATCTCTGCCAAGACAGGGTAAGCAAGTCCTCAATAGTTCCTGCCTCAAAATTATGACGGTCAGATATATTGGACCAGAAGGCTGAAGATGATGCTCCAACACCATACAGAGTTTTGGGTGATGGTTCAGGTAGCAAACTGTCTGTCATGTTCTCACTTGGGAAGCTGCTAACCTGCACACCCAGTATACTCCGGTATAAAACAGTTCTTTTTTAAATACATTTTAAGAACTTTTTTTTTTTTTTTTTTGCAATGAGGCAAATAACTAATATGTAGCTCTAGTCTCACCTTCCTGTATGTGGACATTCATTTTCCTGGGCTACTGTTTTTAAAAGGCTGAACATTTTCTAAATTACGTTCTTAGGATTATATATATATATATATATATATATATATATATATATATATATATATATATATATATATTCTCACTATGTAGTCATGGTTTGCTTGAGACTCTATATACACCAAGCCAGCCTCAGACTCATAAAGATCTGTCTACCTCTGCCTTCCTACAGCTGTGATTAAAGGTGTGTGCCACCATCCCTGTCCCTTAACTTGTTTTGAAGTGCTTGGCTATAGATATACTGATTTATTTTGTCTCTATACTTTTTTCAATGCCATGTTGCTTCCACTATTTCAGTTTTAGAATATATTGTAAATCTTGTAACATAATGAATTCTTTTGGGTTTTTTTGCACAAAATTTCTTTAGAAATTTTGGCCTCTAATATATCCTGGATTGTTTTTATACTTACTACAATAAGCTCAGTTCTACAACAGAAAATGTATTTACCCTATACATTGCTTCAGATAGCATAAAAAATTTAACAATATTGATTTTTCTACTTCATGAACACAGTGTATTTTGTGTGTGTGTGTGTGTGTGTGTGTGTGTGTGTGTTATCTTTTATTTGATAAAAGTAAACTTATCATTAGGTGTATAATGGTTATAGCCTGTAGCTGGTATTAGTTTCTTGATTTTTATTTCAGAGATCTATTTGAATAAAACAATATTGCTAATTTGGGGATGTTGGTTATTTCATTCCTAGAACTGTTAAATTCACTTATCGTTTCTAATGTTGATTTTGATGTTACATATATGTACATATCTATATCTCTGTATATATATGTATATATGTATATATATGAAGAATTAATAACAGGTCAAGCTTGGTAATGAAATTAAATGTGCCACTATTACATGTCCCATCATGGTCTGTTTTTTATATTATTCCCAGAGTCTGATGTGGGAGGTCCTAGTTCTTGTAGGTCGTGCTACCTTTGGGCAGGTGGTGATGAGCTGCATAGAAAATAAGGTGAGCAACCCAGGAAGAGAAGTCAACTAAGAAGCATTTCTCCAGGGTTTCTGCTTCAGTTCCTGCTTCCAGGTTCCTGCATTAAATCTCTGCCCTCACCTACCTCAGATTTGTAAAATGAAATAAACCGCTTTCTCCCCGGGTTACTTTTGGTAATGGTCTTTTGATCAGATCAATAAAAACCATAACCTAGACACCCATTTACTGATTTGGTGTTTACTTTATTTTTGAAACATCAAAAGTTTTTTCCCCCACATTATAGCAAAGGACTTATCGCCATGGTCCTTGTGAGATCACTCAGATAAGGTAGAATGTCAGTCTCTTTCAATATCAAGTTACTCTTTTTCACCTCTTTGGAATAAAGTCACAGTGAATATCTCACACTTGAAAAGTGAGGAAGTGAATGTCACTTTCTAATTAAAGATCTTCTGTAAGGAATATTTGTCTACCTCTGCCCATTTATTCGTCTAAGCATTTATTTACATCAACATGGTCTCATGATATTTATCACAACAATAATCCCATTCTATTTCTTTGATGCTTAAGTGCTGCAGATTTTCCCAGCTGGTTCTCCTTTGGGAATTTGTTTTGATTAATTAATTAAGTTATGTATTTTTTTAGGTTTATAAGATGCTCTGAGTTCATCTTGACTAGTTCTTGCCTTTAGTCCTAGATTCAGTAAATTCTCCACAAAGCCCAGCTAAACACTTTAGAAACCAATTTCCAGATTCTGAGCATACTTGAGATTTTTATTTTAAATTCTAATCTCTATGACCATTCTGCAAATTGTTTAAATGCACTTTGAATTCAATTCATTGAGAAAACAGTGCTTTGTTGGTACTGAGGCTCATGTATTGATACGATGCTAAGGCTGCAGGACCTGAATGCCACTGGGGTGGTGACACAGTTCCTCTCTGGACACTTTGCTGCTCTGATTCCTAGAGTTAGACTATAATTCTCATTTCAAGGTCAAGACTATAAGAAGACTCTATATGATATGAGCATGAATATATCAGTCTTGAGGCATGTAGAAGTTGAACATTTTCAGTCTAGGTGTAAGGGATGATGCAAACACAGATTGAATTTGTAGTATATACTTAATACAAAGTCATTAAAATGTATTTATCAGATAACAAAGAAATATCTACCTTTTCTCTGTCTCTCTGGCATATATGCTTTATCAGACAAGGGAGGTGATTATGGGTGATGAGAAAAACTGACATGGAACAGCAAGGGTCTTTGGGAAGAAATTGGGTATATGCACATGTGTGTGTGCAAATTGTCCAATAGACTATTTATGAAGAGATGACACACACATATGTTAAGTTATCCCAGAAAGGGACCTTATGGCAGTATTAAGTAATGATTCCAGTGATGTCAGATTTGGTGAGCCAATCAGTTTTTAATTGGTGTTACTAACAGGAGTATGAGTATGGGTGAACTTTACAAGAAGAAGGAATTACACAAAAGCAGTTGTATCACCAGAAAGTTTCCCCAAAGCATGGGTGATGACTTCCAAACTGCAGCCATGGAGCTCTCCAGGCAGCTCCACGATCGCAACAATTTTCCCCCAGTTTGGCTGGTGAGAGTCTCTATCCTCAACAACTGTTTGCACTGTTAGGTAGAGGCCCTCAATAACCTTCCAAGTTTTTTTCCCTCTTCCCATGTGACCTTTGCTGACCTTGTTTATTGCCTAGGGCTTATAAGCCTCCCTTTCCTCCTGAAGCAAATATTGCAGTTCCTAGGAAATGTTGCAATTTGGAAGAACATGCCACACAACACTGTATACATACATATAAATATGTGAGCACTCACAGGGAAAATGCATGCTCACAAACATTTTTAAAAATTGGAATGTGAAAAGTAGCAATATTGTATGCTATCTCATCATTTGAATCCTATTTTGAGAACCAGCTGATAGGAAACTAATGAGTGATTTATAGCTAACTAAATATATCCTTGTATTAATTAAACATAACCCTTTAGCCATATCTCCTAAACTCTCACTATTATTTTAAATTCACATCTTTCAAGGCTTTGGACATTTTGCCCGCTTCCTTTCTACAGACATCCATTATAAAGCAAATACAGCATTTCATTGATCTGAATCTTTAAAAAGGCAATAAGCTGACTAATACATTCCAAAGCAGAGAGATTGCTCCATGAAAAATACTGTAGGTTCAAACGACAAACTGCTAGTGTCTCCATAATATCAGAGTGTTTTATTAACTGGTAAGCTAAAACTCAATCTAAAATATATTCACTTATAGTTTTGAGACTCCATGAAAGCAATGCATTGCTCAAAGTTCTGTTCTAAATTGTCTGGGGAGACAGACTGGTCTTGAGTGAGCTTTCTCATAGCAGCGTTACTATTACAGTAGAAAATGTTTCACAGCTATATACCTTTCCAAACCCAGAATACAAGTCACAAGCCGATCCTGAACACTGCTCAGGTATTGTTTAATAAATTCTCAAAGCTTCAACAAAAGCTCCAATAGTTCTCTGGCCACCTGGGAACAAAGCTCCAGACGAAAACAAGATGGTGGAAACCCAACACGTGTTTCTACCGTATATCAGTATGTCGAGCTTCTTGAAAAGCTTTCCACCACACGTTCCATTACAATATGCCATCCTATTAAGACTTCTGTGTGGCTTTATCTATCTGAGTCATTGTCTCTGAAGCAACTCAATTTTCTCAAGCTGTAGATGGGCCGAAATTGCTTACCTGACTCACAAGCAAATGTCTTGGACGTTTCATCATGAAAGATAATTGCCACTGCATGCTTCTTTGTCTCTCGAGGCAGCCTGGTTATATTTTTGATGTTGTGCAGTTCAGTTACCTTGAAAGAGAAGAATATTTTTTTTCACTTTCAAAGTTCCGGAGATAGGCCCAGAGCCTTGTATGTGCTAAGAGAACATTCTGCCACTGAACTACATCTCCAACACGAACGGATGTTTATTTTAATGTATATATGCTACATCACAGTGCTTTAAACAAAATGGTCAGTTATTACTACCCTAGGCACTTCCCAATGGGTCACTTACTAAGTTTTATTTAACTCTATCCACAACCAGAAAAAAAGAAAACACAGTGTATCCTATCAGCCCTTCAGTTTGGTTATAGTTTATATTGATTGCTGTATTTTTGAATAGTCTAATGATAATGCAGAATAGCTTCATGGAAGCTGTACTGTCATTAAACTTACATTCATAGGAAGCAATAACAACTTGGTACAAAGAACATTCTCATTAATTATCTGTTGAATATTGATGAGATTTAGCAACAAGTCTTTTCCCCAACACCCTCAGATCATACAAGTTCCAGAAGAGAAAAAAACCACACAGCATCTGACACCTGCCTACGGGCTAAATTAAAAATTTTAACATTCCAGGCTGCCAGTGTTTAAAGAATAGTGTTGCAACTTGTGTATCAATCATTTTCAAAGGCATGAACCCAAAAGACATACAGCTCTAAAGGATCTTGAGAACAAAATTTCAGCCCAAGGAGAAATATTGATGCATGTTGAACTTTTATTTATTAATAAATTTTGTTATTTGACAGTTTTGCACATGAGCACAGTACAGTCTAATTAATGTTATCCCTCTATTATTTATCTTAGTAGCCACATTACTAGTCTGGAAATGAGCACCTTCATGTTTAGGATTGTTAGCATGTCTAGAATATTGAACCTGATTTATACAACTTTGATGAATTCCTGATGAGTTCAGGACCATCTTTGTAAGAAAGGAAAAAAACCTTTGTGATCATAGAATGTAGGTGTTTTAGTTAGGGTTTCTATTGCTGCAGTGAATACACCATGATCAAAAAGCAAGTTGGAAAGGAAAGGGTTTATTTGGCTTACACTTCCACATTGCTGCTCATCAATGAAGGAAATCTGGACAGAAACTCAAACAGGACAGGATCCTGGAGACAGGAGCTGATGCTGAGGCCATGGAGGGGTGCTGCTTACTGGCTTGCTTCCTACAGTCTGCTCAGCCTGCTTTCTTATAGAACCCAGAACTATCAGCTGAAGGATGGCACCTCCCATAATGGCCTGGGCCCTCCCCGTTGATAACTAATTGAGAAAATGCCTTACAGCTGGATTTCATCGAGGAATTTCCTCACCTAAAGCTCCTTTCTCTCTTATGACACACACAATCAGTCATTACAAAAACTATCCAGTGCTATACAACCTCGTAAGGAGGTGAAGCAGACCTGGTTCTAATGAATAAATAGACTTCTCTATTTATTGGTCTCTAGAGTGGGATCCAAGTAAGGAGTATCTTCCTTGATGAAAACCTCTCTTTTGACTTGCTTGTATACCTAACAATGTTTTCACTTTCTCATACATGCTTCAACTGTTCTGAAGAAGTCTAATGAAAGAAAAAACTATTTCTCTTCATAACTTAGAATTTATTAAACTCATTGGAGTTTAGAATTACTAAACTTAGGACTATTAGAATAAAATGTGTAGTTCTTTAAGCACAATACACATGCATATTTCATATATTTCAAAATTTCTTCCCCATGTTTGAAGATAACACTGTTGATATTGATCAGAATTTCACAGTATAGACACAGTTTAAATGGCCAATACATGACCACAATCTTCACTTATATAAAATGACATACACAATATAAAATTATGTAGTTATCATTTTAAGAGGCTTCTGCTCTACTTCTCATCTATTCTTTGAGGTTTTTAGTGGCCTCAATCTGTAATACCACATACAACTCATGATATGTTAAAGCCAAGAGAATTATCAATCATATAACATTATTCATGTTTGCTTTTCTCTCTACTTGTAGTAATCTTAAGATTAACATGACACGTAAAAATGGTACAAATAGTTATTTTGGGTATAATAGAAATTTATCATTGTGTATAAGCATTTATATGTATGTGTGCATACATACTCATCATCTACTTAGAAATCTCCCTCCTGTCTATCATCTTTCTGAAAGTAATTTCCCTTCCAAGCAAAAAGAATTCCACACAAATATCTTATTACTTTTGGGGAGTAAAACTGTTTGGAGAAAGAGGAAAATTCCTTTTTGGAAGAGTGACTAACATTATATTTCAATCACACTAAAACATGATTTCAAATATAGTTTAGCTTTTGAATTTCTAAATTAGATAATTGACTCAAATGATGTTTAAAAACAATTTTGTTCTAAGATAATAAATTGAAGTTATATTTGAAAAAAGATATTATTTCCAAGCACTATTAGCTCCATCTAAACAAATATTATCGAACCAAACCTAAAAACAATGAATATGTGTTGTTTAAGAATTCATGTAAATTGTGAATATAAAGGTCATGTACTGCTACAGACTTATATAAAATGTCTACACATACTGTACTAAGAAAGTAATATAAAAAGCTCAATCTTGTCAGGAGCCTTTCACAACTATTTTTATTTACAAATGTAGAATAATACTGGAACAGGTATTATGGACTTTGTATTTTATTCATCATAACATCAATCAACAAGCTAATGTGGTAGATGCATTTGAGGTATGTCTAAAGCACCAAAGAAGGCCTAAAACGTCAGTGCCTCAGGCAATCTGACAGCTGATGCAGTTCAAACAAAATGCTTTCTCTCCTGGAAAAATTATATTTAGAAATAAGACAGCTTTTTGCAAGTCGACCCTGTTCCTATGGTTTCTGGAATAAATCAGTTTTTGTTGTTGATCAACAGTGTAATGGGTTAAATTTTTTCATTTAAGAATTTAAAAAGAAGCCAGGAAAGAAAAGCACTAAAGAGAAATATAAAATTCTACTTTCTAAAAGAATCCCAATCCTAACTATTTAGGTTAAGATCTGAGAAAGCTGAAACACTTGCCATGATTCTGGACTATCAATATTATTTGAATTTACAATATTGTGGGCAACTGTATATACTTAAAGGAGGATAACTTTTAAAAGAATTACCAGTGATTTAAAATAAAATATTTCTGTTATTGTCCTAAAACTATCAATGCATCATAAAAATCGTTAAATTTGTGAAATCTTGGAAATTTTAATGTTAAGTTAGGTATTTTTAAAATATTTTAAAAATTAATATGTATTTCTGAAAATTGAATTATTTTTACATTTCTGTAACTGCATAACATATTGATTACATTTTTAATCGAAATCATTAAAGAAAATTACATAAATAAATATTAAGTTAACTGGAACTAAAATAAAGTTACTTAGGTCTTAGTGAGCAGGTGTATGGATCAACATTTTAGAATATTTAGGTATATTTAGGTGTGAAAAGTGCAGAACTAAAACTTAAACATAAACATAAGTAAAGGGTTTTTATGGATGACTTATATTATTTCTATTTAGGAATTTTATTATTATATTAAGTAATTTCTAGGTTTATATACACACACATCAAAGACAAGAGATAACATTTTTCTCTAGGGATATACAGAAGAGAGTACATACTCCTCTTATAGAAGACCCAATTCTGATTACCAGAACCCACATTCAGTGGGTCACAGCCTCTAGTAACTCCAGCTTCTGGAGAAAAAAAAAACCTCTTTTGCCTTCCATGAGCTCTGCAGTCATGTGTGTACACACACACACACACACACACACACAAATACAAATAAATAATCAAATAAATACAAATAAAATAATCAAAAACAAAATAGTAGGGAAAGATGAGATAAAGGCCCTGGGGAATATTTCTATTATTTCTTTTCCATTGTGTGATAATTTTGTGCATGAACACAACATGAGCAAATCTAATCCCTATTCTCCCTTCTCCAACTCACCCCTCCACATTGAAAATGTGAGTGCTTGGGTGGCAACATCACAGGCATGTCACTTGGAGTTTAAATTATAAGTGAAGTGGAAAAGACAGACAGCATCAAGTTTTGCCCTTTTATCAAAATTAATTCTTGTTAATATATATGTATATATAATATTACATTATAGTTTATCTTAAACCTTCTTATTTATTTATATGTTTAGAAGTAGTGGTAATTTCATTTCATAGTGAAGAAATGGGATTTTAAAAATAAAAGTAGTTTCCCCAATAATGTGAATTTTTAAATATTTTTACAAAACTCTTAATTGTCTGTATTATTTCAAGACAATATGACTATCTTTTATTCTTCAGAATCCAGGCAATCACAATATGTTATTTTGACCAAATATGTGTCAGTAAATGTAAGGTCTCACTGTGTTGTAGAGTTATGATGCTGAAGCTGAAATGAAGAGCGTTTTAAGTAAATTGCAGCTATAGCTCTTAGATTTTGCCTATAAATTTGCCCAAAGCTCTTCTAAGCTTATAGCAGTAAAGAGTCTGAATCATGGTAAATACTTCTTATTCTCCTAGATCAAACTTGATAGATCAATTTTCATATGTGTTTGGCTCATTAATTGTTTTATATCATCTTTACCTGGTCATTAAAAAGATACAAATTTACCAAATTGAAAATATCAACACTTTTTTTGAACAGCATAAAAATGCACTACTCTCACTCTTAATATTATCTGAAAATTTTGTAAGTTTTGAATTGTCATACTCTATGATGTTGGTAGCCATTTTCTCATATTTTAATTATATTTTGAAAACTCACTCCTCCATATTTTTTTCTGAGTACACTCATTTGTTTCCACGGAAGATGAACTTAAATGGTCCATCTTTAGGAAGTGACTCTTCTTGTGTGTTTTCAGCAAACACCCAGCATGCAGAGCTGATGAGCTCGGTGGCTTCCCACCAGGTCCAGGAGCCTCACTGTGAGGTCTGGGTCAGTAAACATGAAGACTTCTTGCTGCTTCCATGGGACTATGCTTAAGTGAATTAAAATAACATTGGCATGCTTATTTGTTTATATTTGCAAATGCATGATTATAAAAAATAAAATCACTTACTACTGTTTAGGGAAACTAGCTTAATTACAATTTTACCTATTTATTGCTTTTTGCACAGAAACATATTAGCTGTATCACTGGAAACTGTTCCGTTGGGAGCAGCTGAGAAATCCCAGGTTCTGCATACAGCTCTCACTGGGACCTACAGCGCATTCTCTGTCATAAAGCTGTGTCCTTTAATGTATGCACATTCTCCACCTTCACATCTATGACTCATTCAAACACTCATTCCTTCTCTTTTGAGGTATTTTCACTGTGTTCCCATCAGCCCCCACACTCACTACCTGCCACCATCTTATTCTTATTGCTTCCACATCGCTGTTTCTAAACTATACTGCAACTAATTCTTCTCAGGGACTTAAAACCATCTGATATTATCTTTTTTAAATTAAAAAAATATATAATTTATTCAGATTACATCCCAATTGTTATCAACTCACTTGTATCTTCCCGTTCGCTCCTCCCTCTTTCACCCTATTCCGCTAGGCCTCTGAGGGTAGGGGACCTCCTCCCCCACCACATGACCACAGCCTATCGGGTCTCTTCCACATAGCCTGCTTCCCTTCTTCTCAGTGCTGCCAGGCCTCCCCACCAGGGGAAGCGATCAGACTGGAGGCACCAGAGTTCATGTCAGAGTCAGTCTCTGCTCTCCCCACAACCACGGAGAATGAGCTGTCCGTTGGCTAGATCTGAACGGAGGGGTCTAGGTTTGCTGCATGCCTTGTCCTTGGTTGGCGCAACAGTTTGTGCAGGTCCCGCTGGGTCCAGACCAGCCAGCCTTGATGGTCTCCTTGTGAGGCTCCTGGACCTTCCGGGCCCTTCTGTCCCCCTATTCTTCCATAGCACTCTCACCTGGGGTTGAGTTCACTCACCGGCAAGGACTTAAGGACTTTAAATGACTTAATTACTTATGTAAATCTAGTCTCATCTTTTTTCCCATTTTAATCTGAAACGTAAGTCCCATCCATAGTCTGACTTCCTAATTTTCCTGAATGTCATAGTGTCATTTAAAGTGGTTTTAACGTTCTACTTAATACCCTGGTTCTTATGTCTTCTTGTCAGATTCAGAATCATTCTTCATGACATATGTATAAGTCTACCTGTTTTTATTTAATTCCTGCTGCTGTGACAAAATGCTCTGGAGGAATTAGATGTTTTAATAAGGGTTTTATTCTCATTCACAGTTCAAGGGTGCAGTGCATCATGGACAGGATGCCAAAGCAGCAGAAGGTTAAAGCAATGGAATACTACATTCCTTATCAGGGAAAGAGAGACTAGAGCATACAGTGCTCATCCACATTGGCTTGCTGTATCCCTTACTCTCCAGGGAATGGTACTGCCTAGAATTAAGAAAAAGTCACTGCACATCAATTAAAGTACTCCAAAGGTATGTCCAATAACTCATCTCCCAGGTGAGCCTAGTTTTTTTCAGGTTGACAATATTAGCCGTCACACTTTCTGAAATCCTTGTGCAAGGAAATGAATTGTTCCAGTGGGACCTTTTTTCTGACATTTCATCTCAGGCTAACAGATGCGTTTATATGAATTATGTTCGTTTTACGCACTTAGTAGTCAAATATAGTGATTCCATTAATTCACACTATACATCTTTAATTCCTTACACAGATTTCAACACAGAATTTGTTTATTTATTTATCTTTTGTTTTTTGTTAGTTTTGTTTTTTGTGAGACAGGGCTTCTCTGTGTAACAGCCTTGACTGTCCTGGAAATTTCTTTGTAGACTAAGCTAGCCTCAAACTCACCGAGATCTGCCTGTGAGTTCAGGGATTAAAGCTGCGTGTTGCCATGCCTGCCCGAATTTATTTATTGGTGGCATTTGACCACTTTCTCTTTACAATTAAGGCCACATATATTTTAAAACATTGTTTACTTTAAAATGTTGAAACAGATAACCATTAATCATGATTTGCTCTCTTAGAATGAGGTCAGAACTTGCACAGACATTTTAGTAGTTAGAAATAAGCAGAAGGCCAGATACAGTTGCTGGGCGTGGTGGCGTATGCCTTTAATCCCAGCACTTAGGAGGCAGAGGCAGGCGGATTGCTCGGAGTTCGAGGCCAGCCTTCCTACACAGCAAATCCAGGACAGCCAAGGCAACATAGAGAAACCCTATCTCGAAAAACTGAAAAACAAAACAAACAAAAAGATGTCGGGGAACCTGTTCACGGAGCCCACCCTGACTAACAAAGTTGAACTATGACTATCAGTGTGAACTGAAGGTGTTTGCTACATGTTGGGAAAATGGCGATAATTTCTCTCACAGGCCCTTTGAGTTTAGAATGACTTTATTGACATGCATAATGACATTTACAATAAATAAATTAATACCAATCACATATTTTAAAGTTCATCATACTATTTGTGTTATGTATCTTTGCTTTAGATTTATGGAATATTAAACTATATATCAAAATGTAATGTCAATTTTGCTATTAAAAACTGTGTGTACATTATTTACACATAATTAAGTGACAAATATACTTACTAGAATTATTAAAAGGTGACTCTTAGCAGTTTGCTTCACGACAACTAAGAGAAGATATCTGCCCACATAAATGCTCAAAACTTCTCATGATAAACCTAATTGTCTGCTAGAAACTCCAAGATGTTAGTCTTTAGATTAAAAAATAAATTTAAGATACCAGATAATCACGTTCTTATCATTCATCTGTTCAATAAATATTATTCTTGGAATTTACTAATCTTTAGTTGTCACTTCAATTAAGGAAATGTTTTTGTTTTCTGAGAGGAAGATTTGAGGGCCAAGTTTTATAAAATTTTATAAGGATATAAAATGTTATTTTGCGGTAAGAATATATAGGAATTTTATTATTTCTTTTAATTGTAATGATTATTTCAGTTAATAAATGTCATTTCCTCTATATTTGATTCACACTTTTCATACTTCATACACTTCAATAACTTCCTGACAAAATTTTCACTGGAAAATTATTGTTGCTTTTTCAACAGAGTTGTTGCGTACACTTCCTAGTACCTTTCTTTAAAGTGGACTCTTTTCTCAGATAAAAACAAATGTGCTCCAGTAAAAAAAAAATCAATTTAATTAATTTTTAAAGCCACATGTGACAGACATCATATGCTCTGAAACATTACTTTATGGATATTCTAGCATGGTCATTAACAAAAAATGCAATATTTATTTTCTATGTACTTGGCCAATATGAAATATTTTAAATACTACACCACATTATATGATAACAATCTAGAATTGCATCACTATGGATGTTATTGTTATTAACTAAAATTGGATCTCAATATCCATGTTTCCTGCATCTTAGCATCCAGCAACCACAAAATGAAAATAGCAGAGTATATTATGGTTTTATGGATCACAAAAGACTTTTCCTTCTTATTTTATAACCCATACACCATAATGCTATTTACATAGCATTTGCATGATATTAGGTATTACAAAAAATATAGAAGTGATTTTG
This sequence comes from Acomys minous, assembly GCF_964271855.1. NCBI lineage: Eukaryota > Metazoa > Chordata > Mammalia > Rodentia > Muridae > Acomys > Acomys minous. Next base: position 487,275 of record NC_140486.1, on the reverse strand, counting down.
AGTGTGTGCAAAGGTGTGCATAGGTCATATTCAAGTTCTTGCTTTCTTATATGAGACCTGACCCCTTGTATGTCTGTTCACAAAAGTGACATGGGTCTTCTGTATATACAGAGAAGTGAAGGGATGTTTAGGTCACTGCTCACTGTCTACTCAGTTTACAGCTCTAGTCCCCTTACTGTTCTCAGAACCCAGCGTATACAGTTAGAGGTCCCTTTATCAAGTGGTTTTATGCCCCCAGTTGGACAGTATAAGTGCATAACTCACTATTTTAATGCAAAGTCTCCTGCCTCAAGTGAGTTCAGTAAAGGCCTTCAGAAACATGTGTCCAAACATTTTTAATCCTCAAACACATGTAAAAATCTGGGTATGGTGATGCATGCTTGTAATCCTAGTGCTATGGAGGCAGACACTAGTGAATCTCTGGGGCTCATTGGCTAGAAAATCTAGCCTATGTGAGTTCCAAACAAATAAGATACCTGCCTCATACTCTGGAGTAAAGATATTGAAGATTGAGTTCTGAGGTCAAAGTGTACACACACACGCACACGCACACACACACACACACACACACACACACACACACACACAATGCGTTTATTACCAGAACCTGTTAAAACATCATTATTTGGGAAAAGTCTTTGCAGATATGACTGAATCTAGAGTCTTGAGGGAACATCTTGAATTTAGCGCAGGCCTCACCTCCTACAATTGCTGTCCTTATAAGATAAGAGCAGAAGGAGATCCAAGACCAAGCCAGAAGAGAGGTAGTTTTGTGAAGATAAAGGAAGATCCCTTGATTTCTGATTCTGCCTTCTAGACAATTAGGCTAAACTTACATGGCTTTAATCCAAGAACAAAGTGAGAATTTGGTAGGCCAGACCAAGGAAAGCAATACAGTTGTACTTTGTTATTTTAAATTAAATTTTAATTCTTTATCTCAAAGTTAAAATTCTTAAATGAAACAAAAGAAATTCATTAAATATGCCCTATACCCCTAACATCTTTCTTCCATTCAGCTTTCTTTCATCTACATATTTCTTTGCTTTATATCTCCTTAAAGCATTACATTTTTCTCTTTGATTTTTGTTAACAAAATTTCTCTGTAGCTCTCACATGTGATTTCCCCAGAGCCTGGGCCAGTGACTGATGCACAGGCACAGGAAAGGTGGAGATCCACTCAGGCAAGACCTCCCTGTCAAAAAGCATTGTCAGTATCACAGTCCTAGGGGAAAGGCAGTGACAAGGTGACAAACTATAAAGCTTCTTTTGGAAAACAAAGCTGCTGATATTTGATGGGGTCAGCAGAGAGGCTGGCCTGCTGCTGAGCTGCTGTGCTCTTCTTAATCAGGGAGCTGGTTACTAGGAGTGGAGGACATATACCTGAGGAATGGGTCATTCAAAGATCAAGATGAGAAGGACTGATGCTCCAGAGGGGATGGCGCTACGCGGTTCTTTGCCTTGTCCATAGCCAGTACTTGCTTTTACTTATAGTTTGGGTGTGTCCATAGGAAGCAAAGAAGCAATGCTATGTGGAGCTTGACATCAACCTGAAAGATCAAGTCCAAGAACACTGGGAAGACTCTCTGGTGTAGCATACTCTCACTTGAATAGAATTATTAAATTTTATTTCACCCTCTTCAAAAGATCAAACACTTGTTAGCAAAATACTTTTCTATCTTTCTTTGATCTATGACCTTAGACTACAAGGTTTTCATGGGGACCTCACAGAACACTTGGCTTATGTTTGAATATATTGTGTTGATTATTATTTTATAGATACTGGCTCTTATTGATATTTATCGATTCGACACGTAGGGATACTCATTGAATAGCCAAGTTCAACATTTAATGCCTGCTTTTGACATTGGGCAAAAAATACTATGGTGTGACCAGAATTTCTGTCATCTGGTCTATTTCGGGAATAAGAACATAGTTAAAGTTAACTTTAATTTTAAAAATTACACAAGAAGGTAATTATGTATCAATTCTGACTATTCAATTTAGAACTAAAATCTCACAGAAAAAATGAATCATGATAAAACATTGTATCAAGCAATGAATAGTTTGAAAATTCATATCTTTTTTTGAGTTATAAAATATTTTAATGAGTTAACAGTCCCTAATAATTTCTACTCTGCCTTTTAACCAGGGACAAATATCATGAAGAAGTGAAAGAAAGGTAAAGGTATAATCATGGGCTTAGTAACTAAGAAGTTTCAACATTTAAATTGGTTTAAGTTTACCTGGCAGTTCTGAGAGACTGGTGATAAACCTTTTATCTGCTGGGGTCTTTGTGTTTTCTATTGTCTAATAAATCTCAATTGCACTGTCTGGTTATAATTATTAACACATAATAACACACTCTATGTCTTTTCCAGATCATCTTTAAGATAAGCAACGTCTGCTTAAGTGGAAGCTATGTTCCACTTAGCCTCAAGTAGGGCATGGGAAGAGTGCCCTGAGAGCATGTGTGTTTCTGAACCAATTGCTTCTGAAGCTTCAGTGTCTGCTCATGTACATGTTCCAAATGCTAATTGATCCATCAAAGTTGGCATGAACTCTGAAATAATTTCTTAGTAAACTCTTCCAAAGAATAAAAAAGAGGTTTCTTTCACTTTACATGGTGTCTTCTAAATATTTATATTTTCAACATAGAATTTTTTCTAAAAGTTAACTATGTTCTGTTTGGGGAGTTTAACATCTTTAATATATAAATAACTATAAATATGGAACACCAACCACAAAACAAACAAATAAAAAACCCACACAGGGATTAATTAATTAATTAATTAGACGCTTGACATCAAACAGAACTACAATAACCTACCAAAGAATATTTGGAAAAATATCTGACAGCTTTAGCCATCAAGAAAACGCAAACTGAAATTAATATGTTTTTAGGTCGAGATAGCTGTTTTAAGTTGATAATGACAAGATGTGATGGAGACTGATTTACATTCTGAATTTTAGACACACCAAGTTAGGAAAGATGTTTTCTTCAAGGCTGTCAAATACAAATAGCCAAACACTAAGAATGTAACATTTATATAATTCCTGATTGTGTCATGGTTATTCTCGATATAGGTAGTTTATTGTATATATACATATATACATATACATATACATAAATGTATATGTAAAAAATAAAAATAAATTAAATAAAATAAGAGAGGACGTAAATATGTCTTCTCAAATTGAAAGAAGAAGGAGAAGGAGAAGAAGAAGAAGAAGAAGAAGGAGAAGGAGAAGGAAAAGAAAAGAAAATTCATATCTTGATTGCACAGATGTCCATCTAACTTGGCTCCTTGGCTGTAATTATATAGCTGTTAAAGGCAGCATGGTAAAAGAAAAGCAATCATGAATAGTTTGTACGTCGCCCTATTTCTATAATACAAATTAGTTTCCTTAAAACTGGATTATTGGAAAGCAAACATACTGAAGTAAAAGTTCTATGCTAATTGAGCAAAACCTGTGACCTGTGCAAGAATAGAAAAATAAACAAAAGGAAAACAGCAAAATTAATTATCACATTATTTGAAGTAAGAAGATCCTGGTAATCTACCTTCTATTATTAGGGAAGAATAAGGCACAGCAGGCCCAAAACAGGAAATGCAGTAGAGGCACTAGTTAGAATTTCATTAAAGTGGTATGAATAAATAAGAAATAACAAGGATTCTAATACAATAGTACTTGTGTGAATTAATAATACTGAAAATACATAAGATATCATAAGTATACATTCATATAATGCTCACAAGTGCAAAGAGTCCAACTAATCATTGTAATGGCAGCTCCAAGAGGAGGAAAGATGAGTGAGATCAAAAATAGGGATAAGAGGAATTTTTTAAAAATTCAAAAATAATAAACACTTGTTGTGCCAAAAATCTACCGGAGCTGTAATTAGATTAAGTCAAACTTTGCAAATGAAGTTTGAAACATCAGAAAAGTTAATAAAAAGGAATGTAGAAAGGAAAGAAGTAAGAAATGGAGAGGAGAAAAGAAGTGGGGGAAGGGACCAGAGGGAGGGAGATTACATTATATAAGAAGAATCCTGAGTGTTTGAAATTCTTGCACATTAATTGCTTTGAGCAATCACATAATTGGCACAACTTACAATTTCTCTGAATTCATCTTCACCTCAGGTATCTATGGCTGGATGTACAACAGCTGTTAACATAATGCCAGAATTAGGTTCCTCTTGTAAAGGATGCAGAATGGAAATGAATTCTGGTGAGAACATTAATATGTATCATCATAAAGTATAAACATAAGCTCAGAGAGCTGATGATTAATATTTTCTTAAGAGAAATTCTCCAGGGATGTTTGATTTCTTCAGAAGAGTCTTCCAAAAGATGACGTTTCTCTAGTTTGTCCTTGAAAGAGTCAGTGGGTTTCTAGGATCCTCTGGATCCTTCTACTTTGCCATTCTCCCATGCTTCTCTCATCTAGAGTCCCAATAGGATGTCCTCCCCTCTGTCCCAGTTTCCTGGTAAGTGAAGGCATTTGTGGGACATGCCCTTTGGGCTAGTATGCAGATATAAGTGAGTATATACCATTTAACTCTTTCTGCTTCTGGGTTAACTCACTCATGATCATTTCTAGTTCAATCCATTTGTCCACAATTCCAGGAACTCCTTGTTTTTAATAGCCTAGTAGTATTCCATAGTGTAATTGTACCACAGTTTCTTTATCCATTCTTCTACTCAGGGACACTTAGGCTGTTTCCATGTTCTGGCTATTATGCAGATTTGGGCCCAGGGGTCCCGCTCAAACTATGGCACCAGCCAAGGACAATACAGGCCATAAACTTCAAACCCCTACACAGATCTACCCAATGGACAGGACATTTTCCACAGTTGAGTGGAGAGTGGGGTCTGACTTTCACACATACTCAGGTGCCTCATATTTGACCATGTCCCCTGAATGGGGAGGCCTGGTGGCACTCAGAGGAAGGATAGCAGGCTACCAAGAAGAGACTTGATACACTATGAGCATATACAGGGGCAGGAGGTCCCCCTCAGTCACAGTCATAGGGGAGGGAAGTAAGGGGAAAATGGGAGGGAGGAATGGGAGGATACAAGGGAGGGGATAATCATTGAGATGTAATATGAATAAATTAATAAAATAAAAGTTTTTAAAAAGAGTCAGTGTTTTAAAGTTAGGGAGGACTGCTGTTCCCTGCTGGCTTGAGGAGGGAGAAAACCTCATGTCTAGCTTTGGAACAGGATGCAGTTATCATGATCCTAACTCAGTACTGTAGCTGTTACAGTTCTTTTCACAGGAGAACCTAACAGCATGGAATATTCCTTCTAGAATTATTGGATGAAAGCATCTTTGCCACTCAACTTCAGCCTTGTGAAATCCATAAATAGACTGGGGTATGCTTTGACCTACACAGTATGTACATAAATGAGAGCCCCACCTTTGTCTATGGTAATTGGTTACTCCGCAGAAGAAATTAGGGGTAATACTGTACCCCTAATATTGTCAGTGGCTGAGCTCTATAATAAACTCAGGTTAGCAATAGGGATGGTATTAATCAAATCAGTTCACTTGTAGAATCCAGCTAGAGTAAACTGCCGGCCCACTTCAGACTAGGCAAGCCTAGCTCCAAGATGGTCAAATACAAAGTTGGAGGTGGTTACAAAACTTTCTGAAAAGACAGAACTATAAAAGACTAGCAGAATCCTGGAGATCAAGTTAAACTTCACTTTCACAGAATACATGTGAAGTTAGCTGGACTCAAAACAACAGAAAAAGAAAAATGGGAAAATTGCCTGTTTATGGCAGATATTTCCAATATGTACAAGGTGTGCTTCTGTGTGCTTGATGGACTGGTTAAAAAACACGTCTCAAATATTTTCCCAAAATCAACAAAAGCAAATAAACTAACAAAAACATTACTTTTCTAAACACCATATAACAGAATGTATGCCATTTTATCAAATTATTTGAAGGCAGTGATTTTAGGTTAAGAATATAAACATTGCCCAGGCTCCATCCCTCCTTAGATCCCAGAGGCAGTAGCCATCAGAAAACACCAGGTGAGAGCCCCTCCCCCGACTCCCTGCCTGTAGGTCCCACTGGGCAAACCAGCAGTGGTGAGCCAGGTCCCAGGCTCCAGCCCTACTGGCAGTCCCAGAGTCAGCATCCGTAAAAGACTACCAGGTGAGACCCCAATTAAAATTAAAACTTGGGGTACAAAGCTAAACAGAGATTTCTCAACAGAGGACTCTTGAATGGCCAAGAAATACTTGAAGAAATGCTCAGAGTCCTTAGTTATCAGGGAAATGCAAAATAAAACAACTCTGAGATTCCATCATATACCTGTCAGAATGGCTAAGATCAAAAATTCAACTGACAGCACATGCTGGCAAGGATGTGGAGGAAGGAGAACACTCCTCCGTTGCTGGGGAATGCAAACTGGCACAGCCACTTTGGAAATTAATCTGGCACTTTCTTAGAAAACTGGGAATAGCTCTACCTCAAGGCCTAGCTATACCACTCTTGAGTATATACCAAAAAATATTCCACTATACAGCAAAGAGATTTGCTCAACTATTTTCATAGGAGTGTTATCCATAATAGACAGAAATCGGAAACAACCCATATTTCCTTCAACTGAAAATGGATAAAGAAAGTGTGGTGCATTTCAGCTATTAAAAACAAGGAAATCATACTTTCAGGCAAATGGATAGATCTAGAAAAGATCATCCCGAGTGAGGTAACTCAGACCAAGAAAGACACATATGGAATGTACTCACTAATAAGTGAATATCAGCCATATATTGCATGATAACCACACTACAGTCCACAGTCCCAAGGAAGCTAAGTAACAAGGATGCCCCAAGAGAGGTTTCTAGAACCCTACTCAGAAGAGGAGATAGACTAGACATTGGAAGTAAATGAAAAGGGGGAACTGGGTATTAGAAAATGTGTGGAGGAGCACAAGGGTGGTGATCAGATATGCAGAGAACGGAGGTGGCAGGTGAGAGCTTGGAAGGAAGGGAAATCAAGGGTCAGGATGCACCTCTGGGACAACCCGGAGGCCTGAAACAGATAGGCTCCTAAGCAGATATGGCTGTAACTCTAGCTGAGAATCCTAGCAGCAGGGGACTAAAGCGATTACCTCCTAGCCACGCAATACTTTCAGTGGAGAGAGTGGGACCCTAACCTACCCACAAAACCTTTGACCCAGATTTTACTGTGCCTACAAGATATGCAGGGATAGAGATGGAGCAGAGACTGTGAGGATGGCCAACCAATAACTGGCCCAGCTTGAGACCCACCCCATGAGAGAGAGCCAAGCTTTGATGCTATTAATGATACTCTGCTATTCTTGTAGACAGAAGCCTAGCATAACTGTCTTCTGAGAGCCTTCACCCAGCAGCAGATCAAAACAGATGCTAAGACCCACAGCCAAACATTAGTTGAAGTTTGGGGAGTCTTGTTGAAGAGTCAGGGAAAAAACAGTAGGACCCATATAGGACAAGAACTCCACAAAAAGGCCAATGGAGGCAACTAACCTCGACCCCATGTGGCTTACAGTAAATAATGGACCAACGAAAGAGCATGCATGGATTGGATATAAGCCCCCAATACATACGTAATTAAGGGCAGCTTGGTCTTCATGTGGGTACCCTAGCAAGTGAAGTGGGGGCTGTCTCTGAAATGGACTCTATTGCCTGCTTTTGGATCTCTTTTCCCTGGCTGGGCTGCCTTATCCAGCTTCAGGGGAGGAGAATTCACTTGGTCCTGATATGTTGTGGTGGGTTGGTAAAGAGAGTGGTCCTTTTCTGAGGAGAAGGGGAGAGGGGAGATGGGGAAGAGTGAGAGAGGGGGAGAGAATACGGAAGAGATGTGGGAGGGGCTGGGATTGGATGTAAAGTGAAAAAATAAAAACATCAATATAATAAAAAAGGAAGAATATAGTTATATCATATAGACGATATATAGAAATAATAGGAGAAAAGACAAAGTATTGAATATGCTCAATATTCAAAACTATTATAATTTCCAAATATTTTTAATTCATTGGTTTAAATTCTGTATTGATACAGAAATAAGGTTATTTTTATATATGGGTATAGAGCTTTATACATTGATTCAAATTTAAGGTCATTTTGGTACACATATGTATGTTTGTTTTACTCTAGTATGAGGAATTGGACCTATAGAACTTATTTACAAATGTAAGGTTTAATTCAAGTCCTGTTAAAAACACTATTACAAATTGTTTAGGATAACTGACTTAAACAATTTAATAGTTAATCAGTCAGGACAAAGGTCATGTCAGATACTACTCTACTTTACTATAGATGATAGATAGATGACAGATAGATAGATGAGATAGACAGATAGATGATAAATATGGTTATACACTATATGAATAGATAGATGCTCCTTTAAAAAACTTCAGAGACCTACAGAATATGACATTTAAAGATTTTTTAAAAATTTAACTTAAGGCCTGTTTTTCTTGAGACATGTCAGCTCAGCTCCTGGCAACACCTCCAGCCCTCCTCAACAAAGATGATGAACATCATAAAATCTCCATTTACAGATAGCTTCATTAATGGCAATCTAGCTACTAGGCAAAATGCCTCAGCTTTCTCTACAGACATTATGCCTTCCAAAATGGACACAATTTGGACGCAGGATGAGTTGACTGCCAAGTTCTGCCATGACAGGGTAAGCAAGTCTTTGATATTTCCTGTTTCACAATTATGTCTGCTAGATATTCTGGGCCAGAAGGCTGAAGATGATGCTCCAAAGTTGTAGAAAGAGAATGGGTGACTGACCAGGCAGTAAACTGTCCCTGTCATCTCTTGGTTTTGGAAGCTTCATGCTTGTACTTCCTACTTAAGTAATAATTTTATTCCTTCTCAAGTCCCTGATGGGGCTAAAGACTAGATAATTACAGTTTCACAGTTAAGCTTAAGTTGCTTAGGATTAAAGAAATGTTTTAAGGTTGTTTTTTTTTTAGTAGATGAATACAAGATATGATAGAGAATTATTTAGGTATAAAACTTTAGACTCACCAAGATAGGATAAGTAGTATTTTCTTCTAGGTTTCCAAATACAAATGAGCTGAATGTTGTGAATGTAACTTTTACATATGGCCTTCCTCTTTGTTTCATAACTGTTCTTACTGTATATAGTTTATTATGAATAAATAATGTTCATATGCATTTGGAAAAAAGGAATGCAAACATCTGCCAGCCATTCAACACATTTTGCCAAGTCTCTGGCCTTACAATACTCTAAAATTTAATGACCCATTTTCAAGTCATCAAATATATTTTGTTGTTGCTTCTGACTATAAAAAAGAATTGTTCAAAGGCCAATGAAATTTTAGTACTGTTTAATATGTCTAATACTGTTGTTTAATATGTTTATTATTTGAAATTGCTGAAGTTCAAATAGTAAATCTGTTAAAATAAATACAAGGTATAATTATTATTTCATGAACAAAATATGCTAAGTAGTTTTTAATAGTGAAGTAGAAAGTACTATTTAAGAATATATTATCATTGTTGTATTTTCCAGTCATAGAATATGAGTGAATTTGCATTAGTTTCACAAAGGCAAAGAATCATTTGCTCTCTGGGACACAGCATTTCATCTGCTGTCTTTTCATGCTATTGCACAATTAGGCTGATGTGACTGATGGATAAAAGGTGATCATTTAAACAGCCAAAACCACTGGGCATGGTGGCATATGCCTATCATACTAGCATTGGGAAGCAGAGGCAGGTGCATTTCTGTGAGTTCAAGGCCAGCCTGGTCTACAAAGCTAGTTCAGGACAGCCAAGGCTACACAGAAAACACCTGTCTCAAAAAAAAAAAAAAAAAAAGCCCAAACTACTCAGAATATTCTGAAATACATTGGATCTAATCTGTGAAGTGTAAAAATGCATAAACAAAATTGCAGTCCTGAATATTCTTTTACATATATGATTTATGAAGCAAAATGACTCTTTTAAAGTTACAAGCTACCTTTGTTTTCCAAACTCTTGTCATATTTTGGTACAGCTGACACAAAATGTTTCCTTGGTTTCTTACAGGTATCATATCCTCTGAAGCAGAAATGAACTGAACAATGTGATCCTGTTACTTTTTATGTCGTATGGGGACTGTCTTCTCACTCTTTGTGCTAGGATATTATTTGCATTTACAGAAGGGAAATTTTAAATTAGGCTATTTATTTTTTCTTCTACACATGCCATTATAACAAGTTGCTATGGAGCTGGAGAGATTGCTAAGTGGTTAAGCACACTGGCTGTTCTTGCAGAGGACGTGAGTTCAGTTCCCATATGGAGACTGACAACCATCTGTAACTGCAAGTGATACAACACCCTCTTCTGGCTTCTATAGTTACCAGATATTGAAATGGTCCACAGACATACAGAGAAGCAAAACACCATATCTACAAAATAAAAGTAAATCTTTGGGTGCTGGGGAGATGGTTCAGCAGTTAACAGCACTGCCTTCTTTTTCAGAGGTCCAGAGTTCAATTCCCAGGAACCACATGGTGGGTCACAACCACCTATAATGGGATCTGATGTCCTCTTCTGTCATGCAAGCATGCATGCAAATAGACCACTCATATACATAAAAATATCAAAATGATAACAATAAAATATTTAAAAACTAAGTTACCTGAAAAAGAAAAAATTCAGATTACTTAAAACAACTGAGTAAGGCTGAGGATGTAGCTCGGTGGTAGAGCACTTGATGAACATGTGAAAACCTCTTGATTCAATCTCTTTCACGACAATAAAAAACTGAAACAATTCCAGTATTTTTCCTAATGTAAATTACATTGCCGTGTACTCCAAGTCAAATTTAAATTTATTGTACAATGACTCTGACTCATATTACAGCAAGTTCATTGCTGTAATATGAAAAGTTATAGTAAAATATCCCACTTAAAAAGTAATTTGATTCTCAGGCATTTTTGAGTTCCACGCTATAATTCTTATTGGAGCATCTTCAGATTTAGGGAGAGTTTCGCTGACCTCCATTCACATGCTGCAAAGACCAAACTGAGGTCTGGGAGCTACCTAACATCTTCAGGTCACAGCTTAGCTGATCTGTTCTAGTCTCCTGTATCCAAGGGCTTTGCCCCTGGCTCTCTCTGCTCAGCCTGACTCAGAATCCTTCAGATACTTCACACAAATAGCTCATCACATATTGACAATTCCTTATCTTTCTTGTCCTATGTGCAACTAATTTTTCCATTTTCATTCTCATTGAGTATTTCCCCATGTACCTAGCAAGTGTAAATACGGTGAAGACAGCCAATAACAGAGCAAAACAATCCAGGATGAGAGGTGGTGTCTGACTATCTCAGAAACCACGTGTTAATAGCTGTTCTCCTTCAAGAACTGAAAACCACTTGCAGATAGAGGAATGTATAAAAATGAGAGAGAACACGGGTATACAGATTTTCCTCACATAAATGCTATTCACTCTGGAATTTCTTACAGGATTCAAGGCACATCAGGCAGTTGAGCACAATTTACATCATATCAAGAATGGGAAGCCCTAGCTAGAAAAAAATATGACAACTAAAGGAGATAAAAAAGATACAAATTGGAAAGGAAGAAGTAAAAGTATCACTATTTATGGGCGATATGATAGTATACATAAGTGACCCTAAAAATGTCACCAAGGAACTCCTATAACTGATAAACATCTTTGGCAAAGTGGCTAGATACAAAATCAACTGGAAATATCACTAGATCTCCTCTATACAAAAGACAAACAGGCTGAGAAAGAAATTGGGGCAAGAACACTCCTTATAATAACCACAAAAACCCACAAACTATCTTGCTGTAACTCTAACCAAGCGAAAGAAAGAGTTGTATGAATAAAGCTTCAAGTCTCTGAAGGAAGATATTGAAGAAGATTTCAGATGGAAAGATCTCCCATGCTCATGGATCAGTAGGAAAAACATAGTAAAAGTGGTCATCTTTCCAAAAGCAATCTACAGATTCAATGCAATTCCCATCACAATGCCAACATACTTCTTTACAGACCTTGAAAAAACAATTCTCAACTTCATATAGAAACACAAAAACCCCAAATAGCTAAGACAATCCGACACAATAAAATATCTTCTGGAGCTATCTCCATCCCTCATCTCAGGCTCTATTGTAAAGCAGTAGTAATAAAAAACTGCACAGTTCTGGCATAAAAACAGACACGTGGATCAATGAAATTGAATTGAAGATCCAAATATAAATCTACACACCTATGGACACTTGATTTTTGACAGCGAAGTCAAAGCCATACAGCGGGGAAAAGATAGGACCTTCAACAAATGTCTAACTGGATGTCTATGTGTTGAAAATGCAAATAGACCCTTATCAACCTTCACAAAATTTAAGTGCAAGTGGATTATTAATAAATGTGACCTCATGAAACTGAAGCTTCTTTAAGGCAAAGGACACTGTCAACAGAACAAAACAACAGCCTGGGAAAAGATCCCTACTAACCCAACATTGGACCAAGGTCTAATACCCAAAATGTTTAAAGAACTCAAGAAATTTAACACAACCAATCCAAATAATCCAACTAACAAATGGGGTACAGAACTAAACAGAGAATTCTCAAGAAAGGAATATGGAATTTCAGAGAAACACTTAAGGAAATGTTTAATGTCCCTAGTCATCAGGGAAGTATAATCAAAACAACTGCAATTCCACCTTACACCTGTCAACATAGCTAAGATCAAAAACTCAAATGACAACACATGCTGGCAAGGATGTGGTAAAAGAGAACACTCCTCCATTGCTGATGGGAGTACAAACTTGTACAACCTCTTTGGAAATAAGACTGGTGCTTTCTCAGAATATTTGGAATAATGCTACTTCAAGACCTCGCTATACCACTCCTAGGCATATAACTGAAAAAGGCTCCACCATACAACAAGGACATTTGTTCAACTATGTTCACAGATTTATTCATAATAGTCAGAATCTGGAAACAACCTAGATGTTCCTCAACAAAAGACTGGATAAAGAAACTGTGGTACATTTACACAGTGGGATACTACTCAGCTATTAAAAAGAAGGAAATCTTGAAATTTTCAGGCAAATGGATGGAATGAGAAATAATCACGCTGAGTGAGGGAACCCAGACCAGAAAGATACACATGGTATAAACTCATTTTCAAGCAGATATTAGACATGTAATAACAAATAACCACACTGCAATACACAGACCTAAAGAAGCTAAATAACAAGGAGGACCCTGAAGAGAATGCTTAATTCTCATGCAGAAGGGCAAATAGAGTAAACACAGAAGTGGTTGAAGAGAAGGAACAGCAGTTGCTGACACTCACACCCAATCTTTAGGGTGGAGCACAGAGAGAGAGCCAATAAATCTGGGCTGGATGTGTGGGGTCCATCCTGCTCAGATGTAGTTAATAGACTACCCTTGTGAGTCCCATAATATGGGGAGTAGAGGCTAACTCTGACAAGGACCCTGGTGCCCACTCATTGATCACTTCCCCCTTTTAGGGCAGCCTTGCCAGGCCACAGAGGAAGAGGATGCAGGCAGTCCAGATGAGACTTGATAGGCTGAGGTCAGATGTTAGGGGAGGAGGGCTACCCTTTTCTGAGGGCTGGAGGGGAGAGGGGGTATGATGCAAGGGGAGTGGAACCAGGAGATGAGGGAGGAGGCTACCATTGGGATGTAAAGGGAACACATTAAAAATTTAAAAATTCAATAAAGAATGTGATCATCCAAAAATGGAACCTTGTCTTCGTGACTTAATGTGATGTGCATGCATATTATAGCCACACAAGACAGCTTTGCTTTTTAAGAATATGTTGTAAAGTTAGCAACTTTTCATAAGATAGTTTTCACCTTTTCTTGGATGTTTGTTTGAAAAGAAATGAATGTCCTGCACCAAGGAGGACGGACGGAGTAAAAAGAGACAATTCTTTCAATATCAGGAGAAGCGGATTAAAGTGAGATTAGTGTGGCAGATGTGGTTCAGTTGCAAGGGAAGTTAGCTACCATGAAAAAAACCTGGAGTTCAATGTCCAGCACTGAACAAGTAGAGATAAAAATGAGATAGTTACAGACTGATTCAACCATCACTCTGCTAACATCAGAATTTCCATCTCTGAAACTTCATGCCATCTTATCACCATTCATCTTTTTAGAGGATTTTACTGATGCTTTCTCCCTGTGGACAGCACTCATATTTGTTTCATTAAAATTTCTTTAAACAGTTTCTTTGTCATCTGTTCAGAAATTTAAGGAAAATTTATTAGCTGGTATTATGTAAATTGTTCCTGTTCAGTTTTCATCCAGGATAAATTTGTTTTGAATATCTATTATGACAATTATATACAGCCACAGTCTCAACCCTAATGCATTTTTAATAACTTACTTCTGTTGCTAGTGATTTAAAATTCAAATTTCTTTCTACTAAGCTTAAAAAGTATATACCATTTTAAAATTGTTTCATATAAAATTCATTTATACAGTAAGATTTCTCTTATAGTAAACATGTCAAATATGTAAATGAGACCATTAATACTTGTAAGCATACTTTAGACAGGGCATAGCACACAGCTAAAAATGATGAAAAAAAAGTTGTATCCTTATCTTATTTTTTATTAACTCTTGAGTTAGATAAGAAACATTTTGATCACTTGATTCATGGCTATTAAGCATGATTGGGGCTTTTAGAGAACGTCAAAATATCTATTTTCTGGCTTAAATAAGTTATGAATTAACAAACAGAACACATATGAGAAAATTACAATCCATTTTAAGCTTTTCCAAACCCCTCTGTGGCTTACATGATAAAACCTCAAATTCTGAACAAAGGCTTCATGTTCCTTGTCAATCATTGATCATCTTTTCATGTGCCAGGTCTTCCTTGCAGGTATACCAGCACTAATCAAATCAAACTCAAATGCATATACTTTCCTCCCTATAATGCATTTTTCTCCACCATTTTTCTTTGTGCAAAAACAGTGATATTTAAGGAAGTCCCCATATATGAAGTTATTTCTTATTAACTTCTAATTATCAGGTGTGTAATTAACTGTTGCCATTTGTGGATCACTATTCATTACTATTTATAAGTCTTTTCTTCCTATGTTGCAACATTTTAAAACAATAATTAGTTATTATGCATAAGTTCTTTCTATGTCTACCTCTGTATCACTGGGATTACATGGTAGTAAAACCACACCCAGCCCTTTACCTGGGTTCTGAACAAAGTAAGCTTTTTACTGAATTATGTCCCTAGCCCTTCCATAAATCCCTGAAGGTTGTTAACCATTCTTGCCCAACCAACAGGGACAAGAGTGGTTAACAACCTTCAGGCCTTCTGTGATGCATAAATGAGATATGACACACAAATTATTTAGGGATTTATGGAAGGGCTAGGGACACCAGTGGGCAGTATTCACTTATAGAGCAGGTGTAAGGTGTTCAGTGAAAGCAAGTGACCATGGGGTTGTTGTGGGCTTGGATATGAACAACATGGTTAATAATTATGCAGATTATGCTATGATAAAGCCTATGAAATCTGGTTTTAAGTAGAATTCACAAGCTTTTGCTTTGCATATTTCAAGAAATGTCTACGCTCACTTGTAATTCCTAGGAATTGATTAGACAAATAAAAGTATACATATAATTTTGAAAGTACTCATTGATTATCACTGACATTGGTAATAATGTAGGTTAGAACATTCTTGAAAGAGAGAAAGAAAAGGGTTAACAGCACAGGCGGTTTTTTCACGGGACACTGGTTCTGCTCTTTACACCCCCAACTCTATGTAACTCCTGCTCCATTGTATCAGACATCCTCTTCTGCAAAAAGGACTGCAGACATGTGGCACACCCATACATAAAACAAACAAACAAACAAACAAAATTTCTAAAAAGTGAGGTGGGAAGCAGAAAAATAGTACTGCAAAATTTGAAAGATTCCTAAGGAAGGACCATGCAGGACAGAATTCTGGGGGGGGGAAAGAACCTCTAAAATGAGAAAAATAACATCACTATTAGACCACTACAACTCATTCTGGAAATTGTCTCTTCATAAATAGAAAGCTTTACGTACTGTACCATCAAGCTTTCAAAAACACCTATTGCTAATGACTTAGTATATGTGGCAGGTCAAATTTCACTTTCTCATGACAGTACAATGAAGACTAAAGGTGTTATTACCACACATTTTTCTTTATAGCATAGACATTGCTGACCCACAGTTTTAGTAATTTAAGATACTCAGCACAAGTTTTATCTCACTTTTTCCTGTGGTTGACTGGGAGCTGAAATAGGGAGATATGGCTGGTGTTGATCAGAAGAACAGTTAGAGCTTGGCTCCTCGGTGGTGCTATCTGAACTGCCCTGCCTCCTGCTACTTCTCAGCAACCCGATTTTCTCACAGCCACACTCTTGCACCACTTCCATTCTTCTCTTCTTGCTATAGTAGTAATTAACTCCACAACAATAATATTTGCTCAATAATTCATTTTCAGGGTGGCTTTTTTTTTGCTCTTTATTGGTGACAATAATTCACATACTCAAAATGTATTCACTTAAAGTAAACAACTCAGTGTTTTAAATCTGTATAAAATTAGAATGATTATCATCATAAAATAAAACTGCTTCCATATTTCTACTCCTGTTCAAACAGTCCAGACTGTTATATTCTTTGCAGTCCACCTTTGTACTCCCAAGTATACTCTATCACCCCATAAATCCACATAACTAATAATATCATTTTGTTACTATAAATCCATAAGAATCCATTATAGAGAGGTTTGATTTAAGTCTGACTTGTTTAATTCTGGCTAGTAAGTCTGATAGTCATCTGGTATTTTGTATGTAAGAAAGATTTTATTTTATATTCTTCTTTAGAATGTCAGAGACTTTATATTATTCCACAATTGCTATTACAAATGAACATTCCTACACATGTGCTTGTGTGAAACTGGTTTTCACTTTCATTGCATAAACTTCTAAAAGTTTAGTTTCCTGGTTAGGTATAACATTTTTAGTAAAACTGTGCAATATTGTTGCACAATTTCATAATTTATTTACTGTGCCTCTTAACCACCTTACATTTTAGTTACTTCCAGAGTTTTCCTTTGACCATTTTAATGAGTATAAAATTTATTTCCCTCTAGATTTGGTCTTGATAGATCACTAAGGATGTATCCCCATTTCATGCATCTATCTTCTGTTTCTGTGTATTTTAATGTTGTGAGGTATTTGTTCACAAGTTCACAACTTATGTCTATTTTTAAATACTGGATTGCATATCTTCTTGAGTTGTGAAATTTACATAGCCTTGATAGATATGTTTTATGACATTGTTTCTAGTCAGTAACATGCATTTTCAACTAAAAAATTGAGTTATTTGAAGGGAAAATATTTTAAATTTCGATGCAGTTTAAATTGAATTTTAAAGAATACTCCATTGTATTAAGATACTTTACTTGAGCCATTTTGCTAATAAAACAATTTTCTCTAGTGCTTAATTCTGTCTATTTTACACTTTTATTGTTTAGGTTAGAACAGTGATTGGCTTTAAGTTTATAATGTTTGTAGTGTGAATAGTGTGGTTATTACTTAACATTCAGTAGATTGTTGTGAAAAGATAGAAAAGTTGTTTTTCAACCCTGGCTACTCGGTACCTTCTGAGATGGCCCCAGGGCTGTTCTATACTTTCTGAGAAAAACACTCATACCTGTCCAGAACACCTGACAGCACATGATGTCCCGAGCTGAGCTCTTGCCCCCTCAGGGATAAAATAACTAGTAACCAATAATTTTAAAGGGCATTCTTAAGAACCAGTCATGATCCAACAACTCTGCTTAACCACCAATTCTGCTTCTGCAGGAGTATAACAGACCCAGGCTTTGCTTATTCGGGGTCTCCAGCTCAATATAGCTTGGCAGACCCCGTCGCGATGGAACAATAAAGCATCCCTTGCTGTTTGCATCGGACTGGACTCTCGTGTCTCATTGGGCTCTGGGAAGTAGGACCTAGCCCCCAGGTGTTACAGTTGAAAGATTTTCCCTATTGACTTGTCTTTATTGACTAATTGAACTGATCACCTAGATTTGGGTTTGCTGCTTACCTGTTTTATTAACTTCCATTGAGCTATACTTAAAACCCCGTACTTAAATAGCACGACCATGATTTCTGTAGTTTTAACAACTTTAATATTTCCAACTTTATTATTCTTTAATTGTAGGAGGAACTAGATCTAACTCCAGCAGGTACAGGCCTTCTTGGCAACACGCATGTGCAGAAGGGGGCCTTCATGAAGCGTGGGCCTGAGACCGACCTGAACATGCCTCAGATGCCCACAGACTGACTGCCCCCAGGCTGGAGACACCATGATGAAAACCAAGGAGAAGGAGCCACATGAGCAGCAATCAGTTTGGTAGCCAACGGGACACAGGGAGGAGGGTATAAAGGCATGACCTATTTCAGCAATAAATGCGTCTGCTTCTGCCTCTTGCCAGAGTCCCAGAGGTTGGGCCCTTGACTCTGTGCCAGCTTAACTCTGCCCCCAAGGGTCCTGGGCATGGGTCCCAGCAACACATACTGTTAAGCTTGCTTTGGTTAATTTGTTATATACATTTCCATATTAACTAATGCAATCAGTATTCAGAAAAATAACCTAATTTTAAATTTACAATTATATGGGCTAAAGCAGGCATGATGACACACACCTTTAATTCCAGCACTTGGGAAGCAGCGGTAGGCGGGTCTATGTGAGTTCGATACCAGCCTGATGTACAAAGGGAGTCAAAGACAGCCAGGGTTCAAAAATAAATAAAGAAATAAAAATTAAAATTAAAAAGTGCGATATCTATCGATTCTGAGAAAATGACAGCTTAAATATTTCATCATATATACAAATTATTTCCTTCATTTTGTTACTTTCCATAATTTTCATCAGAGAGGATTTTATGTATGATTTTATAAATTCACTCATTATTATTTGTTGGCACTATTGTTGTTTGAGTTTTTTAACAATGTAATTTCCCAAGTGTCATCTGACACTGTGAAAAAATGCAATCTATTTTACATTTTAAATTTTCCATGCCTATTGCTCACTGAATTTATTCATTATGGTATTTCTAGTTTAACAAACATTTACAACAAATAATTATGTCATCTAAGAATAGAAAGTATTTTTCCTTTTCTTTTGGAAGTTCTTTTCCAAGTTGTTGAAGCTTGCTGTAGTTTTGGTTTATTGATGGCTATATATAAACAATGCAGGTTAAAATTTGACAAATGCCTTTTTCTGTATCTGTAAATGTCCTGTGATATTTTTATCTTTTATTTCTTATTATTCCATTAAATTTCAGACAAAACTATTTACTATTTCTCTAATAAACTATATTTTATGGTGGTATTGTTTCATATATTTCTAATTAGATTTGTTAATAGTATGCTAAGAAATTTTGGGATTTATAGACAATGTTGGTAGTTTTCTTTCAAAGAATTTGTCTTGTTTGGCATTTGGATACTACTAAGAAAGTGAATTAGAAAAATAAAAAATAGGGCATTGATTTTGAAGTGGGTCATGGACGAGGTCAGAAGGAAGGCTGCTGCTGGGAGTGCTAGAGAGTGGAAGAGAAGGTGGTGAAGAGTGAAAGTGATAGGGTCCCATCTCAATTAAACATATAAATAGAAAGAAAAAATAAAATCATGGTAAAAGAAAACAGTTAAGTAAAATATAAAATGTAAGACTCTTGTTGGGCAGTTCAGACGTTCTGTCACTTCAGGCTTCCTGTCTGTGGTGAAATGTGCTTCAGGATTTAGGCAAAACACTGACGGCTTAGCTATGAGGTGATCCCAGGGGCAGGGCATCACTTCCGCCCCTGAGCCCACAGCTGACCTCAGTAGAAAGGGGGACAGTTTGTTTTGGCAGCTCATTAGATTCTCCTTTACAAGCAAGCTGCTTTTTTTTTTTCAGACACAAAGGTTATACCTATTTTATTTTATATTTTGATGTTTGTTGGAACATTATAAAGTAAGGCATTACTGATGATGCAATGGAAAGAGAAATAGGCACTTGGATACAGTGGTCATATGATACGCTTTCCTATTTAAACCCTTTCATATATTTCTATCACTTGTGCAATATATGTCAGTTTTTTTTTAATCTTTCCCCATATTTTGGCCCCAAAAGTCTTTTGCTCTTTAGGCATACTGATGTCTCAACCTCAATTTCTTGTTCCAGGTGTTTTTTTCTTTGTTTATGAAATGATATTAAGGGCTGCTGCTTCTAATGGTTCATATTAGACACTTAAAGATTAGTGGTTTATCTTTTATTCTGATTTAATTTACAATTAAAAATACTTTATTTCCATAGCACTTCCCTAGTTATTTAAGCTTGTGGCCAGTGGTAAACAGAGGTAGTGTTTCATAATTTTTCTCTGTGTTCCTATTGCAGAGAATAATACTACATGCATAACAAGGTCTAGGAAATGGGTTACACAATGAACTGAATTCTAGGTCAGGCTGATGTAATGGTAACTCAAAGACTGGTATTTTCTTTAAAGCTAACTGTTCATAGTAAAAGTGAAGAGATGTCCAATGACAAGTATGCAAGACAAACCACAGCGAGTGTGTTCTTTGTCCCTGAGAGTTTCTTAGAGAGTGTGTGATTGCCACTGTAGTATAAAAAGAGATTAAAGTTGGAAATGTCACTTAAACACGGGGAGTGTCAGGTGAGGCAATGCGTGACTGTAATTTCAGTTCCTGAATATCTGAATTGAGAGGATGCTAAGTTCATAACCAGCCTGAGCTGTGTGGCAAAACCTGCTCTTAAAAATAAATGATGGCCTACTCCTAGGTGAAGACTGGGCAATTAATGATTGCTAAGAAGGAAGAACTCAGTCTGTTCCAGGAATAACCTGCTAATTCATCCAATCCCCAAAAGGTATCCTTAATCACAAATACATATGAGCAACACTAAAAGAATTCAGCATATGGCTACATATATGTGACAATAATATTAAGGAACAAGAGACCACGAAAAATAAGCAAATAAAACCAAACAACAACAAGAAGATGAGCAAGACCTAAGCAGAACCTATTTAGATGCATTTTAGAGATGACCACTTTGCAGTAAGCAGTGGAGACACCACTACCACAAGTTTCATTGTTCAAGTGTAGTCTTTGCTAAAAACTTGCTTGAATTCCAAATTATGGGAAATGAATAATTCTCTAGCTCTCCTTGCTACATTATATATATTTGCATTTTGCCTACAGTAAAAGTCAAGCTTTTAGGGGAAGTAATAGCTTTGTCTTAATGCAACCTTACATCTCCAGCCACAGTAGTGTACCTAGACTAGAGTATCCAAATTACCAGTCTACATAGGTAGTTGAAATCCTAGAACAGATGCATTTTTCATGTAAAACGTTGCTCAGTTCGAGAATAAAATAATGCCTTGTTAATCATTTTGTCCATTTTGTTTGGGAGGAAAAAAGCTGTTGTGGTGACTAGAGAGTTTGCGTTAGCGAGTGGCACCGCTGGGTGGGCAGGGTGCACTAGTCACTCTTCTACTGATTTGAAATGCACCATGTCTCTTATAGAGGGAAGAGTTTCTTTGGGCTTATGAATCCAAAGGGATTAGAGTCCATGACAACAGAACAGAGACATGGTGGATAGAAATGGAAGCAAAAGCTTACATCTTGAACTCCAAGCAAAAAGCAGAGGAAGTGAATTGGAAATGGTAAAAGTCTTTATACTCTCAAAGTCTGCCTCCAAGGACATATCTCTTCCAACAAGGCCACACTAAGTCTCTGTCTTAGGGTTTCTGTTGCTGGGAAGAGACAACACGAACATGGGAATTCTTATAATGAAAAACATTGGCTTAAAGTTCATAGGTTTACTCCATTATCATCATAGTGGGTACCATTTTCATTTAAACAAAATCCCAAAATACTGCCACCAGCTGAGGCCCAAGTATTCAAAAGGCCAAGAGTACAGGGTTATATCATCCTAACCACCACCCATAGCTCTGACCAGGGTTTCATGAAAGAGAATACGTTTAGTCTCCCCACTTTTTCTTGTAAAGAAAATGTGAGTTGGGTATGATGGTCCAAATCTGTGATTTCTGCAATTGGAAGCCTGAGACAGTAAGATTGCCATGTATTTGAGACTGGCCTGGGCTAAATACTGAGGCTCTTTCTGAAAGCATGAAAATAAACATCATGGCATTATATTTATTTCACAGTTTGGGAATTCCTCATAAGTCAGCTTTATAGATATTTAAGAACATATCTGATCACCATGAGTCCCAATATCAGTGAAAATTTTAAATGCAAATACTTTCTTCTATGATCAAATCAGGCATAATTATGTCGGCCACTTTATGGTATTATATCTCAAGTTACCATTACAGACATGCAACATAATGTTAAGTCCATTTGCTCATGAGGAAACCGAATGTCTACCAGCTGGTAAATTACTAACAGAAAACCAAACTTGCTATTTCTGGCAGTAAATCTATATTAATCTATAAGAAACCTCAAGAGAGTTACAGCAACTCTACCTTTGCACTATCTCATCAGATTTAGATATAATTTACATGGTTGTTAGTTTTTTTTTTAATTTTTAACTTTTTGATTTTTTGAGACAGGTTTTCTCTGTGTAGCCTTGCCTGTCCTGGACTTGCTTTGTAGACCAGGCTGGCTTTGAATTCAGAGATCCATTGGCCTCTGCCTCGCTCCCAGAGGTCTGGATTTAAAGGCATGTACCTCCGTGGCCAACTCTAGTTATTTTATGCTTGGATTAATAGGACGTTAATATCAAATAACATATACTTAATAGGATAGGGTAAAGAAAAACTGAATATCATGTAAAATAAAATACCACAAATTCATTATATGATCTGAGGCAACTATTTCTCTGTGAGTCACTGAGTAAATTGCTAATGCGGAATTAGAGTTGGTATTAAATTTATTCAGGCATTGATAAGCAGGCTATACAATCCCACAGTTCTGGGTAGAGTAGGTTGAAATTATCACCAAAGAAAAGATCAGGCCACGTGTCTATGGCTGTTTAAATATCATTCATATCCTTTTTAAAAAAGTTATTAGAAAACTGATATTTCTTAATTCTTTTGGTACCTTTTATTTTTATTTTCATTATGTTAGAAAACTGATATTTCATTCCTGGAATTTATACAGCATCTACCTATCAGCATACTTGATGACCATTTTTTGCTAATGTGCTGAGTAAACAGCTAATGCTATCCATATTAACAGAATCATTAATACTGCTAAAGCTGGTCTGATAAATGTTATTTCCTAAACACTGCCCATAGTTTAAATCAGAGAAGCAGATGCACAGTTAACCTGAGCAGAGCAAAAGCGCCCACTCAGCACCTCGGAAAGGGTTGCGCTGAGTTATAACTTACCTCATTCTGCAAAGTTGCCATAAAAATGAGCCTTTCGTTTTGCAGAAGTATAGCGATGGGATTTACAGCAGATGATTTAGATAAGGAAGAAAAATAACTTTTAAATTTTATCAGAACAGGAGCATTTGATCCTGGTCTTGAATTTTTCCCTCTGTAGATTTCATCCATCAAAGAAATGTCTCCACAAGTTGTCAAGAGCCCAGTTGTTCCCCAGGGATCTCTATGTGTGTGACTTACCTTGTGAAAGTTTCTGAAATAAGCTGCCTTTTCATCTGGAAATTTTTCTAGTCTTCTTGGTCCCTTGCTAGAAGCCTTCTTAAAAACCAACCAGCATCTTCTGAAAATCTGAAAGCAAATAAGGAATCTGATTATCCATCATTTCCTATGAGTTTAGTAGCATTTGGGGTTTTATGTATTCAGCCAATCAGTTTGTAAAACTCCATTTACTTCATAAAGCAACTTTTAAAAGGGGAAGTGTGTGACTTATAGAAATTGGAGCACAATTTTAAAACATAATGTACCATGAAAATCCAATGTGTCTATATGTTCTTCGAATATATTAAACATTTATTATGTAAAATACAATACATGTTAAATTTTCTTTACACATCAATCCTGATAACTGCTATTTTAAGCAGGTACTGTTATTTTCATTTCATGATTAACATAAGAGACAGGTCAAGGCTTAAACACATATCTTTCTGAATCTTTGGTTTTATCTTTTAAAATGACATTAATTATGTAAGCTGAGTTTATCGTTTTGGACTGTGTTTTTACTTTTAGAAATAGTCAAAACAAACTTTAAGGTTGGTATCTCCTTTTTACTGTATAATATCATATAGTCTCCATAGCTTGATGAAAAGAAAAGTGGTAAAATGCATTTTTCCTTTCTAGTAATTGAACATGTTTGGTAATTCAAAATGGCCATAGATTTTTAATTTCTAAGTTTAGCTTGTTCTATTTCCTGGAGTAAATTTATCCACTACAATGAGGAGAGATTTCATCAAAGGCAATTTCAGAATCTTAGTCACTGTGTTTCCATTCTGTGTCTTTATTCAAAGTGCAAAATTGTTACAATCCTTTTTTCTGCTAGTAGAAGACAGTGTAATTCTTTCAAATTAATCCCATGAACATTGTTTCTTACTCATTGAAAGATTGTTTTCCATATTAAAAAGCACTCTCAGAGCAAAAGACTTTTTCCACTAAAAGCAAAATAGGTAGAATAACAGTGTGAACTGCTCCTGCTACTGAGACACACCCAAACTCTGGGGTGGAACACAGGGAGTCTTATGGAAGAGTTGAGGGATAGAAGGACCTGGAGCCAACAAATCCAGGTGGGGGTAGGGGGTGCTGCAGAGTCTGATGCACCATCAAAGACCATGCATGGTGAGGACCTAGACCCCTGCACAGATGTAGTCTATAGGCAGCACAGTTTCTTTGTGGGTCCAATAATATGGGGAGTAGGGGCTACCTCTGAGATGGACTCTGGTGCCCACTCACTGATCACTTCCTCCTGGTGGGGCAGCCTTGCCAGGCCACACAGGAAGAGGATGCAAGCAGTCCAGATGAGACTTGATAGGCTGAGGTCAGATGATAGGGGAGGAGGGCTCTCCCTTTCTGAGCACTAGGGAAGGGGGTAGGGAGTGAGGGGGGGGTGGGACTGGGAGGAGATTAGGGAGGGGACTACAGTCAGGATGTAAGGTGAACAAATTAAAATTTAATAAAAAAAAAAGAAAAAAAGCTGAGACATCATCTTGGTATATTGGTCTTATTCAGATAGAAAGCGAGATTTGACTCAGGGATGTCTCCCTTTTCCGTTATTTTTCTTTCATAGATATGGAGATAGGGGTTGAAAAGAAAGGAGGAGGAATATAGAAATACATAGAGATGATAGGACAAAAAATAGATTATTGAATCTACTCCTCAACTTAAGACCTTAATTTTTACTCACAAATAAGGCTATTTTTAATTCATTGACATAGATTTTTATATTGATGCAAAATAAGTTTAATTTTGGTACATTGATATAGAATTCAAATTTAAAATTATTATTCACACACATTAGATATATTTCTTCTATAATATGAGACATTATATCCATAGAACTCGATTATAATGTTTACTTCCAAAACTTTGAAAGTGCTATTTCAAGCTGTTTAGAATAATTAAGTAATACAAATTAATTGTTATTTGATCAAATCGTGGCCATATCAATTACTAGTCTATTTTTATCACAAGGTTATACATCCTAGGTTTAACAGAAAGATATGATTCTATAGATATATAAGGCTTCAAATGCATCAAATAGCCACTAGGCAAAATGTCCTCATTTCTGCCACAGACAGAATTCTGCCTAAAAATGAGCAAACTTGGGTGCAGGTAGATTCCCAGCCAAACTCTGCCGAGACTGGGTAAGCAAGTACTCAACAGTTTCTGCCTCACAATTATGTTTGTCAAATATACTGGACCAAAAGCTGAAGATGATGCTCCAAGGTTATAAAGAGTTTCGGGTGACTGTTCAGTCAGCAGACTGTCTCTGTCATCTTCTCATTTGGGAAGTTGCTAACCTGCACTTCCAGTTTACTCAGGTAATTAATTTTATTCCTTCTCAAGTCTCTGATGGGATTGAAGACCAGATAGTTTAGTTTTACAGTTAAGCTTGTTTAGTGGGCAGGATGATTTTAGGTCTAGATAGATGTTTTAAGTAGATAGACATGAGATATTAAAGATAGTGATTTACATTCAGAATTTTAGACTCACCAAGACGTTTTCTTCAAGGTTGCCAAAAACAAATAGCCAAAACACTATGAATGTAACATTTACATAATTCCTGATAGTTTCATGTTTCTTCTTGCTCTATGTACTTTATTGTCTTTATGTGTAAGAATATAAATGCATATGTATAAAATAAAATATAAAACATAAAAAATACATCAAGTATAATGTTGAGCTTCAAGCTCACAATAACATGTCTGCTCATCTCTGGTTTAGATACACCTTCCTTATCAAAGGGCTAGTAGCCATAAACTTGTAAAGGAAGAACTGCTCAATTTAGAACTATTGGTGTTCTTTGACACATTGTGTTTAGCACATGACACCGTCCTGGACCTTTGTTGGACCTTTATCAATTCCCACTTCCAAAATGAAACCATGTTACTGATTACAATATAGAATCAGCATATGATTTGTTCAGCTTTAATGAATGAATTTTAGTCTTTTTTATCCTATTGATTTCTCTTTCTCATCTGTCATTCTCTTGCTAAAACCTCTCTCCTAAACAAGTCCCCCTTCTATTTTTGTCTTCTTAAATGTTAAACTCATTAAGCTTAATTAGTTTCCTTCCTCAGCATGGGTGGGAAGTTATTTACTGTTGCAAGGGCAAATTACCAATGGCTGTGGCAGTGAAAGAAAATGGCACCCTCTCCCTCTGAGAACCATACACTGTTAGTCATCCCTCAGGTAGACATAACCCAATGCTAACATGTAAGAAGAGATGGGTAGGTTGGAGGGAACTGGTCACTCTTTTGTATTTATATCACAGCTCTTTTATTTACTCATCACACAACTATGGCAGGTTACATGGTGATCAGCTAACAAAAAAGGGTGATGCACAGAGTTGAGGTATTTAACAAGCCAGGCCAGAGTTTCAAGTGTGCAGAAAATTCTCCGCAAGGCTCTGCCCTTCTGTTTGGTTGCTTTATCTTACAGACTAGGTGCTATCTGTTACACATGGCAAAGCTCTACATAATTACCCTCTTTTTTTTTTCTTTTTACTCTAGGAGTCTCAATTCTAAGACATATTCAAGAAAAATAGTCAAGAACACAAATATTATGTATTATCTTAACATTTAAACATTTCAAACAGTACATAGAATATAATATTAATGATTTCCCAAGCACGGTCTCTGGATTTAACAAAATGCTAGAAATTCAAATTTTAGACCGTCCATCAACCCCTCCTAGGCATGTGTAGGAGATGTAAACATGTTTTTGTCTGACCCCAAGTGTGAGATGTGAAAGACTTGTGAGAGGGCATGGTGCTTGTCTGCTCGAAAGGGAACTGCCTCATGGGAGGACACAGTCTTTGCCAGTTGCAAAACATCCTGTGTGGACTAGGGGAGAGTATAAATCGTCCAAATAACACAGATCAGTCATGTTTGCATCACTTCACATGGCTTGGCTTTTCATCTTTTGCTTTGAGGGTTGCTCCTAGAGGTCACCTTGAGGTTCTGCGTTCCAGCTGCTGCAGCTGTGTTCACTTTTCTAAAATGTCTGGTTTGCTATTTAATGGGTCTTCTGGAATCCTGATACTAAGAGTGGAATCGTCCTAAGGAGCTGAGTCTAAAAAGGCCTCTTCTCCTTTTCCTGTGAACCGTCTTTCTGTCCTAACCAGGTGGGTTGGAAGGGAGATAGAGACATTAAAGAACACCAAGTAAAGTCTCTTTTAAAAAGGTAAAAGTCCACAGGCACGTGCCCTTAAATTAGTCGGGGGAAAAAACAATGATTCAAGTTTAGGATTAATATTAAAGTAAAAAGAAGCTAAATATGTTCACTTAATCCCACTGTTAGAATTAGTAATACAAAACAGCCTTGATTAACACATCTGAAAAACATCAGATTTATCCATACTCTGTTATAAAAACTGGCTTGCAAAAATACAGCTTTAAAGGCCTCACATGATTCTGATCATTAAATAAATTAATATGTATGACCAATCAACACAAAATGTTCCACTGAATACAAATATTACCTCCTGCTAATATTTCATGATGTTTCAAATATTGCTGAGCACAGTACCTGTACATGCTTACATACAGCAACGTAACTAAGAACGAAAAGAGACACAAAATGTATCCTCTTCTTAAAATTACTCTCTCTACAATATAACATAAAATAATTTTGTGCTAAAAATCATTTTGTTTAGGCTTTAATCATACTATTGTATTAACATTTAGAACATTATGTTGCAAACCTAAGAGTATAGACAACTCTCATGTGAGGCTTTTATAATAATTAAATATATTGTCTCAAATAATATACTTAAGCTTATCTTTGACTTTAAGTTTCTATTCATATATTCATGTTTATTTACTTCAAAACCTCTCCATTTAGATTAAAGAGATGTCATGCAGAAAAAAACTGCAATTGAAGAGTCATATATCATCCTATCAAAATAAAATGGTGGTGTTTGGGTGCTGAGTTCTGTCTCTGTGAAGTTTATACAGTGAAGCCAATGTGATGTTATCTGGAGATACAACCGTGTTAAATGCCTTTATGGAGCTCAGCTTGATTAGCGCGTTTGTGAGAACAGTCATAATCAGCGTGCAAGCATATAGTAAGAACCCATAGTCTAGACGGCAGAAAAAGCCCTCCCCAGCACCCAAGCACATGGGCAGCCCATCTCCAATGTGCATCCTTCAGAACGGATAAAAAATGGATTCTGTGGCTCAAGCCATCTAATGTGTGATACTCTATATGGTAGCTTAGGCTTATCAACACAGATACCATAAATAAATGTATAGATAGATGAGTGATAGATTATAGACAATAGTTTAGATTGATTGATTGATGATGGATAGATAGATAGATGATAGATAAATATAAACAGATAAATAGAAGATAGATATAAACAGATATATAAATAGATGATAGGTAGATGATAGACAATAAATAGTTTAGCTAGATGATAGATAAATATAAATAGGTGCATAAATAGATTATTTATAGCAATGATAGGATAATGCTTATGACAGTAGTTGATTTAACAATATTGTGGAAGTGAAAGTCATTGCCATGGATCTAAGCAGAAATTTAACTGGTCATAAGCAACAAATACAAATAGCATGTGCAAGTTGTGATGTATATAGATTATAAATACTTATCCTGGTTTTCAAGAATGCATTAAGAATCTTTTCTTGAAGGAAATTGAGATGCAAATCTTTGGTAACACTATTTTTGTTCTTTCATACTGAGAAATATTTTCCCCTGTACTGTTGGTCACTATTGCTCACATCTTGGTATCATCATAATAGCAAATAAAACTTTAACATATTCATAGAAATCCACATAGCTGCAGACATTACAATGATCGTTTTGTACTACTATAGTTGGTTTAAGAAGTGAGTTGAAAGGAGGCAGAAAGTCTCAAAGTTGTTTAAGCATTCATTATTATTACAGGACAAGTGATTAGCATAATAGATTTAATTATTTTGATAATGTTTTGTCCTTTGGCTAGTATGTCATTAACAGAGGCAAACAACTACATATAAATGAGCCAGATTTTTAAAGGTTTCATAGAAATAAACTGTTTTCCAAGTTAAAAGACCTACCACTTACTTTTGGAGGGATTTAAGTTTTAAACAGCTTCCAAAATCAAAGCATTAAGTTTCCATATATTTAACCCAGTTTCTAATATTAAAGCCCTAAAGAAACTTATGTTGTTTTTCAAACTGAAGATATTCACCTTGGCAAAATACCAAAAAAATTTGTTAAAACCAAGTTAAACAATTTTT
This sequence comes from Acomys minous, assembly GCF_964271855.1. NCBI lineage: Eukaryota > Metazoa > Chordata > Mammalia > Rodentia > Muridae > Acomys > Acomys minous. The sequence goes on along the minus strand of NC_140486.1, from coordinate 457,328 downwards.
TTTCAGAATTTAGCTCTATTTTTTATTTTTTTAGCTCTATATTTTAATCCTGTTCTGTTTCAGGAACCAAATCCACATTACAAAACTCCAGTCTGTGATATTTCTTAGACATTTCGTTGTTGTATAGTTTTTTTTTAACAACCTTGAAAGTTTTGAAGTTCACTAGTCAACTATTTTCTACAAAATAATTTTAATTTCTGTTTGTCTTATTATTTTTGATACCTAAAAGGCTAAGAAAAATTTGACAGCAATGCCATTAAAAATATAATTTATTGGGAAAATAATATGAACAAATCATTGTTATGTACTAGTTATTTTTAATATAATTCTAATTGAAAATTGAAAAATAACTTAAAATGTTGATTTATTTCCTCCTTAGTCATAATTTTTCTAAGTTTAAATAAGCAAATAATAACTAAGATATGAAGTATGAAGATATTTCATGTGTCACCTGCTGATTAATGTGAAGCAAAATAAAATATGAGTCAGGAACTAAATGCCTCCTACACAACAGGAGCAGGAAGCTAATGGGAAGAAGATATCTTCCCTTTGATCTTTTCATCAAAGCAGCTCTCGTAAGTCTACCACAACAGTGAACTGTTGGCCCGAGAACTGGTGCTTTAAATGAGTATGTTGGAAGAATTTTCAGATATGAGCAACAAAAGCAAAAGACTGTTGGAACTAGAAAATAACTTATAGGAGGGAAAAAAAGACCTATATGTAAAAGAAAAGTTTTATTTTACTTTTAAATGAAAGGTTTAAAACCCTTTTACGAGATGTTTTTGCATCCCATGAGAACGAGCATCAATTAATGACCTCCCGAGTCCTTTGTGGAAACCAGGGGTTTGACTGTTCTCTTGCATCTTAATGGCGTAGATAGTTTTGGTTTGGGCTGCTTAGTGAGAAAATGTATTGCTTGGAGACAGCCTCCTTGCAAAGCCTCTGTCCCTTAGCAGTTGACATTTCTGCAGGCTCCACCTTGGTTTAGGGAATGCTGCCCCCTCTATCTTGGAATAAGAAATGAGAATTTCACCTCCTCTTTCAGAAACCCATTCAAACAAGCTGGTTGCCTCCACAACCTGGCTAAAAGGTGACCTCAGGGTCTCCTTACAGAAAATGTTTTTTGCTGCCAGAACTCTACAGTCCCATGAAGCACCAACTGGCCCATTCTTTGTTTCCAATGAGTCAGTCAGGTGGCCAGCTTGCCGTAATTACATATCTTTTGCATCAGATGAAAACACATTTTACCACATGGCATTTTTTTCCTTTTAGCATTTTCAACAATCCAAGGTGATTTTATATAAAACATTCTTTTTCTCATTCTGACTACCAGGAAACAGTAAATGGCAGATATTTTGGCTTTAGTTCATACCTGTAATTATATTGTATAGCAAGAACTCATTCACAAGTTTAACATAATCAATGTTAGATTTAATAGATCTATTCAATCACAAGCCATTGACCTAATGAGCATGTCAAATAGTATTTCAGTACTTGAAAGAATTTCTGAGTATAGGAATTGTCAAAGTTGACAGTTTGTTGCAGTAAAGAATTTATAGAACCTTGATCTAGGGATTCAATATTTATAATGGCACATCTGAATGGCTTCTTTTTGTATTCTCTCCTGAAAGCAAGTCCTTCTCCCTCTACATACACACAAACATATACACACAAGAACACACATAAATGACACAATGACATATAATATTTTTTTATTCAAAACTGTGTATATGGTTGACATAAAAAAGCAAATATGCAAAGCCTACCTTGAAATAGGTATGACAAAATTATGCTATGAGTAACTTCCTTCAGCAAGTGGAAGATCTTTGTCCTACAACCGAAGGTCACTTGTGTGTATGAAAAGTAACAATCATATTTAAATAAGTCTACTCATCTGCTGGATTTAGAGTTATTATATTTAATATGAAAGTCTCACTACTGATTTATACCTAATTGCTTTTATGCATCTTTTAATACAAGAAACCCACTCATTTATCATCTAACTTTCCATCCATCTGTTCTTTCAGGTAAATCTTGTGAGATCTAGATTTCATAGATATGGTTTAGTAATCGAATGAGCCTAACAACAACGACGACGACAACAACAACAACAACAACAACAACAAAAAAAGCCCAAATGTCACTTCTTATAGACATATTTCTTGCATAGTGGAACTTAAACTTGAATTGTCAGGCAGGTGGTGTCTGATAAATAAATGCAGTTGTATGTAGCTAAGCACCAGGTGTGAATGCCAGACCTGGTGGGGAAGGCGCACCCACATTCACCAGGAGAATGAGTGATACATACACCTTGAGGATGCTTTTGAATGAGACCACTGAGATGAAAATGTCCTAATCGGCTAAAAAGAAGAAATTTAAGATGGACTAACATAGATTAAGGTGGACTTAAATTAGAGTTGTGACATCTTAGGCATATTTACTCTCAATTTTTTCAACTGAGATGTCTGTGTATTCACCTTATAAATTGGAGCAAGAATTACAGCCACCCCTTGTTTCTTGATATTCCATGACCCTTTCTTTACAATAAAAGCTTATGCCTTTCTCCAACAATCAAAAACTGTTGTCTAAACCATAGAAAAGATGCCAGTCAATAGTACCGCTGCATAATAGCAAGATGGCTTGAATTCTCGGTTTCCCAGCTTGAAATTCTAATAGCTCTAAACAAATTGAACCCTTCTTCATTCTAATCTAGATAGTTTGAATCTTGCCTGAATATTGGGATTTTCCCAACTACTCCAAGAGCTGAAATAGACACAAGGAGTGAACAGGGAAACCAGAGCTAGGGAGAAATAATTTGCAGTTGTGGGGGTGGCTAATGACAAGGACTGGTCTTCTGCTCCTGTATGATGTCATTGGAACCCTGAGTAATGGTAAAGCTTATATGATAACAAAGAAGCTACTGTACCAGAATTCCCATAAAAAAAACATTGGGATAAGCTATACAATCAGAGAGAGAGAGACACCCAGCAGAATGTATAAAAATGTCTGAATTTTTAAACATTTATATATGTAGCTTCCACATCTTAAATTTAAAAGAAACTGACAAAAGCCTAAAAATTAGACTAACATTTTAAAATTCACTATTTGCAAGAACTATATATTCCCTTTTTAAAATACAAAGCATAGTATCTCTCCTTAAACAAGAGTTACAATGCTAGCTGAGTAAAATGTCTGCTCTTTAAAAAATACCTATTTTTATGTGCATATATACATATCTGCATGTTAGTTGCATATATTCATGTAGGTGTACATGCTGGCAAGAAGAGGGTGTTACCGGCATATGGGCTACACAATATGGGTGCTGGGAACCAAATCAAGTCTCCTGAAAGAGAAGTAAGTGTTCTTAACCACTGAGCCAATTCTCAAGACTACCCCCATTACTTCTTTTAAAAGCATGTTACTCATCTTCTCACAATGATGCCATGGAGTTTCAGTCACAGGAGTTAGGTTAATTCATCACAAAATATTAAATACTTTGTAAATAAAACCTTAGTAAAGGCAGATATGATTGTATGTCAATGACCCACAATAGAAAAAACAAACATTACACTAAAGCATAATAAGAAAAGAAAAGGAATTGAATTAGCAGAAGACTCATTTTTATATCAGGCATAAATACTCTAAGAAATGAACATAAAGCCATTGATAAGGTGTTTTCTGTACACATGGATCCAAATCAAGCATTTCTAGAATAAGTAAAAAGACTCCGAGATTTTTAAAAGACTATCCAGTTCAAGAAAGGGCAGGAGGGAGGAATGGGAGGATGCAAGTGATGGGATAACATTTTAGTTGTAATCTGAATAAATTAATTAAAGAAAAAAGAAGAGGCAGGGTATTTGGTTTGCCACTTATGAAAAGGAATTTTACATATGTGTTGTAAGTTTAAGAAACTGGAAACAACCTAGATGTCCCTCCACTGAGGAATGGATAAAGAAAGTGTGGTACACAATGGAATACTACTCAGCTATTAAAAACAAGGAGGTTTGCAGGCAAATTGATGGAACTAGAGCCATCATCCTGAGTGGGGTGACCCAGACCTAGAAAGACTCATTTATAAGTGGATATTAGCCATATAGTTCAGGATAACCACACCACAGTCCACAGACCCAAAGAAGCTAAGAACAAAGAGGAGCCAAGGGAGGAAGCCTGAACCTCATCCAGAAGGGGAAGAGGGTGAACTGGGTGGGGGTGGGGAGGGGAGCGAGGTGGAGACCAGGTGTAGGGAAGGTGGGGGTGGGAGCACAGGTCTGGGGGAGAGGTGAGAAGCAACGGGTGGCGATCTATGGGACCATCTGGAGACCTGCCATTGCAATCCCTGGGAGGGTATGGGCGAATGCAGCTGAGACTCCTTGTAGAGGGGTACATGGAGACTGAAGTGGTCCACTCTGTAGCCAGGACTTCCAATGGAGGGAGGAGTACACCAACCCACTCACAAAACTCTTTACCCAAAATGTAATCTGTCTACAAGATGTGCAGGGATAATGATGTAACAGAGTTTGAGGAAATGGCCAACTAATGACAGGCCCAACTAGAGACCCACTCCATGTGAGAGAACGAACCCCAGTCACTATGAATGATACTCTGTGATGCTTGCAGACATGGGCCAAGCTAACTGTCCTCTGAGAGGCTCTACAGGTTGAAACAGATGCTGAGACCCACAGGCAAATGTTAGACACAGATATGGGAATCTTGTAGGAGAGCTGGGGCAAAGATAGAGGGACCCAAAGGGGACAAGAGTTCCAGAAGACCAACAGAGAAACTAACCTAAGCCCATGGGGCTCACAGAGATTGAACCACCAACCTAAGTACATGCATGGATTGGACCTAGGTCCACAACACATTGTAACTGATGGGCAACTTGGTCTATATGTGGGTCCCTTAGCAACTGGAAGCTGTCACTGACATGGACACAGTTGCCTGCTATTGGATCACTATCCCCTAGATGGGCAGCTTATGGTCTGGGGGGAAGAGGACTAGGTTAGTCCTAATGCAACATGAAGTGGTGAGGAGGAGTGGGAGCATAGGGGCCAGAATCCAGGGAAGCATCCTTCTCTGAAAAGAAGAGGAGGAAGAAATAGAGGAAGAGGATGGGAAGATGGGACTAGGAGGGGAGGAGGAAAGGGCATGTGATTAGCATGTAAAGGGAATAAGTAAATTAAAGAGAAAAAAGAGAATACCTAAGGCTTGGAACTTGCAGTAATCTAAAGTAGAAGCACAAGGAGACACCTCATTCCTAACAAAACAAAAGAAAAAGGAGAGCAGGCTGCAGCGGAGGCAGTGGGCTCCTCCTTCTAATGGAAGAGTCTGTATAGTGAGTCTGAAGATGCACAGCCAAGGGAAATCTTGTGATGTCTCTAGAAATCTGCATAGACGCTAGTAGTTCTGCTCTGTATTATGTACGCAAGAGAAAAATATATGTGCATTTTACAGCATTTGTGATAGCATTATTCATAGAGGTCTCAAATGCAGACATTATGATTTATGTACACAACTGAACAATTGACACCCTTGAAAGTATATGAACTATTGCCACACAGACAAATCTCAAAATCATCACTGTAATAAAATCCCAGGAAAAGATGATCTGTGAAGCTCTGTATAGTCACATAAATCCTCCAGGTTGCCTAAGCCAAGTTGTGCTGTGTAAGCTGTATTTAGAAATGAGTACCAAGAAGGAGAAAGTGACTTCAATCATTATCACCACAGTGGCTGGTTCATTGGGAGGTACAGATGTGAGAGGAAGGTCCACGTTGGAGTTCTTTCTTCATTACTAGAAACAGTCTGGCTACCTGATGGGATATATACTGATATCTACTCATAGTTGTCTGAATGGAGTTTATGCCATTTTATCAGGTTGTCTTAATTTGCTTGGAGTGTATTGTGAACTTACTCTCCCCACCTCTCCTTAATGTGTGTGTGTGTGTGTGTGTGTGTGTGTGTGTGTGTGTGTGTGTGTGTGTGCGTGTTTATGTGTGCATGTATGCAATGGGTCCATGCACACAAGACAGCCAGAACAGGACACTGGGTGTCTTCCTCTATCCTCCTTACAACTTTGAGACAAGTGTTTCACTGAACCGAATCCTTACTATTTCCCTATCCTAGCTGGCTAGTGAACTTGGAATGCGTCTGTTTCTGCTTGCAATACTGGGTTTACAGATAGTTGCAGCCATGCCTGACTTTTTCTGTCATTCCTGGGGATTCAAACTCAGGTCTTCATCCTTGTTAAGCAAGGGCATTCTTACACACTGAATACCTCCCAAGTCCCTTATGGTTGTTTTTAAAAGTTATAGAAAACCATGTGTTCAAGTTTACAGAAATGTCAATTTACATATTTCAGTTTTCTTTCTTTTGTGGTTCCTATTTCTAAGAAGAAAATAAAGAAAAATAACAGACACAGAGGAACTGATCCTCCTAATATTTTCAGAGAAGCAGATGGCAGTCATTGATAAGTGTGCTAAAAAGGTGTTAGGCTCAACCATTAATTAGGCTGAGCACAGTAGGAAACAGACACCACACAACTTCTGGCTAAGACTCAGGCATCCCAGAAGTACTTATATCTAATGCTATCAAGTTTCTTTTAAAAATCCTGGCAGCTTTAGTTTATGTATTAAAAATCAGTTAACAAAGACTGACTTTGGCTTTGCACTAGTGCCTCTGCAGGGGGACAGGGCGGGACTCTCGCTAAGGAGAGGTTTAGATAAACACCTGCTTGTTAGTGGTTAAAACTCGACTGGGGACTTCACATCAGACCATATATTCTGTATACTTGGCTCATAGAAGGGAAAGTAAAATTAACATATTTAATTCCATCAGTTTGTCAAAGAATGTCAACCCCAGGGCCGTAACTAAAGCTCCCATGTTCTACTGTGTCTCTGTGTCTCCTTTGTAGTCTACCCTATTTGCATATGCATTGTCTTTAATATTAACTGAGATATGCATGTCATATGATTATCTTTTTCTCAATAATTAATTTATTCACTCTTCATCTGATTACAGCCTCTCCCTCCTCTCGCCCTGTCCCACCCTCTCACTCTCTTCCCTTTTTAGCCCCTCCCATTCTCCTCAGGAAAAAAGAGCCTCCGCCCAATACCAACTCACCCCAGCACATCAAGTCAAATCAGGACTAAGCACATCCTCTTGCTTTGAGGCAAGACAAGTAAGCCCAGCTAGGGGAAAGCGATCCAAAAACAGGCAACAGAGACCATGTCAGAGACAGCTCCAACTCCAGTTGCTATGGGCCCCTCATGAAGACCAAGCTGCCCATCAGCTATATATGGGCATGTATGTTCTTTAGTTTGTTCAGTCTCTGTAAGCCCCCATAGGCCTAGGTTAGTTGGCTCTGTTGATCATTTTGTGGAGTTCTTGTTCTCTCCAGGTCCCTCCATCCTTCCCTCAACTCTTCCACAAGACTTCTTGAGTTCATCCTAATATTTGGCTGTGGGTCTCAGCATCTGTTTTGATGTGTGGCTGAGTGTAGCCTCTCAGAGGGCAGCTATGTTATGCTTCAGTCACATATGTCTCTCTGGGTCTGCATTGCTTCACTCAGGATGATCTTTTCTAGTTCCATGCATTTGCCTGCAAATTTCATGATTCCCTTGTTTTTAATAGCTGAGTAGAGAATTTCATTATGTAAATGTACCACAGTTTCTTTATCCATTCTTCAGTTGAGGGACATCTTGGTTGTTTCTAGTTTCTGGCTACTATGAATAAAGCTGCTGTGAATGTAACTGAGGAAATGTTCTCAAGGTGTGGTGCGGCATCTTTTGGGCATATGCCCAGGAGTGATATAGCTGGGTCTTGAGGTAGATTTAAGAAAGTGTCAGATTGATTTTCAGACTGAGTGTCCCAAGTTCACACTCCCACCAACAATGGAGGAATGTTCAGTAATGATGAACATACAGAAAAGAAAACATAATTTACTATTCCTATGTGAAATAGTCATCATTTTCAGTTTTCATACAGGAGTCTGAATATGAGAGCACTGTGTATTCATGATTGTGTGTATGAGTACCACTTTTCCCACAAACACATGTGGAGACTAGATGCTTACTTACTTCAGCCCTTGACCTTAGCCTTGAGAGGATCTCACTAGCCCTGGTGCTGAGCTGGATTACCAGAGACTCCTAGGCCCTGTCTGTATCTGCCCAGAAGCATTAGGGTTTCAGGTAGGCTACTTCACCTGGCCTTTACATGAGTGCTGAGGGACTGAACTCATGCTTATACAGCAAGCAATCTCTTACTGAGCCCCCACCCCAGTCCCGCTAATGTTCAGTCTTGAGGATGTGTGTGGTGGAATTCATCAGATTTGATTTTGTTTTTCAGTTAATAATTTGTACAAGTAACTTTTATTTGCCTGATATAATTGTTGTCTCTAAAGCTCATTGCATCCTTCTGCTAACATAGATCTATCTAGTCCTGGAAGCGTCTAGCCTCTGTACAATCTAATCTAGGCCTAGAATGTTTTCAGCTTCTGAGACTTGCAATAAACTCACTCTTTGTAGTTCTTTCTGAACTCTTAGCTTGCTGGTTTAACTCAGCTGTTCTGGCTCAAACTCCTCTCTATGCTGACTGATTCAAAACTGGCTTCTCTCTTGGCTCTGACTGAATTGCTCTGCTTGGCCTCAAACTAACTCTGACAATCTGTTCTAGTCTTCTGGTTCCTTCTAATTGTCTGGCTCATTCTGTCTTCACATGTGTGTTGTTTGGGCCTCTGGATTCCATGAACTGAACTGGCCAGAACTCAACTGCACTGCCTTTCAATTCACTGACTAGCAAACTGCCTGAACAGTACTCAGAGATCTGCATGCCTTTCCTGAGTGCTAGGATTAAAGGTGTGTACCACCAGGCCTGGACCTAAATTTTCTGTACTTTGAACTTGCTCTGTCTGTCCCAGGCTGGCCTTGAATTTGGAGATTTGCCTCTCTCCTGGGAGTAAAGACATGTCTGTATTCCAGAGTAGCCATGATGCTGGATTAAAATTCCTCTACCACGTTTCAGTATCTTTCCTGCTTAATTGGAGAGCAAAAGCAGTTTCCCTTTCCTGCTTGAAGCAATACAAGTCTTGAAAACACATTGAGATAAGTTAACCTCTTCAATGCAGAATGTTTCTCACAGTCAGCTGGGTTCCCTAAAACACCCAGCCCATTTCCTTGTCCTCTGCTGAGGTCAGAGTAGCTACAGTAGTTCAGAAGCCACTGGAAGCACCAGGACTTGAAATTTTCAATGTCATGTGATACAAGATGGACAGTCATGGTGTTCAGGTGTTGGCTGCTCAAGAGAAAGTGGAGAGGTGATCTGTGTAAAAAGACTTGGAATTTTTCAAAAAGTACCAATTGTCTAAAGTCCAGTAAAATGTTTTTATTGATTAAAAATGTGTTGTGGATGAACACTTACTTGTGCTGATATTTTGAAATCATAATTTAAAATGTTAATTTCCTCTATTTGTTAAAATGATGCATTATAACAAAGGACAAATTGGAAAGTATTAAAAAATTATTGCAGGCACACATTTTTCTCTATGCATATGGCCTTTGGTGGATATACATATTTGTAATTTATTCAGCCCACAAACTTCTCTCAAGTATCTAATGCTTGTCAGGTACTTCTCCAGTAAGATGATGTGAAGCAATGAGCCAAAAAAACAAGAATGTCCAGCACCAGACCCCTATCTACGTGAAGGTACCGACAGGAAGAATACAAAATATGAGCAAATTGTGCAATAGGAGAGAATAATGCATAGGAAGAAAGTTAACAGAGAAGGGAAAATGGAAAGCTCAGGGAAGTGATAGGAGGTGTCACTGTGATGTAGCCCTGGCTGGTCTGGAACTCACTATGTAGACGAGGTTGACCTTGAATAGCCTCCAATTCACAGAGATCTATCCGCCTTTGTATTCTGAGTGCTAGGATTAGACGTATGGGCCTGGCAGTTATAACCTTTTCATGTAAAAATAATCTGGACTTCATGCATGTGTGTGTGTGTGTGTGTGTGTGTGTGTGTATGTGTGTATGTGTGTGTATGTGTGTGTGTAATATACCTTTTGTATTGTATATTTATACATGGTATCTGTGAATTATAATTTTGGGGTATAAATTTTCTTTCTGTCATCTTATAAAAGAAAAAGTAAGGACATGTAATAATATGTAGCATTTACTTAGTATATTAATTTCTTTAATGGATTCTATTATATACTTGAAACATGTATTTACATATTTTATACTTCTATTTCCCAGCATCTAAAAACCCTTCTTAGATTATGATGATGATAAAATTTTTCAAAACATTTTAAGCTTCTACAAATATATAAAAATCCCTAAGTAGCTTTTTGCTTAATGTATTCATGAGACAATGACTTTCTCAAATGCCAAAAAATTTTCCTTTTAATCCTGACATCAATTTTTCAATGCCTTCCAGGAAAGTTATTTTTAATTATTTTGTTTTTTGAGAGATGATAAGAGCCAGAGGATGAGGAAAGTGTTTTTTATAATTTCCTTCTAATTTACTCAACAATCATTCAAATGATTTTCTAGAAAACTAGTAAACTTAATAAAAAATACTTTTATGAAGATGAGACTTGAATAAATAGTCTAGTACTTGAATAAGAGGGAGCCATTTCATTTTTTAAAATATTTGTTCCATGAAGACTTCAAGATATTTTAGAAATTTTGTCTAAACTAACTTAGAAACATTCTTAGTAAATTTAGTAAATTAGTAAATTTAGAAAATAAATTTAGTAAACACATCTTTGTCTGTAAAGATTTTAATCTTTATTTCATGGTCTCATGGGTTTTCTCAGAATAAAAAAATGGCAGTTTCTTTTGTATAAATTTATTATTTTCCTGAGTATGAATTTTACTTCTCATGACTGACAGAGAGTATAAATATTTTCTCTTCTGTTTAAAAGACAGTAATTCATGCATGCATAATGATAAAGATATTTATTTATTATAAGACATCTGTTGAAAATGAGTCTCATATCTTATTGATTGCAAAAATTTATGTTTGACACATTAACATTGGTATTATCTAAATCTTAAGTGCTCCCTTATAATTTATGTATCAGAGGCTTTGTCCTCAATGCATCAGAGCTGAAAAGTGAATATATCATGAAGACTTTGACCTCATCAGTGGAAAAATCCATCTTGGTTCTCAGATTTCCTGGTGTTGTAGGCGAGCATTTGTGCTCCATCACAGATCACTTCAGATGTTCTGCCTTGCCACATAGACAGAAAGAAATGAAGCATGCCCATCTGTGGTGCATCCTCTAAGTATATGATCCAAAATATTCTGCTACCATAAAATAACAATATAGGTAACCAGGTCTTTTTGGTTTGAGGGAAGAAATAGAAGTTTCCACCAGAACTGACTCTAAGAAATCTTTTCCTATAGACAGTATGTGTTTGAAAAAGCTAGAATTTTTTTGTTTTCTTATAATAAAAAGTGTAATATTCCTTAATAACAGCATTTCAGGGAGACAAGAGAGATTGAAATTAAAAAGTTAATATGTCATGAAGAGAGTAAATTATAGTATATATACTTTTGTCTACAGATTAAAAAATTGTAGAACAATTATTTGCCAGTATACTCAAAATGCATAATGACATTAGGAGATAACCATAATAAAATCAATATTTACTACATAATAATAGTACCTAGAAATACTGGAGTTAATCCTGGTTATTATTGTGTTCTAAACTATTCCTGGGTATAGACAATGGCATTTATTTCTTAGATTCAAAAGCTAAAAAGTAATTATGACAAATTTACTCAAATAAAAATATACTTTGTTTCATAAGCTTTACTAACAACAAATGCCTTAGATTGTAATCCTTGGACACTAAGGTACAACACTGATCTATTGGAGACTATTCTCTACTAATTAAAATAATACCTTCAGGATAAGTTAAAATACTAATTACCCTTCAGAGAATTGACAACCAAAAATACAGACACAAGGTCTATATGTAAGTTAAGCCACTTAATTTTTAAAATGCAATAGACAGACAAGCAAACAAATGCTAGGTAAAGAACAATGAAAGGACTAGTTGAAGACAGTATGGAATTACAAAGTTTTTGGCTACACAACTCTGCAGTTTGATCTGTTATGGTTTTCTGTAATAGTCTCCATCTGTTACTAAGACAAATTTCCTTAGTAAGGAGAAAGAACTACCCTTATGTGAGGGTATAAAAAAATATTTACAAAGTAGTTAAGTATTAAACTGATACAGTAAAGTGTTGGTAATAGGTTCTTCTAATAATGTCAGAAGATATGCCCATTAAGTCTCAACAATATGGATGCAAATATGTCTTGAACAAAGACAACAATAGATTTGCAAAAGAAGATGAGAGAAAGCCCATGCAGCCTGGACTCTATACAAGAGAATATAAAGAGCAAAAGAATGCTGAAAATGGAAAAAATAGTAGTCATGTTCTAAATTATTCCTGGGTATAGACAATGGCATTTATTTCTCAGTTTCAGGGAAGAGAGCATGCCAATATTATCCATCACCAAATGGTCAAAGCTGAAAACATAGTACACAAGTAACAAGCTAGAAGTAGGTTATATTTAGGAATATATGTGTATACACTTATACACAAATCTATGTAGCAATAATTTGTGTTTTATTTTATTAAATATTTTTTATTTTTACATATATGCTTATATATTACACACATATATAATAAACTACCTATAGCAAATAACCATGACAATGACACAATCAAGAATTATATAAATGTTCTTGGTGTGTCTAAAATTCTGAATGTAAATCAATATCTATCATATCCCTCATCATCAACTTAAAACATCTATCTAGACCTAAAAACATCTTAACCCCTAAACAACTAAGATTAGTTGTAAAACTAAACTATCTGGTCTTTGGGGGGATGGGTAGGTTTGGGTTGCTTTCTTGGGCTATAAAGGGTTATTTTCAATGGGGGTTGGTTATAAGTTATTATAGGTCTTATTTAGAAAGAAAAGAAGGTTGGACTCCGGGATGTCTCTCTTTTCCTTTATCTTCCATTTGGAGATAGGGATTGAAAAGAAAGAAGGGAAAATATAGACATATATAGGGAAGATAGAACAAAAAGTAGATTAGTGAATCTACTCCTCAACTTAATGCCATAATTGTCACTCAAAGATGAGTTGAGAGTGGGGTATGACTTTCACATGTACTCTGGTGCCTCATATTTGACCATGTCCCCTGGAGGGGGAGACCTGGTGGCACTCAGAGGAAGGACAGCAGGTTACCAAGAAGAGACTTGATACCCTATGAACATATACAGGGAGAGGTAATCCCCCTCAGGAACAGTCATAGGGGAGGGGAATAAGGGGAAAATGGGAGGGAGGGAAGAATGGGAGGATACAAGGGATGGGATAACCATTGAGATGTAACAAGAATAAATTAATTTTTAAAAGATTATTTTAATTCACTGGTACAGAATTTTTGTATATAGATGCAAAATAAGTTTACTTTTAGATACAGTGGTATAGAATTCAAATGTAAGATTATTCTTTACACATATTATATGTATTTCTACTCTAATATGAGTTATTGTACCCATATAAATCAGTTATAATACAAGGTTTACTTCCAATACTTTGAAAGTGTTGTTGCAGACTGTTTAGGATAAATAAGTCATACAAGATATTGGTTAGTTGATCAAATCATGGTCATATCTATTACTAGTCAATTTTCTCACAAGAATACACATCTAGGTGCAACAGATAGATACAATTCTGTAGAACGATAAGGTAAAATAGATGAGGTCTTCAAAACCTCAGAGACTACAGAATATAGTATTTTAAAATGTTTTTTATTGTTTTAAAGATTCACTGACAATTAGACAGGTTAAGTCCTGGCAACACCCAGCCTACCTCACAGAGAATGATGAGCATCAAAGAACCTTCTTATGGAGATGGCTTCAAATGTGGCAAAGAAACCACTGGAAAAAATGTTACTACCACAGACAGAATTCTGCCTTAAAAAGGGCAAGCTTGGATGCAGGCAGAGTCATTGGCTAAACTCTGCCAAGACAGAGTAAGCAAGTCCTCAATAGTTCCTGCCTCACAAATTAGTCTTTCAGATATATTGAGCCAGAAGGCTAAAGTTGATGCTCCAACAGTATAAAGAGGTTTGGGTGACTCTTCAGGCAGCAAACTGTCTCTGTCATCTTCTCATTTGGAGAGTTACTAACCTACACCCCCTGTATACTCAGGTAATCAATTTTATTCCTTTTCAATAATTTGTTTTTTATAAAGAGGCCCTGATCCGAGTGTGGTGGCACACACCTTTAATCTCAGCACTTGGAAGGCAGAGGCAGGAGGTTCTTTGTGAGTTCCAGGCCAGCCTGGTCTACAAATTGAGTCCAGGACAGCCAAGGCTAACACAGAGAGACCCTGTCTTGGAAAATAAAACAAACAAACAAACAAACAAACAAACAGGCCATGAAATTAAAAGAAAGCAAGGAAGAATATATCAGATGGTTTGGAATAAGAAAAAGAAAGGAGTTTCATTGTCCATTCTTCTATTGAGGGACACTTAGGCTGTTTCCAGGTTCTTGTTATTATGAATAAGGCAGCTATGAACATGGTTGAGCAAATGATCTTGTTGTGTGCTGGAGCATCTTCTGGGTATATTCCAAGGAGTGGAATAGCTGGGTCTTGAGGAAGCCCTACTCCCAGTTTTCTGATATAACGCCAGATAGATTTCCAAAGTGGTTGTACTAGTTTGCATTCCCACCAGCAATGAAGGAGTGTTCCTCTCTCTCCACATCTTCAGCTATTAAAAACAAGGAATTCCTCAAATTTGTGGACAAATGAATTGAACTAGAAATTATTATAATGAGTGAGTTCACCCAGAAGCAGAAAGACTCAAATGGTATATACTCACTTATATCTGGACACTAGTCCAAGGGATATGTTCCATGAAAGTCTTCACTTACCAGGAAAGTGGGACAGAGGGAAAGACATCCTATTGGGACTCTAAGTGAGATAAGCATGGGAGAATGGGGAAATAGAAGGATCCAAAGGGTCCTAGAAACCTACAAGAAGAACATTATGATGGGCAGATCTGGGCCCAGGAGTCTTGCTCAAACTATGGCACCAGCCAAGGAC
Organism: Acomys minous; assembly: GCF_964271855.1. Classification (NCBI taxonomy): domain Eukaryota; kingdom Metazoa; phylum Chordata; class Mammalia; order Rodentia; family Muridae; genus Acomys; species Acomys minous. Next base: position 442,194 of record NC_140486.1, on the reverse strand, counting down.
AATGCATGCAGTAAACTTCAAACCCTTACCCAGATCTACCCAATGGACAGGACATTATTCACAGTTGAGTGGAAAGTGGGGTCTGACTTTCATGTGAACTCTGGTGCCCCATATTTGATCACGTCCCCTGGATGGGGAGGCCTGGTGGCAGTCAGAAGAAAGATAACAGGCCACCAAGAAGAGACTTTATACCCTATGAGCATATACAGGGGGAGGAGGTCGCCCTCAGTCACAGTCCTAGGGGAGGGGAGTAAGGGGAAAATGGTAGGCAGGGAGGAATGGGAGGATACAAGGAATGAGATAACAATTGAGATGTAATAAAAATAAATTAATTTTAAAAAACTAAAAAAATTAAAGAAAGAAAGAAAAAGAAAGAAAGAAAATGATCATAGGGTATCAAGTCTCTTCTTGGTAACCTGCTATCCTTCCTCTGAGTGCCACCAGGTCTCCGCCTCCAGGGGACATGGTCAAATATGAGGCACCAGAATTCGTGTGAAACTCAGACCCCCCTCTCCACTCAACTGTGGAGAATGTCGTGTCCATTGGCTAGATCTGGGTCGGGGTTGGAAGTTTACGGCCTGTATTGTCCTTGGCTGGTGCCATAGTTTGAGCAGAACCCCTGGGCCCATATCTGCCTATCATAATGTTCTTCTTGTAGGTTTCTAGGACCCTCTGGATCCTTCTACTTTGCTATTCTCCCAAGCTTCTCTCATCTAGAGTCCCAATAAGATGTCCTCCCCTCGGTCCCACTTTCCTGGTGAGTGAAGACATTCGTGGGACATGCCCCTTGGGCTAGTGTGCAGATATGTGTGAGGAAAGCTCCGCTTTTTGAGGATTAGGGGAGCAGGATGAGTGGGGGAAGGGATAAGGGAGGGAGAATAGGACCCAGAGGTGACGAGGGAGGGAGCTAAAGTGAACAAACTAAAAAAATAAAATAAAAAGTAAAAAGAAAACAAGAAAGAAAGAAACTGAAAGGAGGAAAAGATATAATTTTAGGATAATCTCAAAAAATTTTAAAAATTACAGAATCACAAAGTTTGTAATTTGCTGGCACACATTCCTGTACCATGTGGTTCTAAGAATGCTGTACTGTGCAAATGCATATTAATAAATAATATATATGTAATTCTCAAGTGCTTCCTATAAAACTGTCTTTAAGCACAGACATTTTCACAAGAAGTGTTATTACTAGAAATTTGTATTTCACATTAGAGTGTTTTTCCTCTAATAAGTTTCATGCATTTTGGTAAATATCAAAATGTTTCTAAGAAAATTTCCATTAAACTTCAAGTTAGTTTTAAATTTTAAGAGACATTAAAGAGTTATGATAAAAAGAGTTTAAAGTAAACTCAAGCTTAAACAATTCTTAAATGGAATGTAATATTTAATGTTACAAAAAAAGGGAAAACTTTTAAGCAGCTCCAGTGAACTAACACAAATCAGTGCGTTATTAAATACCTCTGTTTGACTTCCAGGAACTGTCTGAAGTTTTGTCTCCTTTAAAATGAAAATTTGGCTGCTGTCCTCACTACACTGCAGTTCAGTGGTTCATGTCTGCCTAGGGGCACCCATCCTGAGAGTGCATGCAGACAAAACTCACAGAGGCTTGATGGCCCATTGTGCCTACTTACCACTAGGGCATGGATCACAGCCTGCTGGCTCTCTGGGGGGGAAAATATATTGGCTCCCTCATAAAAGGGAAACTACAAATACTCATCCCCAACTGAGAATTTTCTAGAAACACTACAGAAGGCAAGAACAACTGAAAAAATCTATGTCGAAGGTAACTATAAGAAAGGGGATGGTTCCTACGAAAACTGTACTAAATTTTAGTGAACCGCAGTTACAAAGAAGTGACCAAGGCTTCAGGAGATAAAATGCCAGCTGCACTGATGTCGTTATTACACATTTTATAATTACCACACTATAACTCATAAATTGCTACAACTGTTATTTTAAAACTACATTGAGATTCTTTTTTTTTAAGATATTCATTTTGATAAGTCACCTATAATTCCAGAAGGCTGAGGCAAACAGATCCCCATAAGCTGAAGTCCAGCCTGGCCTACATAACTGAGTTCCATTTCACCATGGGATATAGAGTAAGATTCTATCTCAAGAAAAAATAAAAATAAAAAGGCTAAGATTGTCCTTTCCTTGACTTATGGAATATAAAATAGTTTTCAAAATACATACATGTATAAATACATTTTACCTAATATCTTAATATATTTCATACTTACATTAGAACTATACAATTTTATACTTTAGATTCCAAAGTTGTTTTGTTTAATACCTTCAGAATATTTCTGGTGGCCATTGTGCCTTTAAGCAATTTGAGAAGGGCACAAACGGAGAAATGGGATGAGAAGAGTCTAACCATCATTATCTGAAAACACCTGTTACATTTGTGTAACATGCATCAAACATGTGTTATGTACATACATCAATTTTCTTTTTTAAATTCAATTTTTTATTTATTTAAATAATATCCACATATATATCCATATATAACTTTTCTTAATCACATAGTTATCAAGACAAAAAATGTGTTACCCTTTTACTTTTTTTGTTTATACTAGGCTGGGTTTTCTTTATATTACTGATGAAAAAGTGTGGGGTTCCTAAAGGACTTAAATTATTCCAAAATTCTGTCTGGTAGTAATTTTTTGAAGCACCTAAGAATTTAAAATAAATTCTCCTGAATAAATGGTGTTCTTTGCAATTTTTAAAACCATGTCATTGATAGAATGCCATGAGAGAACAATCATGTGGCTTTAAAGTCACAGCCGGAAATGAAATGATTTCCTCCAGGACTAAGCTTTGGGTCAGAACTGGGAATCATCATCATCATCATCATCATCATCATCATCATCATCATCATCATCCTGCGGATGTGAGGCTCCTGCTGGGCACTTCCTTAAGCAGAAACAAATTTTAGAAACAATCACAGCATGTGGGAAAACTTCAAATTACACCTTTCAACATCTGCTTTGAAATAGTTCAGGATTGATGTGATGAGGGGAAAACCCTTTCCCTTGTTCCAACCCCTGTCTTCCATTAACTGTTCTAGGTTTCAGTTTTATTAAATCAGACTTCATGTGAACTTCGACTTTTTGATACCCAGTTATGGGGACTGAACCCAGAGCTAAGACCCCCGTTAATAAGCAGGCTGGGTTTTACTTTATGGACATTAAAGGAGGCCTGGCTCTATCAAGATGTAGACCGTGAATACTTAAGCCTTGTGTTCAGAGTTGTTCCTAGAAAGACAAAAATTTTTACAGATATCCCTGGTACACAGAAATTCTGAAAATTTACTCAGTCCTTTTCAATCACCTTTGGAGACATTTATTTTCTTGTGGCTCTCCTCTGCTGGCTTTTTAATCTCACAAAACTTCTTTACATTTTTAAAAAACATATTCTTAGGTTTGGTCCTCCTTATTATGTCTTATATCCTGCTTTGATTTCTTCCATGAACATTCATTAAAGTATCATATGCTCATGAATAATAAAACATCACTTCATCAGGCAGTAGACACTTCTGCTTTTAATATTAATCAAAATTTTACTTGGTGATAGTGAAGCAAAAATTTAATGTATTTCAGAATTCACTGTTTTCTCTCATTGCTTTAATCGCAGTATTTTAAATTTTGTTGTCCATATCTAACATTAAGGTCACAGATTTATGTATAAGTTGTTCAAGGCAATTACTTAGGTTTTATTTTCAATTAAATGGCTATCATGGTTTTTACAAGATACAGTGAGTGTGAAGTATATTGCAATATGGAGTAACCATAAAACATTATATATATATATATTACATAAGCTGTATATAATCAAGAACTATATAATCTGTCTATAAAATATGTAACCCACATGATTATTAGAGTTATGATGATTAATTTGGATGAGGAAAGTAATGGTATCTTGGTAAACTTTCATGACCTTTATGATGGAATATTCTATATGACCCTAGCTTTCCAATAAGTGACATTTTAATGTACCTCATAATACTAATCTTAACTAAACTTTTCAGAGATTATGAAACTACAATATTAACAGACAGGTGATGTCTCAGTGTATAACTGAACTTCCTGCCAAACTGACAACAGCCTAAGTTCACTCTTTGAAAAGGGAGAAGACTCCAGAAAGTTTTCCTCTGATATAACCAAGAGAACCACAGTATTTGTGCCCACATACACAAATGAAAATAAGTTCAAGTGCAATCAAATATAAAATATAATATTACAATAATAAAATTAGTTTGGTCATAAATCAAGAATAGCATGAGTTAGTATAGGGAACATTTCATATATGAATTTTTCTGTATGACTATTATGTTTTTCTTGGGGAATATTCTCATCTCAGGTGTCTGTGAATTTTCAAATAAATATAAAGAATGAGTCCATAATGACATTGATAATTCTCAATGATGCTTCACAAATAAATACAGTACTTAAGTATAAGATGAAGTATCAACATTAAGCCCCATATTGAGAAAGAAGCACAATGTAGTTAAGGTCAGATTTCCTGTGAGGGGAGACAGCAGGATCCAGGAGGCAGATTGTCCAAGGTCAGCCAGAAGAATAATTAAATAAAAGCTTAGAGACAGGTTTAGAGGCATCTTGAATTTTAACTGTCTAACCCTTGCCCTGCACTCTGACTACCTGGCAGGAATTCAACCATTCTATAATTAAAGCATAGAGAAGTCAATGGAAAGATAAAATTTCAGGGGGAAAAAAGGTAAGCGCATTGTGCCCTGCTACTGCTAGACCATTGGAATAGGAGCTAGAAGCTGTGTTCTTAGTTGTTGACAGCCACAAGCTCATGTGCCTTACAGAAAGCCCATTCGGGCAGGCCTACAGATCAGAGAACAGGAGCTTTAGAGTAGAAAAGCATAAAAGATACCAATGATGCACACAGAAAGCTGAGCTTCTACATGAATATTTATAGTACTTATAAATAAGTCTATTAAAAATGTATACATAATTATTCCCTATATTGTTCATTTATTTACTATATTTTGATGGAGTTCTATTTATATTTCAAATATATTTGTGTGCTGAGGAAAGAAAAATGGAACACAAGGGTGAATACGTGCGTCAAAAAAATTAGTGGCTTTAGAGAACATATATCGTGATGATGGTTTCTCCTGTGTCTGGTTTTATTATGTTGAGGATTTTAACCCACTTAAACATTAGTTCTATGCAGGGTGATAAATATGGATCCATTTGCATTTCTCTACATGTAGACATCCAATTAGGCCAGCAGCATATGTTGAAAATGCTTTTCTTTTTCAATTGTATAGATTTTGGCTTTTTTGTCAAAAATCAAGTGCCCATAGATGTATGGATTTATTTCTGCTTCTTTAATTTGATTCCATTGATCAACCAGCCTATTGCTAGGCCAGTACTACACTGTTTTAATTACTGTTGCTCCATAGTACAGATTGGTATCACGGATGGAGATTCCTCTGGACGATCTTTAGTTGTAGATGATTGTTTCATCTATTCTGGTTTTTTCGTTTTGTTTTGTTTTTCCATATGAAGTTGAGAATTGATCTTTCAAGGTCTTTAAAAAATTGAGTAGGTATTTTGATGGAGATTGCATTGAATCTGTAAATTGCTTTTGGTAAGATGGCCATTTTTACTATGTTAATTCTCCCAATCCATGAACAAGGGAGCTTTCCATCTTCTGATATCATCTTCAATCTCCTTCTTAAGAGACTTGAAGTTTTTTTCATATGTCTTTCACTTGCTTGGTTAGCATTATACCTAGTACTTTATATCATTTCAGGCTATTGTGAGGTTTCCCTAATTTCTTTCTCCTAAGGAATGGGAAAAGATCCTCACCAACCCTACATCTGACTGAGGACTAATATCTAAAATACATAAAGAACTCAAGAAATTAAACACCATCAAACTAAATAACCCAATAAAAAATAGGGTTCAGAGCTAAACAGAAAATTCTCAGCAGAGGAATACCGAATGGCTGAGAAATACTTAAAGAAATGCTTATTGTTCTTAGTCATCAGAGAAATGCAAATCAAAACGACTCTGAGATTCCATCTTACACCCATCAGAATGTCACTTGATCAAAAGTTCAAGTGACAGCACATGCTGGCAAGGATGTGAGTAAAGGGGAACACTCCTTCATTGTTAGTGGGAGTACAAACATGTACAACCACTTTGGAAATCAATCTGGCTTTTTCTCAGAAAATTGGGAATAATTCTACTTCAAGACCCAGCTATTTCTTTTTTTTTTTTTATTAATTTATTCTTGTTACATCTCAATGGTTATCCCATCCCTTGTATCCTCCCATTCTTCCCTCTCTCCCATTTTCCCCTTATTCCCCTCCCCTATGACTGTCCCTGAGGGGGGGATTTCCTCCCCCTGTATATGCTCATAGGGTATCAAGTCTCTTCTTGGTATATACTCGAAAGATGCTTCACCACACAACAGGTGTGGTGTTCATAGTGGCCTTATATGTAATAGTCAGAATCTGGAAACCACCCAGATGTCCAGATGTCCCTCAATCCAAGAATGGATAAAGAAACTGTGGTACATTTACCCAGTAGAATACTGCTAAGCTATTAAAAACAAGGAAATCTTGAAATTTGCAGACAAATGGATGGAACTAGAAATGATTGTCCTGAGTGAGTTAACCCAGACCCAGAAATACACACATGTATGTTGGATGCTAGCCCAACATGGATGTCCTCTGAGAGTCTTCATTCAGCAGGGGATCAGGACAGATGCTGGGACTCACACTCAAGGTGGGAGTAGTGTGTAAGAACGGGGAGATAGAAGGGCCCAGACAGTCCAGGAGCCCTATAAGAAGACTATCAAGGCTTGAGGATCAGGACCCAGGGGGCCCAGCACAAACTGTTATACCAACCAAGGATAATACATACAATAAACCTATGCCCTCTATTCAGATCTAGCCAATAGACAGCCCATTCTCCATACTTGTGATGAGAGCAGGGACTGTCACTGACATGAACTCTGGTGCCCCCTATTTGCCCACTTTCCCTTGGTGGGGAGGCCTGGTGGCGCTCAGTGGAAGGGGGAGCAGACTATCCTGATGAGATCTCATAATCTGTTATCATCCAATGGGGAGGAGGTGCCCATCTGTATCAGGTCTAGGAGAGGGGACTAGGATAAAAGAGGGAGGGAGGGGAGAATGGAAGATACAAGTGAGAGTATAACAATCAGGATGTAATCTGAATGAATTATTTAAAAAAGAAAAAAAAAAAGAAATCACCAAACAACCCAGGCTATTGCCAAGACAATGACATTCAGCCCCATTGCTGGAGATAACACCTTCACAATTCATTGAACATGAAGAAATTAAGATGGTCCCTACAGGGAACCTTTTACCCTTATGTTCTAGAATCTTTAGTGTGGGAGTACATTGTGGGCTACCAAATGAGAAATGTAAACACCAACCCAGTCTCAAATCTTTTGACCCACAATCTGTAGGTCAAAGCTACCCTGCCTCCAAGTTAGGGTACGGCCAATTATGGCACAGAACTTGTAAAAGTAGTCATGCAAAGTCATCCAAGTACAACTGGTTTAAAAAGAGTATCAATCAAAGGACTTAGGTGATATTCTGATATACTCGTAGATCAGTGCCTTGTTCAGTCATCATCAATTCTCCCTGCAGCAGTGGGAACAGTTGCGGAAATCCACACCCAGACATTATGCAAAGACAGAGAGAATCCTTAGAACACACAGCTCTAAATTTGATGTCTCCATCAAATTCCTCAGAGCTCAGGGAACCCTAATGAAAAAGAGGTTGAAAGAGTGAAAGAGTCAGAGTGGACTGAGGAAACTAGGAGGACAGGCCCTCTGAATCAACTAGGCAAGGATGAACTCAGAGACCAAAGCAGCAAGTGCAGGACCAATATGAGTTTATATCAGGTCCTCTGTGTATGTATTTTTCAGTTTAATATTTTTATTAGAACATTATTAAAACATTTTTGGGACTAAATATTATATTTGTATGGTTATAAATATACTTTGATTCTGTACAAGTTCATTTTTCTTTACAAATAGTATACTTATTTTATTTTACTTTTTCTATTTTGTCAAATGTTAATACAATTTCTCAGATTGCCTCATTAGCTTCCAAATGTTGTTGAACCATCCCGTAAGGATGGGTGGCTGTTTTAGTACAGGCATGGTCAGTGTCCACATGAAGTATTCTTCTATTTCTTTTCATTTCTTTTATTATATAAACTGGAATTTTGTATTAAGGAATGTTGCCATGGTAACTTCTCAGGTGATTGACTGCTCTCAAGCATCTTTTACTCTAACATAATGTACAAATGGCGGCATTAGCAATGTACTATAGCACAGAGATGGCCATATATTACACAGGATCAAAAACCAAAAAAAAAAAATTGAACAGATAAAGAAACTACAAGCGTTTCAATGACTTATCACTGTCCAGGGATTAGAAAAGGAATTTGTGCTTCTGTAGCTTAGCATTCAAGGTGATTCAAGATCTAGTGCCAATTCACACAGGACATTAAACTCTCCGCTGAAGCTGCACTGGTTTAGTCTCCATGGACATTTTGTATATTCCTGTTTCAGCTTTTCTGTATTATTTATTATTTATTTTATTTTATTTATTCATAATTCATAAATCTATTTATTTATTTACTATTTTGAAAAGTTATCTTCCTGTACCTGGATCCCTTATAATTTCCCATGCAAACCTGCCAGTTTTTCTTTACTACATGTTAAAAATTGCTTACAAGTCATTGCAAAAATTAATCCCTTATTGGTAAATATTCTTTTATGAACTTACAAAATGAACTTGTGTTATAGGCAATACACTAAATACTTAAAATGTACTATGCTTATTAGCTTATTACTATCTTATTAGCATTGCTTTTAGCATGAGGCAAACACAGCACACAATTACTAAAGAACAGAAGTGACACATCAATCTATCTGAGGTAGCACAGCTTCAGAGTCATCCAGTGAATTACACTATTTTTTTTTTTTTATCAATCAAGATGTTCATATATTTTAGCTAGCAAAATTTACCTTAAGATAAGTAGGCCCCATGCTTAGGAATAACTGGCCAACAAATTACATTCCATTTTTGTTTTTGTTTCTAAGAAAACAAGTGAGAGAAGACCTGGGAGGGGTGTGGGGAAGAATATGTTCAAAATAATCCATGTATATGGTAGAATAGCCTCAAAGAATAAATAAAATAATTTTAAAAGTGTCATGAGCATAAGATAATGTCAAGATCTGTACTATGTGGTATTTGAGGGCTCTGGCAGCTTTGCAGCATCATAACTTAGTAGTTATCAGTAGCTGGTGCTTCTCACCTTAAACCATGATGGAGATGTGAAAGCCTGTAAAGGAAGTCTGACTCTATGCATGAAACTCTCTGAGATAAAACATCTCACCCAAACATCTTTACACAGAAAAGTAAATCAACTTACTGAGGGTACTCAGTGTTTCTTTCCTTCTTAACATTATATTTCAATTATTTTCACAAACTTAATTTTCATTGCTGTTTTAAAACAGCACCAGCTTGTTTGAAACTCCTCCATTAAATGACAGGGCTTTGTGTTGTTTGTCTTCATATTATTTGAGTGCTATGGCTTAACCTGACTTTTCCTGGGTCAGCATTCTGGGAACCACTGCATGTATAGCAGCAGTGACCTCAACATTTCAATACTAATAACTGTCACTTTCTGTTCATTACCCCACTGCCCTAGTAGATTTACAAATGTTAACATGGTTAAAAACATGCCACACAAAAGTTAGGCATAATTATTTGGTTTACAGGATGGGCTCACATAAAAATATCTAGTAGGAATATTTTGCTGAATATTTATTGTTCTTGCTTGAAAAGTTACTTTCTCTGATTTAACTTTCATTATAAATTAATCTATATTCTACCACCATAATAATCTTTTCATATTCCCTGGACATATATGAAGGTTTCAGCATATCAATCAAATAACTAAAGCTGTATAATTCTGCCAGTCATATATAAGACACCCCACACATCCAGAAACTTTCTTGCGGCACTGTCTCTCCTCTTATTTATTTGCACTAAAATTTCTGTGTCTTAAATCAACTAGCCAATATCCTCTTCATGCTTTCTTTGTGCTCTGGTATTTGGTTAAGCTGATTATTTTAATATTGCTCCTAGCAACATAATAATTTTGGGGAGAACTTTGTGTTGATCTTGGGCTCCTGAGCACTGCAGAACCTCTGTGTCCCACATTTCATGGTCCAATAGCCAACACGAAGGTACTGAGGCCATCTTGCTTTTCTAAATCAGTACATTGAAAGTTCATTTCTCCTAATAGAGTTTTTGGCCACTAAAGCCACTTTTATATGTCAATTTGTCTCACAATGTAATCATATAGGGCTTTCATATATATGAGTAGAAAGCATGAGTTTATGCTTTATGAGTTTATGCATGAGTTTATTCTCTGAAAATCAGTAATTATTGTTCCATCTCAACTACTAAAAGTCAAGTTTATCTCATGGAAAGTTTGAATCTTATTTTTAATAAAAATATATTTCATTAATACCTGAAAATGACTAAAGCATTAAGCTACAATAATTATATTCAAGATAGGTGTATAATTTGTTCTAAATGTCTAGATTTCATCTATTGCTACCTTCTATTTTATATTTTTACATATTTAGCCATTATAAAGCTATGACAAACAAGGAGACATTTTCTTTTAGAAATTATGTCATAGCATGAGAAAAAGTTACATCAGGTTGCAATTTCAGAGGCTTAATTTATACCTGGAATTGAAGAATAAATGCATGTTGACAACATGAAAGGAATCATAATAGTGTATTCTAAGCAAAGATGGGAGAACTGATGAGGTGTATAAAAAATTTAATATATAATATAATGGAAGAAAGAAGATAAAGGAGACCAAAGAAAGCCGTGAATTATATCTAGAAGCTACTGTGTAGATAAGGCTCTAGAAACCCACAAAAAAAGGTGCCAAACATTTGGAAATTCATGTCTCAGACCACAAAAAAAAAGAAAAAAGAAAAAAAAAGAATACCCAGATCAAGAGAAATGGAACCGTTAGACCATTAGAGAGCTCTGCTGAACTAAAATTACTTACATTTTCCACCATTCTTTTCCCACTTATCATACATTAAGAGTCTCATATATTGAAGTAATATCTATTCTTAAAACCAGTTGCTCTACCCAAGTGAGCAGTTAGGATAAAAGCCCAGCTACCTGGGCTTTATTTCAATAAAATAAGTATAGGCCTGTAACTTTGTAATACTTTTCAGATGTCACAGTCATAAAGTATCGAATTGAACATGACAGTTTTATTTTAAATCTCTGCTTAGATTAAAATGCTTTGTGAAAATCCTTCAATCATACTTTTAGAGAAAATAGACATAAGGAAAGCCTTCTAAGGAGCTTATTTTTTACCAGAAGCCATATCTCTGATCCATCATGAACTTGTTGGACAACACTCTCAATACACTTTTAAGATAGAGTGCCATAAAAACTATTAAAGCCAAGAAAATGCCCTCTCTTGGACACATAACTACTGAAACTAATTCTGAAGTATATTTTCTAGAAGGAGGCCATAAATTATCCCTTGTTCTAAATAAAAATTAGAACAGAGGCAGTTAGCACATTTGTAGAAAATCCATACATGATTTTATAGAGAGGATGAATTGGTTCTTATTACTATTACGCATGTATATTCAACAACTCAAAGAATATAGATGATACATACATGAAATACATAATCAGGTAAATAAATAAACCTGCATAGAGGATGTTCTGCTCCATGCTAGCCTTTGTGCAGCATAAAGGGACTTGAAAGGCTTTGCAATGAAGTCGTGCCAAACAGCATGAAAAAATACTTTCAAACAACACTAGCAGGGTTAAGGCAATGATGTTCCCATGACAATAACATCCTTATCTCTCTGAGCTAAAGAAACTTTCCTGAAATAGCCTATAATCAAATATTTAAAAGAGCACATGTGAGATCCAATCTAGTCAGCAATACTAGAGAGAAAAATTAGAATAAAGTCTGAGTCCCAAGTCTTCATAAACCAAAATACTACAGTCCTTGTGGATAATTTTACCCTATGCTCATAAGCCTTAAATTTTCTTCTTTCCATGTTAATGTGTATATTGTTTGCATAATTGTGTTCAGGTAAAGATACATTAAGTGTAGCCTTTGTTCACTAACCATAATTGAGTAGCTTAAGCAGCCATATTTTATTACTGTTGTTTGGGTTTGGTTTCTCTTTGTGGACAAGGTCTGTCCAAGTAGCCATAGCTGACCTGGAACTTCTATGGAGGCCAGGCTTAGCTACATCCCACAGTAACTCTTCTGTCTCTGACTCCTGTGTTTATTAGGGTCATAGGCATGCACCTGCCATGCCTGTCTCAGCAACTGCTCTAACTTCCTCTCCTTAATTATTAAATGAGGAGATGAGCTAAGTGACTATTTAAAGTTCCTCAAGACAAAGATATAATGACATATTGCAGAAGTGTCAATAATGAACTGCAAAGATTTCATTGGCCATTTACATCACCAAAAGTTAAATATATTTAGAAATAATCCTGTGATTGTTTTACTAAAATGATGACAATATTACTAATTATAGAATTTTCAATTTTAAATATAGGCAAAATATAAAATTTGACCCATAATAATTTGACCAATGAGAAATAACCAAATTACCATGACATTCAGTATTTTATGTACTTTGTCATTTGTAAGATAGTGTTTCACATTACAGCACATATGTGTTAAATGAGTATATGAAAAAAATTTATTTTATACAGGACTGAGGCGTTTTATAAGAGCTTTCCTTGAAAACAAAGCATTCATTTTTATATTTAGTTTTAACAAGATATTCTTAGCACATTATATTTTCTTCACATTTCAACATCTCAAATTGCATGTTATTTACCCTGCATTTTGTTTATAATTAAGCAAATATTCTAAACATCACTAGATAAAATGTTTAGCAATATTTTATCATAAATTTTCAATTCCTGAGGTGGTCATGCCATTTTAGTGGACTTAATTTTATTTTAAAATGATTTACTTTGGGACTATAAGGGGTGATTTCTGAGACATTTTTTCTATCACTGAATATTATCACATGTCTGCATTATGCTCAGTTATGTTTTCCCATTAAATTTCCTGGGAAATACTTGGTTCTCTGAGCCTCTGTAGACAGATAATGGCAGTGATTATTTCCCTACCATTTCAGTTGTTGTATTTTTTAATTTATATGTTGTTTCTCAGGATTTGTTTTAGTTGCTCTTAATTTCCAAGATTTTTTTTATATTTAGGAGGATATATCTTCTGCATTGATATTTGGTCATAAATAAGAAATAAATAGAATTATTTCTAGTCCTTTAGATTAATGATAATCATTAGAGGAATGGTGAACAATTGGGAAATTTCAATAGAAGCTAATTATTTACCCTATTAGTACTCATAGTGATTTGATATTTGATATTTGATATTGGCAGTCCTCTTCCTGCTAAGTCTCTGCTTCGGCAATGTCAGGGTAATCCATGGGTGGTATCAGCTGCTGATATCAGTTGCCACTTATTACATATCTACGTCTCTGATGTTTCTGAGTATTTGAAGTACGATAGTTTTTATAGCATGTTCTGTTGCACAGAGTTTTATAAACCTGGCATGTTAGCTCTGCCTGTAACCCCAAATATGGATACTCAGAAACAGGGGGATTTCTGTAAGTTCCTGGAGACTTATACAGCACTTTTCAGGTCAGTCTGAGCTACTGAATGAAAGTGTTACCATCAAACAAACAAACTGTTGTGAATATTAATCTGCTACCGCCTAGAAATCAAAAATGCAGAATAAAATTTGGCTGTAGCAGAATAGTAACTGAGCCCAGTTCTTTTCTGTTTGAAAATCTGAGTAATTCTAGATATGTATCTTTAAATAGAGTTTAAATAAAGTCAAAACTGCTGTATTAATAACAAAATAGTAAAAGCAGCATAGTGGCAATAAAAAGCATGATGTAGAAGGCCATTATGATTCACACTCTATAGTTTAATCATGTCCTGAGAATGCATAGCAGGCTCATTCACCATGATAAAAAGACAAATCTAAGGATTTCAACGTTTAAAATATATCTAAAACTGTACATTGCTGTTAATGGTCATTTTCTCATTAAAAATTCTGTCAACAAGCATAGATAGTCTTTCCATTTCCTAGTGACTTAATTAGCATCTTCTTTTGATTCTATATTTCATTGTGAATGTTTTCTACCTCTTAAATGTGTGAAACAGCTAGAAGAAAGCATAGGCAGTATCCTACAGGATGTAGATGTGAGAAAAGACTTCCTGATTAGAACTCCCTTTTGCTTAGGAATTAAGGCCAGGGCTTGACAAGTGAGAGCTCATTTTAAAAAATTATACAGCAAAGAAAAGTTACATGAGTGAAGAGGAAGTAGACAGAGTAGGAGAGAGTATTTGAGGGAGAAATATATCTGACAGAGGATTAATATCCATTATATATAAAAATAAACAACAAAAGTCCCCTGAGTCAAGAAAACAAATGAGCCAATTAAAAATTCACTATGAATTTTATAAAATAGCTCTCAAAGAAAACATAAAAACAACTGAGAACTATCTCTAAAACTCTTCTTCATGATTATCAATTAGAGAAATACAAATGAAAACTGCTTTGATATTTATAATCTTATCCTTTCAGTTGTTGGTCAGGGGAGTCTAAGTAACTACCTAACAATATAACCTATACCTGTTACCTTTGGTTGTCACCCCTACACAGGAAGGTGCTCTGAACCCTACTGAAAGAGAAAAATAAATACCAAGCCAGCTACAAACTCTTTGATCCAAATACTGTTCTGCCTGTAAGATAGCTAGGAAAAGGTGGCATGAAGCCTGTGTGAGTAACTAACCAATATCTGACTTATGGCTCACTCCATGAGATCAGTCTTTTACTTGACACTGTTTGCTGTCCAGGAACCAGGCAATTAATAGCCTAGGAACCTAGGGTAAACCCAAATGCTACTGTTCAAGATCTATGACTCCTAATGACATCCGGCTGTAACCATAGATAAGTGTCTTGTCTTGCCTTCATCAGAGAATCTTCCTCTTGTAGCAAATGGGAACAAATAGAGACCCACAACCAGACATTATGCAGAGAGTAAGAGACCTTGGGAAACCCAACCCTAAATAGAATGTCTCAATTACATCACTCTCCTTAGGGCTCAGGGAACCTTGTAGAAGAGGATGCGTCAAGAGTGTAAGAGACAGAGAGGGTAGAAGATACCAAGAAAGCAAAGCCCTCTAAATCAACATGAGCAAAGCTCATACAAACTCATAGAAATGAAAGCAGCATTCACAGGGCCAGCATGGGTTTACACCATGTCCTCTGCATATATATTGCGGCTTCTAATTTAATGATTTTATGAGATTCCTGAGTGTGCAAATGAGTGGGTTTCTGATTCTGTTGTTGTTGTTGGTGGTGGTTTGGTTTGGTTTGGTTTGGTTGGTTTGGTTTGGTTTTGGTTCTTTACTTTTCTTTTTATTTACTTACATTACATCCCAATTGTAGCTCCTCCCTCATCTCCTCCTGGTCCCACCCTCCCTCCCTAATCCCCCTTACCCCTCCCCTGGTCCTCAGAAATGGGAGTCCTCTTCCCCTACCATCTGAACCCAGCCTATTAGGTTTCATATGGACTGCCTGCATCCTCTTCCTCTGTGGCCTGGAAAGGCTGCCTGCCAGGAGGAAGTGATCAATGAGTAGGCACCAGAGTCCTTGTCAGAGGTACCCCATACTCCACAGATTAGGGGACCCACAAGGAGAATGTGCCATCTATTGACTACATCTGAGAAGGGAGTCTAGGTCCTCACCAAGCATGGTCCTTCGTTGGATGAAACTAGAAAAAAATCATCTTGAATGAGGTAACATAGACCCAGAAAGACACTCATGGTATAAACTCACTTATAAGTGAATAGCAGCTACATAATACAGGATAACCACCCTACAACACACAGACCTAAACAGGCTAAATACCAAGAAAGACCTGAGGGAAGATGCTTAATTCTCATGCAGAAGGGCAAATAGAAGAGACACCTGGTGCAAACAGGAGCTTACCATAGAGGTCCTCTGAAAGACTCCACTCAGCATGGGATTAAAAGAGATGCTGAGATTCACAGCCAAACTTCAGGGTGGAGCCAGGAAGTCTTATGAAAGAGTTGAGGAAGAGAAGGACCTGGAGGGGACAGGAGCCCCACAAGGAGACGAATGAAACCAACAAATGTGGGCACAGAGGGATCTGCAGAGACTGAAGCACTAACCATGGCTCTCTGATTTTTATGCCTTCCTTGAGCTCTTTCCCTTCTGTTCGTTTGTCTTGTCCAACCCTGTTCTGATAACTCTTATTTTATTTTATTTTGTTATTCTATTATTATCCCTTAAAAGCCTACTTGTTTTCTAATGAGAGATAGAAAGGGAGTGGATCTGGATGGCAGGGGAGGTGAGGAAGAGCAGTTGGCTTGGAAAGTGAACAAATTAAAAAATTTAAAAAGAAATAGAGTTTTCATGAATAAAAGGATAACATAATACTTATATCTATTCATAGAATTTATAACAGAAACCACCAAGCACAAAACACCGTTTTTCATCTTTTTATGCAATTTTATTTTGTTCCACACATAAGAGAGATCATGTACACCATGCTATTTTATCTAGCACAAAGCAAGGTCCTCCAAGCTCATCCTTATTACCATAAATTATTATTTTAAGATTCATCTGTTGAGAATTCTGTTTAGCTCTGTAATCCATCTTTAAGTGGATTATTTTGTTTAATTTCTTCCGTTCTTTATATATTTTGGATATCAGTCCATTGTTAGATGTAAGATTGGTGAAGATCTTTTCCCAGTTTGTAGGCTGTTTTGTTCTGTTGGCAGTGTCCTTTGCCTTACAGATGCATTTCAGTTTCATAAGGCCCCATTTATTAATTGTTGATCTTAGAGCCTGAGCTGTTGGTGCCTGTTCAGGAAGTTGTCTCCTGTGCCAATGAGTTCAAGGCTCTTACCCACTTTCTCTTCTAGTAGATTTAGTACTTAAAGAAATGCAAGTGATTTTCAGCTAGAGATTGCTTCTGGGTTAGAGACTGGACTTGTCCACTTCTCATTTCAAGACTAGGACCCCATCTGGTACAGACCCCTGCAGGCCCTGTGCATGCTGTGTCAGCCGTCAGCCTCTGTGAGGAGCTTTGATCTTGTTGGCTTAGAGGACCTTGTTTCCTCTGTGTCTCCATCCCTTCTGGCTTTTACACCTTTTTCTGCAATTTCCTCTCCAATTGCCTTGAGCCCTGAAGGAGAGATTTGATGGGACATCCCATTTAGGGATGAATGTTCCAAGGTGTCTCTCCCTCCCGTACCAGCCCCCATCCTCTGATTAATGTCTGACTGTGTTCTCTGTATTTGTTCCCATCTGCTACAGGAGGAAGCTTCTCTGATGATGGCTGACCAAGGCACTACAAATATAGCAGAATGTCATTAAGAGTTATTTCATTATTTAAATGCTTTGCTTTTTGGTTATTTATTGTTTGTTTAGTTTTTATTTGACAATAATTGCTGTGGTAATGTTATATACTCTTGAGGGCTTCTCTATACTGACTAGTTTCCAAATAATTGAGACAGAGCCCTCTTGCACAGTGGCTGGGCAGGCACCAACCCTCTAAGCTATTTTGCTGTTTCCCGGCTACACACCCCAAGTTACCTGCCATAATCATTCCTGCCTGGGCTGCTTCTGGTTCCAGGTCAGGCCTCATGGCATCCTCTCTTCCTGTGTCTTCTCCTCCTGCTGCACTTTCTGCTTTCTATCTCCGCCTCCCTACCTCCTGCTTACTCTCAGACCCCAAGCCCAGGAACCTAACCCTGCCCACTTCTATTCTGCCCAGTCACAGGCTTCAGACACTTCATTAACCAATCAACCTTAAATTAGATAAAGCATAGTTTACACAACAAAGACCAGTGCAGGATGTACTCTTCTGGGCAGCAACCAGATCTTGGGGGCCAGTAATTAGCATTAGAACACATAGCACCAGACCAATCACCAACAAATAGTATTTTATTTTATCTCTGGCTGCCTTAGAAGAACTTCACAGCCTAGGGGCTCAAGCTAGGGCTTCCTAAACTTTTTTTACATTTCCAACTCACAATTCCTTTTCATTCTTAAAAGTATTATGAGACCCTAATATATACAGGTGTATTAAGTGGGCATACAAAGAAAGTATCAACTGTTAATAAGTCAGATAAATTTATTTTAGAGTAATTCTTTTTAACACATGAAGTTTTAGCACTTATATTCTCCTGAACTGGATGTACTTAATATTGGATATTTTCATCTGAATGTGTGATACTTCAGGATATAGAACATCTTCAACAGTTTTCAAAGTTGATTGATATTATGATTTTATAATCAGTGCTGAAAATATCACTTCTTATAAATAGGAACATTTCAGAAGTTGTTAGAAAATTTGCATTGCTTATATGGAAAACTTTCATTAATGTTTTTACTTTATGACACTCAAGGCAGCATCTCAAACAGCAACTTCAAAAGACGAACATTCTAACACAATACACTCCAAAGGTATACTACTTTTATCCTCATATGATAAGAAATGGTGTTTGTTTTCTGAAGTTAAACTATTGCATTTCTATAAAGGCTGAAAAATCTTTGTATGTAAAGTAAAAACACAGTAATTATATATAACATTTAATTGTCTCCAGTCTGAGCAAGGTGTTTCAAGTATCATTTGCTACCACTGTATGGCAACAAAACACATAAAGTGCAAAGTGTGCATGTTATGTGTGTTCAGAAGCAAATTCACAGTTGTATCATCTAATGTGACACAAGGAAGATCTGTGAAAAATACCCTCAAATGGTTATGATGAGGGTACTGGATTTATTTTTAATTATTCCACATTTTAAAAATGTTTATTGTTACTAAATTTTCAAAACAATCACATTCTGTTATATAATTCCCTATGCTATCTCAAAGCCACAATTCAAAAATCTGGAACTTAGACAAAAGGGTTTTCAATTTCATTTTCCCTGCCTAGCAGGCTAGGAAGAACAAGATCACAGCACTAACATTCTCATTTTAGTGAGCTCCTACTTTTATGCCTACGGAAAAATATTTCCTCACTGTGTCCTCCCATGATGGACAAGAGAAGCCCCAAGTAAGGACATTAAATCCCTTATTGAGTTTCACATTAACAATTTCATCTAGACCAACCTCTTGCCAAACCTACAAATTCCTGTGTGTTAGAGTGAATGAGGAATGTCCCCCAGAGGCGCCTGCGTTTGAGTGCTTGGTGTCTGGTTGGTGGCATTGTTTGGTGAGATTCTGGGTTCATTCAACCTTTCCAGAAGTGTATCACTAGGAGCTCACTTTGAGAGTTCATAAAATCCTTCAGACATGCCATGTATTCTCTACCACTATGGATAATCCACTACAACAGAAAAGTAATAAATACATCCTGAAACCATCAACTGTGGTCCAGTTTTCAACCTATCCATATTGAAGTCAGTAAACATTCAGATCATAGCAGTGCCCTTCAATATTTTCATAGTTTAATAGAAATCTGAGAGATTTTTTTCAAATATGAATGCAAATTTGTTTTGTTTTGTTTTGTTTTGTTGTTTTCGAGACAGGGTATTTCTGTGTAGCATTAGCTGTCCTGGACTCACTTTGTAGACCTGGCTGGCCTTGAACTCACAGCAATCCACTTGCCTGTGCCTCCCTAGTGCTGGGATTAAAGGCATGCGCCACCACACCCAGCTAAATAAGAGTGTCTGAAAGCTTTTATGTTTTGGCAGTTTTCTATAGAGAATGAAAATTGTATGACCACAGTAAAGATGAAGGGAAGCATATATAAATTATCTGTGATCAGGGATTAAATTCTGAAATGGATAATATTCACAAGAATAAAAGGAATCAGAGTGAGTGAGAGGAAGAAGGCTAAACTTGGAAAAAGATTTATATGTGTTGAACATCAGGAATTGCATTCAGTTTTTATCGACTATTAATTGAGAAGTTCTCAAATAGAAAAATTAAACAATGGACATATTTTTATATTAATCTATAAAATACTCTTTTCTGTAGATTGAGTTATCAAAACACTGTACATTTCTTAAACAAATGTTGCCTATGATAACAGTATTTTTAGAACTGTTATTTTTATAGTTAAATATTGATTTTCTTCTCAAATTAAATTTGAAAATACTATTTAAAAGAAAAATATGCATAGATATGACATCCCTCAACTTAAGATATCAAAACATATTTTTTTTACTATTTATCTTACTTTTCATTGGAAACATTCTACTTGTACCTGGACTCTTAATTACCTCATTAGCATTGAATAAACAATGAAATCTATCCCTATGGCTGAGTCTGGGACTGAAGACAATGAAGGTAAGGTGGCAAAACTGACAAAGGACACAGTCTTCCTGGGGTTGTACTCTATGAACAGTGTTAGCATCACGTAGAAATTCTCTGTTAATAAAACAAAGCATTTGAATCTGTAGATAGGGGATCAAAAAGTTAGTGAGAAGGCAAACAGACATATTTAAAAGCAACTTAAAACAGTGCTGGCTTGTGTTTGGGAGCAACAAAAATGTCTCTGCTACTAATCAGAGCTCAGTGCTCACTGACATGCTGGGGTCACTGTAGGGCAAAAAAAGGTATGAGGAGGAGAATTAAAAGTGTACCATTTGGCCAAAAGTTGATTACTGATAGGAATAACCAGTGACTAGTCAGAGAATACTAAATTTATTGCTAAACATGCTTCCAGGCTGGCCATTACTAGGCTCCATAAGACAGAATAGAAAAGAATCTAAAGAAATAATGTTAATTTACTTCTAAAACCAAATTACTATAGTTTCTGGAGTTGTCATAGTTCAGCCAATGGGCAGGTTTTATAACTCTTAATATCAGAGTAAAATAAGATGTTTTAATAAATCCCCACATTAATTCAGGTGCACACAAAATGCTCAAGAATATGAAGTATTCCTGAATGAGTAACTCAGACCCAGAAAGACACTCGTGGTATATACTCACTTAGAAGTAGATAGTAGCCATATAATACAGATATCCATACTACACTCCACAGACCTAAAGAAGCTAATAACAAGGAGAACCCTAGGGAGAATGCTTAATTCTCATTCAGAAGGGCAAATAGAATAAACACCAGATGTGGCTGAAGAGAGGAAACAGCATGGGAATCCTGTAGAGGTCCTCTGAAAGACTCTAACCAGCAGGGGATCCAAGTAGATGCTGAGACTCACAGCCAAAATTTGGGCAGAGCATCCGGAGTCTTACGGAAGAGTTGGGGGATAGAAGGACCTGAAGGACAGGAGCCCCACAAAGAGACCAATGGAGCCTACAAATCAGGAGAGTGGGTGTTCCTGCAGTGACTGATGCACTAACCAAGGCCTATGCATGGAGAGGAAATCCTGCTTCAGAGTAATATCTACTCACATGACATTTTTGACACTTTGGGATAAGTGATGTTATTTAAAACAAGATATTGTGGGCCTATAGAATGGAACACTTGTCACCCACTAATTAAAAGATAATGATTCAGTCACTAGAAAAATGATGCTGCATGTGAGGAAATAAATATATGATGGAACTTAAAAAGCAGTTGCTTTAGAATCCAACTTGGATCTGTTCTTTATAACTGGCATGATGTATTGCTGTAGTTCACCTTTTGGATAGTAACACAGTAATCATTAAGAATATATTAAGTATATTTTGAGTGCGTTTATAAGCCCATACATATCCTTGAAATAACATTATGATGAACTATAAAGACTCTAACTTGATTAAGAAGTACCTTTTAGAAAGTCTTTCATTTCTTTATTTCTTCCCTGACCCAGTGGTCATTGAGTAGAGAGTTGTTCGGTTTCCATGAGTTTGTAGGCTATCTGTTGTTTCTGTTGATGTTGAGTTCCAGCTTTAGTCCATGGTGGTCTGATAAGATACAAGGGGTTATTTCAATCTTCTTGTATCTACTGGCCCTTGCTTTGAGATCAAGAATAGGTCTATTTTGGATAAGGATCCTCATGATGCTGAGAAGAAAATAGACTCTTTTGTGTTTGGGTGAAATGTTCTGTAGATATCTGTTAGGTCAGTTTGATGCATTATGCCAGCTAGTTTTATTATTTATCTGTTTAGTTTCTGTCTTGTTGACTTGTCCATTGGTGAGAATGTGGTGTTAAAGTCTCCCACTACTAATTGTGAGGTTCAATGTGTGATTTAGCTCTAGTAATGTTTCTTTTATGGATGTTGGTGCCCTTGGCATTTGAAATATAGGTGTTCAGAATTCAGACATCATGTGGGTGGATTTTTCCTTTGGTGAGTATTAAGTGCCCTTTCCCATCTCTTTTGATTACTTTTGCTTGAAATACTAATTTATTCTTTATTAGACATTAGTACAGCTACCCTTTCTTGTTTCTTGAGTCTGTTTGCTTGGAAAACCTTTTTCTAGCCCTTTATTTTGAGGTAATGTCTATCTTTATTGCTGAGGTATGTTTCTTGTATGCATCAGAACGATGGATCTTATTTTCCCATCTACTCTGCTAACTTGTCTTTTTATTGGAAGAATCGAGTCCATTGATGTCCCTTGATGGAGGGCCTCACCAGGCTACAGGAGAAGATGTGTTCAGTCCTGATGCCACTTGATGTACTGCTATGGGTTGGTATGTGGGGGCTTGCCTTTTCTGACAAAGCTTGCGGGGCTTGTGTAAGAGTTGGAGGAAGGATAGAGGCACTCTGAGTGCACAAGAACTCCACAAGAAGAACAGTACACATGCTGAGGACCTGGTGACCTAGTAAAGGCCCAGGCTGGCTCTTTGCATTCTTCCTCAGTCATTGTGAGTTCATGTGAGCTTTGATCATACTGAGTGAGAGAGCCTTGTTTTCTCAGTGTCCTCAATCCCCTCTGGTTCTTACATTCTTTCTGCATCCTCTTCTGTCGGGTTGCCTAAACCCTGAGGAGAGTGATTATTGATAGAGACGTCCCATTTAGAGCTGAGTGCTCCAAAATATCTCTCTCTCTCTCTCTCTCTCTCTCTCTCTCTCTCTCTCTCTCTCTCTCTCTCTCTCTCCACCCACCCCCCACCATTATGTCTGGCTGTCAGTCTCTATATTTGTTTCTGTCGGCTACAGGAGGAATCTTCTCTGATGATGGTGGAACAGGGCACTGATTTATGAATACAGCGCAATGTGAGAACAACTGGAGCTCGTATTCACGGGCGTTCTCTCAGGCTCTTTTCCTTATATTGGTTTGTCCTGTCCAACTTTGATTTGATAGCTTATGTTTTATCTTATTACATCATATTTTGTTGCATTTTTTAAAATGAATGAATGAAAACCTAGCCACTAGGCTAAAGGAACTGTGATTAATACCTGCTGGAAGGGGAAAATCAGTTCTCTCCAATGGAGTGACACTGGGAATTTCAACCACTTTGAGGTAGGCCTCATGTTCAGAAGTCATATATAATAGACTCCATCACTTTGGGGGGCACTTTCATTTGGTTATAGCTTGGTGGGTTTTTTGTGTATTTTTATTTTGGGCATTGGTTTATTTTTTCTTTATTCGAGGAGGTTTGTTGCTGTATTGGATTTGTTTTTGTTTTTGTTTTTTATTAAAAAAAAAAACTTAAAAGTTTGGTGGGTAGGGAAGCAGAGATGTGCTGGGAGGACTTTGGGAAAATACAATCAAATTATATTTAAATTATAACACTTTAAATAATAAAATATTACAAAAAGAAAAATGCTTTTATATAATATTCTTTCAATTCATAAAAATAGGCATGTACATGCATGTGAAGAGAGAAGGGCTGAACCTATTTGCTACACTCACTGCAAATAAGTCTACACCTATTCTAGAATTCAGGTGATTTCCTTCAGTCTGTCTATGTAATTTTGATCACTTGTGCCTCTAGGGTCAATCTACTTTATTTTCTGGACCTATCAAGGCAAAATTAATACAGGGTGGTTTTCTCTTTCTGTTCCAAAAGGTGATAATCAATAAAACAATATAAGCACAGCCAAGCCCACTAGGGGGTGCTGCTTTCGAGTTTCTATGAAAATGTATATTGATTAATGTTACATAAGCAATGTTTGTGCTGAAAGTTACTTGATGAGTTCTGGTTAGTTCTACAATCTGGGTGATGGCTGTTCTTGCTATAGAGACTCAAATTTATTACATTTCACATTTAAATAGAAAGCCTAAATTAGTAAATACTGGAAAGCAGGGCCTATTTGAAGATTATTGAATCTGTAAAAACTTGAGATTAGAGCTTTCTTTGGGAGAAGCATTCTTACTAGAAAGGAGAGTCAGGGTCTACTTCATGGAATCCTATGGATAATGTCAAGCACAGGAAGAAAAGTTGCCCTCACAATAACTTATCTCAAATTCAAAGACTCATACTATATTACAAACTACTGGTGAGTTTGCCACTCCCTTATGTCAGTAATTTCTTCCCTCTTACCAAATCTACATGCCTTAAAAAATTAAGTTATAAAAAAGACTAATAAAGAATTTTTCTGGTATTTTATTATAATTATGAATAAAACAAACCCAGAAAAGGACAGTGAAAGGACTCTTGATCTAGAAATGGAGCTGAGAGTCTGGCTTTGTTAGTTTGTAGCCTCTGCACTGAAAAAAAATAGTCTGGCTTCATGCAAGCTTAGCTTTCTCCAACAAAGACTGCTATTTAGCTGTACTTCAGTCAATAGAACCACATTTTACATGTATAAGTACAAATCAATAAAGCCCAACATTTGCTTTTTTTAAGCAAACTCCTACTGATCAGTAGCTCAGTCAAAAGTATACATATCCAAAATGGAATGCAAACTGTGAACAAATTATCGACTTATTTTACAGATACATAGGCACAATTTCTCTGAAATGAATATGGAATTAAGTGCCAAATTAAATAATTTCATAAATTACTATATCCTGGAAGTCTGAAGGCAATAGTGTATTCACATGTGCTGAATCTAACCGATAAAAGTCTCCCTAGACATACAGTTAAACATATCTGAACTATATACACTAGCATCAAGCAATTCAAGAATAGATGGTGGACCATGGAAACTACATGTCTTGCTGTGGCAGTGAGAGGTGATGGGTAGTTTAAGGCAGGGGAGAGAATGACCCATGTTTGAGAAATGAAGACACTAGTAGGAACTCACAATATATTTAGATTCATAGTAATACATATGGTCACATATGGAGATATTTATAGACATACATGAATTAGTATATATACATTTACCTCCTTTCTATAGCACTTAATGTACAATGTATAAATTAATTAGGGACACATGAATGTTTCACATACTATACCATATCTTACGTAGTACACCATATATACCGTACTATAGTGAAATTAGAAGCCAATAAGGCAGGATAATTTTAAATTTAGGGCTACTTAAAAAATCCATACGACCTGCTTTGTAAACCCTCAAGATAAATGAAAAGATAAGACCACACATATATAATAAGGAATATTGTTTATCAACAAAAGTAGAAGTACTACAAATATTCATCATCTGCTGAATAGAGTACACACGGGGTTCATATTTAATAGAACAAGATTATTAAGCAGTTGAAATGAGTAAAGTATGGGAGTATTATGCCAAGCAAAATAAATAGGTTATAAAGCAATATAAACTAATATAGTATAGAAGCATTTTGCCAAGTGAAATAAACTGGTTACAAAACATGAAGCTTTTGATATGAACTAATCAATGGAAACCAACCACGGCTGTTACTGAAGTTCGGCAAGCAGAGTGAGGAAGTGCAATGGTTACCTTTGACTGCTGGTTTTTTTATGGTGATAAAACTGTTCTACAATCTATTGTAGTGACAAATGCACATGTCTGTAGAAACAGTGAAATCCACTGATGTGTAAGTTAAGTAGGTGAATCATATTCCGTGATTTATTTCAATATAACTGGTACAAGAATTAAATAAGAAAACAATCAAAACAATCATTTAAGGAAATTTAATATAAAATGAGATTTGGGCATGTTTACTTAATTAAAAAACTCTAAACTGAGCATATCTGTTTTTATAAGTTGCACTGTGGATATGTTGTGGGGCTGTAAGAAAACAGGTTGCAGGCAAGATTAATGTGTGATATAGAAATCCAAGAATGTGTTTTCCCATTTTAAGTACCTGGAAAATACTATGTCATGAAAAGTTTGAATTCTACAAAATTCAAATTTCAGTTTCCATAAAGGTTTTATGTGAGCACAGCCACACTCACTCACATATTGTCAGTGGAGTTTTTCTGCTACAGTAACAAAGACGAGTAGTTTTAAATGGGTTATTGTGGCTCACATAGTGCAAAGTATTAAATTTCTGTATTTTTATAGAGAAAAAAACTGTCAAACTTTCTACTTGTGGCAAAGCATAGAAATCAATTGCCAAGTGTTGTAGTCTGAGTTTAAATTGAGGTGAAGACACTGAAGATAGATGGTGACACTGGATCCAAAAACAATTACTCTTTGGTCTTTCTGTAGTACCTGTGGCCAGAATCTAATTTCTATGGCAATTACCAATTTCAATTTCTTCTGTGATTACCCAAACCTTTATTACAAAAAGAACCTCAATAAATTATTCAAAACCTGTTTTACACTTTAGATAGATTTTTATGTTTAAAATTACATAAATACAACTATCAGTTAAAGTAAAAGCTGTATCTTTAAAACTGAAAGGTTGACATTTGAGGATAACACTGCCCATGACAGCAAAGATCAGTTTAAGATGTACCGAGAGAAAGGAAAAGCTATGATCACAGGAAAAATGTCCTTGAATGTTTACAACAATATTATTTATATTATCTCTAAGTGGAAATAATCTAAACATTCATCTCCTGATGACTGGAGTACTAATAGCTAGTGTATTTGCACAACATTATACTGTTTAGGATGCAAAGGAATATAATAACCATACATATGTTAATAAATTCATGATGTCAAGTGAAATAAGTTGATAATAAAGCACTATGAGGAGTTCAAAGAGAAGCTGAATTAAACACACTGCATTTCATCCTCATAATAAAGCAAAGGTATGAAGATTATTTTAAACCCAAATATTAGATATATAAAGCAGTTATCCCATCTCTGTGCAGATAGCCAAGGGAAATAGTGCCAGAATATCAAAGATATATCATATTCTAGTGTTTTCCCAGCATTATTCAAATAACTAACATCTGGAATCAGACAGCATAGGCATTCATCCAGAGATGGACGCAGGGTTACCGTTGCTGATAAGGCAGTATTTTCCTGGCTCCTTGCTCTAATTCTAGAATTTGAAACACTAACACCAAAGACAGTGGGAATACAGAATGTTGTAAAGCACAAAAGAAATATTTTTCTTGGTCCAGACCAATAATTTTAGAGTTTTAGAAAAATACTGAAGACAAATATTTTAATACTAAAGAACATATGCTTTGAACTAAAATTAAAAAATAATTAAAATATGAAAGTCCATATCCTAAGTTAATTGAGGCAAATATGAATTTATATTTCTTTCTTTGATTAATAAAATGAGTCATTTACAACTGAGATAAATTTTATCTTTAGTATTTAATTGATAAAAATCAAGAACCACTTATGGGGCAATCAAAATATAGTAAATATGAAAATAAAATATAGTGTTAAAACAAGGCCTTGAGCGCAAATCTCTCATGAATTCAATCCTATATGAAATCTGAAAAAAAATATTCTTTTATATAAGATAGTAATTTTGTATTCCAAAAAAGTTGAGGGGGGGCAGGGAAAATATTGTTCAAAAGGTATACATTAATACTTAAATATGTATGTGTTCAGTCAGGTGACTATTGGTTATTGACTATTGGTAGTCTGCTGATGTCCTGCACTCTTGGTATACTCAGTTAGTTAATTTTATTCCTTTTCAAGTCTCTGCTGGGATTGAAGGCCAGATAGTTTAGTTTTACAACTAAGCTTAGTTGTTTAGAGATTAAGATGTTTTTAGATCTAGATAGAAGTTTTAAGTTGATAATGATAAGATATGATAGATATTGATATGCATTCAGAATTTTAGATGCACCAAGTTTGAAAGATGTTTTCTTCAAGGCTGTCAAATACAAATAGCTAAAACACTATGAATGTAATATTTATATAATTCCTGATTGTTTCATGGTTCTTCTTACTATAGGTAGTTTATTGTATATATGTGTAATAATATAAATGTATATAAAAAATTTTTAAATAAAAATAAATTTAATTTTTTTCTGAAAAGTAAGTGCATATTAAATCTTTTGGGCACAAAAATGATAATGTATGATGTAATAAATTAGTTATATAAATTTTAACCATTTAAAAATATGAAGAGTAGAAGAAGAAAGGACAGATGAAGACAAAAAGAAAAGCATGGTGTACTTGTTTTCAGGTGTTCATAATTTTGCTAATAGACTCATTCAAAACTGAGGTACTGTGGAAACAAGTTC
Source organism: Acomys minous (assembly GCF_964271855.1). Lineage (NCBI taxonomy): Eukaryota > Metazoa > Chordata > Mammalia > Rodentia > Muridae > Acomys > Acomys minous. The sequence continues at coordinate 413,632 of NC_140486.1, read as the reverse complement.
TACTTTACCACAGCAGAAGCACTTCACTGATATTAAGGACTGATGAGCACTTTTCTTTGTACATAAATTTTGTAATATTTATGAAAAATAATATTCATGTTATGAATTATTAAGATATTATGGGAACTAAGCTGCCAGCCATAGTTGGGGAGAGCTAGCAAGGGTCAGGAAAAAGCCAGGACTTCCCAGCTTGTATATAAAGATGTGCCCTAAGAAAAGGCAGACCAGCCACGGCCAGCACTCACTATGTTGTGTGTTGTAGCTTGTGGTATACAGAGTGTCTGCACAAGACAAATCAGACAAAGGGGAATTCAATACAACAAAGGCAATTCCTTGGGCAATGGGACACATACACACATTAGTGTCATTTACTGATCAGAATACATTGCCTCTAAGAATATGTTATGAAAAAAATTTTTAAATGACCCAAGAGATATATGACAATCTAAAATGGAGGTTGTACTCAGTTCAGAGGCATCTAAATGGCTATTAATAAATAGTCAATTGATATTTATAAATTGGGCCTTATGAAAACAACAAGGTTCTGGAAGGCAAAAGATACCATCTTTTTTTTTTTTACAAGAGGCAGCCTATAAAATGGGGAAAATTTTCACCAATTCCACATTCAACAGAGGTATAATACACAAAATATATAAAGAATTAAAAACTAAACATTAATAAGCCTTTAAATCCATTTAAAAATGGAGTATGAGTCTAAACAGAGAACTTTCATTAGAGGAATCTCAAATGCCCAAGAAACACTTACAGAAAGGTTTAACATCCTTAGCCATAAGGGAAATGCAAATAAAAACTGCTTTGAGATTCCATCTTGCACCTGTCAGAATGGCTCAGATCAATAACACAAGCGTCAGCTAATTCTGGCAAAGATGTGGAGCAAGGGAAACACTTCTCCATTGCTAGTCAGAGTGCAAATGTACAGTCACTATGAAAATCCATATGGTAAGCTCTCAGAAAATTTCAAATTGATCTACTATAAGATCTAGCTATACCACTCCTCAGCATATACCCAAAAGACACCCACCCTACCACAAGAACACTTGTTCAACTATGTTCATGGAGGCTTTACTCACAATAGTCAGAAACTGAAAATAACCTAGATGTCCCTTTTGGATAAATAAATGTGGTAGATTTACACAATGGATTATTACTTGACTATTGAAAAATGACATCATGAAATTTACAGGCAAATTAATGAAACTAGAGGGGGAAAGCCTGGGTTAGGCAACCCAGAAGCTGAAAAACAAACATGGTATGTACTCACTTGTTAGTGGACATTGGCTGCTAAGTAAATTATAATCATACTCAATGGACCCAGAGACCTTAAAGAGGAGATGTCTAGGGAAGATGCATGGATTTCCCTGTGAAAGGGATATAGAAGATAGTTTGTGGGTGGACCAAGGACAGGTAAGGATGGGTCAGGAGGGATCAGTTTGGGGGAGATGGGGTAGAGGTACACAGTACAGAGAGAGAACTGGGATGAGGGTCATTTAAGGAGTGATATGGAAACCTAGGACATGGAAACTTCCTGGAACCTATGAGGGTGACCCTAGTGAGGACACCTAGCAATGGAGGATAGAGTCTGAACTGGCCATCTTCTATAAGCAGACAAAGTTCCCAGTGGTGAGACTGGAGACCTCAACCCAACCAAAAATTTATACTCACAACCTGTCCTGCCTGAAAGATGCACTGGGGCAGTGGTGGCTCAGAGCTACAGGAATGGCCTACTAATAACTAGCTAAAGGGGCCCAATACACAAGGGGGGTCCCATACCCAACACTGCCTGGATGGCCAGGATTGTAAAGCTGGGTGGATCAGAGACCTAGGATACAACAAAACACAACTGATGAAAAGTCAGTTAAATGATTCCTAATGATATTCTGTTATATTCATAGATTAAAGCGTAGCCTAATCATCTTCAAGAGGCTTTCCTCCAGCAGCTGAAGAGGGCAGATATAGAGCCACACAGCCAAACATTTGGTGGAGTTCAGGGAACCCACAGAACAGGAGGGATGATTATAGAAGACAGAGTGGTCAAAGACACTAGGAGAACACAAGCCACAGAATCACCTAAGTAGGGCTCATAAGGGCTCACAGATCATGGAGCAGCATAGGTCTTCGCTAGGCCCTCTGAGTACCTGCTGTGTTTGTTTGGCTTATGGTTTCTGCTGGACTCTTAACAGTGGGAGCAGGGCTGTCTTGGTCTCTGTTGCCTCCTCTTGGGACTCTCTTTCATCTACTGGGCTGCCTCATCCAGCCTTGACATGAGAGTTTATACCTAGTCTTATTAGATCTTCTTATTTCACGTTCTGTTGATATCCCTGAAGGAGGCCTGCTCTTTTCTGACGGGAACCAGAGAAGGGGAATGGGGAAAGGCTGAAAGAGGGAAATGGAGAAGAGACTGTGTTAGGCATGTATTGTGTGAGAGAAGAATAAAGGGAACAAAGAAAGAAAAATAAATAAATATTCCATCTTGAAAAAGGAAAGAGAGAAACAGAAAACGATAATTTCAAAAGCACCTAAGAAGCATCAAACATCTAGCTATAGTCAATCAGTCAACACATGCACATATGCAAACGTGATTCTATGGCATGCTTTGCAGAAGAGACCACCTTAACTCTATTAACCCATTGAAACTATCTCTGGGAGTATCTAATTTTTAATTGAAACATTCAAGGCCTTTCTCTGGAGTCATAAAAATGATGAAAAATAAAAATCTAATCTTGTTTATAAAATCTAGAAAATAGGGCTGGAGAGGTTAGTCAGTAAAGTGCTTGTCATAAAAGCATGAGTATCTGAGTTCCATATCCAGAACCAAATAGAAATAAAATGAAAAGCCAGGTGAGCAGTGTGTACCTGTAAACCCAAACTCGGTAAACAAGGGCAGGAAGTGCCCTGAGGCTTTCCTTGCCAGATAATCTAGCCAACTGAGTGAACTTCAGGTTCAGTGCAAAGCCTAGTTTTCACAAACTAAGGTATAGAGTGAATGACAAAGACGTCTAAAATATACGCTTTCACGTGTGCACCTCATACACCCATGCATATACACACAGGAACACAAATAAAGATAATTTTGAAAAATGCGTAAACAAGACACTAGTGCTTTGTTTTCCTTAACCAAACATCAGGTGGTCTCACTGGAGACAATCCATCAGGCACTGTCTCACAGTAAAAACTAACATAATCCTCTACTGGTACTTACCAACACTTAGAAATCATTCATTTCTGTATATACTTAACTGGGGCCCTTAGATGACATGGAGGAAGGAGAGACATGTAGTAGAGTTCTAATGTGAAAAGTCTAAATACATAGAATAACCAAGGATGAATTAAAGAATATGGACAAGACAATATATTTCATTTATATAATAATGTCAACTTACAAAATTATTGTCTTAAGAATTATTGTCTAATGAGTCTTTCTGCCTGTTTCATTTCTTTTACTTACATACCCTGCTTCAGTCTCTATATCTTTGCAAATACTTTTGTTCATGTCTCATTAGGAAAAGTTACCCAATACTTTTATAACGTGGTAATTTTGACGACCCAACATATAATAAGAATTCCTGGGTTTTAACGCTCTCATAGGAGGAATACACCTTGTAAAACATCCTAAGACTTTATAGGTACATGAAAAGCAACACAGTCTCCTGCTCATAGTAAAATTGAAGATTTCTTATAAATGTAACTATTGTAACCCTTGTTCCAGATTACCAAGTAATGGAACAATAAAATTCAATTAAGATTTTAATCATGAAAGTGCAATAGCTAAGTATTAGTGAAAATTAATAATAGCATGTATTAACATGCTTGAAAACACTAAAACTCCCCCACAATCTTGAAACAGCCTCTAATTACAACACTCCCCAAATTTATATCTTCATAAAATGAATATTTATTACTCTGTGAAGCCATTCTTACACATAACAATCATTCTCCTCCACAAATGTTGACATAAGTAACTCAACCAAATTAAGTATTAATGGAAGGATTATCACCAATATATTTCTCACTTCAGAGTCTTCACTATAATATTAGGTGGGCATTTTTAGTAGTTATTTTTATTTAAAAGTTTTTCTGTATTTTATCATGTTATTTTTCCCTTTGAACTTCATTCAGATCCTTAGTTGCTTCCTACACAACCCAACTTCATTTCTTCCTCTCGCTCACTATCTCAAAACACAATACAAGAGCAAAACAAAACCTTAAAACAAACAAATGAAAACAAAACAAGACAAAAACTACCCACACAAAACAAAACAAAAAGTGCACATAAATCTATGGAGTTCAGTTTATGTTGGCCAAAGACTCCTGGCCTGCCCTGGAGTGTACTTGATACCCCAGACAATACATTGGAGAAAACTGATTTTCCCTTCCCCATTAGTAATCAGTTGCAAACAGCGTCTTGATTAGCAGTGGGACTTTGTGTCCACCTCTCCTTCTTAGTGGTACTTTCCCCACTGGTTTTCTGGTTTCAGCCTGTACAGATCTTATTCATGCTGTTACTTTCCCTGTGAGTTCATATGTGTATTAGCCTTGTTTGGCTGGAAGATGTCTTTTCACCACTTTAAACTCTTACTGTCTTTCTACCTCCTTTTCCATAGATCCCTGAGGGTAGTGGTTTGATAAAGACATTATAAAGCTGTGTGCTCCACAGTCTCTCACTCTCTACACACGGCCCAGTTGCTCTACTAACTACCATCTGTTACAAGAAGTGTCCATGATGAGTGTTTAGCAATGCTTTGATCTACAAATTTTATAATTTCATTTTTCATAATGATTGAATAGTATCCCATTGTGTAAATGTACCACATTTTTACTATCAGTTCATTAGCTGATGGACATCTGGGATGTTTCTAATTTCTAGCTTAGAACCAGTCCAGCATAGTGTGGTGCTGCTGAAAGTAGTTATGAGGTAGGAATTACCAAGGGATGAAGATGGATCAGGAGGAGAGGCTGAAAGGGCAAGCAGAAAAACTAGGGAGACCATGGCTCTGGCAACAAAGGGCCCAGTTATTAGGGGAAGGAGATGACTGGGAGGACTGGAGTTTTCTTTGTCTCTTTAAGACAACTTTTTAATTTTCTAAGGGCATTTCCTTGTTTCCTTAGTCTGAACAATTACAATGGAACAATAAAAATGGTGTTCATGTTTCCAAGTTCAGTACGTTCAGTGCTCTTTGTGATAATGACATCTGTAACTGACTCAAATACAGGAAGAAGACAAATGGCAAACCATGCGTGAAGAAAAGCAATGTTTTCCGTGGATATCAGAAGTTCTTAAAGTTCACAACCCACCGTGCATATAAAGTACTTACCTTAAGGTTGGTGAAAGCATGCCTGGTATTCTCTGAAGATTAAATTATAAAAGTCATAGCCCACAAACATGTTACACATTTAGAAAAGCCTTTTTTGTTTTGGTTTGGTTTTGGTTTTTAGAGACAGGGCTTCTCTGTGTATCTTTGGCTGTCCCAAACTCACTCTGTAGACTAGGCTGGCCTTGAACTCACAGAGATCTGCCTGCCTCTCCCTCCCTGAGTGCTGGACTTGCAGGACTGCACTGCTGCTTCTGGCTTAGAAAAGACAGTTTTAGAGTTTTAGGGAAAAAAACTACAATTAATGATGGACATGAATACAGATGCAAAATTTTTCATTAAATAACATCAAACAGAGCCTAAAAAATATAAAAAGCTTAATATGTAAGAGGAGAGTGGAGTTTATTCTAGGAATGTGAACCTGATTCAACATTGAAAACAAAAGAATATAATGTACTATATCAAAATTCTCTAAGGGAAAAAAAACACATGCAATGAGCTAAATGAGGTCTAGAAAACATTGATTTCATTCATTAAAACAAAGACACAGAGACTGTGACTCCAAGTGATCCCCTCAACCTGACCAGAACCGTTTGTGGAAAATCTGTGTTTAACATGAGATATAAAAGCAAGGGAATAAATATATTCTCCTAGAGTCATGACCAGGCCAAAGTGTGTTCTCTTGTTGTTCTTCAGTATTTGGATAGTACACACACACACACACACACACACACACACACACACACACACACCACACATACACACACACACACACACACCACACACATACACTGAGACCTACAAAATAACACTGTAGGAATAAAAGAGGAATTAAATTCAGGTATACATAGACTTTATAGTTTGAAAATGTAACCTGTAAGTTATTTCAGATTAATGCTTTTCTAGATTCCAAATAGAATCTAAATTGTATAAAACTGCAAAAGACCTTTGAAAAATTTAGAAATAAGGAATACTATTTAGTGTAAGTGTTATAGCATTGAGATTCTATGCATAAAAATAAAAATTAAAGATAATCTCAGTGTTTAATCAATGGGTATAAAAAGGCGAGAGTGGGGTCTAACTTTCACACATACTCTGGTGCCTCATATTTGAACAAGTCCCCTGAATGGGGAGACCTGGTGGCACTCACAGAAAGGATAGCAGGCTACCAAGAAGAGACTTGATACCCTATGAGCATATACAGGGGGAGGAGGTCCCCCTCAGTCACAGTCATAGGGGAGGGGAGTAAGAGGAAAATGGGAGGGAGGGAGGAATGGGAGGATACAAGGGAGGGGATAACCATTGAGATGTACTATGAATAAATTAATAAAATAAATAAAAAAGACAAAATAAAATAAAGAAAAAAAAGAGATTTACAAGAATACTTCTTCAGTAAGTCCAGAAATATGGTGTCACATTATTTCTTGAGCCTAAATTTAAGTACTATATATGTATAAAACATGAATTATAAACATTTTTACAAAATATTATACCTTTAACTTGGGCTTAAAAAAGAAGTATTGATCTGAAAACTATGCAAAAACAATATCACAAATTATGTCTAATTTTCAAAGACAAAAGTTATCTCAGGCATTCTTTTGGCTTCAGCCAATATGTGTGGAACTCTATCTAGGAAACAGATATGGATCAATTTATGAGGTAAATTGATAGGTATCAGTAGTATTTCGACCTGAATGTGTGATTAGAAAGAATTATATGCACACATAATGTTAACTTCATGAGGTGTTGGATATACTAATTAGCTTGATTACAGTAATCACTTTATAGTGTATATGCCCTTCAAATCATCTTTGTGTGCTTTAAGTATATACAATTTTAATGTGTCAATTACACATTAAAGCTGAAATAATATGGAATAAAAACATACCAAGTAACATACATCAAAGGTTACTTCTGATCTGTTTGCCCTATTTAATTTTCTTTCCTTCATAGGTAAATCTACCTGTTTAGGATATGTTAAAATACCTCTATTGTTTTGAAAAGAATGATGAATGAATTTTATATACATAGTCCCATGAATATGACTATATTTAGCCTTACTAACTCATTACTCTTTGTATTATAGGTATTATTCTTGGTCTCACCTGGTTTATTGGCTCTTAAATTTTACTGTGCAACATAATCACCTACAGTGCTTTCTTGAAAACAGATACTGGCCATCGACTCCCAGTGTTTGTGGTTTAGCAGGGATTGGGGTAATTGCTGCTGACCTCTCAGCACCTTCTGAGAGTGACTGTTGTAACGTAATACCTCTGTCTTGGCACACTTGCCAACAAAAGCAAATTTAATTAAGCATGCCAAGCATGATTGGATAATGTGATCTCTTTAAAACATATCAGTCTATGAGGATAGTAATAAATGTGATGTTTTGTTCTCATTTAGAACCCTTACTCCTCCCATGAGAGAAGTACTAAGCCCAGGCAGTATTAAAAGAAAGAACTCATGGGTAATGAAAGACAAAAACAGAGTGTCTTCAAATGAAAAACAAATCATTTCAGTACTTTTGTTATGCCCCTCAATATTCAAAACTATAAAATTATAAAATAATGAAACCATAGTCCAGCGAAGTGTGGATTTCTGAAGCATCATGCAAAGACAGTAGAGCTCTTCAGTGTTGAGGTAGCCAGCATGGCCAGAACTACTTTCTATTTTATATGACATCCACAAACAGATATATGACACTCTGCTCTTTTATAAACAGCATTGTGAGAGATATAGATTATATCATGTATTTTCAACTCAGGAAATATTAACGTCTCTCCACTTATTGCAACTCAAAGTTAGATAATAAGAAGTAGAGTTACAGGTTCACATAATTCAAACAATCAGTTTTCTATATTTTATTAACATTTGTCCAAAGCCATAAGAAGGCAGCTTTGGAATTAGTGTTTTCTAAAAGAAATGACCATAAGAGCAGTATGTAAGATGCTCATATTTCTTAATATTTTTTAATATTTTTGTCCTCTATACACTGATCCAATTTACTTGGTAGAGTCAGACAAAATAGGATACAAATTATTTTCACATATTTACATAGCATGTCCAGAAATATTCCTCAGCAACCAATTTTAAACAAGTTCCATGTAAAGGTATACTGTAAAAAATTACCCAAACCTGGTCACATGTACAAGAGTGGTGTGCAGGGAACAATGACTGCACCTTAGAACTGTCTTTTGTGGCTATGAATAGTCTTATATTTTTTGGTTTTTTATTTTGTGTGTGTGTGTGTGTGTGTGTGTGTGTGTGTGTGTGTGTGTGTGAATCTAGCCTTTAATGGTTGAGCTTTCTTTTCAGCCCTATAATTAATATTCTCTATACATTGTTATGTCTTACCAAGAAGTGTATTCATAACAAAAATGGTTCTGCCCATTAATTGGGATTAAGAATATTGTATTTGATGGAGTGTTTTATAATATAAAATTTAACCCTATGTAACCATTCTGAAGTTTTAGGAGATAGGCTTTTAGTACATTGATTAATTCTCCTATAGGAAATCAATAATGCATAACAGTCTACTTTATCAATACAGAAAAATGATAAAAAAGATTAAGATGGCTATTCTTCAGTCAGAATTGAATGTCATTATATATTAAATAGAGCTAACAGATATCTATAGAACATTCCTCACAAACAGCAAAGAAAAGTCATTGTACTAGGCGGCCCACAGAAGCATCGCACTAAAAATTGATGACATCCAAAATTGGGACACAAAGCAATTCTTATCCAATTCAGACATATTTAAAAAATTGTATATGTCACTTCAAGACACGAGTCAATAATGATGAAAATTCCATAAAAGAAATCTCTAATAGTTACATAACCTCATGGGAAACAAAAACAGAGAATGATGAGCGTGTCAAAAATCAAAAAAGAAAAAATTCCATAGAGCAAATTAAATTAAAAATGTGAGGCAACACACCTTTCTGACATGTTATCCCTGTCCTAAGAAAGAAATTTATAGCTCTAAATGCATAAGTTAAATGCTCAAAAAGGACAATACAAAAAAATGACTTAATGATGCAGCTTAAGAATTTGAGGGAAAAGAAGGAGGTTGAGGATGAGGACAAGGAGAAGAAAAGAAGAGGAAGAAGAAGAAGAAGAAGAAGAAGAGGAAGAGGAACAGGAACAGGAACAAGAAGAGCAAGAACAAGAAGCACTATTAAAGCTCATTCAATGGGGAAATAACAATAAGAGAGCAGTAAGTAGTAAAATTTAATAAAAAATAAAATAAAATTTAATAAGAAAAGCAATAGAAAGAATCTAAATAATATATTGCTGGTTCTTTGAGAAGATAAATGAGATTGTCAGACTTTTACTCCAGTTAAACAAAAAATAAAGAGATGATTCAAGTGAACAGAATAAGGAATGCATACAGAATAATTACAACAAATAATAAAGAAGTATAGAATAATGTAAACAGGTATTTTAAAAGTTTGTACTTTGTTAAATTTAAAATCTGAAAGATAAGAATAAATGTATACATTCACTCAAATCATGGAGTTAAATGGAAAAGAGATCCATAGGCTAAACAAATCTATAACAAATAAAATCAAAACAGCAAAAAAAATATGAATTAAAAAAATCAAGACCAAAATGGATTTACAGCAAAATTTTGCCATCTTTTTCAGAGATCTATAATAACTACTTCTTAAATTATTTTTTCAAAAGAAGGAAGAGTCCCAAACCCCATCTACAAGGTCGGCATTTCTCATTTTTCAAAACCTAGTTTCCCTGGTTGTGTCTTTCTCTGACTTTCAACATAACCATGAATGAAAAGAGTAGGGAAAATCTCTGATTAACATAGATGCAAACATTTTCAACACAATACTTTCAAACTGAATGCAAACATATGTCAAAATGATCCTCTACCACTATCAGAGATCCAGGAATGGTGCAACATACATACATCAATAAATTTTTTAAATTACATAAAAATCATATAGTTATATCTATACATGCAGAAAAAGGACTTGCCAAAATACATTTTATGTATACTTTCAGAACAAATTGCAATAAAGATGAAAAACATCAGAAACAAATATCTAATAGCTGGCCAACTCATCGAGGATAAAATACACATCACAAAATGATGAACATGTCAATGAAAAAATCAATAAAAAATGTCTAACTAAATGACAATGAAAATATAAGGAAACAAACTTCTGTGATACTTTCCTCAATCTTTGCTGATAAAAGTCCTAGAAAGGTAGAGAGTATACAACTGGAGGGAACATACTTCAATATAACACATAATATGTAATATATAACAAAACACCAACATAATACTCAATGGGAAAAATGAAAGCAATTCATTAAAAATCAAATAAGACTGGGATACCCTCTAATGCCACTCCTTTTCAATAAGTAAGACAACTTGAATCTAAAAAGCTTTTAATGTGATGGTTGAAACCTTAGCTAGAGAAACAACACAAGAGAAGGAAATTAAAGGGCTGCAAGTAGAAAAATAAAACAAAATTGTGATGTTTGTAGATAATACGGTATTATGTGTAATATGTCCTTGAAGTTCCAGAAGAAACTTCCAGAAAAGATCGATAATTTCATCACAGTGGTCTGGAATATCTCTAACCAAATGTTTAAAGTTTCGACAATAAAAATTAAACTTCTGAAGAAAGAGATTGAAGAGGACATTGGAAATGGAAATACCTTCACTATGGTCATTTAAGACAAAAATAATATTAGAAAAATGAACATTGCACCAAACAATTTATAGATACAAGTCAATTCCAATCAAAGCCTCTATATCATCCTTCACAGATAGAAAAGAAATCCCAAAAACTCATATAGAATCACTAAAGACCCAAGATAAACAAATTAATCTGAGCAAAAGATTAATATAGAGGGATTTCCATTCCATGTATAAAGACATACTAAAGAGCTATTTAAATAAATGTAGAGCGATATTAATATAATCAGTTTGGTACTAGCACAAACATGTATTCTAATGCAACAAAAACAGAGGATGTAAATATGAGTTCACATGGTTAATAGTCATCTGATATTTAACAACGAAGCCAAAAACACACACTGGAGAAAAGAGTATCTTCAACAAATGGTCCTGGGAAATTTGAATATTAACATGTAAAGAATAAAATTAGACCTATGCCTATTATCCAGAACATAAATGAGTTTCAAATGCATCAAAACATTAACATGAAACCCGAAGTGCAGAAACTGCTGTAATAAACATAGGAGAGAAAGGGCTTTCTGAATACACCCTACTTATCCAGTCATTAAGACCAACAATTAAGTAAGATGATTTAAAACTAGAAAGCTTCTTTATAGCAAAAACAACCAAAAAACAAAAAACAAATCACCAAACCATCCAAGCAACCAAAGAAACAATCAAAAACCGGTATTCAAGTGAAGATGATGCTCAAGAGAACAGTTGCCATGTATGTTAATATAGAAAATTATCATCCAGGATTTATAAAGAAGTCAAATAATAGGGTGAAGAAATCAAAATACTAATCTTAAAAAATGGATTATGGATCAAAACAAAAGGTTATCAAAAGAAGATAAACAATTGCTAAGAGATATCACAAAAATGTGTTCAATATGCTTAGCAGTTAAGAAAATGAAAACTATGGGAGGGAGGGAAGAATGGGAGGATACAAGGGATGGGATAACCATTGAGATGTAACAAGAATAAATTAATAAAAAAAATACTTTGGCAGAAAAAAAAAGAAAATGAAAACTAGACATTTCATTATACACTAACTAGAATGGCTTGGATGAAGAAAACAACTAACAACAAATGCTGCTGCTGATGTGGTTAAAAAAAGATTTATTCATGATTGATGTAATTATAGATTAGTAATCCCACCATGGGGGTCTATATGAAGAATTCTCAAAAAACTAAAATTAAATCTTCCATATACAATTAAACACACCACTCCTTGGCATATGTTTGAAAGATTGGACATCCTATTGCACAGATACTTGCTCAGCCATAGAGAATAGTGACCAATAGTTATACCTAGTTGTAATATTTATTAATTACAATAATTACTAGTATAACAAGAAGTCATTAAGATGAAATGATGATGCATCTTGGTGGTAACTACAAGATGTCCACTTTGACTTAGCTCTTGCTCAATAAAAGGGAATTTATGTTTACTAATATAAAACTAGCCAACATCCATGACTAGCAATGAAAGGACATCACAATTTTTAAATGCATTCTAAATATATTCTTATATCTACTAATAATTGATAACTCTAGTTATCATTAAAAACTTTTTTTCTGCAACAGATAGAGACAATTATGGAAAGCAATACTGGTCAAGGTACCTAACAGGACTGTGGAGAAGCCAAAACCAACTGTACACAACCTCTAGATCCAAGATCAGGAAACTTCTGCTGAGAGACTCTGTCTTCTGTATACAGCAAGGAAGGTGCAATAATGAAATTCCAAGGTATACTAGACTAACCAAGACTTGAACAGTGACAATACCAGTTGTTAGGGAAAAAACTCAAAACGTCCCACCCCTAAATGAACAATTATAGGCATTAGTGACCGCTGAGAGACGGATGAAACCCCAAAAGATTATCTAATATCAGTGGTCAGCCCTGTATCTAGAAGGTCATCCCTGTTATCTACTACCGATAAATGTTGGGTTTTACAAATAAAATATTTTTGAAGCCAAATGAATCAATAGTGTTCACAGGGCCCTGGTGCTTTGAGCCGCTGTCTTTGAGAAATGCTCCATTTCCTGAGGTTCCGAGAAGCTCTCTTGACCTGCTTCCTCCATAGTTAGGCCAGGCTACTCTTTCATCTGCTCAAAACAGAAAGGATTCTGTATTCAGTTGGGAAAAAACAAGTGCATGAATAGAGGATGGATATATTCTACTTACAGTATGTAGTCATATCAAACAGTGCTATAGAAAAGCACCATGAACAGTGAAAGTGTGCAGTGGAAAAACTGAACTTTTAAATATCAAGCTTAGCTTTCTATTGCAGCATTTTCATTCTCATGGGAAAACCACCAAGATGTGTTTCATTTTGGTTCCACTTACATGAGGAACCATGTATATTTCTGTACTTATAAAAATATAATGGCTTAATTAAAGAAATAAAAATGTTAAATATTTTTCTACCATCACTCCTCAGTACATAAGCATGGAATTACTACATCATTAGAAGACTTGATTTTAAAAATTGATGTTTCCTTGTAAAATTCACAGTAGAAATAAATTTGTGATCTTATTGTTATTGCCTAAGTGAATTCTACTTGGAAATGAGCAGATTTGGTTTGTTTAGTTAATTACAACATGTAATGAAAGTGTTTAGGTAATAAAGTATGAAATTTTATTATATTACTTTATAGTTATTTCAAATATTTTATTTAAGAAAAATAAAATAATTTATATTCAATCAACATTATTTTTCATTTAATTTTTATTTTATTAATTGCAGAAGATAGAAGATCACAAGTTTAGAAAAGCATACAGTTAGTATAGACTAGCTCTAAATGTGTAATTCAATTTTTAAGTTTTTAACTTCACAATGGTGCAACTTGTTGATTTAGCAGAAACTGTTCTTTGAGCATTGCATTTGATCTTCTCCATCTTGAACAACAGGCTCTTGAAACTGTCTTGATGATAAGCATCCACAGGGTGATGCACCTGCTACATATCCATTTAAACATATATTCTAAAGCTTAGCTTCTAAATTCAGGGTGTGACCCAGTGTGGACTCGGGTAACTGAATGTGTTTGGGAAGTCATAAATAAATTGGCAACAAAAAAAGTTCTGAATGCACAACCAAAATTTATTTCCAAACTCATATAACTGGCAACAGTTATTCATGTTGCATTAGAGGACTTCACTGAAGCCCTGGTTCTGAACATGAAACATAAGCACCTTACACATCTCATACTATCATGCCATGAGCTACCACTTACGCTGTTTGAAACACCTAGGCTTCGATTTAAATTAAGACTCTTATAGACTACGAATTGCAATGATTTTGATGTACAGAAATTATATTCTACTCTAATAGAAACATTATGGGAAAGAAAGATTTTAATACTTTTATGGCTTTATTCCTCAGCATGCAACTATCAATTCCATATAGCTTGGATAGGATTAGAAATATTATATGTTCGCATTTCGTTTTTAGTTATTAGTTTGAATCATTTAATGAATTTTTGGCTCGCTGTTAGAGCAGAATTTCTAAAAGTTTCTGAAATGGTCTAAAAAATACTTCTGCTATTTTGTACTGCATATTGATGAAAAATGACATTCTAGGTATTGATGACTCCAAAATAAAAATAACATTTATTTTTTAAACTGTTAACAATGCCCTGTATTATACTGTAGTACCAAATATTGTGATAAATATAATTAACGTAATTTGCAATTTCTTTTAATAAATGATACTTATGTGCATGGAAGAAGCTTAAAAAGCCCTGCTCAACAATGTATTGTGCGGCCACTAGGGTTACAGAGTCAGATCTATTAATGCATCTTCAATTAATTATGGCTGTACTAATAAGCTGAGAGACATCTGCAAATTGCTATTCACAGTTTATCTGTGCATGCGTAACTCCATTATTAAAAGAAAAAACATACAAAAGACAAAAGGTATTTTAATTATATGTGTTTTTTCATATTACAGATTTCTGTATTTATTTACTTTAAAGTGAGCACACTTCAATAAGTTTATCATCAACAATTTTTAAAAAGAATCAATTCTCTTGCTTTACATTCTTTTTAAAATACATTTTATTGATTTATTCGTGTTACATCTCAATTGTTATCCCATCCCTTGTATCCTTCCATTCCTCCCTCTCTCCCGCTTTCCCCTTACTCCCCTCCCCTATGACTGTGACTGAGGGGGACCTCCTCCTCCTGTATATGCTCATAGGGTATCAAGTCTCTTCTTGGTAGCCCGCTATCCTTCCTCTGAGTGCCACCAGGCCTCCCCATCCAGGGGACATGATCAAATATGGGGCACCAGAGTTCGTGTGAAAGTCAGTCCCCACTCTCCACTCAACTGGCTACCAAGAAGAGACTTGATACCCTATGAACATATACAAGGGGAGGAAGTACCCCTCAGTCACAGCCATAGGGGAGGGGAGTAAGGGGAAAGCGGGAGGGAGGGAGGAATGGGAGGATACTTGTAGTTTTCTAGGACCCTCTGGATCCTTCTATTTCCCCGTTCTTCCTTGCTTCTCTTCATTCAATGTCCTTAATCATCAGGGAAATGCAAATCAAAACAACTCTGAGCTTCCATCTTACACCCATCAGAATGGCTAAGATCAAAATCTCCAGTGACAACACATGCTGGTGAGGATGTGGAGAGAGAGGAACACTCTTTCATTGCTAGTGTGAATGCAGGAAACATGGGAGGGTTTAGAGTGAAGGTGACTGGGAAGGGATAAAGGGAGAAAAGTGATGTAATTCTTTTTTTTTTTTTTTTTTGGTTTTTCGAGACAGGGTTTCTCTGTGTAGCCTTGGTCATCCTGGACTCACTTTGTAGACCAGGCTGGCCTCGAACTCACAGCAATCCACCTGCTTCTGCCTCCCGAGTGCTGGGATTAAAGGCGTGCGCCACCACGCCCGGCTCGAAAAGTGATGTAATTCTATTTCAATGAAAAACATACCTCCAGAAAAGGTGTGTGTGTGTGTGTGTGTGTGTGTGTGTGTGTGTGTGTGTGTGTGTGCGTGTGTGAGTGTGTGTGCATGTGTGTGTGTGTGCGTCTGTGTGTGACTTGTCATTATGTAATTTGGCTGTGGTAATCATACAATGAACATGTAAACCATCACCAAGTACACTTTGAGGACATGCAATCTTTGTCTAAGTATTTTAAAATTTAAAATAGATGGTGATATTATACATACAAATAAGGATGTGAAATATTTTTAAAGAACTATAAGGTACATGGTCTAAAGCAACAGAAAATTGATGCAGTTTCTATATAGTTCATTGTAATGTATATTAATGAATGACTTATGCATATCTTAGTTGCATAAAATGCTAGCCTAAAACCAAATACACAGCATGAAAAACGTAGGGTTTTTTCCTACTTTGTTAGTATCTTAATATTCATTTACATAAATGAAAACCAACACTTTTTCATTTTGATATTGTTCTAAAGATATTCCATCCAAGAGATTTTATGTTACAGAAATGTACAAAAACAATATTAAAGCTACAAAACATATGTTTTTCTCCTTTAATTGAATGCATCTTAAGTGACTGATAATGAGATAATATCTCTAAGAATCTTCCATAAACTAATGTATTTATTTTTGCTCCTTTTCCCTAATAGGTCCCACTAATGGATTCAAAAAGCATATTATAATCATATGCATTAATATAATTTATTTATAATCTTTCAATGGTGCAAGGCTCATTAATTATCTTTGTAAGCATAAATTATATTGTTGTAAAATTTTTATTTTTTTGGGGGTGTCTCGGTGCTTAAGAGTACATGCTATTTTTCTAGGGAACCCAAGTTTGTTTCCCAGCATCCATGTGAGGTACCTCATAATTGTCTCTAATTTTATATCTATGGGCTCTTATGTCTCTGGTCTCCTCAGACGCCTGCAGTCAAATGAACATATCCCTACACCAACACACAACTAAACATAATTTATAAATTTTTAAATCCATTGTATTTGTTCTTTGATAGGTATGTTCTTTCATGAATATTTAAATGCAGAAGTCATTCTGAGGCTAAAGTAAAGGAACATATGGCAAGTAGGCTCTTGATGAAGCCATTCTGAGTTCTATGTAAATGCTGTCCAAATAGTATAGTCATAAGACACAGGATAAAAAGTCAGTAAAGAAGGTATGAATTCCAATCACAGAAATTAGGCTACAAGTAGAGAAAAAAATTCCAGAATGAAAAACAACTCATGACCCCTTTGATTCATAACAGAAAAGCTATAATAAATTAAGAATATGAAATCCACATGCAGCCTGTTTCCACTTGCCTGTCTCACTGAACCACTTGTTTATTTTCCCCATCCTTTGAAGTAGAAATATTCAACCTTCTACACCAACAAGCATCCATCTGGAACTTGGTTCATGAACCTATCATGCACATTCTTATTGTTCCTATTTGTGTTTTATAAAACAAATAAAAATCAAAAAAGCAATAGTGAAATACTTCTTGTATTTATCAATAGCCATCAGTGAGTTCTGTTGTGCCGTCTCACTCCCAATCTATCTCATGTATGACTACTTTTCTATGACTGGCCCCTGATGTTTCTAGGTACTCAGTATTACCTCATCTTCCTAATTGCTGTATTTTGAATAGTCTTTCTGAGGTCCATAGTGACTCCATGGCTCCCAAACTCCTCATTCTTTACATTCCTAGGGTCAGAGTCTGTCAAAAAACTAGTACTACACATAAATGACAACCCCCATAGTACACTTTCTGAGAGCCATTAATGAATAAAATTCATTTTGTATTTTATGAGAAAAATAGTTATGTTAGAGATTGACTAATATATAATTTTATATTCAATCAGTTAATAATTGACAATAGTAAATTAATTACAGACAAAAGAAAAATATGCAATGTACTGTCCTTTTCAGCTATAAAACTCTTTGCAGCTTATATTTAGAGTCTACAAACCTCATGGTGAACTCACAAAAGTCATGCATTTCCCAATATTCCCTATGGTATAACCAATGGCATTCAGCAAACTGAATGATAAATATAAGTTTTTAATTATCAGGTGCAAACAGAAGTGGTGCACTGTAGGCACAGGATAATGGACTGTGGAAACTGATCAAATTGTTTGGATTTACATGAGTTTTCCTGGAAACACTGGTATCTTGTTACCAGGCATGGATAGAGGAGTGTAATTCTGGCCTACTGCCTCTCCACCTCAACAGTTCACAGATGATAGCATTTCTGAAATTCCATAGTATAAATATGTTCACCAGTATTGTTGATTTCAGGTTGATAATGTGAAATCATGAAATAAGCACAGTTGGACTTAATGTCCTTTATCTGGTGGATCATCTATGGCTGATGGGAGCAGATAGACTTCTGATATTGATCAGTTTATTGTTTGGAAGTGAAGCACTGCTCTTTTTGCTAGTAAACTAGATATGCAGTTAATGGTCTTCTGTATCTGCACTGGCTGCTTTCTTCTCTTTCTTTATTGAGAGTGTAAAATATTCTTAGAAAAGATGTTGAAAAGTTGGCATTCATGACTGTTAATCCTTAATTTGCTAAGCCCCAAAAGAGACTGATTAGTTTAGAATCACTTCGACTTAATAGAATTAGGGCTAGGGTTATTTCAGTGTTAGCTCTTTATTAAATTTCTCCCAATGCTCTTTCATGAAAACATCATCTCTATTAAAATTCACAGAGCTGTAACAGTGTGGACTCCATGTAACTTTACTGGCACCTTTCTGTTCCTGTAACAAAATATCTGGGAGAAGTAACTTAAAAGAAAGGAAAATTGATTTTAAGTGAAGGTTGCTAAGTCTTGTTGCTTTAGTCCTAATACAAGGCCTTGGAAGTGAATACTGAAGGAGAAAGCTCATTTCAAGATGGTCGTGACACACAGAAACTGAAAGAATATAAAGATGCCAAGATATAGCAAATGACAGGCCTTCAGTAACTATACTTGCTTCCTCTGAATGGGACGCTACTTTCCATAATGTCATCAAATTATAGACCCATTAGTGGCTTTATTCATTAATCAGTTTGAAGCCCCCACTCCCCAAAATCTCTGAATGTAAACATACTGCCATGAGGAACATTTAAAACAATTAAAATTCTAAAATATTTTCATTTTTTAATGTTTATTGAATTTGCTCTTTGTGAATTTCATGCATGTTTAAAGTGTATTCTGATTATTGAACTCTCCTAACCTCTCTAGTCTCCTCACTACAACTGCCTCATTCCTCCACAATTTCCACTCAAGCATTGTTTAAACTGATTGAGTTCAAACAGTATCTTCTGTATGACTATTGCTTCAGAATGACGGATTTGAACTTGGGGAGCTCCTCAAAGGGTAAACAATTGACGAATATATGATGCTTGGATGTTCAGACCCTAACAAGACATTTAAAATTCTACTGTAAGAATCAGAGATAATTACAGAAGAGAAGGCATAAGGAATATGAAATCTAGAAGATAAAATGAAGTCCTATGAAATGTTATTTGCAGGACACAGGCCATCAGCCATAACTTCTCAACACCTGTGGCTATCCCTGCCCCCGTATCTGGTTGCGAGCCTTGGTCTGAGAATCTACAGTCTCATTGTTGTGTAAACACTACTACACAATTGTCCACTGGTATGCCAATAAAGCAGTTTACAGCCAATTGCTGAGCAGGGAAGAGAAAGGGCTGGACTTCCTGCCAGCCAGTGGAGGAGGAGTTAAAGGAGTAAGTAAGGGATTCAGCCAAGGGGAAGACCTGAGAGACATCAGGAAGGAGCTGGGACAGGGAAAGCTACAAAGTACAAGTATCTCTGGGATGTATGGTAGGAGGAAAACAAATTAGCTTAGAGGGTTAATAGAGTATTAACTGCTCAGTTGTTGTATTCCGAAGCTTATTATTAAACAAATATAAAAGAGTCTCAATTATTTATGTGCTATCTTGGTAAAGAAAGAAACTGAGAAACAAACACAATTTTATAAAAATAACTAACAATACCAAAAGGTGAGTATAAGACTAGGTTTATCAACAGTGGATCATGGCTCTGAGAGAAACTCAAGAAGTCTTATGTATCTCTAGAGACCAATCTTTTAGCACCCAGCCTTTAAGAAGAATACAGCAGATCTTACTAGTGACAATAGAATTAGAGCAGTGATCCGCATTCACTTCTCTGTTAACTTGTCATGTTTCTGTGAGCATCAG
Organism: Acomys minous; assembly: GCF_964271855.1. NCBI lineage: Eukaryota > Metazoa > Chordata > Mammalia > Rodentia > Muridae > Acomys > Acomys minous. Next base: position 393,426 of record NC_140486.1, on the reverse strand, counting down.
TGTCAACTCCAGTAAATGAGCTGCTGTGACACCAGTGTTAAGGGAAGTGGTACATGAACAGTGCCAGTGAGCCACAGGAACGGCTGAGTGTACAATTCCGAAGCCTAAAGGATCTGGGTACACTAGTAGGGATTAGGAATATGGGCACAGTCCAACTTAAGGGAAACATGTTGTATATAATGAACATTTCTCTCACAAATTATATATTTGGACTTGGGAATGCAGCAGGGGCTTGTTAAGGTCATGAGAGTTCAGGTCTCAGCATGGCTGTTAACCTACAAATTAATGGAAGAGGCTGCTGATAAAATAGGCCTTTTGTCACATGTATCACTGGACAACCCAGCTCCATTTTTATTAGACTAAATTGCTGTTCATATAGGACACCTGGTCAATGACATTTTGCTGTGGTAGCCTGAGCAGTTAGGAAAAAGAGGCTCTATATGAATAGGGCATCTATACTGCTTGTGGACTTATGGAACACAAAATACACCAAAGACCTCTCTCATATAACAAAATGCACTGTCGATTTGATAATAAGACAGCACGCATGGTGTACAAGGCCACAAAATGTTAAATATTCTGAATATTTATCTGACTCCCAAAATTAGTTTACCTCATATCCTACAACAACTATAATAAAATTTGAGTTTACTCTAAGTACTTTGTGGTTGAATAAATCAAATTACAACTTAGAAAAAAGACTTATAGCCACTGAGTATAAATCTACTATATTCAAAAGAAAGCGATACTATTATCAATTTATCATGTCATTTTCTTTATACTTAGAATTTTTATTTAAGTGTATCTTAAATGATAAACAACAGAAACAATTATTTTTCACAGAAGAAATAAATGTCAAAGGCATAAAGCCCATTACAGTAATTTCCTTTAATGATTTAGACTTCACTGTCAAATATTTACTCAGTTTAAATGAAAGTAAAAGATATGCATTTAGTCTGATTGAAGTGGCATTTTTCCAACAGATAATTTTCTTTAAAACTTTGCTCAAAATATAAGAGCTTTAGTAAGCCACCGTTATAGAAATGCTTTTCATCCACGTTTCTGAAGGGCACTTCCTGACATTTTTCTGTCAAAGGATCCTATAATTTTATGATACCTTTATTTACTACATTGCATATATGTGAATATATATAATATATATAGTGATTATATTATATGTACAACTCTTACATTGTTAAGATTTTTGTTTATTATTGACTTTGTCGTGAAAACATCCAATTACCAAATGTGGAATAACATAAAATTAAAATTGAACACATTTATTTTTATTATAATTAAATTATTAACATACTAAAACATCAAGTTGATCAGACTTTTTTCTTACTGTGAAGGAGCTATATGGCATATATTTTTATATTCTTGTAACATGTTGTATGCTTTGATATACATGCACATTAAAAAACAATTGCCACAGCCTATATTAGTCTATATTTTTTATCCTGCTTTATCTCAAGGAGTAAAAGTCTTTGAAGTACCTGTGTAAATGTGTAGAGTTCCAACCACACAATGCAAAGTTCTCTGTCCACCTACAACTAAGATTACTGTCTTGAGTTAATTCATTTTATGTTATGAGTGAAAGCTTCAAACACAATGAACCCCCCCCACAATTTTACATTTTCCCCCAATAAATAACAGGTCACAGGGCAAACAATGACATCAGTACTCAATAGGAACTTCATACTGTTGACAGTACTCAATTTCAACACCCATCACTTGTCTGGCAAAGGGAGTTTGCTAGACCCCTACGTGTTCTCCACATCACCGAATTCCTTGAATTCAAGCCAGGCCATCTGATGAGCAGTCAGCAGCAGCAGAAGCTGTGACCTTCAGCTCCTTAGGTAAAAGAATCTTTGTGATAGTCTTCAAGTAAGCCATATATTTCTAATTGAATGCTCTCGATCATACAGGACTTTGATTAATTTGGTTCCAAGCAGCCTTGAAGAGCAGAACTGCTCGCCAACTTGAGTATTTATAGTACATGTTTACTGGAAATCTTCAAGTAGAGATAAAGCTCTCCTGTCATATACTTTAATCCTTTAGCCGCATTTTAACAACGTAAAACACAGTTGGTAATCAGAAATCCTCTTGTAATATTTTTCAAGTATTTTACTAAACTATTTACAGATTATTTACTTCTGAACTATTTGAAATATTCTGTCTTTCAGACAAAAAGACAAGGAGTGGAAGGTTGGTAGTAGATGCTGGATATAAGATGGATCAATGATAAATATAGATAAATATGTTCATTTACACTAACAAGTGATTTTTAACATAAAAAGAAATTTTGAAAACTCATTCATTTACAAACTCATTGATTCACTCAAAAATACACATCAAACAGTATCTCAAACATGGAAGCTGGTCACGAAACATTTAATATCAATTAATGAGCACTATTGTATTTGTGACAATCTTGAGCTTTATACTGATAATTTAATTTCACAGATAAAGAAATAATGTGTATTTTTAGACTGCATACTTATAATTTCAAATATATTATTAAAATTTTTTTCTTTAATTGTTGAGGCAGAATATGAGGAGTAGCTAGCACAATGGAGTATGTTCTAAGTCTAGGGCATTGTGTTTGTTTTAAATTTTCTGTGGAATCAAGAAACAATTTATTTAACCTCTCAAACCAAATAATAAAGGTGAGTTTACTCCAAGATAATCACTAAGGCTGTCTACCTGAGAAAAGTAAAGAGGACGAACCAATAGTCAATCATGCCTGTCTTTGTCCTTTTAAAGAAACTTAGTAAGGGAAATCAAACCAAAAGAGGTGTTCTGTCACACGCACACGCACACGCACACGCGCACGCGCACACACGCGCACGCGCACATGCGCACACGCACACGCACACACACACGCACACGCACGCACACGCACACACGCACACGCACACACGCACACACACGCACACGCGCACACGCACACACGCACACACACGCACACACACGCACACACACACGCACACGCACACGCACACACGCACACGCACACGCACACGCACACGCACGCACACATGCACACACACAAGATGTTGAAAGGTATGCCTCTGTGTGCTGGTGGTTGGTGTATATTAGGTGACAGTGGCCTGATGCCGTCTGTGTTCTGAGTTAAACACCACCTAAAGCAATGCCTCTCCCATCGCTGTAGACTCCTTCTCCTCATTGTTTTTCCACATCTCCTACTTACCAGGAATTTTATAAAGTACATCATAGTGGGTTAGTCAACATATATAGCAACCTTCTTTAAAATAAAATCAGATTCAACCATCTAAAAACAGTTTTTGGAATTGCTGCAAAGGCTGTGGGTATGCAGTCTCACTACCTGCCTCTTGTCATCATTGTCTGGGAACTGACGGATGTCATTGTGGGACCATGGGCTGAATTTAGTATTGCGCCTAGGATGCGAACGACCTCCCCTAAAAACTTGTAAAGGACATGATATTAAAGGTAATTAATACTCTTTTTTGTTTGAATTGTGTAATTACTGATTAAATGGCATTGTCTTTCCCTCAGCTGGTGCAAACATGTACAGAGCATGGACAATGAGTCACTGTAAAAGTGCTTCCTAGGGCCCTAAGCATGAGAAGGTATGGTATGCCTGTGAGAAGAGACATATTATGTAATCATTGTGCTGGCCGGAGTTACCTTGCTGGGGGTGTAAGCCCAACATAAATGAATAAAAATTTATAATAAGTGTCTTTAAACAGCAGCACACTCAAAACTAGTGTATTCACTGATGTGTTAATGAGGCTATTACTTCAGGCTTGGGGCCTGGTTCTGTTTACCCAGATGGCAAAGCTTAAGGCTTGAATGGATTTTAGAATAATTACTTCTTTAATTCATTGAGCAAACACGGATCAGAAAAAATGAAAATTTCTCAAAGTATTTCTGGACTATATTGTAAAAATAAAATGGCTTCTAAATTTAAGCTTTCTTCCTATCACCAAAAATAAATCATCTAGGATTGTCTATGCATACTTACAAAGCTGAGACATTTATTTCAGATTCTTTTTAAAAACTTCTATCTTTACTTAAAGCTAGAGAAGTTTGAAATTACAAAAAGCATAAAAATGACATAGGAAAAGATTGTTCAATGTAAAATTATCACTGTTTCAACCATATGATTTTACAGACCTAGTAAAGGTTTACCTGAGTGTGTGAGGTTCTTGTTTAAGACTTGTCATTTACAAATTAAGAAAATAACAATTTACTTTGCAGTAGAACAGAACAGACATCGTCTATGACTAGAATCTCGCAACCTGTTGGCTGTTGGAGTTAATCATGCTTATAAATTTGAAAACTAAAAGTTTGATATTGAAACTAATATAGGTTATAGATTAATGGAGATAAAAATGAATCATTAAAAACCAAAGAACTAAAATAAAGTTTATTCTACAAATACAAGGGGAATCTAAAGACTGGAGGCTTTTCGAGATCTTTTCTATCTAAATGTTGTCAGCACAATCCGAAGTTTGATGAAGGAACTGTTTTACTGGAAGCATCCCCTTCTCAAGCTATTACTACTTTAAAGAATAGATTCTTGAGGTTTGCACAGCAACTGCAATCTCTGGGAGAAAGGACAATAGGTCTGCAAGGGATCAGAAGAAGAGATGACAAGAAGCACATGATCAGAAGAACTCTTCATGGTGGTGTCTATGTCACACCAAGAAAAGGGAATGTGATAACCAGTCCTCATAGACAGCCTTAGACAGCTTCTATGAATAAAGACTTATAATATTCTGTTTTGCAATGAGAATGAGTGTACTAAACACAGCCCCTCAGGACTACTGCATGGCTGCTCTTCCAGAAACCTGGTGTAAGTTCCTAGCACCCTCATCAGGTGGTTGACTAACCATCTGTAACTTCGGTTCCAGTAGATCTGACAGCATCCTCTGGCTTCTTTGGGTGCCTAATAAATGCAAATATTATATGTGAAGGATACATGCACACACACACACACACACACTCACAAACATACATACTCTCTCATAATTATGAAATAAATAATAAATTTATAAATAATAAATAATAATTTTCTAAAGGAATAAATTTGGAAAACTTTAGGAAATAAAAATAAGAAATTTAATTATACATGAAGAAGAATACTTTAAGACACAAAATTCATAAGCTATCACACAAAAATGAAGTTTATAATTTATTTTAAAATTAAATTACTGTAAGGTATGTAACAACTATTAATTTATATTAGTTTATCATTTTTATATGACAAATAGGACACTTATCAATAATAATGTGTCAATAAATACATTAGTGTCTAAAGAATTAAAAAGGTTTTGATGTACTAATTTGTTAATAGTTTTTGAGATTTACTTACTTCCTCTTGATCTGTGTCTAAATTTATTAATGGTTATGTTAATTAAGCAAAATTAGTCCACTATTGTAAACTTATGGGAGATGAAAGAGATGCAAAATAAATGTTTAATTACATTAGTGTCATCCTTCACTACACATACTGTATAGAAACTTTTTATTTAATTTTTTCCTTTTATAATTATTATTTTTCTTTTTTACATGTACATTTATATTATTACACACAAATACAATAAACTGATTACAACAAGAAGATCCATGAAACAATCAGGAATTATAAAAATGTTATATTCATATGTTTTGGCTATTTGTATTTGATAACCTTGAAGAAAACATCTTTCCTATCTTTGTGAGTCTAAAATTCTGAATGTAACTCAATATCTATCATATCTCATCTCTATCAACTTAAAACATCTATCTAGACCTAAAAACATTTTAACCCCTAAACAACTAAGCTTAATTGTAAAACTAGACCATCTGGTCTTCAACCTCATCAGAAACTTGAGAAGGTTTAAAACTTAATTACCTGAGTTAAACTGAAAGTGTGGTTAGCAGCCTCCGAAATGGGAAAAAAAAAAGTTTGCTTCCTGAACAGTCACCCAAAATTCTCTATAACACTAGAACATCATCTTCAGCCTTCTGGCCCAGTATATACTTTATAGACTATTAAGCATTTCATTAAATTATTTTATATCTGTACATACCTTTTTTGAGTTATAAATACCTTTTCTCCTCATGAGAGAAGTTATAAGTTCATTCTGAGACCACAAATGCCCAAGAGCAATTCTTCTATTGTGAAGATGTGCTAAAGTTAATAAATACATTACATTACTCATAGATGGATGTTTTAAGTTACATAATATTAATGATTGTTGATAGATCATTTTTGCTCTAAGGAGTTCACTATCGTATCCTTTAAAATGTCTTATGATGACATGTCACAAGAAATATCTATAGTACAATAAAACTGAGAGTAAAATTGCACTTCTCCAGTTCCTGAACCTTAAAAATATGTCTTGGTGTTTACTACCTCTCAACCAGTTCCATGTCTGTTCTGTCCTGAAGACAAGACATGGAAATGTTGTGACAGCTTAGTTTACCTCATCTTGCTAAATGCACTGACTTTACTATATTTTATGTGAACTGGTATTCATTTTCTATACACAACTTTCTATTGACTATTACTCTTCCGTTTATGCTTTATTGGAACTCTTTGGGATCACACTTGCTCACTTGCTAATGATCTGTCCTCCATCAGAGCACCTGACAGCCCCGATCCTAGGGTTCACATTGTCTTTCTGTCATCACCACTTCCTGAGAATAGGCATGAAGAACTCATCTTTTAACTACAAATTTCCTTGCTTTCCAATATAAACATCAAATCTCTCAGTAGGGTAGCAAAAACTTACAAAACGATCCAAATGAAATATGCATTAAAAAGACTTAATTTTTAGTTGAAATTTTTATAGGTTCTATATCCTGAAAGCTTTTTTCCATTAATGATAAAGTCAACAAATTGAAATACCACTTAATACAATTCTTCCCTCTAAATTTTATCACAGTGCAGTAAAAAGACATTAGTGAAAAGCTCAGGAAAATGAGGTCTAAAGTTGAGTTGACACACTGATACCAGTTTATTAGCTTTGATAGGTCACATGAGTTGTTAGCCCTACATTATAGGCTTGATGAATGGCATCCTATCCTTACAATCTTTGCAACCATTCTGTAAGTACAGAATTTATTCCAGTATTACTGTAAACCAAATAAACATCAGCTCTCTCGCTCTCTCTCTCTCTCTCTCTCTCTCTCTCTCTCTCTCTCTCTCTCTCTCTCTCTCCCCCTCTCTTCTTTTTTCTTTTCTAGACCAGGCTGGCCCCAAACTCACAGCAATGCACCTGCCTCTGCCTCCCGAGTGCTGGGATTAAAAGCCTCACCACCATGCCCAGCTAATTTTCTCATTTATAATACTGATATATCCTCGAATACACAAATAAATGAAATATTAAAAAGAAAGTGATGGAAATCTTAATAATCTGATGGGTATATTTTCTCCCTTGTGATTTCCTCTTCCCAGATGACCCTAGTTTGTGTCAAGTTGATACAACAGCTAACCAGCAGTCATTAGGCTATAAGTCCAAGAGTTGTATAGCTGGATATTTATATACTCTGGTAAGTCTACCATGCTACAGAGCAAAATGCATATCCAAGAGTATTTAGGCAACACAAATTGGACTTAATGCATTAAAAAAAAGAGAGAAACTGTGAAGTTGGGTAGGTAAAGAAGTAGCAATAAGATCTGGGAGAAGTTGGGAAAGATTAAAAATTATCAAAGTGCAGTATATCTAATTCTCAAAGAATTAATAAAAATATTATTAGATAAACAAAGAAACCAGGATTGCCATATGTTATGAAAGTCATGGTTTTAAATGTTTACTTTATTATTTTATTACATCAAAATACACTATAAAATAGTATTTTAGGCCTATGGCTCAAATAGGAAAGTAATTAAAGGAAATTATAGTATTTTACTAATTATAGTAATATTGGTAATTATAATAGTATTTATAATATAAAATATAATATATTAGTTATAGAAATATATATATTTTTATATATAATAAATATGTATTTTATATAAATATATGTATATATTATATAGTATAATATAATAATATATTATAAATATTTAAAATATATAATATAATGTAATATATAATAGTAATTACAGCATTTAATACCAATGGCTCAAATAGGAAAGTCTGACATAGTATATTCTTAACTTAATTATTCTTTTAAATTCCAACTTAATACTCTGCTGAAGACAAGTTAAGAAAATGGATTAGAATAAAACAGCACAGAATACAATGTTACATATGAACTTCAAATAACTTTGAAAATAGAAATTTTCATTATACAACTCTCTAATGATTCCTTTGGTCTCTTTCTGAAAAGTCATTCCCTTATGATATGGCTTTTGATTTTATGTTTAATTTTGCTATTGAACTAGACTAACCTTGGAAATCTCCTTTGATTTCTCTTTTCCTGTTTTCTTATCAGCTAATAAAACTAATATGAATATTGAAAAATAAAGTGATGGTAACATTATTTATATGAATACACAGTAATAAATTTAGAAGCAATAAACATGAATCTTACAAGGTTCTCAACAAGTCTATCCCCGGAAAATGGCAAAAATGAAGAAATTATAATTAGAGAACTTGAATATTTATTTTTATTTTCTCTACTTTTTAAGATTGGAAATTTAAGAGATATTTCAAAGTGATTGTTTTCCAATAATATTCTAAGAAAAAGAAAAATTAGTAAGAGAAGAAGGAAGTGATGGAAATTGGGGAGAAAAATGTAAGCAAGTTAGCAGGGATCAGATTAGAAATGGAAGCTTCTTAATCAGTGTACAGGACGATTCTTGACTAATACAATATGCCAACCAAATATAGCTAAATATAGTGTTCTCAAATCATGAAAAACCTAAAAGAGGATTCTTCCAGTGTGTGCATGGAGATGTAGAGTAAGTTCTCTCTGTCTCTTTCTGTGTCTCTGTCTCTGTCTCTGTCTCTGTCTCTGTCTCTGTCTCTCTCTCTCTCTCTCTCTCTCTCTCTCTCTCTCTCTCTCTGTTATTCTGTGTTTGTCTCTCTGTGTCTTTCTGTCTCTCTGTTCTGTCTGTCTCTCTGTCTCTGTCTCTCTGTCTCAGTCTCTCTCTCTCTCTCTCTCTCTCTCTCTCTCTCTCTCTCTCTCTCTCTGTCATTCTGTGTTTGTCTCTGTCTGTCTGTCTCTCTCTCTCTGTCTTTCTGTTTTTGTCTCTCTGTGTGTCTCTGTCTCTGTCTCTCTGTCTCTGTCTCTCTCTGTCTCTGTCTCTGTCTCTCTCACAGAAAGGAAAGATTTCTTTCTTCATTTGCTAATATAAACCATTTGCTTTTACTGCCTTCACTGTTTCCAGAATTAGCATAAATGAGATGAAGGCTAGTGTCAAGCCTGATGGCTCCCACTGAAATCCAGTCCTCAGGAAGCTCAAGCAGGAATACTGCTGAGAAGCTGAGTCAAACCTGAAATACATACTAAGCTTAAGGCCAACCAGAACTACAGTGCGAGATTATGTTGCAAAAACAGATAGATAGATAGATAGATAGATAGATAGATAGATAGATAGATAGATAGATAATAAATAAGGCTGATTAGTATTCTTTTTGACTGGTCTTTAAAGGCTCATGCAGTAAAATTTAGGAAGAATGGAAACATGATTAGAGGTTAAATTCATACTAAAATGTAGAATTACCATGTTGTCTGTTGAAATGATAAGTGGACATTAATCTAAAAAATGTTGTCAGTTTTTAAAATATTTTCTTTGAAATTCCTATGCAGGACTTCTAATATAAGTCAGAAATTGGGTCAACTTTTAACATCTAAACATACATGGATTAGCTTCTTCCAAATATATTTGATCCTATGCTTAAATATAGAGCAAGGGACTAGAGAAATGGCACATCCATTAAGAGCTCTTTAAAACCTTAAGGCCCTGAGATTAGTTCTCAGCACCCACATCAGGCCACTAAGGACTGCCAGCACCAGCCCCAGGAGATCTCTCTTCTGACTTTCATAGGTCATTGCAGACACACACAGACACGCAATAAAATAAATGTTTTAAAATAACTTTCAATATGCAACACACAATAATGTTTTAAAAGAACTAGGTTAGACATCCTTAGTATTTAACCTTTCTGAACAATCAGATCTCAATACCATTGAAGGACACAGCTAGACAAATCCTTGCTTTAAGCTTTGCACACAAAATACGCCATGCAAGGTAAACACACTCCATCTCATCCAGATGGAACTTCAGAGTCACTAAAACCGCAGCATCTTTAAAACAGCATGCATGTTCCTGCTCCCTGCCACCATAACACCCAAGGAAAAGGAACATCCCAACAATTACAACTAGTGCTCTTGACACTGAATAAGTCTATAAAGAGTCTTTCCAGGCACGAATTTTAATACACTTTCACTATATATGAATATTGTTCTAAACTTTATTTGAAATTCAAAGATATGTTCCCAACAGTTATCCTTGCATCACACACTAACTTCCTCATGATGTTAAATCACCGTTAACAACACATGTTTGCTGCCAGTAACTTATTTATGAGACAGATGTTTTTGTAACTTATATTTTAGGATGTCGCATAAAGTGTATTTAAATCTGGTTGTTCTATATTTTCCTCACTCATGAACAAGGAGATTATGCTCTGTGTTTCTCCAACCCTTTTGGCTGCCTCTTGCTGTTCTATTCCCTACTTTGCCCTGGACACTGCTCTCTTTAGGGATTTCACCACATAATTTCTGGCATCTTCCATTCTCTTCCACCATGCTTGGGAGATAGATGTACATCACCATGTACAGCTTTGACATTGATGGTGAGCACTCAAATTCAGGTCCTCATGTTTGTGAGGTGACAACATCATCCAACAAACCACCTCCCTAGCCAAACCATGTTAATACCAATATAGGCCGGGGAATTCCTTGTGAGAGGTCACAGAAAAACGACAAGGACATTGTCTTGTATAACTTAAGTGGTTTTCCAACACTGATTTCTGACTTTTCAAAATTAAGAAAAGAAATAACCTCCTATGTTATACTTTTTGTAGAGGCGTAAAGGGGACAAAATAAGGGATTTTTTTAATTTGTCTTTGGCTTCTATATTTTTTTGATTTTGGGGGGTTTTGTTTGTTTGTGGTAGGGTTTGTGTGCCATTTTTGAGTTTTAATTATTTGTCTTTGTTTCTGTTTATTTTTTTTAAGGAATAGAGAAAGATTGTGAAATTGGGTGGGTAGAGAAATGGGGAGGTTCTGAGAGGAATTAGGGGATGGGGAAATATGATTAAAATTATTGTATATGTTTTACAATAAAAATATTAAAAGATATTTGTATTACTTACTGAAATAGGATTGCCTACAGAAAAAGAGAATAATAAATACAATAATATTCTTGTACAATAAAAACACAATGTAGTACAATATTAATAATATTAATAAATTTTCCACAATGGATACCAAATAGTACATCTCAGTGGGCAAAGTATAGTAGACAGGACATAAGAAGCCAAATTACGTGAAAGTTTCAATGAGAAATATAGCAAAATAATTATTCCTTTAAAATACAGAAAACTTTTGTCAGGGGACTTGAAATTTTCTGCATAATTCCTACTCAGCGAGGAACGAGTGTGCATTTGAACGAAGGCAAGTTTTCACTAAGATAAAGGTGTGGCATGTACCTATCCTAGCAATATGTAGCAAGCAGAGATTTTCCTCAGATGTAATACTGCAAAATATGCAATGGTCTCCAAGACTACTTCTGTTAACATTCCTAAAATACCATACCACAAGGGCAGGATGATTTCTACAAAATTATAACTCACGTAAAGATAATTTGCTTCTAAAACATAGCCAGTGTCTTCTTAGCAACTCTGACATAGTCTAAACAGCAACCTCAGGACTTACAAGGCCGACCAGCTCAATATCTTCAACTGTTCTCTCCTGCATACTGGTTTACTATACTCACTTCTTGCACGCTAATTAATATTTGTTCCTCAAAGAGAGAGTCTATTCCCCAACTTCAGAATGACTGTCCCTCTTCCATGTCCTGTCCGCTCTCTTTAAGCCTGCTGATGCGTTCCCCACATAAACTACTGTGCCCCCACTTGATTACTTAATTACAGATTACTTGAAAGTCACTATGAGAACTTTTCAATGCACTCTAGAGCCCACTCGCAATGTCATTGCATCACATCTTTAATCTTTTTGTATGATTTATCTCTATCAATGTCTTTCTTAATGTCTTGTGCATCTAATTTCTTCCCTGATCCATTCCCATCATTAAACTCAAAATTAACAACTATTAATTAAATGAACAAAAAGTTCTTGTGCTTTGATTGCCAGCTTTTGCTGGCATTATTTCTAAGCAATTTTATGAAATGGGTCATAGGTTACATGTATATTCAAGTAAAGAAAAAAGAAAATAATTACTTCCCCTGGCAATTTTTAACTCATCTTTTCCTATCTTGTAAAAGAAATGCAAAAGTCATAATAAATATATTCATGGCAGAGCACTATTTTAAATAAAAGTAAGGATGTAAGAGATTATTTGAATTTATTTAAATTTCATAATCAAGTGTAGGGTAAAGATGGAGCAGAGATTGAGGGAATGGCAAACCAATGACTGTCCTACCTTGAGACCTACCCCATGGCAGAGAGTCAACCTCTGTCACTATTAATAACACTCGGCTATGATTGCAGACAGAAACCTATCATAAGTGTCTTCTGAGAGGCTTCCTCCAGCTGCTGATGGAAGCAGATGCAGAGACTCAGAGCCATACCGCAGGCTGAGCCTGGGGCGTACTATGCAAGGGTGGGAGAAAGAACAGAGGGAGCCAGAGGGGTCAAGGACACCACAGAAGACCTGCAGAGTCAACTAACCCAGGGCCATGGGGACTCACACAGACTGAACCACCAACCAAAGAGCATGCATGCACTGGACCTAGACCCCGACACGTATGTAGCAGATGTGCACTGTCCTCAGCATGTGGGTCCCCTAACAATGAGAGTAGGGGTTATCTCTGACTCTGTTGCCTGCCACTGCCTTGTCAGGCTGCAGTGGAAGAGGATGCACTTAGTCCTGCTGTGACTTGAGGTGCATGCGTGAGTTGCGACCCCTTGGGGGCCTTCTTCTCTGAAAAAAAAGAAGGATGAATGGTGGAGGGGGCTTGAGGGAGGGACTCAGAGGAGGGGGGCAGGGGGCTGCAATTATGCATAAAGACATTAATTTAATAAATAAATGAGAAAAGAAATTAAAAAGTCTGCTTTCAGACATTACCAGCATTTAGATGATATCCTACATTTATAAAACTTTATTATACTTAAGTTCAATCTTGCTTCACAACTTCTTCAAAACTTCATGTCATCTTTTGTATCAAATGTTTCCTTTTTCTGCTATTTCCATCAGTATAAACCACATCAAGAACATTTGCTTTCTACATAAACCTGTGTCTTTCAATATTATCATTGTCTCTGATTTGTCAAATACAGAAAACATTATCTGCTAATAGAATGCCTCCAGCCCACTCTTGTCCCAAATACCTAAGTAACTGTAAATCCAAATTTATCTTGCTCTAAAATGTCACAAGAAACTCTTTTGGTTTTAATTGTTAATTTTTGAAGTATTCATTTTCATCTAGTGCTGTACTTATCTAAAAGTCTCTAAGATGTTTTCTTTACACTCCACAGCCTCTCTGCATTGATGTACCTTGCAGGATCAATTAAATCATTGAAACCTATGACTTCTAAAACAATATACTTATTTAAATTTATAACTTTGAGCTGGCGCTAGATCTTACTGTATGTTACATTGAATATAAACCTTTAAGGACTATGTTTCTGTTCCTGCTCTCAGCAACATCTCAGCCTCCCAGATCTCTGACACTAAATATCTGGTACTGTGGGAAGACAGGCACCTGTGACACTGATTTCAAGTACACACTTCTCAGGAGCATTGATGCTGCCAAGTGTACTACAAAGGACCTGGCTGGCAATCAGATTTATTGTTTGTGTTAATAATGTTTACACCTTAACATAGTCTTAAATTCCAACTATTTTTGAATCCTAATCAGAGGACTATTTAGTGGAGAACCTGCACTGTTTTATGCTTTATTCAGAAATACAGAAATATTTACAATATACAAGAAAGTAATTCCACTAAAATGAGAAATATAAAACTGTCAAGAGGATATAAAGACAATTGTGAATATACTGTAAGACATGAGATGATACCAGAATTTATGTGTGTCGGTAAACAATGAATTAACAATGAGGCATCCTGCAAAAAATCAAAGGGAAATTCTTTTGGTTTGAAAATGTAATAGCTTTAAAGTCAGCCCATGGTATAATGCTTTTAAGAGCTGCAAACTGCATGTCTATGTTACCATTAACAGTACAAAAAAGCAATGTCCTCCCATTAAGCCCTCTTTGTTTCCCTCTGGCAAAGATGTTACCACCACCTCTAACACCAGTACGAAGGGTCAATATCAACAGTAACTTTTTCGGTGCTTTAGAAGAATATTCAACAAAGTTAATATAGGAAACTACAGATTTTCATTAAGTTTTCTGATAGCTCAGTGCTTGATAGTCTGGTATCACATAATAATTTTTCCCTAAAAGTATTAACTATTTCATTTATTGAATATTTGGTATTATCTAGACCAACTTACATAAACATGCCAAAATATTGTTTCTGTAACTTTATGAGCCAAACATTAATTTAGTCTAATATAGACTAGGAAGTGACCCTACATCTTTGAGTATTAAGACATGGTGACTTAATGTGCCCCTCCTCCTCTTCCTTCTCCTTTGACATCCTTCTTTTTCTAGAACCTGGAACATCTCATACTCCTATTAAAAATCACTTGTTGCCTACTTTTTTTTTTACATTTTTATAATGTTAATCCTTGTCCCAAACAACCCAGGCGATTGCCAAAACTATTAACAATGAGACATTCTGCAAAAATCAAAGAGGATTTCCCTTGGTTTGAAAATGTAATAGCTTTAAAGTTGGCTCAGGATATAATACTTTTAAGAGCTGCAAAACTATTGATTGGTCTTCACAAAGTGATGAGAGGACCCTGTTGCTGAAGACAAGTTCTACATAAGTCACTGAAGATGGGGAAGTCAAGCTGGTACCTAACTAAAGCCTACAATCCCTACTAATCCGTTCTCAAGGCACTGGAAGGTATTCTGCACACTACTAGATGAGAAAGGTAACAATTAACACATCTAAATCCATCCAATCTACAACACTGACTTATCTGAAAGATACACTAATGCGATCGTGGTTTTTTAAAAACTGTAGGAGTAACTAACCACTAGCTGGCTTGGTTTGAGATTCATTCCGTGACATGGAACTGATCCCTGTCACTTCAGGGTAGCTACGAACCTGAGTGTGGATAGACCATGAAACTAGGGGAAAACCAAATACTGTTTTGCTAAAGGAATGTAGCAACAAAATCTCTTCTAATGATATTCTGCTATACTCTTAGTTCAGTGCCTTGCTCAACCATCATCAGAAAAGCTTCTTCCTGCAGTACTTAGAATAAATACGTAGACCCACAACTAGCCAACATGCAGAGAGTGAGAGACGCAGTCCTAAATGCTATATCTTCACCAAATCCTTCCCTCTTAAGGACTCAGGAAACCCTGCAGAAGAGGAGACAGAAGATTATAAGAATTAGAGGGAATGGAGGACACCAACGAAACCAAGCCTTCTAGATACAACAGGCTGACACACACACAAGCGTACAGAGACTGTTGCAGCAGACATAAGGCCTGAGAAGGTCTGAACCAGATGGGGTTCTAGACCGAGGAGGGAATGAACATACATCCCCATTCCTAACCCATAAGGTACATCCAATTGATAACTACTGCCAAAAGGAAAAGGGAGTGTTCTCCAGTTGAACCACACTGGGTATACAAACCACATCTAAGGACAGGTCTCAGGCCCAGCTACAGCTATATAGTCAGTCCGAAGTGAACTCAATGGCGTTGTTGAATGTGTTTGTTTGTTTGTTTTGTGTTTATTTGCTTCTTTTTGTTCCCTAATGTTTTGTCTGGGCATTTTTTTTATCCTTATAGATCATTTACCTGTATATTATGGTCTCTAATGTTATTTCTTTTTAAAATATATTTTATTAATTTATTCATATTACATCTCAATTCTTATGCCATCCCTTGTATCCTCCCATTCTTCCCTCCCATTTTCCCCTTATTCCCCTCCCCTATGACTGTTCCTGAGGGGGATTTCCTCCCCTGTATATGCTCATAGGGTATCAAGTCTCTTCTTGGTAACCTGCTGTCCTTCCTCTGAGTGCCACCAGGTCTCCCCATCCAGGGGACATGGTCAAATATGGGGCACCAGAGTTCATGTGAAAGTTATACTCCACTCTCCACTCAACTGTGAAGAATGTCCTGTCCATTGGGCAGATCTGGGTAGGGGTTCAAAGTTTACTGCATGTATTGTCCTTGTCATGCTCACATTATGCCACCTGCCAAGGACAATACATGATCTAATTTTATTTCTTTATAGAATTTCTGTGTGTGCAGATTTGTGTATTTCTCCATCTGTATTTCTTGTGCTTTTTTCCCTTTGTCTCTTTTTTCTGCTTGTTTGTTTGTTTGTTTGTTTACTCAAGTGTTTTGTTTTTATCTTCATTTTAATTTTTTTCAGTTTGTTTTCTCTTTTTCATTTATTTATGTGTTTGTTTAATCACTTTAAAGTCTGATTCCAGCTCCGTCCTTTCTCTCACTTTACCACCTGATTCCAGCCCTCTCCCTCCACTACTCCCAGTCCCACCTTTATACCTCCTTCCCCCTTTCCCTCTCCTTCTTCTCAGGGAAGGGGAGACCCACCATGGTCATCAAGTCAAAGCAGGACTAAGTGTATCCTCTCCCACTGAGGCCAGACTATGTAGCCCAACTACAAAAAGAGATCCAAAAGCAGGCAACAGAGTTAGTTTTCTAATGAAAGAGAGAAAGAAAGGGTGTGTATTTGGGTGGGTGGGGAAATGGGAAGATCTAAGAAACCTTAATCAGAATATATTTTATGAAAAATATGTGTTTTTAATTTTAAAAATAATAACTTTAAAAACTAATAGTTTATTTCTTCCTTCCAATTTTATCTGATTAAAGAGTACTAGAATTGTTATAATTATGAGCTGTTATAAATTTAATTATTATAGTTATATCACAAAATATAAACTAATAAATTCAATTTATCTGATGTGAAAGAACCTACAATACAACCAATTTCCAGTGTTCATTGTTTATTTTAAGAAAATGAAAGTATACTCTCTCCAGGATAGAAATGAAAAACACTGAACACAAAAATATCATGCAAATTTGTGGTTGTGTGTATATATTTATATTATTTTCCTATAATTTAATTTAATAAATATTATATTTCAAGAACATTAAACTGAATTTAACAAACTGAAGTTAAAGATATAATGCTAAGAAAAGTGTGTAATAAACAATTAAGTTAGACAAGCATACTATAAAGAAAAGTAAGTCATTCAAAGCATATTTAATTAGAAGTATTCCAACTACCAATCCTTTTCTAACCTAGGCCTCTGTTTAATTGCACATAATAACACTGTAAGTCTTTTAGTATCTAGTGTTCATTATTCCATAATTCAGACAGGGTTCATATTCAGTTTCATTTAGAAAGATTTTATTGATAAATATAAGATATTCATCCAAGCAGTTGTGACTACAAAATTGTGTAGACTATCTTCTATCAGTAGTTAAGTATGCAAAAGAAAGTACGCAAAAATTAAATTTTATTCTCTTAGAGAACAAATGGTGAAATAGTAACGTTGCTACTTATGTGATTTTGTCCTCTCATTAGCGAATATGAACTCTCAGTTGAATAATCACAGCACTGTCACCAGACGGCCGACACATGTGACGATGAAGATACTGGTAGTGTTGGCAACAGGTAGTTCCTTAATGAGCAGGAAAGTGGGCCATAATGATTGAGACAAAAATAAATAAACTGATCCCTCCGTTGCAGCACACATCTTGTTTACAGTCTCCCAGGACAAGCTTTTAACTCAAGAGGTTTTCCGAGAGAAACAGCAATCCCACATCATGATATGTGACACATGACAGGAATTCATATTGATTACATGATTTCTTTCAGAAATGAGTCAGTTATTAGAAAAATGTGTTTATGAAAACAACATGCATGCTGTTAGGTTATTATCCTCATTAAGTGTGATACAATTTGCAATTGTGTTGGAAGCCCAGAAAAAGCTGTGTATTTAAAATTTTGACACCTCTGTAGATGACTCATACTTTTATTATTTTAGGTTATAGATTATGAATGATAGAAACACAGAAGGAAGCAATTCTAGTAACAAAATATTAATGAAGTCTAAAGTAAACACAAGCAGAACTTGTAATTATCGCTGTTTAAACATTATTTGATATCAGTAAGATGCTAAGAACTCTCCTGACAAAGCTGATGCACTGGTATAATATTTATATAAGTTAGAGGCTACAATTGGAGCTAATTCACACATAGACAGATATTCTCAATGACATACCAACAAACATACATGTTTGCCAATGCACACACCCAAGCAGAAACACATACAAATATAATGCATAAGCATATTCATTATAATACACAATCATTTTCATCCAAAATTACTCATGAACATAGATGCACAGAGAAATTAAAGACATACACATTCATACTCATTCAAGCATGAGCTCCACCGAACATTTATAGACATACATAAGTACAAATATAGATTCACATGTGAACATAGAGTAACACAACACAAACACACAGGTGCATATACCCATAAAACATATGCATGCAAAGCTCCATGAATATCATGCTTCTGTATATATTTATATCTGCATATATAGAGACATTCATGTACAGACACATATACAGTCAATATAAAGAAATACACAACAGAGCAGTCACAAATAAATATGCACACACATACATCTTGCACATGTACACACACAGACACACACATGTGCATATACAAAGAACTACAAGACAATAAACAAAGAAAGGTTACTGATCTGTAGCAGCTAAGAATTTGGATGTGTTTTGTGAACTTATTTCTCATGTTTTATTCAGTAATACATGATCTTACATTTTCAGTGAGTAATCACAGAACTTTAGTGTTTCAAACATTTCAAGGAGAAGTAAGGAGAGTGGCAGGAGAGTTCAAAAGTGAAATGCAACAATATGAACTTCATTGTCCATATAGGTTTGGTACAACGAAGAACTTTTTTGAGTACAGCAGGAATGGTTCCTATGGCTTAGTGTTTAACTGCCCCGGATTGCCATACTACAATTTTAATTTTCATGCCATGGTATATGCAGGTGGAGTTTCTGGGCAATGATTAGGCAAAGAGGCCAGAGCCCAAATTTGTAGGTTGATGTCCTGATCAGGGAAGCCTGGCAAAGACTCCCAGCACAAATGAGCATACAACTGAAAATGCTCAGTAAGTCAGGAAGAAAGCCTTCCTTAGAGCAGAATCTACTGGTGCCATACATTGAACTCTCAGCCTATAGAATTCTGATAAGTCTGTACTGTTTATAAGCCTCAAGACTATTACTAGTAACAGAGTACAAATAAACTAAGACATGGGCTAAATGTACCCTAAATGCTTGGCCATATTATACATTTCAAGAAAAAGTTTTATAGAGTCACTGTTAAAGCTAATGTTTAGCAGGCAAAAAAGCTTTCTCAGGCTGGTCCCTGCTGGCTCAAAGAAATTTTAAAGCAGGATGATCTGTAATGGCTGAGGTTACTTGGGGATAGAATTAAAATAATTGCTCAAATTCCCATGAGAACCCTCTTTTGTAATTATTAAGCACTATTAATCTGGATTTGCTGAATCCTGAAAAGATTTGAGTTTTTTAATCTTCTGGCAGAGGATTAATGAGTTCATACTGTACACAAATGCTTTATACAAATATTTTATAGTCAGAATTATTTACTAAAATTTGTAATACAAATGAAGACAAAAACAGCGCAAACAAGACGTGTCTTCATTATTTTAAAGAGTATGCTTAATAAATATAGTTTCAAATACTCATGACATTTTAAAAAATTAAACAAGATTGAAAAAACAATAATGCAATGAAAATATTCATGGAAAGCTGATATCTGAGGACATATTTTGCAGACACTCACAACCTTCTTATCCTAAAGGGAAACTTAAGAACACACACATACACACACACACACACACACACACACACACACACACACACACACGCCTATGCAGGAAGCCAAATAGCACATCATTTAGCCACTATCTAGTGAATGACTTCTACTTAATAAAACGTGTTATATTCAGAGCACATATATTTAAGAAAATACAAAGAGTTCTTGCTTTTAATCCCTATGGCAGTAGATATACAGACCAACAAATTACCATAATTATAACCAATATTTACAATCAGGACTGCAGAAGCTTGATAGGGGATTTGTAGTTCATGGAAGAATTTCAGGACAGATCTAAAAAAAAGTGATGCCATATCTACATGGAACATTTAATAATAGCTGAACAAATAGGAGAAGAGAAGACTGCTGAGATAAGTGTCCTAAATAGAAAAAAAAAACCTGAATTAAGTGTCAAAAGATGAGGAAAGGCCAGTAAAACAGTCTCAGAACTAGTTCACCTCTCACCTCTTGTAGCTGGAACAGAGCTATGAGAAGCAAGCCAGACAGAATATGGAGCATCAGAGGGAGGAAGGCTTTTAAGGAACACTGAGGATGCAAAGAAAACAGATGAGGATTCCACTGAGTGACTAGGTAAACCATATGCAAAATATGCATAGGAGATATAAACTGTATGGTCATTTATATTCCAGTTTTTTTCATTTTTTCTCTTTTATTGAACATAGATTCTTTTATCATACAATATATCCTGATTATAGTTCCTCCCTCTATTTCTCTGAGTTCCTTCCCTCTCCTCTAAATTCACTTGCTTTCTGTCTCTCGTTAGAAAAGAAATGGCTTCTAAGAGATAACAACCAAGTATGACAAAATAAAATATAGCAATAAGAAGCATATATTGAAGTTGGATGTGGAAACCCAGCAAGAGGAAAAGAGCCCCCAAACAGGCATTATAGTGAGATACCCACTAATTCTCAGTCAGGAGTCCCTTATGCAGGGTACCTGGAACAGTCCTGTGTAGGTGCCCTGCTTGCTGCTTCAGTCTCTGTGAGCTCATGAGCACCTTGCTTGGTTGGTTCAGAGCACCTTGTTCTCCTCATGCCCTCCATCCCCTGTGGTTCTTACACGTTTTCCATCACTTCCGGATTCCCTGACCTCTGAGGAAAGGGATTTGATGGAGACCTCATATTTAGATTCTCCGATCTGCCTCCAGAGGAAGCCTCCCTGATGATGATTGGATAAGGAACTGATCTGTGAATTTAAGAGGATATCAGTAGGAGTCATTTTACTTTTTTTTAGGGAAGTCCTGTATGGTTTTACCCTGGGTGTCTGAGCTATCCAGTCTCTCGTTGTTTACCCAGGCAGGGTCGACTATGAGCTCCTTATCCTGGTGTGAGCCTTAAGTTTAATCAGGCATTGGTTGGCTATTCCCACAGGTCTGGGGCATCGTTGCCTTAGCATATTTTTCAGGAAGGACAGATTGTATGTTAACATTTTGTCTCTGGGTTGGTGTTTATTTATTGTTTGATCGCATGCAGAGCATGCACCTCCCCCAACACTTAACCCCCTTGCTCCTGTCTCTACCTACTCCCTTCCTACCTGTAAAATATACTGTACCTCCCCCTCCCAGGAAGATCTGTGCATCCCCTTCCTAGACACCTCCTCTTTATTTAACCTTTCTGGGTCAATAGATTGTAGCTTGTTCATCACTTACTACCTGACTAATATCCACCTAATGTACACACTGTATTCACACTGGAGTAAATAGCCTGAAAATTATGATTATCTTTTTTGGGGAGAGAATTAGCTCTAAAACTGAAAGGCAATGTGTAATTGAAATGTTTTAACTTCCATGTTCTTACAAGCACAAATTAAGCCAAGTCTGTACCTTTATATAAAATATAAATTAACTGACACATTTTTTGCTTATTTGTACCAAAACTTATGGGTATATATCAATATGTCAATATATCCTATTTTGGGTATACTACTGATATCTTATGCTTTTGCAGTAATCATGAATTATCTCCTTTCAGAGCTAAGAGCAAAGTCAAGGGTAAACACTGACGTCAGCAGAGAGAAGCTATTATTGCCTATGTTGGTGACAACTTAAACATGAAAATGATTATTGAAGTTTGTGTTAGAGGAGTTGAGAGCTAGATGGTTGGGGGAACAGAGGAAAAGAGAATGAGAAAAGAGCCACCTGTTGTACCAAGAAGAGATAGAGAAGGAAGTTCTACCATGTTCTTACAGCTGGGTAACTATAAAAACACAAATGTGCTGTGCATTCAGAAAGGAAGAAGAGTGTATTGCAGCTGTTTTCAAAACTTTTTTATTTAAAAAAAACCTAATACCCTTAGAGAAGAGAGCTATATTGACCATGATTTAAATATCACATAATACATGTATAATTAAAACAGTACATAGGACCACTTAGATATTTAAATAATTTTGGATTTGTTTTGTAGTGTTCTAATGAGTATTTGGCCTGCAGGTATGTTTGTGCATACATATAAGTTTCTGGTGCTCACAGAGGACAGAAGAAGGCATAAGATCCGGGGAACTGGAAGCACCGATGGTTGTGGTCTGCCATCTGGGTACTGGAAACTGAACCCAGACTCCCTGGAAGAGCAACAAGCAACTTGCAGCCCTCTATGGCCCCAATAGACATGTAAAATGTGTATGCTTTTGCATGACACTTAAAAATAAATAAAATAAATAAATACAATTAAAATGAGAAAAAATTAACTAAAATTTAAATTGTCTAATGGAGCCCATAAGTGACAGTACAGAAATAAGAATTTTTATTTTAAAGACAGGTGATTATCTGAAAAGGAAGTAGCTACTGCTTTAGTAATCTTTACCCAAACACACAGCATCAAAATACAACTACATTACCAAGATTTATTGGAAATATATATATTGCATCAACTGTGCATATTAAAGCCAAGTACCAGATAAATTGTTTTCACATTTCTTTTGGAGGCTATGAAGGTAAATAATTAAATATTATTTGGTGAAACTTCTAATTGGAGTTATAGAATGTTACAGGTGGAGAATATCCACGTGGAAATAGCAGAGTGCTTTGTGTGATTCCCATCAAGACAGAGTATCCCAATTTCCTAGTAAGGGCCAACCTCAAATGTAAGAAACCAACTATTAAAAATCAAAATTCTGAGAATGTGGATGTACTTTAAATATTCAAAAATATTATCACAACTATTACTAGATAAGCTAGATTATTAGATAAAATGAAGACAATTGAGGAGGTCGAGAGAAAGTACAGATGACATATGCAAAACTAGAGAAATAATCATTCAGAAATGCTAATAAACCACAAAACATATTCAAACATTTACTTTAAGTGATAATGAGGTTCAATTTTCTGAGTTTGGAATATGATAAACTAAGTAATACCTAATCAAAGTAATTGTATTTTTAAAAGCACCCTTAGAATTGGAACAGCATTTTGATATAAATTTGGAGAATAAAACATGCTGTTCTGTGGTGGTTATTTGCCGCAATAGGTGAATAATAATGATTTATCTTTATATGATGGAAACAGAAGGAACTCATGCGTTGCAAATAAATTTAAAGACTTCAAATCCTCCTTTAAATTCTGGCTTTCAATTAGGATATGCTGGAGCCAATAGAAGTCTCTTTAGAGAATTGACATTTCAAACTAGTTGTTTATTCTTTGGGGGGGCATAATTTTGTCAGTATTTTCATGGATATAAAAAAGATAAATGAGTTCAAATTGGCTCTGATTTAGGTTTTTGAATTTAAATGATAAGTCATTTGCCAATACAGCTGCAGGTAATTTTACTGAAAGAGAAGTATTTCCAGTATTTTACACTTTATGTTGTGGCATTTACCCCCAAAATATTATAGGCTGTTTATATGCTATCAAATAAAATCCTGAATTTTCATGAATCCCACCTCACATCAGTAATGTAAAATCAAACTTCACACCCCTCAGATACTTCTCAGCATACAAACTGGACTCCAAGTGTAGTGTTGTAGTGACTATGCCACATGCACCATGAAGAAGAGAGAGGCAGAAAGAGAGAATACATGCTAACAAAATGAGAAAATCAAGAATGAAATTCAGAATATTCATATGGACTAGGTTTAACTAAAGTGATATATATAAGTACCATTCCGTGCAAATACTTCTCTCAATGTTTCATTCAAAGGCGCCTAAAAGCATCAGAAGACCTGTGTGCAAGTATTCACAGCATCTCTGTTCTGTTTTTCTGTCTGAGAATTCCATGCATGAGGTTTGTACTTACATCACTGCCACTGATTCCCCATAAAATCTCACTCCTCTCAAACTCAAGAGCTTTTATTCTTTATATTCTTGCCAATTGGAGTATATCTACACAATGAGATATCATCCAGCTATGCACATGGGGTGTTGACATAGCATAAGTTTTCCTGAACCTCAACCATATTTTAGGTAAAAGGGTCAGGACAACATATTACATGATTCCACTGGTATAATATACTTCAAAGAGATAAATTCATAAGTATTGGAAGCACACAGTTGCAGGACGCAGTGACGGAAAAAGGGTAGTGATGTAACTGGAGATACGGAAAACTGAGGATGATGAAAATGTTTCAAACCAGCAAACATCATAGCTGTACCACACTGTGAATGTAAATGCCACAGAAAAGTAAATTTAGCATGGTTAGTTTTGTATTTGTTATGTTGTTTTTACTTCAATAAAAATGTATATAAATTCTCAAAATTTTAAAAAGAACTATCATGCCTTTTCATACTAAAGAGACAGCAATAAAATAATAAGTGCATTCTTTTCATGTTTCAACCCAGTAAACCTAAGAGAAATAATACAAAAGTATACAATATTACACATATAATTTGGTACCTGGCGAACTACATTTTTGAAAAACAAACACAAATTAAATCAACTCCACATTTTGCCATTTTCAGATAACTGTGAAGGCAGTGAGTTTTTGTCATCAGAGGCCCACAGCTGCTCTTTGATTCTCTGTTAGTACACAGATGTCATGAGGTCCCTCACAAGTGAAGAGCCCCTAAGGATGACTACACTACCCTCTTAACAAAAAATGAGGGGAGGCCTTAAAATCCCAAGTCATATGCTAATAGGATTTTATATCAGCTCAGCCATTTCCTCACAGTTACATAAAGCCATCTTGAAAATGTTGTTTGAAATCTTTCTTAAAATGCTTCCCTGGCTGCTCTGAAAGAATGGATGACATATATTACTTATTTTTATATATATGTATGCACGTGTACATATGCAGTTTCCTTGTGCTGCCGTTCTCTGGATGAATGGATGTAGTATGCATATATACATATATATATTTTTTTTCATGTGTTTATGTTTGATTATATAGATACACACAGAGAGGATGTGTGCTTGAGAGAAAGATGGATGGGGATGGAAAGAATCAACTCTTCTTCTATGGATTAGCATCTATGAAATTTGCATGTAGGACTGTTAAGTACAAGCATAGGTTATATACACATAGTTTTAAAAAGTATAAAGTCTTGACCTCTACCATTAGACCTGGGAACTACAACCACTAAAAAAGAGACTAATTAAGTCTATTGCAATGCATAGGAAAAATACTGTCTAGAATATCTAGGTGATAATATTAGCGATTCTTCAAGACAGAAGCAGTAGCTAGTAATTATATGTGGCTAGAGTGTATAGCGCAAGAGAAAGAGGAAGCATAAACAAATAATATGTTACATAATAATAAAAATCAGCATAAATGCACAATAATTTGCAGCATGTTAGACATACAATAGTATATGCACAATAATAGACAAATGAGACAGAAGCTGTCTTAAAATGGCCATATTGTCATGTTAACAAGTTCATATCTACTGTAGAACAGAGTCCTATCAGCTAACAAAATTTGGAAGCACATGGAACAACTGGGCACCTCATTAGTTACTCACTTTCTTTCTAAAGTGGAAGATACAAAGGATTAGGTTTTCCATGCTTAGAAACAGAATATCTTTGTCCTGAGCAGTTGCACTTAATATAACGTGTGTGTGTGTGTGTGTGTGTGTGTGTGTGTGTGTGTGTGTGTGAAATAGACAGAGAGAGAGAGAGAGAGAGAGAGAGAGAGAGAGAGAGAGAGAGAGAGAGACAGAGACAGAGACAGAGACAGAGAGATACAGAGAGAGAGAGAGAGAGAGAGAGAAAACTATTCCCATGTATGTACATGGCTTAACTAAGTAATTATCATCCAGCATGTTTGTGAAGGATAAAATTCCAAGAAGAGTGATGAGGAAATGTTCCTCAATCACAATACTGGCTAGGCTTAAACCTAAGACAAGATTACTTTATACACTTAGCCATAATGCAATGGGATTCTTGCAAGGTCTTCTTGAATGCTCCCTAAAAGAAATTGTGTCAAGGCATACGTGGCACAAGTCCTCAAGAAATTATACCTGTGGGGTCTTAAATCTGACACTAGTCTGAGCAATAAGGAGAGATCTCATCTCAAAGCCAACAAAAATGTCTCTCTGTAAAGTGCTTGCCAACAGGGAAACACTTCATCAAAACTCATTTTTCAACATTAAGATCTCTTAAAACTTCAGATATCTATTCAAATTAATAGCTCATCTGATAATATTATACAGAGAATATATTGATACTTTTCCTGTACCACAGTGTTGTATCTTTGAAGCATGGGATAGCTGTGGTGTTTTTTCACAAGGCAACAGCAGCGACATGAACAATTCTGTGCATCCTTGGCTGCTATTATGCAAAAGAAGAATATATTTTTACTTATATTTATTATCACTGTGTCCAAGTATGTTCTGGTGAGCCAGATATTGCAATTATCCCACTCGGGTATACAGTGGGGATTCAAGTTATCTATATACCTGGTTTGAATGCACCACAGTATCCCTCCGAAATTTTCTTTAAATGAAAAATATAATTTTCAATAGGTCATTCAAATGTGGCTTAGTGTGAAATGTTTCCCATAACCCCATGTATTTGAACACACAGTACCAAAATAGGGACTCTGTTTGAAAATGTTATATAAATATTAACAGGTAAGCCCTTGCTGGATGGTTTTAGTACTAGTTTTGTACACTGAGGCTCATACCAAGACTATTTATTTTCAGGTCTCTACTTCTAATCCCACCACATGGAGGGACTGAAAAGCCCCAACTATCCATGTCTGCTGCCATGGAGCTACATGTGCTCATGTCTTCCCTACCGTAAGGTAGTGCACATCCTGAGACGAATAAGATTTTATCTGTCCATTATTCCGTTACATATATGAGAGATCACGTTTCATTGAAGTTCTATAAATATTTGATAAAGATGGCTTCTTAAGGGAAATTTTTCTTGATTTGTACTATCATCAATTGCAAACATTCAAAAATGTGAAAGAATTGATATCTCCAAATAAAGATGCATCCTTAAAATTATATCTATTTGTAAAAAGACAGATGGAACAGTAATCTTATAATCTTTATATTTTGTTGATATAATTTTATACTGATAGTATATTAATAATAATTGTTCAGACTGACCCACACAAGACTCTGATTAAGCCTGGAATTTCTTAATACTTAGAAACTGGACCACAAGTGCAATTCCTATCTTGTTCAACTATTTCCCCGATTTTATTTGGGCCCTTACTAGGTATTATCCCAAATCAGCCAGAAAAAATCTTAAGAGATTGATGCCCCATTTCCTTTAAGGGGCATCAGGTAGGTTTTTGGTTGCTTTCTTGGGCTATAGAGGTTTATTAACAATGGGAGTTGGTTACAAGTTGTTATTGGTCTTATTTAGGGAGAAAATAAGGTTAGACTAGTGATGTCTCTCTTTTCTCTTATCTTAAATTCTAAGATTTGGAAATAGGGGTTGAAAAGAAAGAATGGGTAATATAGATATGTAGGGAAGATAGAACAAAAAGTAGATTAGTGAATCTACTCCTCAACTTAATGCCGCAATTGTCACTCACAAGGCTGTATTTAATTCACTGGTATAGAATTTTGTATATAGATGCAAAATACGTTTAATTCCAAATACAGTGGTATAGAATTCAAATGTTAGTTTATTCTTCACACACACACACACACACTATATATATATTTTTTTTCTCTAATATGAGGTATTGTACTAATATAACTCAATTATAATACAAGGTTTACTTCTAATACATTGAAAGTGCTATTGCAGGCTGTTTAGGATAAATAAGTTATACAAGTTAATTGTTAGTTGATCAAATCATGATCATATCAATTACTAGTCCATTTTTAGCACAAGAATATACATCTTAAGTGCAACAGATAGATATGATTCTTTAAAAAGATAAGGTAAAATAGCTATGGTCTTCAAAATCCTCAGAGACATTTAGAATATAGCATTTAAAATGTTTTTTTAAAGATTCACTGGCAATGAGACAAGTTAACATCTGGCAACACCCAGCCCTCCTCAAAGAGAATGATGAGCATCAAAGAACCTCTTTATGGAGATGGCTTCAAATGTGGCAAAAAGCCACTGGGCAAAATGTCTTCAGTTCTACCACAGACAGAATTCTGCCTAACAGAGTCCAAGCTTGGATGCAGGCAGAGTCGACAGCCAAACTCTTACAAGACAGGGTAAGCAAGTCCTGAATAGTTCCTGCATCACAAATATGTCTGTCAGATATATTGGGCCAGAAGGCTGAAGATGATGCTCCAACATTATAGAGAGTTTTGGGTGACTCTTCAAGTAGCAAGAGTCCCTGTCATCTTCTCATTTGGGAAGCTACTAATCTGCACTCCCACATAGTCAGGTAATCAATTTTATTCCTTCTCAAGTCTCTGATGGGGTTGAAGAATAGATAGTTTAGTTTACAATTAAGCTCAGTTGTTGCTGTGTTAAGATGTTTTTAGGTCTAGATAGATGTTTTAAGCTGATAATTATGAGATATCATAGATACTGATTTACAACCAGAGTTTCAGATGCGCCAAGATAGGAAAGATGTTTTCTTCAAGGATTCCAAACACAAATAGGCAAAGCAAATGTAACATTTGTATAATTCCTGATTGTGTCATGGTTCTTCTTGCTATAAGTAGTTTATTGTATATATGTAGAGTAATATAAATGTATATGTAAAAAAAATAAAAAATATTAAAAAGAAGACAGTAAAGGATATCTTAAGCCAACCTACCCTGGTCGGAACACTCAAGGAACACTGGAAACACTCAACCCTAAGAGAACATATAGATCACTTCTCTTACTGCTTTCTTGGATCTAATATTAAAAGGCTGGAATCCATGTGATATGAATGCACACCAAAATAAAAGTGACAACTTGGAGACATTGTGGAGTGAACAGCTCCAATTTAAATTGTGTCCCATAAATCTATACAATTATTATGCATCAACTAAAAGTAAACACATGAATGCAAAGTCACAGGAGCAATACTTAAAATGCACAAGGACTATAACTATCTTTCAAAATAAGCTTATTTTAAAAATTAAGAAGAGACATAACTAAAAGTATATGTTAGTGGTCTCAGCAGGAGATAGAGGGACATTTTCCCAAACATTTTACTGATAGACTATAAATAATGCACTTTTTTTCTTTTTTTTTTCTTTTTGGTTTTTCACTTTTAGCCAAGAGAAAGAGAAGATGCACCTCAGAAGGTATAAAAATAAAGAGAGAGAGAGAGAGATAGGGAACAAGAGAGAAAAGTACAGCTTTTTATATGTAAATATTTGTATTATTTAAAATAATGAATTTCAGCTCTTCAGAATATTGAAATAGTCATTTAGCATGTAAGGCTGTTTTGGCCTTATGTATATAATGGAGGTCTTACATAAATAAGTTGTTTAGTGATTATATGGCTGTCTAATTTGGAATGCACATACTTTCATTCTTACACCATAAAGAAGGCAAACAACTCATTTCCCTACATGAGAAGCACAGGATGTAAAATGCAGGTTCAAGATCAACATCCTCAAAGAGTGCTGCAGGAATCTTTCCCCACAACTTAATAAGAATTCCTTTTTTCTGCCTCATAAAACTCAGAATACTCCCCCTATAATCCACAGACTCTTTTAGTTTACCAAACCATCCGTTGAACTCAGTGCATTCTAAGTGGAAGGAAAGGTTCATTTCGTACTGGTTTTACATCTCGAACAGAGTGCTGGGCTTAAGTATTGAATAAATAAATCATTACGTAGACTTCAAAAGCCAAGGATACTGTAGGATGAGAACAACTGAAGGCTAGGAATTGGTAGATGAAAACTATACAGGCTGGACTCTGGGGCTCAGGGTGGCCCCAGCTCTTAAGGACACACCAGCTCTAAAACTCCCCAAGGAGTTGCAGACATCTGGAACAAATGTAGGTCAGCTTATCTTCCAACAGTGCCACCTTCTTCGTTTCCTTACACACCCAACTCCCAAGCCTAGGCACAGCACACCTTCCACATGCAGACCTTCAGATACATTCTGCACTGGGGCTCAGCAAGCCTCTTGCATTTTTATTGAGTATCAATCCAGTCTATAAGGCAAGAATTGTTTCTTTTGGTCCCTAATGAGCTATTTACAGTGTTATTTTTAAACAGCTTATTCAAGGACAAATGGAGAGCATTTGGCAAAATAATTAACCAGAAAGGAAGCAAAGAGGGCTAAAAGTCTAAGGCACCTGAAGAATTTATGAAAATTTGGAGACATGTTTCAAACACAACTGCTATGCTACCATCCCAGGCCACGATCAACTGAATAGTACCTCATAAAATTATGCTCAGACTATAAGTTTTTAACTCAATAAAGAATGGTTCAAGAGCACAATGTAAAGCGGGCTGACTATCACCATTGGAAATATTGGATTTGAATAGAAAATATTGTTTGCTGTAGTTGGGTTATAAACTCCATGATTGTTTTGCCTAATCTGTGTCAATATGACACAGCTTGGAGTCACTAGAGAGGAGGAAGCCTCAGTTGAGAAAATGTCTCCATAAGATTATGGTATAAGCAAGAAAACAGAGTATTTTCTTACTTAGTTGCTATGGGTGGGACCACTCCTAGGCAGGGGAGCAAGCCAATAAACAACACTCTTCCTCAGCAACTGCTTCAGTGTCTGCCTCCAGGTTCTTACCCTTGTCTGAGTTCCTGTCCTGACATCCCTACATGACGAACAGTGATGAGGAAGAGTAAAGCAAATAAGCCTTTTCCTCCCCAAGTTCCTTTGGTGATAGTTTCTCATCACAGCACTAGAAGCCATATCAAGATAGTGGTGCAGTATTATTATGATGATCATGTTTTCATGCAGCAAATCTGAGGCAGAAAGGTACATATGACAAATCCTGAATGTGAATCCACATTGCTCCTTCTACGTTCATGCTATCTACTGATTTTTATGGGATAAAAAGGACTATAACTCAACTGGCTCCTGAGAAGAAACACTCTATATTCACCCCCAAATCTGCTTATAAACAGGAATTAGAGAAAAGAACCCATGGGCTCTTGTTCTTTTTGGCAAGTATCAGAGACTGGCAAAGGCTTTAATTCTTTGGCTTTTGCATCTTACTCAATCCTACTTAGAGCAGGGAAGCAGAGTGGGAGTGCTTCCCAGCAATGTGCTCTCTGCATTGTTTTCAAGACAGCATGAGAGTTGGATTACAGGCTTTAACTTTATTTGGGATAATTTTTGGCTGCTATTTTTGTTAAAATATATTTTATTGCATTATTATTAACTTGCACAATTTGCTATAATAAAAATAATGATTGCCTAATGGTTATTTCTAATGTTCTCTCTTTCCACTGCTGTGTGCCAATAGTTCTTACAAAATGTCAGAGACAAAGCTCTTCATATGCTGAAGCTATTTGATTTTGCCATGCCATCAAACAGTAAATGGTTTAAAAATATTTTACCAAATATCATACAAAGAAGAGCTTAGAGATGATTTGAAATTCATTTTTGAAACTAGCTTACTCACTCTTCTTCAAGCAGAAGTCCTCATAGAAAATTTGTAGACAATCTATAAGAATTTCAAGACTAATTCAAATGCTGTTAATATGCAGATATAAATTAAGTTCAAACCCAAGAAAGCACATAGTGTCAAGCTCTTTAAATTAGACTAAATGAGGTATTGGCAACTTCTGTTTTCATAATCTCATTAGTTTTATCACTACTACTCCTATGACTTAGGAATAATTCTTATCATTAAAATGAGCAGTGTTCTATGAGATCAAACATATCTAGAGCCTATAATCCTTGACTTGCCATCACTGAGTTTACAGAAATGTAATATACATTCACTTTTCTTTTAATTATGGAAGCCTAAGGGAGAGCTCAGTAGCTCAGTCACATCATTTACATATTTCAAACACAGGAGATATTAGTTCTTTAGTGTAATATTTTAAAATAACATTAAATTATGCTTTAAATTTGTAAATTTATTCTACTAATAATTTTTATTTTTTGAAGTGCACAGTTTAAACACAAAAACTTTGAACATTAATTTCCAGGAATTAAAATGGCCAATGCATTATTGATGCTGGTAGCTGCTATGTAACCAGTCAAACTGAGCATGAGATGAGTCTTCACACTGCAGCCAAAACACAAAAGATGTATTTGTTTCTTTTCCGGAAAACATTTATGCTAACAATCACATCCAATGACCATTGTTTCATTCAACTTATTGACATTTATAGAATTCTTAACCTTTTTCAGAAGACTTAGAAATAATAAGTTTGTTTGGTTTAGTAATTTACAAAGGTAGTATCTATCTATGTTATAAAATATTCTAAAGTTTAACTGTAATATAATTTCAAATTCTTTTTTGTTTTCACTGAACATTTATTCTCATGGATTAATAGATGTCATTTTAAATATGTGTCTAAATCTGAAATGTTAACTATTTAGTACATAAATAGTAACATTTTTAAAATAAGATATTTATTCTTGTACATGTTCCAACTAAATACTGAATGAAAAGTATGTAATATTTATACAATTTTACAGCTTTTTAATAAGCCTTAATTTGTATGAAATAAAAAGGTTCACAAATATAGAACTTGTAATCTTTACTTATGTTAATATGACAGTATACATAAGTAAAGGCAGTTCAACAGGAATGTGTACTTATAAAAATTATGTGATATCCACAAATCATACCTATTTAAAGGTGTACCCCTAAGTTTATTGTAAGGTATAACATTAGATTGAGTGTTTAAATGTTCCGTTTGTTGAATTAGAAATAAATATGTTAATGCTAGATGTAAAATTGACAGAAGTTACTTTTTTGAAGGAGCCCAGCGACACAGTTGCATGTGATCCCCTTTATCAGTACTGTTTATATTTTCACTGGAAGCAGGATAGACATTTCGACGTGTGAAATTATGTACATAAGAATAAAAACTCTCGCCTGGAGTTGCGTTCCCTTTGACTTAAAAGAAGCAACTGCCACTGGCACCCAGATACAGAGGTTCAGGAAGAGGTTGCTAGACACATTATCTCAAAGGAAGCCTTTTATTTAGCATTCATGGAAGGAGGACTGAGTTTCTCTCAAACCCAACGCTGGTGCTTACTCATTTTAATTTTTCCACCTGCAACAAATGCTACTTTATTTACATTTTCTCTAAATTCTAATATTTACTAAAAGAATCTCAGAAGCTTAGATTTTCCCTCCTAAGAATCACCCATTGCAATAAGACTCAACACCTGACTTTGTCTCAGGGTAGAAAAATTCCACTGAGTGTGTATGGTCAATGACAGTAGGCTGTTAGGAAAACAGACACTAAAAACCAAATATTGGTGCTTTGATTTTTAATTAGAGAAGAAATCCATAAAAACACTGTATACACACTGCTATATTTTGGCAAAATAAAAAAGTATTTGCATATCCTGTTCTGATGAAAATACAAAAGTTTTCCTGTAAAATTGGCATAGCAACAACAATCCTAATGAGAAGAGTGTGGCTATAGGGGAGTGTGACTTCTTTACAATTTTCTACATTGTATGAATTGTATCTTTAAAACTCTGCTTGGTTTTATAGCTATACAAAAAGTAAAATATTTTTAAAAGATTAGAGCTTTACTACCTCAAATGCAAAACAAACTAGATAGAAGTATTCTGCATCTGAAATCTGCATTATCAAAAGGTAATGAGGATCCCAACATCCAGTTTGTGGGGTTTTCTGGGTTTTGCTCTTTTTCAGAATGTCTAGACTGGAGTTACTATATGAATCACTATCTTAAGCTTGCCTACTACTAATTTAAAATAGTTGACACAATTGATACAAATATATCAAACATTATGCTCTTGTTTCCATGCCACCACCATCAAACCAACTTCGTATTCTGAAATGCAATATAGAACTAGTTGTTACAACTTTGCTCTGGTGACTGAAGTAATCATGAAAATTCTAAATGTTTAGGTCAATGATGGAAAATGGCTCTGTATTATGCTAGGGTTACTTCAAAAGGACAGTCTACCTTAAATACTCTTGGGTGGTTTTAAACTTCATGTTTTCAAAAATTCATTAGATAAAGGGAATTAACTACCAATATTTCATAATCAATAACAGCTAATGTTTCATGAGGTCACTAATAGCTTAATCTGTTTCTCAATAGGCAAATTTAAACATAATAGGAATGATTGGCAAACTTTGTTTAAATAGAAACAATTCTGGTTTCTCTTTTTAACATGGGCTTTAATTGTTACTTTGAAACCTAAAATTATAGTTATATGGATAAAAAATAGTAATCATCACAGACTTTGCATTCCAAACATGTCAGGAAACAAGAGAAATCATATGCTTCATTAATAAGTGATGTCCACATCACAGATATGAGAATCCAATTCAGCCACTTGAAGTCTATTATTCCTGGCACTTGACCCATCAATTAAGCAATCACATCTTATTTTATTCTAATTTACTTTTTTCTTTGACCTTTATAGCCCAATATATTTTCCATAATAAAGTTATAGAGTTATACATTTAGCCTTTGTTTTGTTTATTCCATACTTTAAAAATTAATTCAATTATCTGCTTGAAAATAAAATTTCAGATAATTGATTAGTTGGAGTAAGAATATAAGTTCATGAAAATGACTATAATTATACCTGACACAGGAGGTACTAGATCAATATTATGAGCTGAATGGCTGAACACATGAACTATGAAATTTTTATTCTTTTTTAATTTACCAAACTAAAACAGTGTTAACAATGTCAGACATTGAGTTAGGCATTGGTGTATGTGAGAGAGAAGTGATCATTTATTCTATAGATCATAATACATTGTTTTTGTAGATACAAACTATATTTCATAAATGTCATTATCTATACATCAGAATAAACAAATGGGTATTTAATCAATGCCATTAATAATTCTAGGGAGAGTGGAAACAGTTGTTAAAATTAGGGAAGTCTCTCACTGGATGGTGTCAGAAATAAACAAATTCTGAAAGTGTGTTAAACAATCCAAAAGAACTATCTTCTGTTCAACAGAGTGGAAGCATTGCAGTCTACAACGCCCATGTGGATAACTAATCATGTTCCTCAAATCTTTCTCATAGAATTCTTTTCCGTATTCCATCGTGTTGTTTTTAATGTCATAATCATTATTTTCAGTGTTTAGTAGCATGTTCTAATTTTTATCACTTGTGTCTTTCCTTAAATTTTTTCTTTAGTGTGTGTACGCGCTTTCCAATTTTTATTTTTTATTGTAATTTATTCACATTACATCTCAATTGTTATCCTCTCACTCTTAACTTCCTGTTCCCACCTTCCCTCCCTCTGCTGCCCTATTTCACTCCCCTAGACCTCTGAGGAGGGCCTTCTCCACCACCATCTGACACAGCCTATCAGGTCTCGCATCCCCTTCCACTGTGTGCTCCCGAGGCTGCCCTGTCAAGAGGCAGTGAAAAAATCTCCTGTACCAGAGTTCATGTCAGAGGCAGTCTCTGCTCCCCCAACCCCTGTCCACTACCCACCCCACCATGAGGATAATGAGCTGTCCATCAGCTACATGTGACAGGGGGACTAGTTTCTAGGTTAGTTGCATGCACTGTCCTTGGTTGGAGCATCAGTTTGTGTAGCCCACCCACCCCTGGGACCGTATCCACAGGCCTTGATGGTCTCCCTGTGGAACTACTGGTAAATTCAGCTCCTTCCATCCCCCCACTTTCCATCTCAGCACCCCACCTAGAGTCCAGCTGTAAGTCTCAGTATCTGTCCTGAACTCCCTCTGGGTGCAGTTTCTCAGAGGACTTTTATGTTGGCCTAATACTCACTTATAAGTGAGTATATACCATGCATGTCTCTCTGGGTCTGGGTTACTACACTCAGGATGATCTTTTCTACTTCCATCCATTTGCCTGAAATCTCAAAGTTTCCTTGTTTTTAATAGCTAAATAATATTCCACTGTGTCGATGTACCAGTTTCTTTATCCATTCTTTAGTTGAGGGACATCTAGGTTGTTTCCAGATTCTGGCCATTATGAATAAAGCTGCTATGAACATAGTTGAGCAAATGTCCTCACTGTATGATGGAGTGTCTTTCAGATATATGCCTAGGAGTGGTATAGTTGAGTCTTGAGGTAGCACTATTCCCAATTTTCTGAGAAAGCACCAGATTGTTTTCCAAAGTGGTTGTACAAGTTTGCACTCCCACCAGCAATGGAGGAGTGTTCCCCTTTCTCCACATCCTCTCCAGCATGTGCTGCCACTTGAATTTTTTATCTTAGCCATTCTTATATGTGTAAAATGGAGCCTCAGAGTCATTTTGATTTGCATGTCCCTGATAACTAAGAATGCTGAGCACTTCTTTAAGTGTTTCTCAGCCATTCGATATTCCTTGATTGAGAATTCTCTTCTTAGCTCTGTACTCAATTTTTTAATGAATTATTTGGTCTGGTGGTGTTTAATTTTTTGAATTCTTTATATATTTTGGATATTAGCCCTTTGCCAGATGTAGAGTTGGTGAAGATCTTTTTCCAGTATATAGGTTGTTGTTTCGTTCTGTTGACAGTGTCCTTTGCCTTCCAGAAGCTTTGCCGTTTCATGAGATCACATTTATTAATTGTTGATCTTAGAGGTTGAGCTAATAGTGTTCTGTTCAGGAATTTGTCTCCTGTGCCAATGAGTTGAGGGTTCTTCACCACTTTTTCTTCTAACAGATTTAGCGTGTCTAGTTTTATGTTGAGGTCTTTAATCCACTTGGACTTTAATTTTGTGCATGCTGATAAGTACGGATCTATTTGCATTTTTCTACATGTAGACATCCAGCACCATTTGTTGAAGATGCTATTTCCCTCATGGTATGGATTTGGCTTCTTTGTCAAAAATCAAGTGTTCATGGGTGTGTGTGTGTGTTTTTTTTCTGGGTCTTCAATGCGATTCCATTGATAATCCAACCTATTTCAGTGCCAGTACCGTGCCATTTGTATCACTGTTGCTCAGAAGTACAGCTTGAGATCAGGGATGGAGATTCCTCCTGCAGATGTTTTATTGTATAGGATTGTTTTTTAGCTATTTGTGTTTTTTGGTTTTGCATATGAAGTTGAGAATTGATCTGTCAAGGTCTGTAAAGAATTGTATGGGTATTTTGATCGGCATTGCTTTGAATCTGCACATTGCTTTTGGTAAGACAACCACTTTTATTATGTTGATTCTCTAGATCCATAATCACAGGGGATCTTTCTATCTTCTGATATCTTCTTCAATTTCTTTCTTCAGATAGTTGAAGTTTTTGTACAAATCTTTAACTTGCTTGGTTAGAGTTACACCAAGATACTTTATATTATTGGTGGCTATTGTGAAGGGTGTAGTTTCTCTAGCTTCTTTAACAGCGACTTGTCATTTCTTATAATTGTTTTCTTATAAGTGATCTGAATTTTTCCTCCATCCATCTCTCACCTTTATATTTGTAAATTAACCAGTTAAATCTTGTAACATCTAAAACTCACAAGATATTATATTTTAATTTAAATCAATACATTCTAAACAAAACTTCAGGGAAGTGTTTGTTCATAAGCATAGCTTAAATACAGACAACAAAGTTGAGTTAACAAAAGCTCCGACAACTTTGGAAGGAAAAGGGAAAAATACACATTTGAGAAGAGAGCAAATTCTTCATGTTCTAATGATAAAATAGGATGAAGTATAGAGCCCAACACAATTCAAACTGATAGGTGTTGTGCATAAAAGAAGTAGCATTGAATGTGAATGAAACAAAAATAGCTTAACATATAATGGTGAGAAATTTGGCTGAATATATGGGGCAATCAATGTGCAATTCGTGGCAACATTGTTATTAACCATTGCAACTGAATAAAAAATGTAATTGTTGGAAAATGTTTATTCATAAGAGTGAACACTATAAACCATGTAACAGTAAATATTACATGTATATATATGTAACATTAGAAGTTAGATTTATAAAAAAATTTATGCATGAGAATATTTTATATAGGTTAAAAACTGCCCATTCCAATAAGAATAAACTGATCAGAGATTTAAACATTTAAAAAAGACAGATTAAGGGATTAAAGGCCTATATGTGAAAAAGTTGAAATAGCTTATTCTACAATTAGAGTTGAAAAATAGTAATTTATTTTACCACATTGAATAACTTCTTAAATAAGACATTAATTGCAAATCAAAAGCAGAACACATAAATGTGTTTTATTAAGAAAGTTTAAAGGCAAACTATAACAAGATCAGACAGCTATAACATCTATAACTAAGAAAGATTAGCATTCAAAATATGGATAGAATTCCTCTGGGAAGAGAGGTGGTTCAGTTTATAAAGCACAAGCATGAAGATCTGAGTTTGGACCTTCAGAACCTAAAAGCTGCGTGAAGCAGAGCCCTCGCTGCCATTCCACTTTTAGAGAGGCATACAAGATGGTCACTATATCTTGCTACCCAGCCAGTTTTAGTACATGGCAAGTTCCAGATTCATTGAGATATCTAGTCTCAGTTGGTAAGAAATGAGGAAGAAAGTCGTACTTGACCTTGAGTGTCCATACCTGTGTGCAAACATATGTGCATGCACCCACATACACATGAATATGAATGCCTTCATATCACACACACACACACACACACACACACACACACACACCAAAAAAATCTGGGTAATGAATTCATGACCTTATAAAGCCATACCAATGTTCTTTCATTGAGTTACAACCACAACCCAGTAAGTTTGAATTTGCAAGTCAAAATCTTACAGTGCCCATGAATGAAGGGCGGCTTATCCATAGAAACCAGGAAATTAATTACTAAAGTGAAAAAACTAGGTGTCTTCACATTAGTAAATTTTCCCTAAAACTCCTTTGCATGATTTTATCAAGAGGTTCAAGTGAGTTTTCAACTTTAAGCATTTTTTTTTGCTAGAAAGAAAGAAAGAAAGCAGAAAAACAGTACAGAGCAATGTTTTTAAATGTGGATAGTACACACAAAGGTTTATGATTCACTGTAATTTCCAGTATATTTAAAATATTAGATTAGAAAGTAAATGCAATAATGGTGGACATTGTGGAGAGCTTTCCATTGCCACTTTAATTTTAATTACTACTTGAGGTAATGAGAAACTGGGAAATGTTAAGGGAGGTAGAGAATTATAGGTTTCTAACTGAAATTTAGAAAATTAATCTTGCCAGAGGTATAAGAGTAACACAAAAAACAGCTAAAAAAAAAAAAAAGAAACAGTAAAGTCATAGTAAGTCCTGAAGTTTGAGTTAGAGATGCAGAATGTTTTTCTGTGGAAGAACTGAGGATTCTGAACTCAGTGTATAGCCCCTGGAGACATAATGATGACTAGACGCCTTGAAATAAAGGAAAATCCAGCTCCCTCCTCCAGAACTAAGTGCTAAAGAGTTTAAAAGGGGGAGGTGCAGCTAACCACTGCATGAAGCACAATTCCTGATTCAAGATGATAGATAATTCATTGTATTTAGCCTTATTGTAACAAGGAGTCCTGGGCAGAACTTATTTCATAGAATTTGGACATGCAAAACTGAAGATCGAAAGTACAAACAACTTCCCATTCAACAGAGAGTTGTTCAGTTTCCACATTCCGATTTGTAAGCTTTCTGCTGTCTCTGTCACTGTTGAAATATAGGGTTAGTTCATGGTGGTCTGATAGGACGCAGAGAGTTATTTCACTTTTCTTTTTTTTTTTTGTTTGTTTGTTTGTTTTTGTTTTTCGAGACAGGGTTTCTCTGTGTAGCCTTGACTGTCCTGGACTTACTCTGTAGTCCAGGCTGGCCTCGAACTCACAGCGATCCACCTGCCTCTGCCTCCCGAGTGCTGGGATTAAAGGCGTGCGCCACCACGCCCGGCTATTTCACTTTTCATGTGTCTGTTGAGACTTGCTTTGTGGTCATGTATGTGGTCAATTTTGGAAAACTCCATGAGGTGCTGAAAGGAAGATTCTTTTGTGTTTGGATGAAATGTTCTGTAAATATCTTTAGGTCCATTTGGAGGACCAGTCAAGCAAAGGCCTTTAAATCAACTGAGCAAAGACCATATGAACTCATAGACTGAAGAAGCTGGCATGGGTCTGTACCTGGTCTTCCAAATATATATTATAGCTTTGATATGATGGGTTTTGTTGTCGAATTGTATGCTTTATTTTGTTATGTTTGATTGCTATTTCTGTTCTCTTTTAGTGAGAGACAGAAAGTGATGGATCCTGATGGGAGTGGAGTTGGGGAGGATACATTATATCAGAAAAGAATCTATGTTTAATAAAACTAGGAGTATAGGGAGGGGAAACTGTATCAGGACATATTATATCAGGAAAGAAAAGGAGGAAGAGAACAATAAAAACTTTATTGGAAAATGTGTTAACAAAAATTAAAGTGCCCAATCCATAGAGATGTTTTATGGGGTGAGAATAAAACTATAATGTCTCGTAACTAAAGGGTCCTAATCAAAATATACAACTGTTTTAAAAGCAGAGCATTTGGGAAACTATTACAGTCATTTGGGAGGAGGGCTCCTGGCCACATGGGGCTGTGTGATCACCAGGTACCAGCAGCAGTAGAACCCTTAGGGAGCTAGCGAAAGATAAGCCACAAGTAGAAGGCTTCCTAGGCGATGCTGTCCTTCTGGATAATGCCAGTTGACATTCAAAAACTACTTGTGAATAACTGAACAGTGTTAATCAGGTAAAGGTCCCGTAGCTCCACCACTTCAGTTGAGGATGCTGGGAAGTCTCAAGCCAAAGTGAAACCAAGATTTATCATGCTGTCAACTTCCTCAAAGGCTCCCATTCTTTGCAGGTATCAATTCATGGGAATAACATTGTCACAGTGACATGTCAGCAGCATTTGGTCATGTAATTATAACCTACCTGCCTGTGTTGGACTAAACATAAATCCAGCAAACATTATTACTCAAGGCAAAGAGAATTAATGTCCCAAAGAAGTACAATTCAATACACAGCATTCCAAATTGGTAGTTCTGCCTAATTATGAGAAGTCAAATTGTTATTTTGAAATTGCAATAGCAACAGGTTAAAGAATATTGGGTGCTCCATGTCTATGCAACACTACCATTTGTAATTTGACCCTTATTTACAAATGACATATATACCTAAAATGTCAGTACACTATGAGATTGATTCTCTTTCCTGAGCTTTTCTTCTGCACCATATTCTCATCTCTGAAAAGATTCAACTGCTTGTGCAGTGGCTCACATCATGTCAACAATCTAAAGGATTTTTCTGAAGCATAAATATCTGGAAAGTTGCTTTAGAGACAAAATACTGTAGTCATCAATATAAGGGGATAAAGGAAAAACTCATGTAAGTTACAAAATCACATGCTAAGAAAATCCTCGGGAGGGAAGAATGGGAGGATACAAGGGATGGGATAACCATTGAGATGTAACAAGAATAAATTAATAAAGGAGGAAAAAAAATCCTCATTAGTGATAGGGAAGGACACCTATTTTAGAACTATATGTTGTTTAGGGGACTACTTCTATAAAGTGTTTTTATAAATCAAAATTTAAAATAGATGGGAATACTTCTTATCTGGACCACAGTTAGCAATGTAAACACCATCAATTTGCCATTAGACTTGATGAATCAGACAACACTGATAGTGATAAAGAGATCCAAGGCATCACTGATAATGTTTCCTTCCACATTAGGAATTGAGGCACCTGGGTTTGTGTGTGTCTTCCTGGAGGTTTATGTGTGACACAGTGGAGGGAGGCTAATGCATTGTAAGTACAGGGCATTCTGACAAATCCAGTGTACAGAGGCATCCTCAGAGCTATCCGGAAACCTTTGATGGTCAGAGTAAACTGTATCACTATGCAGCATGCGTAACAGTCACCACAAGCACTTTGATAAGGAACTAGGATTCAGTATAGAAAAACTGAGGTTTCTGAATCAATATGTGATCTTACCTCTATGAGATTCACTGTCTTTCTATATAACATTAAAATGTCATGTCCATGCTGCAGCATTGATATATTGGTGGTAGGCAGCACGTAAAACCATGTGCTTTAAAGTAAAAAGAATTTCAAATCACTGCTTGAATTCTTAAACATAGTTCAACTCACTGGAAAATGTACTAGAAGATTTCAATTTTTTAAGATTTATTTTTAAATTGCTTTATATAGATGTGTGTGAGCTTGCCTGACTTTATGTGCATCACATATGTGCAGTCTCTCCTAGAGGCTGGAAGATGTTAGACCCTGGAAGTAGAGTTAAAGGCCATAAGCCACTGTGAACCAGGTACTGGGAACTGAACAGAGGCATTTGCAAGAGAAGTAAGCACTTACAACCCCTGAGCCATCTCTCCAGCTAAAAATATCTTAGTTTATATGCTACTTGAAATTTTATGGTAAAACTTTAAAGTAAATAATTATATGGAACAATCAAAAGAGCAGCTGAAGCAGAAATGACTCAATATAAGGCAAATGTCTAAAGTTAATGTCCCAGAGTCTAATGAAGTTTTAAATTTAGGTAACTTCTTCTATCAAAATCTGTACCCTCTGTTCTTCCCTTATGAAATGCCAATACACATTTTTATTTGTTCTTAATAAAGCTAATTTTAGTGCTTATACAGAAGTTTAAAACTGGCTATGGTTAAAGTTGTAAAATGTATTTTAT
Organism: Acomys minous; assembly: GCF_964271855.1. NCBI lineage: Eukaryota > Metazoa > Chordata > Mammalia > Rodentia > Muridae > Acomys > Acomys minous. The sequence goes on along the minus strand of NC_140486.1, from coordinate 350,200 downwards.
GAAAAATTAAGCATTAACCAGCTCCTTTTAGCTAAGGCATGGCATTTTCTAACCACCTGCTCTCCATATTACACTACATTCTCTGTGAATTCACTGAGAATAGTTGTTGTAATTCATTAGCCTTATAGAAAAGATGAAAGTACCAGGTATTAAAGTAAAAGATAATTTTCCTTAGACAGAGAACAAAATATTCCCCAAAATAGAGAAAACACCGTTCATAACTGCATACAATAAAAATAAGGGCAGCGTTCTAAAGAACTGGTGTCCATATAAATACAATCACATTGTTGAGATTGAAACACCAACTCCATGCACAGACTAGACAAAGTCCCCTACACAGATGTAGCAGATGAGCAGCTCAGGCTTCATGAGGGTCCCCTAGTAAGGAGAGCAGGCGCTGTCTTTCACGGACTCAGTTGCCTGCTGCTTTTTTATCACGACCCCCTGCCCGGGGGCTGCTTTGATAGGCCACAGGGGAAGAGGGCATGCTCAGTCTTTACGTGACTTGATGAGCTGGGGGGGTGGATAGGGGGCTCCCCTTTTCTGAGCAACAGGGGAGGGGGAAGAGGTAGTGAGTGTGGGACCAGGAGGAGAAGGAGGGAACTATGATCAGGATGAAAAGTGAATAAATAAATAAATAACAAATTTAAACAAAAAATAACCAAAATACATTTGTTTATATTTATACCCTCCCAGCAATCAGACTAAAGTTGCAATTTATCTAATGCTTTAAAACCCTGAAATAGATAGTGAGACCAAAGGAAAACATAGAGGATTATGATCCTAAAGGAATTTAACCAAGAGTGAAATAATATGGGCAAGGCGAAGACCACATTCCCACCCTAGTCTCTGTAGCTGTACTTGGACATACACTGTGTACTAAACTCACTGTCACATGTGTTCCTCTCCAGGCACAAATATATATTTCACAAGCCCAGGAAGAGAGAAAAGGTGCTATGTTGGATGAGATAGAAGTGACAGTCTGGTGAGGTTAACATTTGATTATTTTGCTAAACATATGAAATGTTAAAACAGTTCTTACTATGCTTCTTATTGGTTAAGGACTCCAGATGTTTCTCGTGAGCTACATTTCTTAGAAAATTAAGGAAGAGAGTTCTCATTAACTAAAAAAAAAAAAGTTTTTATGTCCAATTCTGTTATATGTCCAAATGCCATAAATCAAAGCAACTTGGGGAGCAAAGGGTTCATTTGACTTATAGCTTAGAGTCCATCATTAAGTTAAATCAGGGCATTAGTTCAGTACAAAAGCCTTGAGACAGGAACCAAAGAAGAGATCAAGGAGGAACATTACTTACTAGCTCTTTTCCTTGTTTTTCTTGGCTCTATCATTATACAACTCAGGCCCATATGCCAAAGGCTGGTGTTGCCCACAGTAGATTGGGCCCGCCTACATGAACTGATAATCAAAAATGCCTCATAGACATAGACAAAAATGCCCCAATTTCAGTTCCACTGGCCTCTGGTCATGCAAAGACATGTTCTTACACACACACACACACACACACACACACACACACACACACACACACGAGATAGAGATAGAGATAGAGAGAGAGAGAGAGAGAGAGAGAGAGTTGAAAATCCAAATGCATAAGAAACTTAAATCACAGTAAAAAGAAAACAAAGACCCCAGTTAAAAAATAGATAAGTATATTAGAAATTTACAATTATGGATGTATAAGTGAAAATTCCAATGACACATTTTTTTCACATGGATTAGAAAGGCTAACCCCAAAAAGACAGAAGATAGTAAGTACTAGGGAAGATACAGAAACAAAACAATCATAGTAAGTTATTGGGTGTGAAGAAAATAAGGATATTATGACAAAAGAATATTTTAAACATGAGATTGACAAAAGAACTCCATCATATATCACTCTAGGGTATACATCCAAAGAAAAGAGCATCACATGTCACGGAGCTATCTGTACTCCCGTGTTCCATGAGATCTCATTCAAAATGTGTGTATCAACCTTAATGTCAATGAATGGAAAATAGATCAATATGTGTGCGAATAAAAGCATAACAATAGTATTTAGTCTTTGAAAACAAGGCACAAGCAGACAGACAAATATGGCCTGGTATCGTTTATCTGCTGCATCTAAAAGAATAAAATTCACAGATGAGAAAGTATTGATTAGTTTTACAATTAAGCTTAGTTGTTTAGGGGTTAAGATGTTTCTAGGTCTAAATAGATGTTTTAAGTTGATAGAGATGAGATATGATAAATTTACATTCAGGATTTTTGGCTCACCAAGATAGGAAAGATGTTTTCTTCAAGGTTGCCAAAGACAAATAGCCCAAACACTATGAATGTAACATGAATATAATTCCTGATTTTTTGTGGTTCTTCTTGTTGTATGTAGTTTATTTTATATATGTGTAATAATATAAATGTACATATAAATATAAAAAATATTAAAAAAAGAAATAGTGGTTGCCAGGGTTTGAAAAGTAAATAGAGTAGAGGTCATCTGTCAAAATGTACAATTTTTTTATTATACATAAACTGGACAGACTAATGTACATGGAATTTACACGATACATCAAGCTGTCTACTTAAAAATTTCCCAAGGAAAAGTTATTCAGTGTTTTCTGTACACATTCAATGTGAGGTGATATGAGAAGTGATAGACGTGGTAATTAGCTTAACGGTGGTAATCACTTCACATTGTACACATGTATCAAAACATCACCTTACTTAGCTTGAATACACACAATTATCGTTGATTATAACTCAAACTAAAAAAATTTTATAGAAAACTCTGTATTGTTTTCTAGAGGGATGTCTGGGCCATTTCAAATTTCTACTAGCAGAGTCTGTGAAGGCCAGTGTTGTTGCATCTTTGATGATGTTTGATGAAATCATTGTTTTTTGTTATTGTTTGAGTTTTCTTTCTGTTGTTTTGTTTTTTGAGACAGGGCTTCTCTGTGCAGACTTGGCTGTCGTGGAACTGGTTCCGTAGACCAAGCTGACCTTAAACTTACAGAAATCGGCCTGCTTCTGCCTCAGCCTCTGCCTCAGCCTCAGCCTCTGCCTCTGCCTCTGCCTCAGCCTCAGCCTCTGCCTCTGCCTCAGCCTCTGCCTCTGCCTCTGCCTCTGCCCCCTGAGAACTGGGATTAAACATCATTTTATTTTTCTTTTTTAGCTTTACCAACTGTTATTTAGTCATGCATCATGGTTGGAAATTCAGCCTCATGATGGTTTATGATCATAAACACTAAATTTCTGTTCATCAACTTGCTTTAAATACCTATTTTTGTCTTTTTTAAAATTTCCTTTTCATATAAGTATTGTATTTATGTTATTTTCCTCTTTCCTCCAACTTTTTCCATGATCATCTGTTCCCTCTAAAATCCATGGCCTCTTTCTATTTAATTACAACATATATATGTATACAAATAAAATCCCCCCAGTCCACTTAGTGTTGTTTGCATATGTATCTTTTTTAGGGCTGACCACTTGATTTTTGATAAGCAACTAGAGGGCTTGTCCCTGGAGAAGACTGACTCTCAGCAGTCATTAATTACCTGTTGCTCTTCATCTAAGGGTGGGGTCTTGTTATATTTCTCCCATCTACACTGGCAATGTCATTGTTCAGGTCGTTTTTAGGCAATCATATTGGTGAGATTTCATGGACTCAGCTTTCCTGTCAGATACAGACGATGTACTCTCAGAGCATAAATCTTGGTCTTCTGATACTCTTCCAGGAGTTCTCTGAGCCCTTTCTTCTGTCCTGCAAAGCATGCTTAGCTACCGTCCACATTCCTAACGCTCGACTACTCCCCAACAAGCCAAACCCTTTCTCTATGTTCTAAGGTTTCTTCATTGTTTAACATGGCTACAAACCCTAACATCATATGAAAAACACCTGGAAAAGAGTAAAAGTTTATTTGTACATAGATGCCAGGCCATTTCCATGAGAAAGGACCAGGCAAAAGAATAAAGCTCCATAGTTAACTGCAATATGTATCATGGCTTTTTAAACTTAATATGTGTATAACTATACACAGTGTAGGTAACATAAGTGTAGGTTTATGTTTTCACCACATGCAGCTTATCCTTGTGATTGTATACTTTGCTCTTAACTCCCAGGGTATAAATCATCTAAATAAGGTTGGCTATTGCACGAGACTTTAGTCTGCATCATTTTTAGGACCTGCTCTTCAAGGTTCGTTCTGCCGAGAGCAGCAACAAGTTTAGTTGTTCTTAGTTCCAAATTATTCTTTTGTTTCATCATATGACTTCATTATATATATATATTTCTCTTTTAACATATACATTTATATTATTACGCATAAACAAAATAAATTACATACAGCAGGAAGAACCACGAAACAATCAGGAATTATATAAATGTTACATTCATAGTGGTTTGGCTATTCATATTTGGCAACCTTGAAGTAAACATCTTTCTTATTTTGGTGAGTCTAAAATTCTGAATGAAAATCAATATCTATCAAATCTCACCTCTATTAACTTTATTAAAGCATCTATCTAGGCCTAAAAACAGCTTAACTCCTAACCAGCTAAGCTTAATTGTAAAACTAAACTATTTGGTCTTCAACCCCGTCAGAGACTTGAGAAGGAATGTGCCATACGTACGTCATTTTGTCCCTACATCTAGTGGTTCACATTTACACTAAACATCATGAATGAGCACTACGGTATTTTTGCCTCTAAGCAAAGAGTTCTCTAAGACTTATTAATGATGAAATATTCCTAAGTGGAAGAAAATCCATAAAACATTAGAAAAATGACATCAAAATAATACCAAAAGCACTGGTTCTAGGTCATTAAAGCACTTAAGGAAATATGTTTATATTTGCTGGAAAGCTAAACTACAATATAATATATTTGTCAAAGTAATTTCAATTATGGAAAGTATACTTTTAATCTTATTTTTATATATGAGAAAAATTTCCAGATTTCTATTTTAAAAAGCTAAATATAGTAGTTCTTGATTTACCACTTTAAAAATATTAGTGATTTGGAAAATTATGCCAATTGTCAATTGTCAATTTTAGACTATTATTCTACCTATTTTGTTTTATAAAATAAGGAATAGTTCAAGCATGCAACAATACATAATAAAATTGTTCCTAGTGCCCTTCTAATGCATTTTATGGATATTTTGAACCTGTACCAGTGGTAGGAAAAAATACCATTTAATAGTTTGCATGTCAGTATATTCATAGGCTATTTGAAAATATATACATATTATAATTGATAATTTTATATCAATGTTTAATATGTGAATAGTTATGTGTTTGTGTATGCATGTACCCATAAATTTGTACACATACATACACTTTTTAAATTATAATGAATAGTCAGAAAAAAGCAATACTACATTTAAAATTAAAAATTAGGAAAATTTATTCTAGATCGTATATTACTGTACATGTTTATGTCTATAATATATCCCATATTTAAATTTACACATGTAAGATAATTTTTGATAATTAAAATATAAGAAAAATTTAAAGAACATTAATTAAATATTTCAGCATCAATATCTGACCCTTAAAAGCAGTAATAAAAAAGAACAAAAAACAAACAACAACAAAAGAAAACAAGCAGAGCCTAGTGTTTTAGATGAACACATGGCACAATGTAGGTCTTCATATGCTTAAGAACTTGGGTTGCATTGTTAAATCACTTGCTGTGCAATTGTATCACTATGTACTGTCTATTGAACCTAGTAACTAGTATAATTTCTAAACAGATTCCCCTTTAAATGAACTCACTTTCATTCACATTAATGTGCATGAGATCTTTTACTTGATACCTTAAGCAAAAGATTACGTCCATAAACAAAGATTAGGTGTGTTTGTTAGTTTTCTATTGCTGTGATAAAACACTATGGCCAAAGCAATTTATCAAGTAAGCATTTAATTGGGTTTCTTGTTTCAAAGTGTTAGAGTCCACAATGCAGAGTGAAGTCTTGGCAGCACATGGCCAGAGAAAAACCTGGGAGCTCATATCCCACAAACACAAGGCAAAGAGATAACACTGGGAATGAAAAAGTGCTTTTGAAACCTGAAAGCTACCAGACTGTGACACAACAGCCTCCAACAAAGGCACATCTCCTAATCCTTCCTAACACTTAAATCCGCTGAGACCCCCATATTCAATGGCCTATGGTGCCGTTCTTTTACAAATCACCACATTCTACCCTGCACCCCTGTGGACTTGTGGCCATAGTGCCAAATGCATTTAGCCCAACTCAAAAGTCCCTAAAATATTTCAGTCACTGTTTTAAAATCTAAATCCAAACTCCCTCTGAGACTCAAGGCAATATCTTAATTGAAACTCCCTGTAAAGTTAAAAAGCAAATTACACATTCCCTAAATGCATATGAACCTATACAACCCACTCTCATTAAAACTACCAACTCAGGTAAATATACATTTAAATGTATAGTTTAAATGTTTTAAACTCCATCCATACACTAGCAACTGATATGGGGTGCTGCATGCATCATTTGAAAGGATAAATTAACCAAATATGAAGCCACAACCAATGCAAATGGACTTGTAGAGGTGAGGAGCTTAGTAGCAGGTGTAAAATATTTCTGGAAAGCCTTTTAATTTGGTGTAAGTTTTTTCTCTAAGTCTTCTTTAGTTGCAGTCTAAATAAATTTGAGTGACATAGTGACAACGTTAGCTTTATGCCAGTTGAGCAATGAAAAAATTTGTTTATTTTTGTAGCTACAGAGTTGGCTTAATTGGTGGAGTGCTAGACATGAAAATATGAGGACTTGAGTTTAGATGCCCAGAAACTATGAAAAAACACGAGTGGTGGTGGTATGCAGTTGTAGTTTTGGAGCTGTCGTGTGGCACACAGGAAGATACTTGGATCACCTTAACCAGTCAGATCACTGGAAAGACTCTCGGCCAGTGAGAGAGCCTGTTACAAACACATGATGGACACATGCATACACAAAACTTTATTTTAAGGAAATGTATTTGTTTTGGAGGAGTACACATGAATGTGATGTTTGTTGACATTTGTAGCAACATGGTAGCTATTTATAATACTAGATACAATGCTTAAGTTGACTTTAAAATTGTGCTTTCAATGTAGCAGACCCACAAATACAGCATGGGTTTCTATAACTCCAATGGACACATTTTGCCTCTTTTGTATTTTAGCTCATAAGTAAAATGGGAATAAAAATTAAATGTACTGCAAATACTATTGGAAGAATTACAAAAGATATGTAAAACTTTTTATAATCTGAAAGTGCAGTACATACAAAAATCACCCTGAGTGAATATATTACTACATTTCAGATCAACATAAGCTCTTATGTATTTGTGTTCTCAGTAATTGTACTAGTAAATTTTAAAGACAGTATTTTATAATGAATTCGGTAAAATAAGAGACAAAATATCTTGCACATGCTCAAAAATTATAGCCATTACTAAGTCCAAATATCATGAAAACAACAATAGTTCAATGTATATCTTCTGTTTACAATCAAACACCATCTATCATTCAATTTGATGGACAGATACAATATTCTTATGAGCAAATAAAAATACAATGTAAAAACAAATGACTGATAATACATTAAAATCAAGCTAAGAGGGGTTTAAGTAAAAAGTTAATAAAATTAGTAAAAATGTCCTCAGTCTGGGATTTATAGTTTCTATGAACAAAGTTGTGAGTGTCTAAAGGAACAAAAAGAAGAAAAAAGGAAAGAAAGATACTCAGTAAAGCAAGACAAAATTAATAAATCTGAGGCTACATAAATTACATTTTATACTCCATTCTAATAAGCTAATCTCACTTGATAGAAATTGCTTTTGCTTCTTAGCTAAAATTTCCTACCATGATGTCTAAGTATCATCTATAAATTAAAAAAAGGTAATTTTTGTTTTGTTTATACTACTGATGCTTTACCTTCTGGTTTCTATGATGAAGTTGGTGTAAACAGAGTAGTGCAAAAGTGGCTACTTCCTAGTTCCATACAGGTGTATCCTTGTGGCTTATTATGGTCCAGGAAAAATATCAGTTAGTAACAACTTCAGAATAAAGACACTTATAACAAATACCACAAGCACTGCATTAGACAAATCCTTTACACAACTACATATCACCAAGGATAGTTGTGTATCTCTGGAAACATTTAAGGAAATTGAGAATGTACACATTACAAAGATATTTGTTCAGAATATCATTGAATTATTAATTTTATAATTTTAGGGATTTTGAAGTTCTTAGAGAAGAGGTTCTCAACCTTCCTAACGCTGCAACCCTTTAATACAGTTCCTCATGTTGCAATGAGCCCCAACCATAAAATTATTTTTGTTGCAACTTCGTTACTATAATTTTGCTACTGTTGTAATTATAATGTAAATATCTGTGTTTTCTGGTGGTCTTAGGTGACCCCTGTGGGAGGGTCATTCAACCCTCAAGGGTTGAGAAATGCTAACTTAAAGTAATTGATATCTGTGGAAAGAAATAGTATTTTCAATTTCATCAAGCCATCTATAATGTACAAATCTGTCAGGGCATAAATGTAGTTAGAAATATTCACAGTCTCCTTCCTGAATTCCAGTCTTCCTAGAATTCTATATGTTTGATCACTTACTTCAGATAAAAGTTCAGCCATATACCTAGGTTTGGACCCTCTCTCCCTCTCCCTCTCCCTCTCCCTCTCCCTCTCCCTCTCCCTCTCTCCCTCTCCCTCTCCCTCTCCCTCTCCCTCTCCCTCTCCCTCTCCCTCTCTTCCTCTCTCTCTCTCTCCCTCTCTCTCTCTCTGTCTCTCTCTCCCTCTCTCTCCGTCTCTCTCTGTCTCTCTCTCTCTGTCTCTCCCTCTCTCTCTCTCTCTCTCTCCGTCTCTCTCTATCTCTCTCTCTGTCTCTCTCTCTGTCTCTCTCTCTATCTCTCTCTCTGTCTCTCTCTCTGTCTCTCTCCCTCTCTCTCTCTCTCTCTCTCTCTCTCTCCATGCATATGTGTATGTGTTCTTTCACTTCCACACTTTTCAAATTCAATGATCATAGGGTATGCTCAAAACTAAAACTAAAGAATTTTTTTACTTTAGATGTCATCTTCTAAACTAACACTACATTTTATGCAATAATATGTAGAACAGATAATGTATATAACTGGAAGATGTATATGATCTTTCTCTACCTTGAAAATTAGGAATAGTTATTTGCAGACATATATACAAATACAGAAATAATTGACACAGTATACATTCTATTATATATTACATAATATATAATATACATATATGTGTGTATATAAACATGGAAAGACCTAAAACAAACATCACTTCAAAATTGGAAATTTTAAAACATTCTAATTCTATATTTCAATGAGAAAGAATTAGTTTAAATAAATCATGTATCATGGATCCATCTCTGAAAGCAATGTTCAAGATACATTGGTATGAATATACATTTAAACATAACAAGTACAACTTCTTTTTTTCTTTTTACTTTTTTATTAATTTATTCATGTTACATCTCAATTGTTATCTCATTGCTTGTTTCCTCCCATTGCTCTCTCGCTCCTGCTCTCACTCTATTTGCCTCCCCTATGTCTGTGACAAGCACAACTTCTGTGTCTTACACACTAACTGAGCATTTACATCGGTAATGATAATTTTGCATGTTTGTTCTTTTTAAGTTTCTCATGGCCAAAATCACTGTCTGTAGATTGTGTCTTAAATATATCTGCTCCAACTAATTCTTAGCACATTACTAAAGTATGTTATACAGAATACAACCTCACTTTAAAAAGCAGTTTTAGTGATTCAAAAGAGATACTTACTAAATATTCTTTCTCTAATGAACAAAACTCTAATTCACATGGCTTCATACTTGTTTCAATGAGTAGGCTTTTATAAGAGGGCTAGCCTTCACACCTATCTCTCATGAGCAACTATACTCTTCCATGTTTCTTTCGATGAGTAGGCTTCTGTAAGAGGGCTAGCCTTCACACCTATCTCTCATGAGCAACTATGCTCTTCCATGTTTCTTTCGATGAGTAGGCTTCTGTAAGAGGGCTAGCCTTCGCACTTTCCTCTCATGAGCAACTATGCTCTTCCATGTTTCTTTCGATGAGTAGGCTTCTGTAAGAGGGCTAGCCTTCACACTTTCCTCTCATGAGCAACTATGCTCTTCCATGTTTCTTTCGATGAGTAGGCTTCTGTAAGAGAGCTAGCCTTCACACCTATCTCTCATGAGCAACTATGCTCTTCCATGTTTCTTTCGATGAGTAGGCTTCTGTAAGAGGGCTAGCCTTCGCACTTTCCTCTCATGAGCAACTATGCTCTTCCATGTTTCTTTCGATGAGTAGGCTTCTGTAAGAGGGCTAGCCTTCGCACTTTCCTCTCATGAGCACTATACTCTTCGTCTCTTATCAGAGGGAAACTGTTTATAAGATAGAGAGGGGCCCTCATGTTTGAATAATGTGAATCAAGAGTTATTGAGGCAGAAGTGTGGGTTTCTCAAGGTTTTCGTTGAGGAAAGAGATGATAGAAGATAGTTAAATTCAGTTTGTTGTTAGTAAAAAATATACTGCACAAAAATGAAAACACTGTGCCTACATCCAGTTTCTTAAACCAGCATGTACTAAAGATTTTAAGAACGTTTCTCTACATTCTGTCTTCCTCAACAACCAAATCTTGTAAGTGTCTATAGTTGGTCCAATCTGGTGAATATTACAAAGTCATTTATTCTAAGTAGTGCTGGCTTACTCCAACATGGCTTTATAATACACACACAATTACTAATTAGTATATGCAATTTTATTATCTGAAATGACTTTATAAACACTTGACTATCTATTTACTATGCATAATTATACACACACGCATGCACACACACATGCACACACACACACACACACATACCTCAATATATTCCACAACATCCTTTGGTATCTCCACATACCAATGGGAATCATCACTGGGCTTTGAATAATGCATAGAAATCAAATTCTAAATAAAGTACTATATTGCTGGTGTATAATGTACTTAAGGATAGTTATTCCTATGAATGTGCTTAATATTTCTTATGAAATTCTTTACACATAAAGTGTGTAATATTTGATATATACATAACATTTAACCTTAAATTTCATTTGTGTTTTATATACAATTTTTAAAATTTATTTTTATTTATGTGTAAGGGTGTTTGCGACATATATATACATGTGTGTATATATATATATATACATATATATATATATGTACATATATCACTTGCATGCCTAAATGCTTGTAGAAAGGAGAAGATAGTATTGTAACCAATAGTTCTGAAGTTACAGACTTTTGTGAGCCTCCTTGTGAGTACTGGGAATTTAACCTGGGCTCTCTGGAAGAGCAGTTAGACACTGGGCATTCTCTACAGTCCCTACATATACATTATTTACTTCTATTTGGAACCAAGTTCATATGGTATCCTTATAGTGCCTGGTTTTTTAAGAATACTAACCACATGAGGTAGTATGTAATTTTCCACTTCTGGCTATGACCTTGTCACTCAAAAAGTTATATAAGTGATAACTTATGATTAGGGATCCTCTATGTGAATTAAATTTTTGACAAAAATAATGTGATGTATGATCTAGAATTAGTGAAATCTAAACTTTGTTCAGTCATGTTACTGATGAATGATATCATTCCATATTGCTATATTTATTTGATAGAAGAGTCAATAAATATGATGCCAAGTCACTAATAATTGCAGTGACTGCTTTCTTAGTTTATCCCAATCAAGAAGAAATTAGATGTTTTGTAATATGCACCTTGATAATCTGTCAGAGTTCACAATAAAATGGGCAATCAAGGCTTACAGATAAATACAACTCATCAGCATGGTTTTATTTTTATTAATGTATTCCAGTATTCTACCTTGTGAATTATGATAGTAATTGTTCAACAGGAAAGCAGGTAGAGGAATGAGATAGTTCTAAAGATATGGAAGTGTTGTCAAAGATCACACACGCACACACACAGAGACTCATAAAAACAATGAAACTTTTGTACAGAATTTAAATAAATTACTGTAACATTTACATCATACATGAATTTAACTTTATAAGTTTTACCTAGAAAAATCAGTGTTTTAACATTTTAAAAGCGATATCATTTAGGTTGGGAAATGACTATATTATTTCTCAAAATAATGTTCACGTATTGGAAATGTAGCTAAAATTCTTGCCTGATATGCTCTGGACCCTGGATCCTGAGCACTGCATAGCAGTATGCACTAGTAATACTAGCACTCTGGAGGTGAAGGCAGGGGTGTCAGAAGTTCAAGGTCATCCTCACTTATAATGCAAGTTTGAGGCTGATCTAAGATACAGGAACCCCTTCACAAAATATAATAATAATGATGATGATGATTATGATAATAATCTTTCTAAGTAGAAGAAAAGATTATTGATGAATCAAGACAAATCTCAAAGCTGACTCAATTTTTCATTTTAAATGATTGCCCAAATGAGTAGACATGTACTAAAAAAAAAAAAATCCGGCAAAAGTCATCCAACAACAATAACCTGGAACCAACATACCCAGAGAGGAAAAAAAAATGCTTTAGTCTTTCCATCAGCATAATACTAAGCTCTTATTTAGAGAGGGAAAGGGGTACAATAGAACATTTCATCAAGAAGTATGTTCTTATGTCATAGGTATGCAGTATGCAACTGGCCACCTACACTGGCCATTTTCCAACAGAATTTTATAAAATTTGATTCTAGAAGGTATGACTTCTCATAATTTATCAGATATCAGCACAAACTGGTTCTGTCTCAGAACCAACAACATAAAACTTTGCCACTTCAACTATTCTTTTGACTGTAAGAATATTCTGCAAATAAATATATATTATGAAGATTCTTTAATAACTTATGCTTTCTAAAATAGTTAGGAATAATTAAAAATTAAAATGGTTCAAACGTTAGATGTTGAAGTTCACATTCTCACACAGAAAAGAAATGGAAGATAAAGATAATTAGCATATAGACACACTTTTAATGCTTTTAGAGATGCCTGTCATTAAAAAAATAATAAAGCTTAAGTTTAAATAAATAGCAAAAATGCTTTACATAAGCACACAAGGTTAGGTGGAAATGGTGTTCTAGAGTGACATTTCACAGGCTCTCATGCATAGTTATTCTGGAGGCAGTCAGTGGCCTTCCCTTAAAACTTTATCCTGTAACTAGGCTACATACCCAGGTTTACAGCATGGAATCCTAGATAGCTTAAATGGAGGAAGGGAATGAATCCTGGCAGCTCCTCTACAGAGAGGAGTCTCTAGTTATAGGCCCCATTTTTCTTGACTAGGAGAAGAAACATACTTCACTGAGATGTGGAAGGAAGCTTAATTCTTCCATTAGTTTATACATGCCAGAGCAAACCGAGTCAAAGGTCAAGTAATGATGTCTCCCGTCCAGCAGGAAGCCTACCTAGCCTTTCTTGGCTGACAGCTGTGGAAATCACAGATAGGATCTCTGTGAAGAGCCGCTGGCTCCCTGGGTAACCGCAGGTTTTTAACAGGTCAGTCCTTATCTATAGAAAAAAAGTGAGGTATGATCTTCTACCCAAGAAAAGCCCTTGCAACTTTGTCCCTTTCTCCCTTGCTCAGGTGGAGAGCTGGGCCGGGGGATGGGAACTGGGGAAGTAAACTTTGTTGTCCTAGCTAACTTTGTAAATCTTTCTCATTAAGCATCCTGGATTTAGTAATCTGCTTACAATTGAGAAGGACTCCTGGTGTCCTCTGATCCTGTCTGCCTTCAAGTGAGAGAGGCAGAAGATGCGTCTTACTGTCTCCATCACGTCCAGCTAAGGATCCATAAACCATTTCTGAGTATGGAATGAGCTCCCTCCTCTCCCTGAGTGCTCTGTACAATTACCCAAAGACACACAGCTTTTATTTGCAAATTTTCGATCCCCTCTTCTATGCATAAATTTAAGATTCCCCCCCCCCCCTTCATTCTTTTCCTTTCTACAAGTTGGAGTGTTCACCAATCCAGTAGAGAAATCTGGGGACTTTCCACCTCCAAGCCAGGTTTCTAGAAAGTCTCAGGATTGGAACTTGTGAACACAGAAAGGCAGAGACAGCCTAAGGAATAGACAAATTCGCACTCTCTTATACACTGAGTGGAATTTCCCTTTCCTCTTGTGGCCAGGTGAACCTGGGCTGCCACACTGCTCTGTCTTGAAGTTGGGGGTGCCTTCTGCAAGTTAGTCTGCTCCCGTTCATATCCATCAGATCTGGACAGCTCCTCTCCAGGTGCCAGCTCATGCTCTCCTGTTCATTCCATCTATACCTCAGGTCCTTTCAGGACACTCAGTAGATCCTTTTAAAATACCGATCGAGTCAACAATTAAGTTTTGTCTTCCCTCTGATCCTCCCTTCCCCCCGCCGCACCGCCCCCCCCCCGTCGCATACCTATACTGTTGTCCCCCAAGTCGGACCAACAGCTCTCCAGAAGAAAGTAAGATTCCATAAACTTTGCCTCCTCCACTGACTTTTTTGCAACGCAACGATGGGTGAGCGAGCACACCAACGCACACTTGCCTACACACAGGCACAAATGCACAGGTCCGGAAAGCAACGGGTGAGGCAGCCAGACAGTGGGCAACTATTAAGGGCACGTTAAAGTCCTTGCTGTAACCAAAAGGAATGCACTGCGCTCATGAGGCATCAAAAGAGAATTTCAAAATGGGCTTGGGAAAAGAAGGCAAGGAAATGGTGAATCTAAACACACACGGAAATACATCTTTTACACCTGCTGTCAACACACAGCAGTTCTCTCCAGAGCCACACACTTTTGAGAGAAATTGGTGTGGGTTGCACGAATGTAATAAATCTCCAAGGCTCATATATCTTTGGGACTGACAATCCCTGTCTTCTATTAGACTTCTCTCTGTGGTCACCACGAGCTCAGCGCACTTGAGAATGGGGACTCTAGGCGCTCCAGAGCCCTCACCTCAGTGTGCCAAGTCCGTTAGGCAGGTGCCAAACGCTCGTAGGGTCAAGCAACAAGCGTACTATCTGGGCAAGGCCGGCTGCCCTGGTACCCGCGCGGGTCACCTCTCCCCGCCCCCATCCCCAGCACCCCGCTTGTCTACAAGAGCGGAGAAGGAGATAGCCGAGTTAGCCACTCACCCCTAGCTTCCTGCTGCGGATTTTCACGTAGCCCTGCTTGACTATGTCGTTAAAGTTGGAGGCCATGGCCAACGCTCTTGGGCTCGCCTGCTGGGCGATCCCCTTCCCGGAATAGACAAATGCTGTCCGCCGCCCGGTCCACGCAGGTCTCGCATCCAGCCGGCTGCCGCCAGCAGTCGCGCCGCCGCCGCCGCCGTCGCCTCCTCCGATTCCTCCCCAGGCTCCTGCCGGAGCGGCGCGGAAGCGGGGTCCAGGCAGGGCCGCCACACAGGGAGACGGAGGTACAGGGCCCGGAGGTGCTCAGCAGCACCTCGCCATCGGTCGTCACCTTCGCCCCCGGCCACTAGCAGAGCATCGGGGCCCGCGCCGCTGCCAGCTGTGCCACCCCCCTCCGCGCCACCGCCCCCGGCAGCACCCACGGGCTGGCTCCTCACTTGGCGGCGCACAGCTGGCAGGAGCGCACCATCGCGGCTCCCCGGCGCGGAGGAGGGGGAGGGACGGCGGGGCGGGCCGTTGCGCTCGCTCGGCTCCCTCCGCCTTACCCGCGGGGTAGCAGGACTGGAGGATGCTGGCAAGATGCACCCCATCACTCTCTTCTCGGGCTAGGAGCTCCGCCTGCTACCCGAGCTAGGGTACCGCTCCCACTGGAGCCCTGTGCTGGCACCACTTGCCCGGGCGTGGATTCCTAAGGAGAGGGGTATTCATTCCTCCGATTTTATTCTCGCCTTCCCAAGCTGGGCAGTGGGGACAGAGCCGGGTGCGGGGTGGGGGGTGGGGGTTGAGGGGTGGGGAGGACTTCACAGGTTCACGGAAGGCAAAGGCGAGCAAGACAATTGTTTATTTCAGAGTCTGTGTCTACAACACATTTTTAGTTCTAGGCACACGTGGCCTTTCCCGGTCTTTGCTCTATTGGGAAGTGTAAATCGAAGCCAAGCCCTTCCTGGTGCACACACAAAGAGACCAACCCTGCGCATGTGTCTAATCCTCAGGCTGCTGAAGTCAGAAGGAATACAGGAGGCAGCAGGTCGCTGATGTCCTCTACAAAAAAAGGCGATGCTGCCTGGATTGACAATTGCGTTTTAGTTAACTGAGGCTCGATGTGCTACTCGCATTTCATCTATTCGGGAAATAAAAGGCAGAACGTTTATCTGTGGATGCTTAAATGTTCAACTTGTTAACACACACACACACACACACACACACACACACACCAAAACAAAACCACACAAAGGAATGAACTTTCTCTTCTTAATTGGAAAACACTATAAATTGTGGGATTTTTTTTTCCTCTAATGTAAAAACATAAAAATTTAAAGTTACATTCTTTTGGGTAGTTCAAGGAAAAGGAAAATTTAATATTGACTGGCAAAAATTTATGGATGTTTAACTATACTAACGAATATTTACAGCTTAAGTAGCTAAAGAGGTTGATAGTTAAGGGAGGAAAGATGTGCAAAGATTGAAACACAGTGATGACTTCTTCATTTGTGAGGACTTGATATTGAAGGGGTCTTCCTAAGACCACGTATAATTCTGCTTATCTCACAGGAAGTATTTTTCTAGGTTCTCATTTAAATAATCTCATCTCTATTTGGGTCATAATTACTTAAGAAAAATATAAAACTAAATGTTACGGTGGAGAATAATGAAAGCCTGGAGAACAAGGCCACGTGCCTTTTGCCCTCAGCTAAAGAAGGAGCTGTAAGTAGGTGCTGCAGAGATGCTAGTCCCAGCCTTACCGAGAGGTCCCATTTAAATCCAGTACATCCTAATATACCTCAACAGCACACTGAGGTGTGTGTACCAGTCCAGTTCATTTATGAGGTGACCCTCCTCCCCTCTACTGTCTTTCACCCCCACCACCACCATGCAAGCAAACTTCAATATATCATGGTAAATGTTTAAAATCGCAAGAAAAATCACAATTAGTTCTTATTGTGACAGATCAGCTTCTGATCTTCCCAGAAAATTTGCATCCTTCTTTTTTTTTTTTTTTTTGTAATTAACCTCTGTAGTTATCGCCTTTACAATCTAGCGGCATTTTTCTATTCTACTCATTTTTACCATTTTCACATATTCATTTTATTTCAAAAGATGCTACACAGAATGCCTTACACATTTCTAAATGAATTATTTCATGCAATCCTCTTTGCAACCAGAATTGTCAATTGAAGCACACTCCTCGCTTATCAGGGAGGACATTGAGGCTCAGAGATGCTCTGTGACTGGACAACAATTTTATGGTTGGAATTCAAGTCTACAATAATTCCCATGAGCCTAAGCTCTCTCATTTACAAATCAGCCCTTATGTTAGTTGATTTCCTCATTGCTGACAAAAGCAGGGGATATAGAGGTCATCATAACAAGGAAGGCATGCCAACAGTCATGTGAGGATGCCAGTTGTTCAACACTGTATCCAGTCACTTAACAAGGCAAGAAAGGCACTGGTTCTTGGCTTACTATTTGTTGTTTATTCTGGGTGTGTCTTCCTGTCTCTGGAAACAACCCCACAGACATGCTCTGATGTATAACTTCTAGGTAATTCTAAATCTTTAAAATTTGATAGTGAATATTAACCATCACAATTTCTTTTTATAGAAGTTCAAGACTTTGTCTCAGCAATTATCTTAGGGCTTGATAATGTTCAGTTTGGGTAAGTAACAACAACTTGTAAGGATTATTTATTCATCATATATAATCACCAAAAGCAATGTGTTTCTTAAGGCATTGATAACAAGGTGAGGTTATGTGTATAATATCTTTACATTTAATTATTCATTGGGGGAGGATCACCTACAGACCACAGTTGAATCTGTGAAGGTCAGAGAACAACTTGCTGATTTCATTTCTGTCCTTCTTTGATCTAAGTTATGAAGATGTAATAGGGCATGAGTTTTGGTGGCAAGTTCCTCTACCCACTGAGCCATCTTGTCAGCCCTGACAATAAGTTCAAATGACTGAAATATTTTCTTGTACTAATGTCCCATTTAAAATATATGACAGCGGTTTATGTGGTCCTTTCTCTATATTTATATTGCTTCTTTATTTTCTACTTGAAAATAGTAGTTTGATATTTAAAATTTTCAGTTCTTGATTTATGTAATTTTATTCTTATGGTGCCTCACTTAAGTTGGCATTTTCCATTAGCTAATAATATGACTGAGAAATCAGGTTACATTCCATTTGTTTGGGGTTTTTTTTTACAAGAATAACTAATGAGAAATGGTGTGTGCATCTTACTGATTCATACTGTGTGGGACAAAAGGTCTATCTGTAGAATAGATTAAAAGGCTAAACTGTCAGCCTGATCCATACTTTATAATACATATAAAGTATAAATTAAACAAAACTAACATTTTAAGCATGAAGCTATAAAATTCCCCACTAACCTCTTATCTAATGATGATGACTTTTTAAAGGCACCATTTCATTAGTATTTCAGTGATATGATTGCCCAGTTGTGTGTGTTTCTTGGATGTGTAAGTTTTTGTTCATTTACTGAAAATGAAAAAATCAAGGAAAAAAACCAACAAGGAAACGAACAACAAACGAAACACCCTTCCTTGAAAAATTATTGGACTATGGATTTTTAATTTATTAGCCAGGTTTTAGAATCAATAATGGGTTCTAGCAAGTTCCTAATGATCCCCTGTTCTCTTTGGAATTTCTGTATATTTGGTGCATTTCCAACTTCAAGTGGCATTCTTCAAATTTAGTAGGTAGGTACTCAAGGAATTTACTAGCCTTGCAATTGACATGAGGTAATCCAAACTCATCACATATATTTCCAATTCCATTTCTACTGATAACTACTTCTCATTTCTTCCTATCTGTTTTCAATGTCTTTGTAAGAGATCACTATCATTAATAAATTGTCTATATTAATATATGCAGAATATATGTATGCTTGTATATGTGGAGGTTGATGTAGAAACACAATGTACTCAGATGTTAATTGCTTGCCCTCTAAAATTCTTACTGTTCTACAATCTAACTCTCACATACCCAAAATGATGCTGGGTAACCTTGCCCCCAAAGTATCCCTGATTGGCTGAATAAACGCCTATACCATGGCAGCGCCAAGGTTCAAGGGCTTGAAGGGAGGACAGAGGGGTCAGGGGCAGGAGAGAGAGGGGGAGAAGATAGAGAGAGAAAGAAGCCGAGACTGCCATGGATTAGGTAAAGAAACACATGGCCAGAGTTTACTCTGAGGATGGGTGATGAAGAGAAACAGCCCAGATGAAAAACATGTACAGGTATTTATGGGTTATTAAATGGGAAGTGGCCCAGCTGTGAATTATTAGAGCAACTGGGGTGGGATGTGTCTCTAGGAGATAAAGATACCTTAAGGGGGCAGTTTCTGCCAGCTCCAGGGGATAGGCATATTAAAAATCTAACAGGTGTCTATATTTTATTGATATGATAGAGGATTAAATATAACCATTGTAATAATCTATGCCTTAATCATAAACCTAAAAGCTAAATATTTTTACATGTGTATATGTAGAAAGAGTGCCAAAGATTATCTAAAATGAAGAGACATGACGGAACCAACTGTAAAAAGCAGCTAACTTACTTAACTTACTTAAAAGGAAGAAGACCACTCAGAGAGAAGGAGCAAGTGTAGAGGGCAGAACAAGAATTAGAAAGAATTATATTCTGATCTTCAGCACTAATCTAAGGACTCTCAGTGTTTCTCCATCAGGATTTCGGAATTATTATGATCCAGTAAATTCTGTATGCCTTCCATTTTCAGCATTTGTGACCAAAAATATGTTCAGTGTTATGTTTTAGCCTGATCCTACGTGACTGTTGGATTGGATACAGAAAGCACTTTTGTTTCTAACCTTTAAGAAAAATGAATAGTTAAAACAAAAGTTATACCTAAGGTTTTACATAGGAGCATGTTTTCCATTACAAAATTCTGTGCTTTGAGCATATATGAACTAAGGTAACTATTTAGAGCATTGGTGAGAGGTAAACATATTTTGTGCTCAAAATATATTAAATATCAGGATCCTAGGGTAGACTGTTACAGGCATCTTCTAAGGTGGATCCCAACCTCCTCCTAATCTTCTATATAGGGTAGATTTACTGAATTAATTAATTATTGGAAATTCACTATAGCAGAAGAAGTTGGATGCTATTTCAAACATTAGGTTCCCTGGGCGTCTCTTCGCTTTCCTGTCATTTGTAAAACGGGCATGCTTCTTCATGTTTGTCACCTAAAACTGCTATCCAGTCAAATCAGAGAATTCAGGAGACAAAACACATACTTTTTGCTTGTGCTCAATTTTAGTGAGTTTTGTTGTATTTGGCTTATAACTTTAGTTTTATTTGAGGCGGGGTAATTTAGGGTATCATTGACATATTTTTTCTTCTTTCATCACAAAATTGTCAGATAGAGTTTTATTGCTGTTGTCCTTATTTCTTAATTAGTATGTAAAAGAATGGATGTCACTAAGGCCTTTGACACATGTTTTGTTGCCTGTCATCCCCTACACTCAAGCCATTCCCTTTCTCCTAGTAGCTAT
Organism: Acomys minous; assembly: GCF_964271855.1. NCBI lineage: Eukaryota > Metazoa > Chordata > Mammalia > Rodentia > Muridae > Acomys > Acomys minous. Next base: position 329,501 of record NC_140486.1, on the reverse strand, counting down.
AGCTTCCTTGTAATCCAACTCTTAGGCTTCTTCAAACTCACCTCTTGGTCTTCTTCTTTCAATCAATATTTGAATTTTAATTTCTGTTCTGTTGTTTCCCCTCTTTATTCTTAGATCTGTCTTTTCCAGATGTTCTTTAATATTTCAAAGTGCTATGACCACTTAATTACATGCTACTGTTTCTACTGGCCATATTCTTCCATGTGAAATATTTCATGTTGGATCTTGCCAGCTTATTACACTAAAGGATTGTGTATAGATTTTATTTCTCTATGAATAACAAATGCATTTCTTTTATATGTAAAAGGATTTGAGAATTCATATTATTTTTCCTAGGTGGATATAGTCTTATGAAATATTATTTTGGCCATCTTTTATTTCCTCAAATCAATATTTATTTGGTAAGGTTTAGTAATTCATTTCATCAAATACAAATTTGATGTTGTAATAAATTTTCTGTGATTACTGTGGCCTGTTTGTAAGTTGCTATGTGTTACCCTTGCCTATCCTCAAAAAAATGGGAAAATAGAAAGTGTTTTTCTTTTGTTTCTGTGATATTAAAAAATAAAATATTTCATTGAGCTTTGACAGCTTCATTTTTATTGCATAGTGTAGAAGGTAGTTGGATCATCACCTTTAAAAAGTTTATTTGACCCCTACTCTGATCTAACTAATGGACAGGGCATTCTCCACAGTTATGTGGAGAGTAGTGGGGACTGACTCTGACATAAACTCTGGTGCCCCATATTTGACCACTTCCCCTTGGTGGAGAGGCCGGGTGGCACTCAGAGAAAGAATAAATACCAAGATGAGATGTGATAGCCTACGATCATATAGTGGGGAAAGAAGTCTCCCTTGGCCATAGACCTAGAGGAGAGGAATAGGGTGAAAGCAGGAGAAAGGGAGGAATGGGAGGAGACAAGTGATGGGATAACAATTTAGTTGTAATCTGAATAAATTAATTACATAAAAAAAGAAAAAGTTTATTTAGCCCCTAAGGTTTATGAAATCTCTATTTCATGGGCAAATGAAGGCTGGGCTCAGTTACATTGCATGCCTTTCACTTCTCTCTATAGGCTTCAAATTTTAATATTAATTTTATTATTGTTTATTTCCATTCTTGTTCCACAGAATATTATAACCTAAATGGTGTCACCTAAAATGCCCATATTAACATCCTTAGGATATAATTATATCTAAAGAAGTAACAAAATTAAAATTAAATCATTAGGTGGCTCTAATTTAATATAGCTATGTTCTTTTTTTTTAATATGGCTATATTCTAATAAGAAGAGAAATCTGTACATAGCTAAGCATACATGGAATATACCAAGAGGTCATAGGAAATAATTTTCTACAAGCCATGTAGAAAGGCCTTAGAAGCAAACAGCCTTGCTAAAACTTTGATCTCAGACTTCTAACATCTAACATTACGAGAAAATATATTACTGCTGTTTGAAACTGCCAGTTCATGGTTTTTCAACATAGGAGCCTGAACAAATTAATATGCTATATTACCTCAAATGTTTAATAGTATTATTAATGGTTATCTTAATATATTTCCTTAAATTTCTTGCTTGGTATTTGTCTTGGTTTGGTTTTTGCCAACTTTACCCAAGTTAGAGACAACTGAGAGGAAGAAACTTCCAATGAGAAAATAGTCATGTCAGAATGGCTTGTGAACAAGACAGGAGAATATTTTTGATTAGTCATTGATGTGGGAAAGCCCAGGCTACTGAGGGCTGTAACATCTCTGGGCAGGCAGTGGTTCTGAGATATATAAGAAAGCAGGGCAAAACCCCTCAATGGCCTGGCTTCAATTCCTGCCTTCCCATTCTTGCATTGGCTTCTGTCAATGGACTCTGATTTAGAATAAGTAAAATAAACTCTTCCCTGTAAGTTTCTTTTGTTTATTATTATTTTTTAATCACAGCAGTAGAAACAGAAAACTAAAATGGAATAAAATGTATATTTGATGTTGTAATGTCAATCTAAACCATGGTACTTTTATGATGTATCGGTGTCTATATACTTTGTGCTTTCATATAAAAATATTGATTTGTATATTGGCATACTGTCCTTGCTAGTTCACTTGTTACATCTGTATATATATTTCTAAAATATTGTGATAGCCCATATATTCATCATATTTTTCATGAATTTAAAGGAGATATACAACAAAGATGGATATTGTGGAACATTTGTTTGTTTTTTTGTATGTTTTGGTCTTTTTATTTTTTTAAGGAAGGGCTAGAAGCTTGGTTCAATAGTGAAAGCAACTGCTATGCAAGGATGAGGACTTGAATTTAATTCTTGATTGTCTGCATAAAAAGAAAGGCACATAATCCTGTAATGTCAGCATTGTGGAGGATGGAGACAAGAGAATCACTGAGGTTTACTGGTTGGTAAAGTAGCTCTAAGTTCAGTGTGAAAGGCCATGTCTCAAAGAAGTAGGGCAGAGAGTAATACAGAAGGACTCGTGATGTGTTTCTTGAGCCTCAATCTGAGTGCACAGGCACAAGACACCGCCCCCCCCCCCACAGGCCCAACACACACATACGAGATACATGTACAAAACAAAAACAACATATATACAAACTTCTATTTTTTTAGTTAAAAATTAATCTGGGGATTGTGATAGACGCTTATAATCTCAATTCTCGTGTGTCTGAGGTAGGGTGATTGCAATGAGTTTAGCATTGCTTAGGCTACTCAGCATCTCTGCCAATCTTTCATAGAAAGATCCTATCAAGAAGAAAGGAAGAAAGAAAGGAAGGATAAAAAGAAAGGAAGGAAGGAAGGAAGGAAAAGAAAGGAAAGCAGAATGAAAAAGACAAAAGAAGGAAAACAATTGTACCATTTTATATTCTTATGGGTCTCTCCTTTCCTTTCCCTTAATTCACTTATTGTGAGTCAGGCCTGCTCAATACTATTAAATTATAAATGTTTTCTTATTTGGGGAAATATTTTAATATTATTATAACATTAATTATGATCTTAACTTCATAAGTAGCATTTTTGTGGGGATACGTGTATTTCTGGCATTTTGTTCAATTATTATCATGAACAGATGCTGAACTTGATCAAATAGCAAATGGTTTTAGAAGGAGACCATGTTCCAAGCACAGCAAGTCTCCAATCTGTTACTTAGATCCTGTGCCGCTCCAGTAATGTCATTTGATTTCTCTTTTCCACAGTCTTGGCCTAGTGCTGGGAGCAAAGTAAAAATTCCCAGTCACCAAATGGATCAGATTATTTAACTGTTCTTTCCAACATTGACCTGTGAGCAGTACTGTGAAAATCTGAAGGATCTCTGGCTTTAAGTATGCAAGGAGTGCAATGAGATGCTTGGGTATAGAATTTTTTTCTTTCACCTTTAACCAAGCATATGTCCTCAAAATTCAATGCACTCCATTGGAAATAAAACTGGCCAGATGTCTGAGGACTTTCAACAGTTCAGTCTATCAGTGCTCAAGCTTCTATTGTTTTGTGGGGTTTTTTCCTTATAATTTAACTAATAAGCAAGTTTGATATATGTGTGAAAGATTCTTCCCTTTAATACATACTAGTGTTTCATATAATTAAATTCTTCAACAAGGGCTGGAGAGATGGCTCGTCTGTTAAGAACACTGTCAACAACAGGGATTCCAAGATGCCAGCATCCAATGTGTACCATGTCTAGAAAGTCGTGGATTGGAGGCTGTGAAACTGAAGGGAAGAAGTTGGAGAAGATCAAAACTGCACCTCCCCCATCATGGCCGGAAGTTCCCTGGGTTTGGGAGTCACAAGCTTCAAGCATCCTGCACTCCTCTGACAGCAGGGCTCCTGGGGAACAGAGGAGCTATGAGTCAGGTATAGGCCACAGCTCACATTAGCTGATATCCCTAAGAGGCCTGTGGGGTACCAGAGATAGCAGCTTGAAGCTTGACGCTTTCTAAGCCTGTTCTCTCCTGCCTGACCCAACTGGGACACAGATAGGGAATCCAGTAAAGCCGAGCTGGGTGCCGGCTCCAACACACATTGTCCACCATCCTGAGAAGGCCTCAGAGGAGCTCTAGCAAGTAGCCTTCAGTTTGGAGCCACCCCCCCGCACCCACCCCCTCTCTCTCTTTATCCAAGCTCCTGACCTGACTGGCCCATGTGGAACAGTGATCCTATTGGAGAAACCTCTATGCCTGCTAATACCACAGACAAACAGATAGCTAGAGGCTAGTGCAAGAAGGCAAACAACAAACCTTGGAGCCATATGACACCACTGGAAACCAGTGATCTTACCACAGCAAGCTCTGGAGATATGAACACCCACAAAGCACATGAAAAATATTTTCAATCTGAGGTGATGAAAATGATAGAAGCCTTGAAGGAGGAAATCTCTCAAAGAAATACATGAAGATACATTTAAACAGAAGAAAGAATTGAATAAATCCTATAAAGAATTATAGGAAATTTCATCAAATGGGAGAAAGAAATGAATAAAACTATTCAAGACCTAAAGAGGGAATTAAACGCAACACAGAAAACACAATCTGAAGCAATCTTGGAGTTGGGAAACTTAGGGAAGAGTACAGGAACCACAGACATAAGCAACATCAACAGAATGGAAGAGAGAATCTCAAGTGTGGAAAACATTAAAACTAAAAATTGCATGACACAAAACATCCAAGAAATCTGAGACATGATAAAAAAAAAAATCTAAGAATAGCAGGAATAAAAGAAAAAGAAGACTTCCATCCCCAAGGCCTGGAAAATATTTTCAACAAAATCATGGAAGAAAGCTTTCTCAATCTAAAGAAAGAAATGCCCATAAATATACAAGAATCCTACATAACTCCAAATAGATTGGACCAGAACATAAAATCCTCCTGCCACTTAATAATCAAAACACTTAATGTACAGAACAAAGAAAGACTATTAAAAGATGCAAGAGAAAAAGGCCAAGCCACATAAAAGGCAAACCTATAAGAACTACACATGATTTCTCAACAGAGACTTTGAAAGCCAAAAGCACATGGACAGATGTCATGCAGACACTAAGAGACCACAGATGCCAACCCATACTACTAAACCAAAAAAACTTTCAATCACCATAGATGGAGAAAACAAGACATTCCATGACAAAAAAACAACTTTAATCAGTATCTAATGACAAATCCAGCCTAACAAAGATACTAGAAGAAAAACTCTAACCCAAGGAGGCTAAATACACCCAGGAAAACACAGGAAGTAAATAACCCCATATCTGCAAATCCAAATGTAAGGAAACACACACATACTCCACCAACATTGAAATAAAAAAGGAAATAACAACCACTGGTAATTAATATCTCTCACCATCAACGGTCTCAGCTCCCCAATAAAAAGACACAGGCAAACAGAATGGATGTGAAAACAAGATCCATCATTCTGCTGCATACAAGAAACACACCTCAACAATAAAGAAAGACATTACCTCAGAGGAAAAGGCTGGAAAAAGATATTCCAAGCAAACACACCCCAAAAGCAAGCTGGAGAAGCTATTCTAGTATCTAGCAAAATAGAATTCCAACCAAAACTAATGAAAAGAGATGGAGAAGAACAATTCATACTCATCAAAGAAAGATAAACCAAGATGGTGTCTCAATCCTGAACACCTGTGCCCCAAATGCAGGAGCACCCACATTAATCAAAGAAACATTACTAAAGTTTAAATCACACATTAATAAGGGGAGACTTCAACACCCTACTCTCACTAATAGATAGATCATCAAGACAGAAACTAAATGGAGAAATAATGAAACTAATAGACATCATGAATCAAATGGACCTAACAGACATCTACAGAACATTTCACCCAAACACAAAAGAATATACCTTCTTCTCAGCACCTTTTGGAACCTATCCAAAATTTAACATATACTTAGTCACAAAGCCTAGGGGAGGGAGGGAGAGCTATGAGGGAGGAAAGGTGGAATTGGGAGGTGACTAGGAGGGGGCTACAATTGGGATGTAAACAAATTTTAAAAATAAAACAAAAGAATACTGTCTACTATTCCTGAGGACCCAGTTTGATTCCCAGCACTCTCATGACATCTCAGAACCATTTATATCACAAGTCCCTGGGCTCTGACACCCTCTTCTGGCCTCAACAGGCACTGAATGCACATGGTGCACACATATACATGCAGGTAAAATACTTATACAAATAAGAATAAATATATAGAAAAAAGTTAATTTCTTCTATAAAGATTTACAAATTCATAATAAATTGACTTAAACTATGATACCAATCAGTAAGAAAAATAAATCTGTTTTTAAGGCTTGGTAAGATTTTCATAAGTGGACACATACTTAAGAAATAGTAATTCAATGGTTGATCTGTTCAACTAAGTTTATGTTTTCCTTTTCATGTTTAATTTTAAGAAAGGCGTGATGGGTTCTTTCAGTATCGTTTGTTGGTTTGGTGACCTAAAAGCTTCAGGTAGACTGAAAAACTCCAGACAGGAAGGTTGACTTGGATGATAGTACCAACGTTCTGGTAGGGGATTCACCTGACAACCCCTGCAGGCATCTGCCTTGTTGACACTGCAGGGGAACTGACCTTCAGATGAAATTCCTCATCCTCAAATTTCCCTTTCTGCTCTACAAGATTCCCAAGGCCCACCCAGCCAAGTGTGCAGTCTCTATGTCCATGGAAAGCCTGCACCTATCCAAACTATGTCCCCTCAGTTACAGTTTTGCTTCTGGAGACGTCTGCTTGCTTTTTTATTATTTCCACATTGCCTAGTAAGAGGAAGGCCTTTCAACATTGGTCTAATAGGCTACATACACCACAAACTCACTGGGAAGGTAAGGCCTGGCTAAAGTCTGGAGGTGCCTCAAACTTCCAGAAACTCCGTGGAACTCTGGAAATTCCTTGGCTTTTCCCCCACTTCAACAGTGGGCTCCTTCCTCGGCAATCAGGTGTATTCCCCGGGCTGCTGTCTAAACTAAGTAAAGACATTGGAAATAATCCTCTCCCTGGCTTCTGAGAGGGGTTCCGTATTGCCTGTGCCCAAGGACACTACTTTGGTATGCCTAAAGTCAAAGCTCAGAAGTTAAGGTCTTACTGACCTCAGAATCACTAATGTTATGAGGCACTCTATCCAGATCCATCTCCAACATCAATTAAACAAGCCACACCTGTCCTGAATTAGACTAACTGGCAAGTGGTCTGAAGTTCCCCACCTTTAAGTTCCTTTTATATTCTTCAGTGCTGCTCTCCCCATTATTACTTCATTCCAACATTTCAAGTTTTATCAGCTCAAACTTCTAAACCAGATTCCCTAAATTTCCCCTCTTTCAGATGCTAATCTCACTGATGAGGTGCCTCTCTATCAAATTGGAGGGTACTAAGTCATGTTAACAAATTCTCCTATGCTATTTAAGCCAGGATGTTGGCTCTGGATGGGATGTGGCCTTCTCAAACCCTATATCCAGGGTCAGGCTGGCCTCCTGACTCTGAAAAGGAAAGCAAAACAGTGCAGTTCTAACCTCATGGAACTGAGTTGGTAACATTCCATAAGAAGTAACTACCCAAAGCACCTGCATCTATTTCTTTTTTTTATGTTTTTGTTTTTGTTTTTAAAATTTTTTTATTAATTTATTCTTGTTACATCTCAACGGTTATCCCATCCCTTGTATCCTCCCATTCTTCCTTCCCTCCCATTTTCCCCCTGTTCCCCTCCCCTACGACTGTGACTGAGGGGGATTTCTTCCCCCTGTATATGCTCACAGGGTATCAAGTCTCTTCTTTCTTTGTATCTCTTTGGAAACCCAAAATAAACCCCCTCTGTGTTTCTAGCTACCATATCAGCTACTTACAGTCTCAGCTTTCATGGGCTGAGACCATAACATTCCTTTCTTTGTTTCTTTGTTTTACTATTTTGGTCCTAACCTGCCTAAGCCATAAGGTACCATTTTCTCCTTTTTCCATTCTAGTTTACATGACTGAATTATCTTTTTAAGAAAAGGGTGTAAAAAACATCATTTGACCTACAAAAGGGCAGCTTCCCAGAAACTTCTGCCCTGAGAGTGAGTGGCCCCACATCACCGAGGAGATGAATTCAGTTTGAGCAGAAAGCAACCATGTGATTTGATCACTATACTTTCTTATTATTTCGTAAAGAAGGCAAAAGCCATGTGACTTCAACCATCTCCATAAATGACACCACATGGCACTAGCTAAAATGGTAGCACAAATAAAACTTCATGTGTACTGGGGATCATGACACCTGTTTTACATTTGACTAAGAAGAGAGCAATCGGATCTCTAACATATTTATTTTGTAATTTTAATGTTTTGTTTTAATTTTGACATAATACATTTACTGGCTCTAAGAGGAACCTAAATATTTCTGGCCACGAAAGCCTCCAACACTGGCATACTAACAAAGGAAGCTAATGCTCTAAGATTGACACACCACAACAGACTCAAAAGAACAAATTGCCAAGTACCAGACAAGCTGCAGCCAACGAGGCACTGCTATATAAGCTTTCCTGAGTCTCAATGCCTGATAGTCTGGTCTGGTATCTCCAGGTAGATTTTCCACTGAGATCATATACTCTCCACCTTCCAAATACCCCTTTGCTCCTCATTTATGCCTGATCTAACAATATGTTTACTTCTGTATTTCTCTTTCACAATAAAAATTATGAAAATATAATTTTAACAAAAATGTTCAAAATCTTGGCTAATTAAAATATATCACCTGTATGATTATGTACTTTTTTATTGTTTTATTTATTTATTTATTTAAATTTTTTATTTTTTATTTTTTTATTACTTATTCTTTTTTTGTTTTTCAAAAATAGAAATTTATTGTAATCAAGATGCTACTTCTAATCAGGGATGCAGAACAGATTCTGGAGCTGAACTGTGACTCTGAGCCAGAATGTTACAGAGCTTTTAAGGTTTAAAACTACAAACATTTGTGACAAGTTACAGTTACACTTTTCTACCAATCAGGATTCAGAGAAAGGAGACTTTCCTAGGAACATTTATTTAATGTGGCATAGTATTTCTTTTACAAAAGAATAGACGAGATTCTGTTATCACAAAAGATACTTTCTTATTTTATTCTTTCTCATATATGAAACAAACAAAACTGTTACTAAAATTGAATCTGAATAAATCATAAAATATTAGGATTATTGTTGCAATAATTTTATCCCATTACTATATATAATATGAATTACTTAGACTGATACTGACATAAGGATTTTTATATACTTACACATTACATGCATTGAACTTTTACATTAAGTGCCTGGTCTTCTTGTAACTTATGCCCTTTGATACCCCTGGGGTGCCTTCTCTTTTCTGAAGGGAAATGGTGGGGGAGTGAATCTGGGGGATAAAGGAAGTTGGAGGCAGGGGGAAGAGGGAGGGGAAACTGCAGTCTGGATGTAATGTATGAGAGAATAATAAGTAAAGAAAAGAAAATACAGAAGAGCAGACCAAACTGTGAATCAGAAACAGGAACATTTTTGGACATGTAAGTCGCTACCTTTTAGTTCAATACTCATGTTTCCACGTTTAAGAGCATACATGTGGATTTTAGTTCTTAGTCTTTTCTGTTGCAAAGACAATGAACAAAATTTTAGAATAGAATTTTAGCTCCTTATTTTAAATATAGTAAATATTTTAAAACAAAAATGATAAAAGATAAAAATATATTTAATAAATATGACCACATAGTTAAAATAAATAGAGATGGCTAATGGCCCTGACCTTATATTTTTCTAAATTATATGAATCATTAAATTTAAAATTCTGAAAAAGTATAACCAAGATTAAAATAATTAGTGTGTTTCATTAGCAATTTAAAGATTGCACTCCTCAGAAATCACACTTGCCATATGAATGTTATAATACAAGGATTGCCACGTAAAACATTCAAGCACCAACCTCGGCGAGATATTGATGGATTATTAGAATGCCACACCCCAAGACTGACTATGCCGGGGATATAGTGGACCAGGAGCCAAACTGTGATGCCAGTCTGTTTGTAAGGCAGGCTTCTTATAGGAAAAGCCATGGCCAGGTACAACCAGGTAAGCAGGTAGGAAGCAAGGAGAGGGCAGCATTACATCGTTTAGATTTTGTTCCGAAGACAATGTCCAGGTGGCTGACCAAAGCATTTTAAGCTGACTAGCTGGGATGTAGGCTCGGGGACTTTTCACTTCCCCACCATTCCAGGAGAAAGGAACATAGCAGGGTTTTGTGGTTTCTCTAAGTAGAACATAATTAATTCAAGCAGAATGTTCAACAAGTATTGAACTGTGAGTAAAAGGCTGTTCAAGCTCCTAGGCAAGCAGAACCTGAGAACTTGAACTTAATCTTACTTTATAATCAAAATGGAGACTTGGGGACAAAATGGTTTCTGAGATAGTAAAAGCAACAGCGAGTGTTAGCAGAGGAGCTTCAGTTACGCTGGGAACTAAAGCAGGTCTCAACGGAGGGCTCTCAAGTTCAAGCGGGTAAAACAGGTTACAACAACGAAATGATATCTGGACAACAATTTCTCATTAATGATTCTTTTCTGATATATATTCTTTTATATTTATCCCAGAAAAATTATAAGACCTTCCTTGGCTTGAATCAGTACTGCAGTTTCTATCCACAGCTGAGAAAAGCAGACCTATCCTCTTAAATACTGAGGCCAAATCTCAACACTGTATTTACTAGCTATGGAACACTCTGGGTTTGGAATAATACTTCTATCAGCTGTAATACTTCTTTCATACTCTTTCCATACTCCCTGATTAAAGGTAGCTGCCAGATATTCTGTCATCTAACTCACAGGTAAAACAGCCTGCTCTTCCAGGACTTGGCCAACATCCCAGCTTTTTGCCCTCCCACCCCCAACAGCGATGCCCCCAGTGCCAGCAAGAGAGTAGCCAGAGACAATTACTTTGCCCCTTATCCATTGATTATCAACAAAAGTCTGGGATATTTTATTTCTGACATCACTCTTCTCACCCTGCTGCAGGGTGTGGCTGGCACACAGCCTTTCCTTTCACCCGTCACTATATAATCCAAACATTTTGGTTTTCCTCTTGCGCTCTCCTCTCTCTCTCTCTCTCCTTCTCTGTGTGAACTTTTCTCTCTCCCCTTCCCCACTCCTGGTGGCATAGAACTGTGTCCAATAAACTTGCACTTATATACTATAACTTTGTCTTTCAATTAGCTCATTCCACCCTTCAGTAATATTCTTTGATAAAGGTCCCAGATTTTATGCAGGAGTCTGATGCAAGACACATCTGGTCACATACCTTATTTTTCTACAGGCCTTGGTACAGTCAGTTGTACAACTCCATTTAGCTTTATTAAACAAACTTATATTTAAAATTATGTTAATTTTTCTCATTGACTTTATATCTTAATGTTCCCCTACAAGACTGTAATATAGAAAAACACAATGGCTGATTTTGAATTTAAGCTGACCAATGTAAAAATCTCAAGTTCTCAAGGTCAAACCAATGGCCTTACATCGTGTAGATGCTAACAGTAACAAAATCCAGCAACCTTGCTAACACCTATATAAACTCTGCCAGAGTTCTTTAGGTGGTTCTGTTGCCTCTTCTCTTCTTCCAATATGGACAAAACTTCCTTGACTATTTTCTTAACTATGCTCTCAGTAGAAATCAGAGGACCAGCAGTCTCACTTTTTGTATGTTATAGATACTACCTCCCTTGCATAGCGTGCTGCATGAATATGTGTTATCAGCAAATGGCTGTCGTATGTTCTGGAACTTTGCTATCTATTAAGATTTATTGTGGCTCCTTAAATAGAACCTCCTATAAGGCACTGTAACTGTTGTCCTTTCTAAAGCACTCCCTTTGTCAGATCAAAATAGTTATTTAAAAAATCCATGTTCCCAAATGTCTTAAAGCAATTTGTGGCCTCTGAAAAGGAGACTAATGGGTCATCCAGCTCACCCAGCTACTTACCATTCTGGGCAACTTTGGAGCTATTGGTCAGAGGGTTCTGTTCCACCAGGTCTCAGGAAACCTTAAAGAAATTTCAGATCATCTTATTGCCCTTCAATACTAACTTGACTTATTGGCTCTCACAGTATTCCAAAATTAAAGATGATTATTTATCCCAAGGATGGGATTTGTGTTGTCCTTCAGAAACAGTGCTGCTTCTACACCAACAAATACAAACTGGTTCGAGATGGGGCCTGAATTCTGTGACATTCAATGACAAGCTATGTAACCTCCCACTTTGCCCTCAAAGATCACTCCCTTACTCATTATTATCCTTATATTTAAGCTTTTACCCACCTTTTAAATGTTCTAATTATTGACCCCACCTCTCTTAAAATAACCACACTCCCCTATAATTGAATAGGAATGTCCCTTTTTAAGCTCTTAGTGGATCTTAACTTAGATCTATTTGTTCCTGATACATCTGCAAGAAGGTGTTTTGGGTGCTGTAGAGGAGCTCTGGCTGCAAGAAACCTTCATTTCTTTCACCCCAGATCAGACAGAATTCTTTACATTAGTCCATTATTTTCTCCTGATACCTTCTATTCATGCTCTGTAGCCCCTGTTGCTTCTAAACTTCAGGGAGTAGAGTTAATCATTGCTACCTGCTTAGACTGGATCTGGAATGAGAATTTCTCCTAACATTCTTTTACCATGCTTTCACTACAATCCTTGGCTTCACACAATGCCATCCTTACTTTTACTTCCATCTCTGATTTTCAAAGTGAAGCATCTTTCATTAGCCACAAACACTTTGTTTTCCTCTTCTCCTCTTGATTATGATTCTCCTATGGACGCTCTCTAACCTCTTCCCTTACTCTCTGTGCAGAGAACTGGGTAACCCTCTTACACAGAGCCACTAGTTCGTAATGCAGCCAGTTCCATTTATTCATCCAACTGCTGGGTCTGTCTGCCCGCTAAGACACAGCCCTCGTGGAAGGCTTCTGCCTCCTCATCACCTTTTATCCACATGTCTTCTCAAGCTCCATTTTTACCTAATGTAGGAATTGACCCATTTCTATGTCCTATACAAAAGCCTCCCAAGATTTCTTCCCATTTTCCAGCCTCTTACCATTCCCTACTGTTTACATGATTCTGAAAAAGGAGCTATCACTCTCCTCAAACTTGCCAATACTACTTGCATTCCTTCCCATCCTGACATGACTGATCTTTAAGAAATAGCCAGTGCCTGTCTAGAGACACAAAACAAAACCTTTTCTGCCCTATGCTGGGGTCTCTACCTATGGACATCACCTCCTCTCTCTGTGTCCTGCTCCTACTTTTCCCCTTAAGCCTCCACCTTCCTGGCAACCTCTTAACCAAATAATCCATTTTCAGACCCAAAATGATTATTTTTCAAAAGTTGCTCCAGTAATGCATGGTAGCAAACACACTATCAACCTCATCCATGCAAGTTAAAACTCTCCTAATATATGAAATTAACACAACTTAGGTCCCTTAGATCTGGGGACAGAGCATAGCCCTCCAGTGTCCCCCCCCACAAGAAGCAGACAATGAGCAAAATCCTCCCCCTTTTATGTGTCTTCAGGGTCTGGAATGAAGGGTTAATGACCAAATGGGTTCGTGCAGGCTAAGACATTGAACTTGAAACTCCACTAACACCCATGGAAGCTTCTGATAAATGAATTGATAAAAGAAAAAAAAAGGGCAACATGTAGAAAGCAGATCAAATGAAGGAGTGTTCCCCTTTCCACATCTTCCCCAGCATGCACTGTCACTTGAGTTTTTGATCTTGGCCATTCTGGTGGGTGTAAGATGGAATCTCAGAGTCAATTTGATTTGCATTTCTCTGATGACGAAAGACTTTGAGCATTTCTTTAAGTGTTTCTCAGCCATTTGATATTCCTCTGTTGAGAATTCTGTTTAGTTCTAAGCCCCATTTCTTAATTGGGTTATTGTTGTTGGTGGTGTTTAGTTTCTTGAGTTCCTTATATATTTTGGAGCCCATATTCGACCACCTCCCTATGGTGGGGAAGCCTGGTGGCACTCAGAGAAAGAATATGCAGGCTACCAAAATGAGACTTGATAGCCTATGACCATATCGTGGAGGGGGGGAGGTCCCCCTCGGTCATAGACATAGAAGAAGGGAATAGGGTGAAAGCAGGAGGGAGGGAGGAATGAGAGGATACAAGGGATGGGATAACAATTGAGATGTGATCTGAATAAATTAATTAATAAAATAAAATAAATAAATAGTATAAAAAAGAAAGAAAGGAAGGAAGAAAGAAAGGAAGGAAGGAAGGAAGGAAAGAAGGAAGGAAGAAAGAAAGAAAGAAAGAAAGAAAGAAAGAAAGAAAGAAAGGAAGAAAGAAAGAAAGAAAGAAAGAAAGAAAGAAGATCCAAAAGCTCCATGTACTAACTTGGTCCCCACCAGAGGTGCACACGAGGATCCTGTGCCTTTCACTTCCAGATCTTTAGGTGCTTGTCAATCTTGTGGGTATAGAAGCCATCTTAAAAGTTTTAATATGTACTCACAGGGCCATGGATGGGATTAAGCTTAATTTTCCATTCAAGTGTTTTTTGATATAAAACATTTTGTATTTCTTTTCTCTGTTTTATATTTTCAATTTAATTTTAGCAAAATTAAAAAATATTATATATGCTACTACTTTGTCATACTGGCATGTAATAAATTTCTTCTACTGAAAAAACAATTTTGCTTCTGGAGATGCCTGTCTACCTTCTGTTACTTGCGCATCACCACGATTAATTCCAGTCTTACACCATTGACTTCTGTTTCACTTGCTTTGCTAAAACTTTTAACTTCATTATGATTTACTGTATTCAAGTTTATTAGTGTTATGGCTGAATTGTCTACTGTACCTTTAAGAGCATTTTTTTATTGTGTTACATTTTTCTTTAATGTGCTCCTTTTTGCTCTTGATTTTAATTTGTGTTTCTTTTCCATCTCTTTTACTTAAATTTCTTTACTACATTAAATATGCTCCAGTTAAAGAGAGTTTTAAATTATAACTAAATGGGGCTTATAATATAGTAATGTACCTGGTTATTTTTATGAAAATTCTCTATTCTTATTTCTGCTTTTCTCTTTTTAAATAGATTCATCAC
The DNA here is from genome assembly GCF_964271855.1 of Acomys minous. NCBI lineage: Eukaryota > Metazoa > Chordata > Mammalia > Rodentia > Muridae > Acomys > Acomys minous. The sequence goes on along the minus strand of NC_140486.1, from coordinate 314,401 downwards.
TTTGTCAATTATTCTTGCTTTGATTTGTCTTTAATTTTTACCCATTAATATGAAAATTTTTCAGTTGAAGTAATTAATTCATTAAGTTTTTTCTGGGCCTTTGTTGTTGATGTTAAATTTTGTCTGTGTGTGTGTGTGTGTGTGTGTGTGTGTGTGTGTGTGTGTGTGTGTCCTAGGCAAATATATGTGGTTAATCTACTTGAGGTAATGTTATCATAAGGTTATTATGTAATTCAAATGCTGATTTCTCTATCCCTGAAATCTGGTCGCAAGCCTTGTTCTGAGAATCTCCTGTCTCAATGTTGTGTAAACTCTGCTCCACAATTCTCCCCTTGTATCCCAATAAAGCAGCTTACAGCCAATCACAGAGAAGGACAGATAATAGGGCTGTAATTCCCACCAGGTAGGGGAGGAAGAGGTAGAAATTTAGAAGTAGGTCATTCAGCTAGGGGAATCAGGCACAGGCAGAGGTGCAGGAGAGATGAAGATTCAGCTGGAGCAAAGAAAGAACTAAACACCAAGTAACTTGGTTATTTGGGCAAAGATGGAGTCAGGATAACATACCCCTGGCTCATATTTTCATTGTTCATTCATCGTTTGACTACTTCCTTTGTTTCATTTCCTGGATATTATGAAAAGAACATCAATAAACATAGATGATGAAGTGTCTCTGTAGTAGAAAAATTACGTTGGATGTGTTCTCATGAGTAGCATGTGGTAGGTCCTATTTTAACCTTTTTAAAAGAACTTCTGTGTGTATTTCCACTATGATTGTACCAATTTGTACTGCCATCACTAGCAAATATGAGTCCCCACTTCCACACTTACACACTTACACACTTACACACTTACACACTTCTGCACTAGCATGTATTTTTATTTGTTTGTTGGATCTTGGGCATTTTGAGTGGAATAAGATAAAATATAAAAATAATTCAAAATTTTATTTTTATTCTGGTAAAATATTTTGAACATTTTAATTATTTTTGAACATTAAAATTATTTTCAGCCATATGTATTTAATCTTTTGAGGAATCTGTCTAATCTTGTTCTTAGATTGTGTTGTTTCCCTGATGCTTAGCTATTTTTTCCTTTGTATATTCTAAATATTAACTTTCTGTCCTATCTGTAGCAGGTAAAGATTTTCTATTTTTGCTTTCAAAGCTGTATCCTTACTGAGATTACAGTGGTCTTTGCTGTACAAACATTTTTAATTTCATGTGGTCCTATTTGTCAATTGTCTTAATGTGCGTGCTCTCAAGGTCCTATTCAGAAAGTCCTTTCCATTGCATATAAGTTAAAATATATTTCCTATTTTTAGATCCATCGTATCAGGTATTGTGTCAAGGTCTTTAGTCCACTTGGAATTGACTTTTGTGCTGGGTGAGAAAAAAATATATGATTTATTCCTCTATATGCAGGTATACAATTTAGCCATCACTCTTTGTTGAAGATACTATCATTTCTCTAGTGTGTAGTTTTGGCTTCTTTGTCAAAAATCAGGTGCTCATGAGTGTATGGACTTTTATCTAGGCCCTCAGGTCCATTCCACTGTCCAGTAAGTCTCAATTTACACCAGTGCGATGCTGCTTCTATTACTATAACTCCTCAGCATAACTTAAAATCAGAGATTCTATCTCCAGCAGTTCTTTTACTGTTCAATACTGTTTTACATATCATTATTTTTCTGTTTCTGTATTAATTTAATTCTGTATTAATTCTAGAAATTCTAGGAATGAGTTAGTGCCAAATATTTTTCATGGAGCAACTACAGAAAAATAGGAGTGCTAAAAAATCATATTATTTGCCTTTATATGTTAATTTTTAAGAGTGGCAATGACTGTGGAAGAGAGCATTAAGGAAAGGAGGGAGACAAGTAATGAAGATAGGAGGGAAACAAGATGAAAGTGATAGAATGCATTATATATATATTCACAAAGTTTTCAAGGAAGAGTCATCTTTCCAGTCCCTTTTATTTATTTTGCTTTTACATTTTTCAAAGCTATCTATGCTTTGTGTATGGGTATTTATTTGTCCGTCTGTCTGTCTGTGTGCCATGTGCACGCCTTGTGCCAGTGGTGACCAGAGGGGCTGTTCTAGTTCCAGAGACAGATGATTGTGAGTCATCACATGGGCATGTGGAAGAGCAGCAAGTACACTGAACTGTTAAGTCATATCTTCAGAATCCTAGGGTAAAAATATATTAATTAGGATATATATATCATATATGTATCATATATATATCACAAAGAGATACACAGTTTGTTGGATCATATAGTAGTTCTCTATATGATTTATTTATTTATTTTATGTTAAATTAGTTTTTTGCATCCAGTGTAGTTGATCTCATTTTTTTCCTCTTTTGGCTCCTCCCAAATCATCCAACTAACTATATTCTCCCTCTCCCTCCCTCTCTCTCTCTCTCTCTCTCTCTCTCTCTCTCTCTCTCTCCCTCTCCCTCTCCCTCTCCCTCTCCCTCTCTCTTCCTCCCTCTTTCTCCACAAAAAGCAAATGTCAAAATAAATATTTAAAAACTAATAAGAAAAAATAACACAATAAATAAAATTATTCTTAATTTTATTTCCCTTTTTCGGTTTGCCTTAGTTTCCTGAGTTTTTGGAGTATTATCCAATAAATATTGTCTATACTCACTTTCTGCACAATAGATGACTTAGAGAACTCTGCTTTAAGGGCTTTAGGTCAAACACTGACTGTTCAATATTACATGTTTTCTTTTATAAGTGGAGTTTTGAAATGGTTATTCCTTCTGTGAAAGTTATTGGTGTTTCTTATACTCATAGGGTATCTATAGGCCAGAATAACCCATTACATACTGTATGAATAATTATAAGAAAAAAATTTTAAATTTTCATAATACAAATAAAAACAAGAATATATATTTTTGAAATATCCCAAAATTATATATATTGTATATATGTGCAAAGTTATTATAATGTTCCCTGTGGAGATAAATTAGTAAAAACAAAAATATTAAAATAAAAATTGTGCTTAACATGTGTATAAACTTCAAAAATAAAATAGGGATTCAACACAAATAAAATCTCTCATATAACTGGTATGATGTTTAAATGCTAACTGAATAAAATTAGTCTAAACTTAAAACATGCTATAAATAGGATCTTAGTTACTATAGAATATTTGAAAACTACTTATAGGGTAGAGGAACAGAAGAAGAAGAACATTTACTTCATGAAAGTCTGCCAATTGACAATATAAGAAAAAACACAGATAAAATGACAGATAATGGTTTGTTCTTATAGACAGAATGCTTAACAAAATATCCTAATGCTACAAAATATCCTGAAACATTTAAAATTATCTTTAAAAACAATTTAATGAATGACAGCATAAAACTTTTAAGGATGTGTTTATTTAATCACTTTACAGCCACATGCCAGCCTCCTCCTTTCTCTCCTCCCAGCCCCACCCTCCTGCCTCCACCCTTCCTCTTCTCCTTATTCCGAGGGAAAGGGAGGCCCCCATGGGTTACCAACTTACTCTGGCACTGCAAGTTACAGCAGGACTAAGAAGGCCAAACAAGGCAGCCCAGCTAGGGAAAAGGGATCCACAGGCAGGCAATAGAGTCAGAGACACACCCTACTCCCATTGTTAGGGGACCCACATGATGACCATCTACCCACAGATGTACACATCTGCTACATATATGTAGGGGTCTAGGTCTGGCCTAGATAGACTTTGATAGTATGAAACTTAAAGATGGTATTTTTCAAACTTTCAAGAAGTTCTGGTTTTAAAGAAAAATAAAATATAGTTAAGGTGATACTTAAGTAAACAGCAGAAACACTGTTAGGACTTTCTTTTTTCCTCTGGGGATAACTCATCTATTCCAGGTAAAGGAGAGGCTGTGTGTCCTCCTGAGCTACTATAGGCTTTATAAACAGCACCATGGAAGACAAAGAACTTTTAAAATGGTTCCTTAAATGAAGCTATACTTTTAAATTGAAATTTTCTGCAAGGTTGATTAACTGGAATATTTATTATCAAATAACTGAATTATGGAAAATTTGTAATGTTGCAGATCCAAATACTAATTATATTGGGCTAGCTTTAGCCCTTTAAATAGTCATTTTCCCCACCTTTTATTACACCTGAGATCCTATGACTAACAGATAAAAACCATTTGGAATGCATTAACTTAATAAATAAAGTTTCTACTTAACTAAAAGGTTAAGTTATCAGCATCCAAAGCCTTTAGCTGAGTTTTTTTTTTCTGCTTTGCTATGACCACCACTTACTTGATGTTTCTACCTATAGATTTGAAAAGTGTCTGTATTATGGATTTCTTTGTTATGTTACTATAAAAAATTCATAAACCTACTTCCACAATTGAATATAGAATCTAGAATCTGAAGTAACCTAAATCTGTGTTCCTGGGACATGGTCACTCATATTTGGCTCCAGAATGAACTATCTCTTATGCTTTTGGGGGTAAAGTTGTGGTTTTTATTCCAATACATGTCTCAGAGAAACAATTTCTCATCAAAGCAGCACAAAACATGTTGGTGCCTTTCCACTCTCAACTTCTAATAATATTACAGCAATTGTTGTGGCCAAAGGGTACATCACTTGCTCATGCTTTTAGAATTTTAAATGTCAGTTAAAACTAGTTTCTATTAATGGACAGGGGATGTCAAAGTCATTGAAAATATGCAATATAAGCAAATAAATGAGTGGTACGTAATTGGAATACATTTAGAGAGCATCTGGACATTCATAAATATGCTATAATATCAGACTGAGGGAAGGAAATTAGGGAGTGGTGTTTGGGAATTTCTCATGAAATTGTAAAATACCTTGAGGTAGATCAAAGATCCACATAAAAATAGGATATTCTTTCCTAATTGCAGGTCTATAATATTTTTTAAAAGTATGATATACTTCTTGAGGGTTCCACTAAAATGACATATCTTTCTGAGTTGTTTGTGAAATCAGTATATTTTCAAAAAGGTGAGTAATTTATGCAATACACATAATAAATAATCACTCTCATAGCATAAATTATTTTATGATATTATCATTGTCTTAAATATTTGATTTAATATACTGAAAACTCAAATATAATAAGAGAGATGCATAATTTACCTTTTCATTTCTGCAATTCTGTATAGCAGCTTTGTATCATGCTGAATAAGAAGTTCCAAAATAAATTAGTTTGATGACAAATTTTATAGCCTTAAAAACAAGATGGAAAGGAAGTCTCACATAGGAACAAAAATGATCTTAACAGAAATGCTGGGCTTTGAGAAAGTTTTCCATGTTTGGTTAAGCACAAAATTGAACTTTCTTGAGCATAGTTTGGTTCAGAACACATGGCTTCCCCCTTATGGCTGGGTGTCTGGTGTGAAGGCTTTTAAAAACTATTTTTCTCGAGTTTTATTGATTTCATGACAAAAAACTTGAGTGTGGAGGAGGAGAAAAGGTTTTCCATATGTGTACTATTGGTTGATTTCTAGAAACATTGTCAAATAATTTTAAAAAGTCAATAAAAAGTCAGCTGTTTCTTGAGATAAATCATTACTAACTATATTTGGAGTCATGCTTTGTATAGTAAAACTGCTGGCAACACAAACTTGAAATTCATATCTAAAATGTAATGACAACTGCCATAAATCTCTGGTATCTAAAGTAGACATGTAAAAATAAAAGCATTTAAACAGAATATGACTGACAAAAGCTTTGGTAGACATGGATTGTCTTGTTTTGGAAAGGCGTCTAAAAAACCCATAGAAATGATCCAAGAAGAAATGTACACACAGAAATATATGCTTAGAGTATAGGAAAAGGAGTAGGAACAAAAGAAAACACAAACTAAAGCAAAGGGACAATAATATACGATGTATCTAATGACAACTTTGATAGTTTGTCCATTGTTTTCAAATACAAATTTGGACTAGCTGTCTTGTTAATTAAGAATTACAATTATTCTGTCAGTATTTGTGTTGTGTAGCAGTTTTTCCCAAGGTTGAATCATTCCATATAAGACACAAAGTAAACAATGTAAAATATCTTAGAAAGTTCCCCCAACTTACCAGATACATTTACTAAGGATAGTCTTTACCCAAACAAGTTAGGCATTAAAGATTGCTGAGAGTCATTGCCAGACAAGCCAAACTACAATGAAGACTCCAAGAGGATCCAAGAAGCCTGCAAGAAGCAGAGACCAGCCTAACTGCCTGGAAGAGAGTTAGGGCAACTGAGCCATCTGAAAGGACACTTCAGGCAATCAAATGGTTGAGCTTCCTGAAGTCTTTCCCAGATTTTGTGACTTTTGATGGCTTTTGTGATATATCTCTCTTTGAGTCATTTCTGCTTCTGTAAGTAAACTATCACCCATAGACCTGCAAAATATCACAGTAAAACTCATTGGTTCACCAAGTTGGACATTGATAGTATCCTTCATTTGGCTGTGTGCGCTTCTTATGTAAATAGACATGTTTATTGTGTCTCCTAAGGAAAATTCTGTCACAGAACAATTTGACATGACTATTGGGTAAATAAACTGATATTTTTGGAATAGATGAATAGAAGGTTTAAGAAAGGATTTATTTTTTATGCATTACAATGTACACTTGAGTCTTAAAGAAACAATCTATAAAATTGTAACAAACCTGTACCTAAAACTAGCTATTTGCAGAAGAATACCATCATCAATTTGCATCCAATCCTCCCAAGGTGACTTCTAAAACTGTGAATTCCTGTATTGACATACAAAATCCAGAAAATCTGAGTAGGCTTCTTGCATGTTTTCTGTTATTTTATATCTTCTTTCATCCCATCTTTTCTATATTCTTCTCAGAACAAAGGTCATTTATGCTTTGGAAAACTTTCTTTGATGATTCATCCCACATTGTAATTCTCTTCTTATCTCTGATGTTCCTCTGCTCATCCCTATTATGTGCATTTAATTCAACTAAAAAGACACTAGCACTCACTATATTTTGTCTTTCTTTGTTTGCTTGGAGTCAGGGTTTCAAGTAACCCAAGCTTGCCCCCAGTTAACTGTGTGTGACCATTCTCTCGGTGCTGAGATTACAGCCATTTTAACCACACCCAGCTGCTTCTGCTGCCTTTAAAAACCTCCCCTGAGCTTGTTACTACCTCTAGCTTGCATATTATTTCCTTCATATTCTCTTTACTTTTACTTCTTTACAAATCATATAACGCTTGTAGGCATAATGTTACTGTGTAATTCAAATGCTGATTTCTGTACCCCCTTATCTGGTTGCAATCCTTGTTCTGAGAATCTCCTGTTTCAGTGTTGTATACACAGTGCTCCCCAATTGTCCTCTAATAAGCCAATAAAGCAGTTTACAGCCAATTGCTGAGCAGGGGAGAGAATAGGTCTGGACTTCCTGCCAGCGAGAGGAGGAGTCAGAGGAGGAATTAGGGCACTGAGGCACAGGAGAGGTCCGAATAACATCAGGAGAAGGAGCTGGAACAGGAAAGCCACAAAGTGCAAGTATCTCTGGGATGTACAATGGATGGAAGCCAAATTAGTTTAGAGGGCTGAGAATAGAGTAATACCTGCTCAGTTCTTGTGCTGTGAACCTTCTTTAAACAACATAATAGAGTCTCAATTATTTGTGTGATAACCAGGTTAAAAAAATTGAGAAGCAAACAGTTTTGTAAAAATAATTTTAACAAACCCTCTTGCTCCATTTTATTTTTTAAATATGGATTTGGCCTTAGAGTTCAAACAATTCTGTTTCCTTAATTCAGAGAGGACTTATTAATTGCTAATTCTTGATTTATTACTGATTATGATGCAGCAGAGAAGAACCTATAACACTGTTCCTGTTTATATGCATCTAGACATGGGTGGTCCAATCATAACACAGTAACTGTTCAACCCACTAATGTTTCTGGTGACATGTACAGCTGTTATTTTCAGTTTATTTTCACATAATTAGAGTTTTCCTCTCTAGAAAGAAGGCACATTCAGAAAAACAAACTAAAACACCGCATGAATACCTGAGTTCAGATGGCCAGAACCCACATTCAAAGACTGGGCTAGCAGCCCAGTCTTGTGACCCCAGCACTAGGGAAGCCGAATAAGTGTAACTCAATCTGTGATCTCTAGACTTGGTGGCAGACCATTTCCAAAATTATGAGGGAAATGACTGAGGGTGACTCCAGCATCAATCTGTGACATGCATATGAGGGGGATGGGGAGGAGAAAATCATCTACTCTGGAGGCAAGCTAAATGAACATTTCAGTGCACAATTCTCACATTTACAGCCTGGAAGTTATAGCAAAGATTGTAATGCTATGGAAACCTCTGAAAACCTCACAGCATTCTGCAAGTCCTGGTAAATTGTAGGAGTCAAGGCATTTAGGAAGCATAATTTACAGTGATGTTCTAGTAAGGTGTGGGTCACCAGCTTGCATCTGTTCTTCAGGATGCTCTTGTTCTGTCCTTTGAAACATTTAAATTTTGATAATTTGTCAGATGTCAAGACAGCCAAAATAATGTTGTAACCTGTGACCTGTCTTTCTTAGTCTTCAGATATGACTTCTTCAATATTCAACAGGGTAAAGCATTTGATTTATACATGGCAGTTAATTTCAATACAGAAGACAATGATTAGGAAAATGTGACAAATACCCATTTCAGAAACAAAGAAACCAAAGGGTCACTTATAATCTTTTCACAGCTAAATTTTAGGCCAATTAAAACCAAAGAATCACCGAAATAATTTTTAAATGACTTCTGGTAATAACCATGGATCTCATTCTAAATCTCATTAAACAGGTTAAAGATTGAAACCTTTTATAAATCCCAGAGGTTCAGAGAGGCACCATCACATCAGAGCATACATAATACTGCTGTAGGGACCTCTCATAATTTTGCTTCACTTTCCACTGATAATTGATTTATTCCTTTATCAGTGTGAATGTTATTAGCACTGATAATAGGACAATCTTTGTCACAGTGTTAGAGTGACAAGGCTGAGGCTGACTTTCAGCTGAAGGCACATATTCCTGTGTTAACATGTTACTGTGTAATAGCTACACTACCCACTGTCTAGTATTTTAGGCAGTACTCTGCACTAGGGCCCATGGGCAGCCATTTCTGTGCCTCCTGGAGCTCTCCTTCTTGCTCAGTCCTATCTTGTTTCACTTTTTGATATTTGTTGCTCAAATTGGGACAACAGAGCAAAGCATGAACCGATCGTACAGGGAATGAAACATAGAAAGAAAACCAAGCATCCATCTCTTTTCTAGATATTCCTCATATGCTTGGTTAGCTAGTTATCACTGCAATAATAGGACGAAAGTATTATTCTAGATTAATTGGGAAAACTGAACTTGTATGAAATGACTTGTCCAAGATCTGATTGTATGTACCATTCTACCCAGTGTATGAGCTTCTTAATATTTCCCTGCTATTTTCAGCACAGATTGTGAGCAAAGCTGATGTCTGGGCCTCTGCCATGTGTGCATCAGAACACCTCAGATAACTGGTAAAGGGAGACTGCAGGAAAGGACTGTGCTCTGTCTTCCTTTCCTTTCCGGCCCTGGGTTAATCCACTTTCCCTATGTAATGTGAATATGTCTACATACTAGCTCCACCCATGAGGGGCATGTTTAACAACAGTGCCCATTGACATTGTTATTGTTTTGTGATAAATCATGAAATTCAAAATTCTCACTCACTATGATCTGTTGGTTATACCTGTATAGGGCAAATTTAGACGAGATTGGGCACAGCCAGTGTGGTATGACCGTAGATTTTTATGGCAAATTTAATGTTTCAGTTTAAAAGCCACATGAGTGCTATGACAATTATAAACTATAAAAAGAAGCCACATTAATACTCGCACATTTGGGGGCACAAAAGACTGGGAATACCATTAGTTATCATAAAGGTAACAAATCATGAGTCAGAATGGCAAGCTCAAAGTAAAGATGGAAAATGAGCCCCTGACAGTTGTGAGATATCAAGAGTATGGAATTGAAAGAGATGATCATGTGGTTTTTCTCTTTCAGTTTGTTTATATGATGGATTACCTTGATGGATTTCCTTATGTTAAACCATCCCTGCATGCCTGGAATGAATTCTCAACAGAGGAATATCAAATGACCGAGAAACACTTAAAGAAATGCTCGTCCTCGTTAGTCATCAGAGAAATGCAAATCAAAACGACACTGAGATTCCACCTTACACCCATCAGAATGGCTAAGATCAAAAACTCAAATGACACCACATGCTGGCGAGGATGTGGGGAGAGAGGAACACTCCTTCATTGCTGGTAGGAATGCAAACTAGTACAGCCACTTTGGAAAGCTATCTGGCGCTTTCTCAGAAAAATGGGAATAGAGCTTCCTCAAGACCCAGCTATCCCACTCCTGGGAATATACCCAGAAAATGCCCTACCACACAACAGGGACATATGCTCAACCATGTTCATAGCTGCTTTATACATAATAGCCAGAACATGGAAACAACCTAAGTGTCAATCAGTAGAAGAATGGATAAAGAAACTGTGGTACATTTACACTATGGAATACTACTCAGCTATTAAAAACAAGGAATTCCCGAAATTTATGGACAAATGGATTGATCTAGAAATTATCATAATGAGTGAGTTCACCCAGAAGCAAAAAGAGACAAATGGTATATACACACTTATATCAAAACACTAGTCCAAGGGATACGTACCATGAAAAACTCTACTTACCAGGAAAGTGGGTCAGAGGAGAGGACATCCTATTGAGACTTTAGGCGAGAGTAGCATGGAAGAGTGGGGAAATAGTAGGACCCACAGGGTCCTGGAAACCTACAAGAAGAACTTTATGACAGGCAGATCTGGGTCCTGGGGTCCTCCTCAAACTAAGGCACCAGCCAAGGAGAATATAGGCAGTAAACTTCGAACCCCTACCAAGACCTAGCCGACGAACATGATATTCTCCACCGTTGAGTGGAGAGTGAGATCTGACTCTCACATGAACTCTGGTGCCCCTTTTCTGACCATGTCCCCTGGATGGGGAGGCCTGATGGCACTCAGAGGAGGGATAGCAAGTTACCAAGAAGAGACTCGATATTCTTAGAGCATATACAGGGGGAGGAGGTCTCCCTCAATCACAGACATAGGGGAGGGAAGAAGGGGGGAAGTGGGAGGGAGGGAAGAATGGGAAGAAACAGGGGAAGGGCTAACAATCGAGATGTAAAAAAATAAAAAAATAAAAAAAGTTATTAAAAAATAAAACATCAAAAAAAAAAAAGAGTGTGGAATCGATGAAGTTTAGGTAAACAGACATTGGGCTAAGCATGAGAAACTGACTGGCAGTGGTGGTGGAGAGCTGGCTTATGGTCCCTCTATTCTGTCATAGGCCTCTTTAGCACTTATAAATTAATTGTGTGCTTTTTAATTGGTGCCTAAGATACTCCATCACATAATAGGTTTTTTGTAAAAATTTATTTAGTTAAGCCTTTATTCAGTGTCTAATGCAGAGGCACTCAACATTTAAGCATTTGTGTGTGGATATTTTTTATACTGGGGCATTAAATTACAGTAGAAAGGACAGGGAGCTTTGATATTGGTAAACACATGTGTGCTCTTGAAGGTTATTTTTTAAAGCCCATTATCATTTTCTTTAAGAGGGCAATAAATTGTTCATGCATTTAGTCCAGTTGTTCTTCCAAATGAAAATATGATAAAGAGAAACAAAGGATTCCAGACTTTGATTTCACAGTGAAAATAAGAAATTGTCTTTGGCTGCAATCTATGGGGGAGTGAGTTCTAAATGTCACCTTTTGTTAGAAAAAAGAATTCTACACTATGTTTTCTTATGAAATATTGAACCAGTGGGAAAGAGAGGAAACATGTTGAGATAGAAAAAAATTGAGATGATGGTGGGATAGAAATGAATTTACCTGTTTATTCAGGAAAGGTCCTGACCAAAAAAAAAATGTGACCTCCTAAATACAGGAATGTTTTTGAAGTAAGCAGTTCCATTACTACTGTTTTATCTTGTGTATCAGTGCAAAACATATTTCAAAATTCCCCTAATCAGTCCTTGGTACATTGAAATTAGGCCCCATCAAGACCCCACCAACATGAAAGTCTACCTCTTTTCCTGACAATGTGAAGATCAAAATACATTGAATATAGTTGAACATAGGTTATTTCTCACATAAGTCTTTATACCACTGTTATTAAATGTCAAATGTTATTTTTACTTTTAAAAATGTATGCTTCAAATGAGTAAAAAAAATATGTTACCAATGGACATATGTTTTGTATATGGGCCTGATTTTATTTTATTTTATTTATTTTTTATTAATTTATTCTTGTTACATCTCAATGGTTATCCCATCCCTTGTATCCTCTCATTCTTCCCTCCCTCCTCTTTTCCCCTTACTCCCCTCCCCTATGGCTGTGACTGAGGGGGACCTCCTCCCCCTGTATATGCTCACAGGGTATCAAGTCTCTTATTGGTAACCTGCTGTCCTTCCTCTGAGTGCCACCTGGTCTCCCCCTCCAGGGGACGTGGTCAAATATGAGAACCAGAGTTTGTGTGAAAGTCATAATGGACCTGATTTAAAATTAAATGCAATTATCTTTGTGTTCAGATCACTATCCACCTGAAGAGATACCTGGAGAAAGCAAACAACAGAAAGGGGACACATTATCAATGACTATTCACAGGGACAAGTTATCAATGACTATTCACTTGCTGTTTAGGATTGGTTGTCTTCCTTGTTCCCAAAGAATAGGAGAAAATATGAACTTATATAGAATGGGAAAAACATGCAAGGAAACTACAGTTGTACGTTCAGTGGGTTATTGATGACGAGGAAAGGACAGATAACACGTTTATCAGTCTAGGCATTAGGACGTAGATGCCTAGAATATATAGGATTCTCGAATCAATTCTATGACTGAAATAATAAATAAAAAGCAACATTGTAGTAACAAACACCTTCAGAGCTACATTAATACTAAGCTATGAGACTAGAAACAGAAACAAAGAAAGCTTCCATGTCCTACGGAATAAAGTCAGATGTCACAGCATTCATTAATTCAAAACACACAGATACTAGTGTCCAGAGAACTTGAGGTTGGAGGCATAGCAGTTGCTTTTACTGGGAATTTAAAATAATAATTTAAGAGCAGCATTTAGCATGATATGCTGCATATTCACTACATGGAACTCATTCATGAAAGACCAATCACGGGAATAGAGTGATGCTTCAAAGGTGAGACCACAGACTGTTCTTGCAGAGGACCTGAGTCTGCTCTCAGCACCCACATAGCTGGCTCACAACCTCCTTTAACTCTGGTTCCAGGGGATCTGATGTTCTCTTCTTGGCTCTGTGGATAAATACACACACACACACACACGTGCGCGCGCACGCACACACACACAATCTGTAGAACTACTAACATGAATTCATTTAACAATCGAAACATGCACATTGTCTTTTAAACATAAAGTTACTTTGTGCTATTAAAATATAACATTATTCTGATGCCACAAAAGAAATATAATTGTGTCAAATTTGCCATCCCAGCTTCAAATGCTCCATTATTTCACAGTCACCACCTCTTAGCTCTACTGAGACTTGCTCTTCACTCATGTCATTCCTTACACTACCACTACCTCTGCTGCTCTTCACCACCTTACATCTGCTTACCTCACTTCCTACCCACAATGGTGTGTTCTTTGTACTCTCCCGTTCTGTTCTCTGCCCTAGCAGTTATAGGCACCGTTGTTCTCTGGCTTCTAAATGGATTTAGTCAGTGTTAACCTTGGCATAACTTATGATGAAAGGGGAAGAATATAGTCAGATATGACTGTCTCATTTCACTTCCTGGCAGAATACCTTTGTATGGTTACAGTCTTCGGACAAAAGTAAATGACTTCTGTCAAGTTTAGAACTCTGTAGAAGCATAAGTTATAGTAATTGTCTTCCCAATAATTATTCTGGGTTTCATTGCCATTGTAGGTTTAGTTTCCTTTACCTGAACTGCTTGGTGTCACAGTGTTTTAGGTTTTGGAAATTATATTTTAAAAATGGACAATGTAAAGTTTTGAAACATTTTTTTGTTCACAATAGTTATATTGTGAATGGGACTCTTGTTGAAATATTAAATATATTGATTTTATGTAAATGTTATGCACATAGGCTAAAGGCAATTTCATATAAGATTTTAAACAATGTTATACATGATACAATAGTTCAAAGTATGCCATTTTCCACTCAGGGAATATTCCAGCATTCAAATAGTACAAGGTTGGGAGTATTTTGGACTTTTATAGAAACCCTTTAAACTATTATTATAATATTGTGTTTTGCAGAGCCCACATACCTGTGTTTTGTTTTGTTTGTTTGTTTGTTTTGGAACTAGCAGTTTAAATAAAGAATATTTCTCAGAAAGAACTAAAAGAACAGACACATTTCTGTTTTATTCAGGTCTAACTTTGATTGCCACACTTATTTACACAGCAGTGATCAACTTGTTTCTCTCATTGTTGTTTAAATACAAGTGTCTGTCCCTTCCATGCCTCTCCTGTTACAGATACAGCAGCTGGAGGGAAGCACACAGCCATCATGACTGACTTTGTTAGGCATTGCACTGATCTCACACAAATCACAATCTATTTCTAAAGTTCTGTGTATGACTGACATAGCAAAGGTAGTCTATAGATCTACTATAATTTCAAGCCTTGAGATGAAAATTTTAACATGGCTTTCCTGGGTGGATTCTCTCTAATCAAGATTTGTTAAAAGCACAAGATGTCTATAGAAATGTAAGATTATGAAATAAAGTCAACTATTTGACTTTGAGAGTGTAGGACAGAGCACACAATGGAGATGCTGGATTTTTAGAGCCTGGGCCTAGTTCTCACATATAGCAACACCAGGGCAATGGCCTCAGTCCTATAGCCTGAGTCTCTGAATCCCGCCAAAATCACAGCCAAAATAACTGAAAGATTCTCTGAGTCGGCTGCTGGTGCCTGGATTTTGGTGAGACTTTAGGTCTTCTGATGTACAGAACTGAAAATAATGAATTCACCTTGCTTTAAGCTACTGTGATGACAGTGATTTGCTTTTTCATCAGTGAGAACCTGGGGTAACTATAAATCGGTTACTATAAATTGAATTTTAAATGCCCAGAAATCCTATAGTCTACTCCAACACTCTCTATGTGATTACAAGTGTTTACTATCTTCTTTCAAAATTATACATCTCTTCTTCCATCTTCACATATATCCCACAAGCTCATGTCCTTCTACTTTGAGAAAAGAGAGGCATTCAAAAATAGCTGGCTACAGTTCTAATGCAGCACACACCTACATCCTTGGATGAGCCAGCCTCTGGGATTCAATAATGTATTTCTGTCTGTTGATCAGAAGGGCAATCGTAGCCAAGGCTACACAGATAAACACTGTCTCAGGAAAAACAACAACAACAGCAAAAGGAATGCAATCCTAACAAGGCAAATTTCTCTCATGTTTTTACTTGCTATCTTCTCGAAATCACCTGAACTCCCTTTTATTGAACAGCGTGTGTGTGTGTGTGTGTGTGTGTGTGTGTGTGTGTGTGTGTGTGTGTGTGTGTGTTGTTGTTGTTGTTGTTGTCGTTGTTGTTGTAGCTATGACTTATATAAATCCTCAGTGACCAAGTAAGTTCTCACTGTCCTCTCATCGTAAGACTGGCCAGCAAAATTTCATTTTAATTCATCACACACACCGCTGGATACATGAGCTTGGAATCCATGATTTGATTTGTTCCTTTATTTTTTTCTGATTTAATCAGGCCTCCTTCCCAGAAAATGTCCCCAGTCTCTCTTTGTGACAAGCAGATAGGATGCAATAGCTAAGGATGCTCAGTACAAACCCAGAGAATCTGAGTTCCAGTGCATCTGCTCACTTCTGAGACGTTTGACACTTAACTATCCTTTAATTGAACAGTTTTGCAATACTTAAGGATGAATATTATATTAGGTTAGCTAACTTGTAGCCATCATATAATATTTGGGACTTAATATATGAATTTTACACATAGATCTACACAAATGTTTGTTAGCAGCTCCACATCTTTTGAGACAGAATCACACTCTTCTGCTCACATTGACTTGGAGCTGGTCACCAGCCTCCTCCTGGGTTTCCTAAGATCTGGAGTGACAGGCTGTCCTCCCAGTTCTCAATGTCAGTTTAGGTTTGTGTGCCATCTTTATAAACCTGCATTTCTTTCTGAGCTTTATGCTTTTCCCTGGGGCATGTAAACCAAAATTTCCCAAGCTTTATTTTAATGACTAACAATCATCTCAGTGTTAATCTGCAATTTCCCCACAACTTTTTATCCATACTTCTCAAAACTAAATTAAATTTCATGGCAAATTAGATTTTGTTATCTTTCTTCCAACTCCAGGTTGGGCTTCTGGTAAGTTTGGACTTTCTGAGCATCAAAGAAATGACCTTTTATCTTCCTCTTGATAGTGAATATTTTGATGAATTCACTATCATTTCTAAGTAGTATAAAGTTTCTCTTAATGATATTAACTTAAGTGCATTTGTATAAACTGAGATTTGTGTCTATATGTAGTAAAATGAAACATTCCTTCCTGAAGCGAGAAGCTGTCTCCTAGGACTTGTGAAACACAAAAATTTTTTAAAGCCACAAGATTCAGCCTTCTCCATGGTTAATGAAACCGTAAGTCATTCCAAGGAGAGTGAACACTCTCTTCAGTGAAAGTCAACAGGTTGTACAGGGAACCCCACTGATGCACTCTTATGATTTGTCACCAGTGATGTTCAGCTTTGAGTCTACACATTCCTAACAGTAACCTATCATGCTCTTGTATATAATCTCAATGAACTGTCCACCAACCTATATTTGGTGCTGAATAATTGGTTTGCTGTCCATTCCTTATCTACAGTAAATAGATCTTTCCTCACATATCTACAAGAACTGCCACACAACACACTATACTAGTATCACAATTTAAAATTAATAAAAATTAAAGAAAACCATTTTGGTAGCTATAAGCTATCCATTTAACTATAAATATCTTCTGACAATTGCAATTAAAATTTTTAAAATTCTGTGATATTTTCCTCTCTTAAAGATAGATAATAGATGTCTATGCAACAAGACAAATGGTTTGCGTGAGATTTGGTTATATTTGCTATTTCTATACCCAAGGAAGTACAAGTGTAGTGAATATGATGAACTTTCCATCACTCATGAAATTTCCATTTACTCATTTAGAATGTTTTTCCCTCCATCCTCTTCCCTAGGCAATGGCCATTCATCCTACTCCTTGCTCTGATGAACTAAACATGTGTTATACAATTGTTAGGTATGCTTTATAAACCATTATCACACTTAAATAGTTCTTGTTCTATACTACATTTTAATGTAATTGTACAAATAATTTGGAGATACATATGCTGGAGTATTGTGCCATTACAGCATTGTCACCTTCATTGTAAAATTCTACCTATTTTTATTTCAGTATTTTGATGTTTCTGTTAGTACCTGTACACATATTTATACATTATAAGGTTGTATAGCAATTTATAGTTTTTTGCCATCATGGAATATGCATCTTCATGTTAGGTGAGATACTTCATCTTGTAACCTATTTTACATAAAGGGAATATAGTTTTCCCAATAACTCTGACCTTATACACTTTTATATAAGACTTTTCTTCACTCATTTGCTTCTAATGTGTCTCATTTTCTTTAATATATCTTTCTTGTAGACAGCTTGTTTTGGACTCAGTTTTTGTTATATCATTAAGATTTCTATAAGCTAGAGAAGTAAGAATGGACAAAATGAGCTTTCATAGTTAATACTTAAAATTGATTATCAGGTTAGTAAATTGCATGACATTTCACTCTTCTATATCTCCTCTTACTGACCTACCGAGTTTTTATTTGGATTATATAAACTTCAAGCCCTATCAAACAATGGTGTAATATAATATTTAATGTTAAATCTTCTATTATTTTTCTTTTTTTCCCAAGACAGGATTTCTCTGTGTGGCACTTGCTATGTAGGCCAGTCCTGAGATCTACCTGCTGGAATTAAAGCATGTACATTAAATATTCTATATATATTTTCAAGAAATAAAAAGGGAAAAGTAACCTTCATGTAGAAATTTATTAATATGATTTTTTCTTTGTAATATAGTATTGTTGGAAAAAATAGTTTTACTTTAGTGTGGAAAAACTATAAAAATATTTTCTTTTTTATTTACAATATTTTAGGTTGGATCATGAATTAAGGGGAGAGACTCATTCATTCAGTGTAGTGCTTGGCTTTCATTTATGTTTGCAAGCAGCCAACCCCATCAATCCTACTGTCTTTGTGTCCCTTCCACCTACTCCAACACTTTGGTTACATGTATGTGGCCATGTTTGTCTTTTATGCAGATACTGGGGATTGGAATTCATGTTCTCATGTTTATGCAGCAAGCACCCTCACCCACGGAGCAATATCCTCCACCCTAGGATTTGCAGCTCTCTAGAAGACCTGGTCCTCAGTACAATCCTGACACTGGCATCTACCCTAAGGTAAAATTGTCACTATAAAATGAGAAAAGGTACAAACACAAACTCACTCACACTGGTGTTTCTCAAAAACCTGCCTATTCATCATCTGTTCTTAATAACTTATAAGTCTCTTGGTTGTTGAGATTTTTAAAAATATTTCATCCAGTGTATCTAGTTTTCATCAACAAGGTACATGCACTAATAGACTTAAGCCAGTATATCAGCACTGACCTTGGCACACTTTATAGGATGATGAAATAGAAAAAAGAAGTCAGATACTGAGAAAAAGAGTGAGAAGCCCACAATCCAAAGCTAACCAACCATTGCTTCCTAGCCTTTCCCCTTTCCAGTGGCACTGTCTGCCTTATATAGTGAGTCTCTTCTATGCCCATTACCCTCAGTGGTCTTAACTGAAACCCACAATATGGAGATATCACATGGGTCTGGTATAGGCATAAACAACTAATAACTTTAACAATCAAACAACTACAATTATAGAGGATGGGTAGAAATTTCTTTGACAGCATAGATTCCTCAAATTTTAAAAGGATAATACTTTCATCTCTCAAAACACCTATGTGAGTTTAATTATAAATGTGTTTCTGAAACCTGAGGGATTTTCTCTTATTTTGTGTGCTTTTCTTTACACAGCTATCTCTCTTTCCTCTTCAATTTAATGTCATTCATCTTTTGACCACATGAACTAAACTTTAAAAAGGAAAAATGCTTAATTAGAATTGGGATGGCTTTTATGTAATTTTACCTCATGCTCCTTGGGACACATATCAGTTGGTTTTTCCATTCTCAGGAAACTGTAAATCACTGGACTCTCAGTCATTTTAAATAGCTTGTTAAGAAACCGTTATTGTTTTTCATTTTATCAGTGACTAACAAGTCTGGCCTTGTCTTTTGGTATATAAACAGTCTACATTAAAATATTGAAAACTTTCCAATATGCTAAGCTACAAGTTTATTATCAAAATGTCTACTCTCAATCCACTATTTAATTTTAACTTTAGCAGGAATTCATTTAAACTCCTTTCTTAACTTCATATTCAATCATATACTATGTTCAAATATTTCAATTTTAATTACTTCTCAAATGTAATAATAATTTCTTATCTTCCTATAACCACTTGGACAAGCTATTTAAAAGAATGTGGCCTGAAGGCAGAAGTCCTTTAGAAAATAAATTATATTTTGATGGACAAGCTAAATTCTATAATAGTCAAGGGATAGTTACATACTATAACCATTTTCTCAGCTTAAAAAAAAGTCTCTGTTAGCAATTTACCAATACTGCTATCTAAGTGCAGAAAGTGTGGTACATTTATTTATGTAAATATATTTCTAATGGGATGGAGTCTGGAAAGTCTTTCAGATCCTAAATGTGATTATGAATCTTATCCAGTTATGGAAATGAAGAGCAATAGGAGCATGGTGAGGTCTTGGTGCTAATTTAGACACAGATACTCACTTATTTTTTAGTGAAGTTTTACTCATGTTGAGTTCTTCACAGTTACACTGTGACACTGACTGCGTTTACACAGAAAGAAGATAGTCCTAGATATCAGCTCTGATAAGATAGGGATGATGTACACACACTAGCTCAGATGAACACATGCTTTCATGCCAGAGAGTGCTCATGATAATATAACAACAGATTGCCCACGTGAAGGTATGCAACATATGGGAGATTTATTTCACACTGACTGCCCAAGCTGACTTTTGTTTTATTTGTTTGCTCATCTTAATATTTGCATGTTTCATTGACAGTTATTTTAGAATATGCTATTTAAAATAATCACTTGATATCTTATTCAATAAACATAAGAAGTTTTATTTTTAACTTTTAACCCCATAGTGGAGTTGGAGGGAAGATTGCAGGAGTCAGAGGGCATGGAGGACACCAGGAGAAAATGGCCCACTGAACCGACAAAGCACGGTCATACAGGCTTACAAAGACTGAAGCTACAAACACAGGGCCTGTCCTCTGTGTATGTTATGGCTTTCAGCTTTATATTTTTGTGGGACTCCTAGCAGAGTGCATGGGGGTATCTCAGAGTTTTTCCTGATCACAGAATGTTTTCCTCCTACCTGGTTGCCTTATCCAGGCTCAAAGGCCTTGTCTTGTTGTATTGGGTTTTGTAGGGCTTAGTTGTTGTCTTTTGGAGCTCTCTTCCTTTCTGAAGGGAACTGGAGGAGAAAGGAGTTCCAACTTTAATCCATAGTGGTTTGATAAGATGGAAAGGACTGTTTTGATCTTCTTGTATCTCTTAAGGTTTGCTTTATGACCAACTGTATGGTCAATTTTGGAAAAGGTTCTGTGAGGTGTTGAGAAAAAGATGTATACTTTTGTGTTTGGGTGAAATGTTCTGTAGATATCTGTTAGGTCCATTTGATTTACTACATCTATTAGTTTCATTATTTCTGCATTTAGTTTCTGTGTTGATCATCTATTGTGGAGAGTCGAGTGTTGAAGTCTTCCCCTACTAATGTGTGAGGTTTGATGTGTGATTTAAGCTTTAGTAATGTTTCTTTTACAAATGTGGGTGCTCCTGCATTTGGGGAATAGATATTCAGACTTGAGACATCATCTGGTGTATTTTCCTTTGATTAATATGAAGTGTGCTTCCCCATCTCTTTTGATTAGTTTTGGTTCAAAGTCTATTTTATTAGATACTAGAATGGCTTCTCCAGCTTGCTTCTTGGGTCTATTTGCTTGGAATACATTTTTCCAGCCATTTACTCCCAGGTAATGTCTATCTTTATTGCTGAGGTGTGCTTCTTGTATGCTGAAAAATGATGGTTCCTGTTTCTCATCCATTCTGTTAACCTGTGTCCTTTTATTGGGGAGTTGAGGCCATTGATGTTGAAAAATATTAATGATCAGTGGTTATTTGCTCCTGTTTTCTTGATGTTAGAAATGGTAGAGTGCATGCGTATGTTTCTTTTCTTTTGGTTTTGTGATGTAGGGTTATTTACTTCCTGTGTTTTCCTGGGTAAAGTTTTCCTTTGGTATCTCCTGTAGGGCTGGATTTGTGGCTAGGTACTGATTAAACGTGGTTTTGTAATGGAATATCTTGTTTTCTTGGTCTATGGTCACTGAAAGTTTTGATGGGTATAGTAGTCTGGGCTGGCATCTGTGGTCTCTTAGTGTCTGCATGACGTCTGTCCAGACCATTCTGGCTTTCATAGTCTCTGCTGAGAAGCCAAGTGTAATTCTTATAGTTTTGCCTTTTATGTGACTTGGTCTTTTTCTCTTGCAGCTTTTAATAGTCTTTCTTTGTTTTGTACATTTAGTGTTTTGATTATTAAGTGGCAGGAGGATTTTATTTTCTGGTCCAATCTATTTTGAGTTCAGTAGGATTATTGTATATTTATAGGCATTTCTTTCTTTTGTTTGGGGAATTTTTATTCTATGATTTTGTTGAAAATATTTTCCACACCTTGGAGCTGAGAGTATTCTTTTTCTTCTGTTTCTATTATTCTTAGGTTTGGTCTTTTCATAGTGTCTCAAATTTCTTGGATGGTCTGTGTCAGGAGCTTTTAGATTTAACATTTTCTTTGACTGTTTTATTGATTTCCTCAATCATATCTTCTACCGCCGAGATTCTGTGTTCCATCTCTTGAATTCTGTTGGTGATGCTTATGCCTGTAGTCTCTATCATCTTCCCTAGGTTTTCCATTTCCAGGATTGTCTCATACTGTGTTTTCTTCATTGTTTCTATCTCCATTTTCAGGTCTTGAATTCTTTTTTTATTTCCTTCTCCTGATTGATTGTAGTTCCCTGTTTCTCATTAATTTCTTTAATTTGTTCAATTATTTCATCTCCTTCTTTGTGTATTCCTCTTCTAGTTTGAGGGATTTGTTTCCTCCTTTAAAGACTCTATCATTTTCATAGCCTCAAATTTCATATCTTTCTTTTGTGTCTTGGGTGTGATAGTTTCTCCAGGGCTTGTTGTGGTGGTGGGACTGCTGACTTCTTGTGGTATCAAATAGCCCTGGGAATTGTTGCTTGTGTTCTTATGCTGACCTCCTCCCATTATGAAGTCTCTTGTATTAGCAGGTTTGGTGGTCTCTGAGAGTCAGAGAGTTTGGGGATAGGTATAGACAATGGGACTTCAGTCCTGTGCCCTAGTCATTTCTGATGAGTTCACTGTCTCTGTGGCCTCCCTGTTTGTGACCTACATAGACCAGACAGCTGGGAAGTAGACGGGAAGATATCTTCCCGGGGAGCTGCTCTGATGTGCCGACCGGCCTCCCTGGGGCACAGAACAACGAGCAACACTGGTGTTTTCATAGCCCACAGCTCCCTCTGAGCCCAGAAAGTCAGAAGCTGCATGCCTTGCCAAGTGTGTGGCTAGTCCTTGGAGCCAACGCCCATACCTGCAGGGATCCAGGGACTTTTCTGTAGATTAGCTGAGTGACCTGAGGCTTGACCTACCCATGCTTCGCACAGTGTGGACCCCTCTTACCTGGGGATCATCAGCACTGATGTTTTGTAGTTCTCAGTTCAGTCCTTAGGTCATGTCACTGCTGTCCTGCTGATAAAATGAGGCACGTGTTTGGCGCCACCATCTTGGATCCCCAGAAGAATCTATTTTCAGTAAGAAATCAATAAAAAAAATTTTAAACAAAAATCAGAGATATTGTATTATGATTTTGTTTCATAATATTCTCATGATTTGAAAGAAAGCAATATTTGTCCTAAAAAAAAAAAAAAAAAAAAAAAAAGCTTTTCTCTCTTGCTAGACTTGCCTTTCTAAACTTAATCATTTGCATCAGAATATGTCTGGTAATACTTTTAAAATCAGGTAACTTTGTTCAATGCCTTTAGTACTTTATATTGAATGCACAATAAAGATAATAAAGACTATTTTCAAGGATGTTTATTGCATAAGTTATTTAGTGCAGTAAAACTCAATTAATGGAACAAAAGAAATACTTAAATAATTGATTATTCATTACTTTAGGTAGAAAACAGAATTTGTTCTGAGAAAATCATTATTGCTGACTTCAAAATATATTTGGTGTTGACTTGGGAGTGTATTTGTATAGGTATCTGAGTGGGATTACTGAGAAAAAAGATTGTACGTGAATTAGTAAAGTGGAATTTCCACAATATGCTGAGAGAAGGTTTCTCTGGCTCAGCCTCTCCAAAGTGAATATTCCTCTCTATTTCCTAAGCTCTCCTTGCTAGCCGTACAGAGCTTATATGAGTGGAACAGTAGACACAGGTAGACACATTCTAGTGTCAGCAAGTCTCAACACATCACCAATGAATTAACGCTAACTGCTACTGACACCTTGACACTCAATAGCCAAAAGGAAGCAAAAGAAAGCAAATATAGAGAAACAAAGATAAAATTAATTTTAATTTTAATTAAATAAGCCAAAATACCATGGGTGAGTAACAAAAGCTTTCAAATGAACCAAGGTGTAATGCAATTAAAAATATATTGTTTATTAAGAAAATTTATGTGCTGGAGAGATGGCTTAGAGGTTAAGAGCACTGGCTGCTCCCCCAGAGGTGCTGAATTCAATTCCCATTAACCACATCATGGCTCATAATCATCTATAATGAGGTCTGTCACCCTCTTCTGGTGGTGCGCAGGCACACATACAGACAGAACATTGTATATATAATAAATAAATCTAAAGAAAAATATATATAAACAACTCAAGAAATTAAACACCACCAAACCAAATAACCTAATTGAGAAATGAGGCTCAGAACTAAACTGACAATTCTCAACAGAGGAATATCAAATGGCTGAGAAACACTTAAAGAAATGCTCAACCTCCTTAGTCATCAGGGAAATGCAAATAAAAACAACTGTGAGATTCCATCTTACACCCATCAGAATGGCTAAGATAAAAAATTCAAGTGACACCACATGCTGGCAAGGATGTGGAGAGAGAGGAACACTCCTTCATTGCTGGTGGGATTGCAAACTTTGGAAATCTATCTGGTGCTATGTCAGAAAACTGGGAATAGGGCTTCCTCAAGACCCAGCTATTCCACTCCTTGGAATATACCCAGAAGATGCTCCAGCACACAACAAGAAAATTTGCTCAACTATGTTCATAGCAGCCTTATTCATAATAGCCAGAACATGGAAACAGTCTAAGTGTCCCTCAGTAGAAGGTACATATACACTATGGAATACTACTCGGCTATTAAAAACAAGGAATTCCCAAAATTTGTGGACAAATGGATTGAACTAGAAATGATCATAATGAGTGAGTTAACCCAGAAGCAGAAAGAGTCAAATGGTATACACTCACTATATCTGGACACTAGCCCAAAGGACATGTCCCATGAAAGTCTTCACTTACCAGGAAAGTGGGACAGAGGGGAGGACATCTTATTGGGACTCTAGGTGAGAGAATCATGGGAGAATGGGGAAATAGAAGGATCCAGAGGGTCCTAGAAACCTACAGAACATTATGGTGGGCGGATCTGGGCCCAGGGGTCCTGCTCAAACTATGGCACCAGCCAAGGACAATACATGCAGTAAACTTCGAACCCCTACCCAGATCTACCCAATAGACAGAACATTCTTCACAGTTGAGTAGAGAGTGGGGTCTGACTTTCACATGAACTCTGGTGCCCCATATTTGACCACATCCCCTGGATGGGGAGGCCTGGTGGCACTCAGTGGAAGGATAGCAGGTTACCAAGAAGAGACTTGATACCTTATGAGCATATACAGGGGGAGGAGGTCCCCCTCAGTCACAGCCATAGGGGAGGGGAGTTAGGGGAAAATGGGAGGGAGGGAGGAATAGGAGGATACAAGGGATGGGATAATTGAGATGTAATATGAATAAATTAATAAAATATAAAAAAAGAAAAATAAAGAGAATTTACATTATAGTTTTGATTATCTCTGATGAGAGATGCCACTGATGATTAAATCAGATATGACTTTTTAAAAGATAGTATTATTGCCCATCTTAGGTTCCAGTAACAGAAGCCCAAAGACTGAGTAATTTATGAACCATAAAAGTTTATTTGTTTCATGTTCTGGTTAAAATAAAGGTCAAAAATGGCCTACCTTTTAAGGCATTTCTTGCTGTATCATCTCACATCAAAAGATACAATGTTAAGACAATGTATCAGAAAGAAAAATTGATATTAGCAGAGGGGGAGGGGAGAAGAAGGAGGAGGAAGCATAGAGGGGAGAAGCAAACATACTTAACTTTTATGTCAAATCCATGGTGTCATCATAGTAAACCTTTAATGTTCCGAGAGTGAAATTATGAAAATGAACCCACTTTAATAAGCATGATACCAGCTCCCTCATCACATAATTACCTCTTTCAAGTTTCATTTGTCATAACTGCTTCTTTGCCAATTCAGTTCCCAATTCAACAACCTTGAAGGATGCATCCAAACCTAAGCATATATCCAATCACAAAAACCTAAATTAAATCTGTATTATAGTTGAGATTACCACTGGTTGAGGGTAGAGTGTACACTGGCATATTGTTAATTTATATATTAACTATATTACTGGTCCATTTGATTTTTCCATAAATCTGAAATATGTGTGACTTATTCTGATTTTGCCAGTGCTTCTTTCCAATGGGAGTATAACATCAAATTTGATCATTTGTGTAGCAGCAGGCTCCATACTAAAATTAAAGTTAGAGTTTATAAGATTACCATAGCAACCCTTCAGGATAAACAAAAGGCAGAGGATGACAGAGGCTTATTTTCTGTGCATTCAATGTTGTATTTAGAAAGCCAGGTCAGAATCTTGGCTGAGAAAGGCAGACTGATTTCTGCAGAAGAGTTTCCTGTCATCTCTGTTTGGAGACTGTTGAGAGATTCAGGAAATATTGTTCTGACAGTTGTCTAAGACTACAACTGATTTTTTTAAAAGTCTAGAAATGTTACCTCTCTATAGATGTTTTAGAAGTTACCATGTCTGCCATTAGAAATTTTATGTTCTTCCCATAGAAGACTAGGAAGAATTTTTTTTTAATTAGAGATTGCTTTGTGTTCATTTACATGCTTTGAATAGCAAACTATAACACATCACAAAATAACCTAGGCAAGACTATATGATACTTACTTCCATTCTGAAACTAGTATTTATTTATTTCATTTTAATATTTAAGATGTATGATTTTTAATAGTACATCAAAAACAATAATATCAGTATATGGGAAGCAAAAAAAATAGATGATATGTTTAAGGACACTGTAACTAGTGCATCTCTGGGAATAACTGTGATGATCAATGTGAGCTTGAAATCTTGGTTTCAGATGAAATGTTACATCCATTTGAACTGAATGAGTTACAGAGGCTTTTATCAACACAAGTGGATAGTAATTGATGCTCAGCTGTTTCTGTATGCTTGGTAAAATGGTGAGAGCTATTTCTTCTTGACATGGGCTGGTAATTATAGTTTATGGTGTTTATTTCATTGTTTTTCCACATTAATTTTGTATTCACTTTAATTATATACCCACAACATCCTCAAAAGAGGCAGCAGGCCATCAGAAAGATGCTGTGTGATGCTTCAAAGAGGCTTTGGTCATGCACGTCAGGACTTGCACATCTTCTGGGTCTAACAAGCAAATGCTACTGCTATCTCAGATCACCATGAAGTCAAGAACCCATGGATGGAGGCCGTCATGTCTTGTTTGGCTCTTGGCTTCATAATATGCATGGACTGCCACACAACCCAGTAACAACACAGATAAACAGACACAAATACCACAACTACCATTCATTTGCTTGGCAGGTTTCCTTCCTTCACTGATCCTTTCTGAACTGGGAGTACACACAGATGTGTGCTAGTGTCCCAGGAATGTAACAGTATGATCAAGTTGACAACTGGAATGAAGCATCACCAAATGTAAACAAATCACAAAAATTAGAAGTTTGAGAATTATGCTTACTCTCAGAATTGAAGGAGTCAAACAATTCAAACAATGAAGGTAAATAATGATGTGTTGAATAGAAAGACAGTTTCCCTTCTGTTGGGGGATGGTCTGATGTACTTTGATGCTAATTACTGCTTATTGTCTCTGTGATTTACTTTTTGCTTAATAAACAGCCATCCTACCTGGGCAGGGTGAAGGAGATAGGTGGGGCTAAGAGAGAGAGGAATTCTGGGAAGAAGAAGGATCTCCACCAGGAGAAGAAGAAAGACCTAAAGTGAAGAGAGGAAGGCCACCATGAGTTAGCTGGAGGAGAAGCACATGTCCGGCGGCATGGATGGAGAATGCAACGCAGATGAAGAACATTCACAAGTATTTGGGATTATAAATGGGAGGTAGCTTGATAGAAGTTATTAGAAGCAGATGGCATGGGATTGAGGCAGGGATCCCATGGCTGCCCCACTATGGAAGGTAGTTTAGAGGATTGATATCTGCCCTGCCCCCAGGTTAACTAAGGCTATCTTAAAATATAACAAGTGTCTGTGTCTTGACTGATTACTAGCCAGGCCTACAGGTAATACAGATAAATTTTAAAAACAATACCTCTGCAAAAGGGTAAAGATGCTAAGACACTGTGGTGGTTGAGTGAGAAATCCTCTATATGACTCCTCTATAGAGCCATATATTTGAATATTTGGTCCATAGTTGCGGAAATGTTTGGGAAGGATGGGGTATACTTCTAGAAGAAGGAAGAGCCTAAAGAAATGTCACACTATTCACAGTAAAGAAATTAGAGTAATTTCTTCAAAGAAATCATAATTCAAGGATTATTACAAAGTGATTTCAACACAAAAAATCATAAGAAAAGGTATAAGAAGCATACTTTTAAATACAGTAGTAGCAAGACTAGGGAGATGCCCTAATTGGTAAAATACTTATTTTGAAAGTGTGAGGACCTGAATTCAAACACACACACACACACACACACACACACACACACACACACACACACACACCAATGAAACAAACAAGCAAAACCAAACAAAAAACTAAAGACAAACAACAAAAGAACAAGCAAACACCCCCCAAATAGGCATGGAGGGGTATGTCGTTACCCTTCTACTAACACCCCCAAATAGACATGGAGGGGTATGTCATTACCCTTCTACTAACACCCCCAAATAGACATGGAGGGGTATGTCGTTACCCTTCTACTAACACCCCCGAATAGGCATGGAGGGGTATGTCGTTACCCTTCTACTAACACCCCCGAATAGACATGGAGGGGTATGTCGTTACCCTTCTACTAACACCCCCGAATAGGCATGGAGGGGTATGTCATTACCCTTCTACTAAGGGTAATGAGGGTCTTGCAATGAGAAGATCCTAAGGGCTGGATCTCAGTTAGCCTATCCAAACAATGAACTTCATGTGGAGAGATTGATGTCAGATGGTTTCTTCTGTTGCTTTCTGCCATATTTCTTTAATGTTTAAAGCACTCATAAAGTGCAGATATAAGAAGCTCACTCACAAACAGAAAACATGTGGTGGTAACTGAAGAGTGTTATGATGGAAAGAAAATAGTCTTCTCCAAAGAGACCCCAGTTAGTTATCCAGGTCTGAATAGTCAACCCTGAAATCATTCATGTCTAAGTCATATTAAATTATATTATATGGACCTAATACACCACACACACACACACACACACACACACACACACACACACACACACATCACATCGCATACATATGCAACAGCCAATAAATAAAAGTAGCCTGGAGGCCATGAATTTGAGAGAAGGAAGGCAGGGGAAGTACATGGAAAATGTTGGCATGAGGAAATGGAAAGGAAAAAATTATGTAAATAAATTTTAATTTAAAATAGAAAGGAAACAAAGAAAAAAGATAGACAGAAAGGAAAAAGAGAAGAAGAAAGAAAGAAAGAAAGAAAGAAAGAAAGAAACAATGAAAGAGTAAGAATGTATATACGTATGGTAAATTAGGGAGAGGTGCTTAGACGGTGACTTTATAATTTATATTCTACATAAAATAGTTGCCTTTTATATTTTCAGCTCTGAAAAACACAGTTGTAGATTTCAATTGCTTTGGACTCATTATGTCTGTATTTTAACTCAAATGTACTTAAATATTTTCCTTTAATTTCTTCTTGGAATTTTTTAAGAGAGTAGCATTAAAAGAGGTCACAGTGCAATTGGAATTATTAATTGGAATGTATTTACTATATCTTAATGTTAATTTCCCAGCTAGCTATACAGCTTTCCTAAGACTTGATTTAGAAAAGAAAAAGAATAGGACAGAAATGGAAGTTGCTTTCAATGAAGAGTAGAGAGATAACACCTAACCCATGCAGCACAGGTTCAGCAGGATAAGAGTTAGGCACAGAAATCCTCAGAACAAAAGTCTCAGATGGATGTTAACCATATCTACCTAGGGCACTTCCTCCAAACAATTTGGAAGTACTCCATCTTTCTATCTCTGCATCTATGAAGAGGTAGATAACAGGAAATGCTCAAAAGAAACCAATTGTTTAAGTTCAACTCTTACCCCATTTTTCCTTCTGGGCATTAATGTCTTATAATGTTCCATTTTGTTTTTCCATCAGTTAAGAAGTAAAATTACACAGCTCTGAGGTTTAGTCTCTCTTTTACTAGGCTGAACACTACACTTCATTTTACCTCAAATAAAGCATTGCTATTTGACACAAAAGCTTATAAGTTATTAGTAAACTCATTAGGATCTGGGAAAGAGATAAGATCTTGATTGTACCATCCTCCCCAGGAAATGCTGAGTAGTATATCTTTTCAGTTCATACTTTACAGCAGAGACAGAGCACAGGGTTAAAATTAAAACATGTGGTCCGTGCTGATGGACTATGACTTAGATCTATTTAATCTTACAGTAGATGATAAGTTCCTAACAGCTACATATTTTGCTCTGAAGAAAACTTTAAATCTTGTATGCACCAAAAGTGGTACCAACTAGAGCTTTCTATGGTGCTCAATTGGTGGACAAAAAAAATGCATAAATTTGTTTTTATTGTGAAATGTTTTTGTTTCACTTTTGGTTGTGATATATTAAATTTGCTGGCTACAGTAGTCTAGACTGGCATCTGAGAGATTGCAGAACACCCACCCATGGTCTTATGGCTTTCAGAGTCTCCCTTGAGAAGTAGGTATTATTTTAACAGTTCTGCCTTTACATGTGACTTGTTCTTTTTTCCTTGTAGCTTTTAATATCCTTTCTTTATTCTGTACACTTAGTGTTTGATTATTATGTGACACTGAGAGTTTCTTTTCTGGTCATGTCTATTTTCCTCTTGTACTTTTGATAGGCATATCATTCTTTAGATTGGGGGAAATTTCTTCTATATCAAATCCAAAAAATATTTTCTGTGCCTTTGACCTGAATTTCCTCTATTTCCTCTATACCTGTTATTATTAGGTTTGGTCTTTTTATAGTGTCCCAGATTTCCTGAATGTTTCATGTTTGGATTTTTTAAAAATTTATATTTAACATTTCCTTTGACTGAACTATCCACCTCTATCTTGTCTTCAAGACCTGAGTTCTACATTCAACACCCACATGGTGGTTCACAAACACCGGTAACCTCAGGTCCAGGCCTACCATGCTCTCTTCTGTCTGCCACAGGTACTGCACACATATGGCACACAGACATAATTGCAGGTAAAACACTCACATACATAAAATAAAACTTGAAAACTAGAATCAATAGCAATAATAATGGTGTGAAAGCTCAGGGTGTTCAAAAAAGATATGGGTTTATATGACCTGGATAAGACTTGCTTCTTTCCTCCTTTTCTTGAGTCTTGGGGATTTCTGGAACAAATTGGAGTGTTGGGTGCCTTTCTGAGTTACTGAGGTAGTGACAGACTCTAGAGGGTAATATTGTTAGATACTAAAAAGAAACTAGAAGGATGGTGTTCTTCTGAAGCTTTTGACCCACAAAGATTTTTTTTAAAAGAGAAAGAGCAAACTCAAGTCACTCTGTGTGAAGCCTGATACAATACTCTTAATCTCCAAGATTCTGGGAACTGACAAAAAATTTAGGCTAGAAACTCAAAGCGTATATGGGTTTATACTATGGAGAATATGACACATGGCATTTTGGGATTCAGTATGTTAGGATTCACATAGACATAAAAGTCTGTGGAAGCCTGAGTGGAAAAACACAGAAATCATCAGGATAAAAGGAAAACGTTTAGAAAATGTGTGACTTGAGCAAAAACATGCCTAATGATTCTACTAGAGACCAGAAGTACTCAATTCCTACAAGTTAACACATACACACACACAAAATTTTAAATAAAATAATGTGATTTTAAAATACCAAATAAATAAATGATTCTCTGTATTTCACTTCTGTAGACCAGCACTGCATGGCAACATTCTTTTCCATGGTTGGTAGGAAATTGACATGTTTTCTTTCTGTCACATGGGTTCCAGGGATCAATTGTAGGTTCTTTGTCTTGGTGACAAGCACCTTAGCCCACTCAGCCATCTGGCAAGCCTCAAGGAATTTTTAAAAATACTTTGTTGTATATAAATAAAAAAGATCAGCTCAGTGTACCATACTGGTTTTAGTGAATATACCTCTGAATTGTGGCATGAATCTTTCATATATATATATGTGTGTGTGTGTTTGTGTGTGTGTGTGTGTTTGTGTGTGTGTGTGTGTACATAGATCAGGCATGTCTGTTTCTGCTTATATAATACAGTTGAAATATTAAAATATGCACTAATAACATAATGATAAATGTATATATAGTTTGACATTACTTGGAAGTGGAAACATGTTAAAATTTAAAAGCATGATGTAGAAGAGCTAAATAAAACATTAGTTATGTCCTTTAATGTTGAATGTGGTATAATTATGCTTTTGAATTTATGTGAAATTGTGTGAATAAGGGTGATTTTATATATTTATATATATATATATATATATATGTGTGTGTGTGTGTGTGTGTGTGTGTGTGTGTGTGTGTGTGTGTGTACTTTTAGTATAAACCTAATTTTAAAAATTCAAAATGGGCTACTAAGTATTTAGAAGATGATAATTACTTAAGTTTCAATGTTTCCATGGCTTTGTTTGTAGTAAATTATTACAAAATTTTTATAAAATAAATAAGATGTGGAAGAAAATGAAAGCAGAGAGAGAATGAAGACAAAGAGGCAGAGTGCTTTACGTTCTACCTAAGCACCCTTCTCTCAAGATGAGCTACTTAGGTCCCCAGAGCTTCAGGACTGGATTCTTGTCCCTCTCAGGATTTTCATGGAACTTGGAGCAAATCTGGTGGTAAGGTCACCCTCAACTAGATCCAAAGATTGTCTGACTTCTTCCTGCATGCTTGGAGGTGTAGATAGTCATATTCTTACCTGTTCCCATCCCCATATCTTTAGATGTTGGTTGGTTACAGAAGCTTCTAAGAAGAAGCTCCAAATTTCAGGCAAGCAGCTGTTTTTGTGAGGCTTTGCCATTTATATCATACACACACACAACAGATACATGTGCACATGCGCACACACATGCATACACAAACACACAAACACACACAAACACACACACACAAACTTGGATGTTTCCAACTATTGGCATTGGACATTGCTTTGAAAGAATAGCAAAAATATTAATGGCATAAGCTGCAACTTATGCAAAAGAAAGAATGCTATGGCTGTAGCAAATCTCCACAAAGTACTCTTCTGTTCCTACTTATTGACACAGAATGACAGATTATTGTATCTCCCAAAGCCTGGTTTAGTTATTTGCTTTGCCAGAGTGTTTAAGTTTGGATTCATCATGATGCAGACCTATAGACAGTCATTTAAATGTATTTCTATGTATTCTGAAAGAGCATGTTCATAAGAGTAAGTGAAATATGCCAGTGAAAGGAAGAACAGAGAACCAGGGTTGAATTTTTAATGAAAGCACCACCAGCCACTAAGGTTTTCACCCAAAAGCTGGAGATGTAGGGTCCATATGTGGGATGTAATGTATGCATGTGTGTGCGTGTGCGCGTGCGTGTGAGTGTGTGTGTGTGTGTGTGTGTGTGTGTGTGTGTGTGTGTGTGTGTGTAGGAAGGAGGCACCTAGCTTAGACAGTCACTAATTTTAATCAGTTGCTTCTGGAGGGTCAGTCCTAAGAACCCCTTGGAGCGGAGGAGTGAATAGCCTTTGAAAACTCACAGAAATAAAGCTTATTATAATTAGATCCAGATGTAATAAAAATGATTAGTTCTGACAAGATATGGGTGGATATTAAGATCATTTTGTCATTCTCCAATACAACTCTAGTGGTGCTCTCTGAACTGAGCCATTAGCAGTGTTAATCTGTTATATGATACCTTTGTCCACATACTAACTGCCTTTCTCTTCCTCTCTTACTTTCTCCTTCAAACGTTTGTCCCAACTACTCCTCCCTCAGTTCCCCAACAATCTGCTTAAACAGTCTGTTATCCTAGTTTTCCCAGTATAATGGCTCCAAACTATAATAACAGTTCTAGCATATCTGCTCTGCTCAGCTTCTCCAGGCTCAACTGTCTCCTGGCAATATCTTCTCCACCAACTGCCTTTTCTCCTCACTCTGCTAGCCACCCCCACTCAGCCTTTATGCATAAAGGGAAACTGTCTTTTCTGGATATAATTCAGCTCTACTCTTTACCAGTTTTGAACCATTTCCTCCTTGATGATGAAGGCTGTTAAAATAAGTAACAAAAAATTTAGAACAAGTTACTTATAAAAAAGAAATTTATTTTTTAGTTCTAGATGGTAAGAAGTCAAAGATGAAGGAGCTAGTAGTTGAGTATCTAATGGAACATAGTATTCTTATCATAGAGAGCAGCCCTCTCACTGAACCGTCCTCCCACTTGGCTTTGTTAAGTACAAATGAGAGAGAGGGGGGGGGGGTAATGAGCAAGAGAGAGGGGAGGAACAAAGCCCTTTTTCTGTGTATTTTCTTATAAAGAAGCTAATTCCCTGTGAAGGCACTATCCTTTGGACATTGTCTAAACTTAATTAACTTCACAAAGCTTCCTCCAAAAACTACAAGAGCAGGATTTAGGACAATCTATAAATTAGAGGTGGGATCATTCAGTACAAAGCATCATCCATTACCATTTGGGTGGGGTAGTGATTTGATCTGTCCTCATAAAATGGTATGTTGAACTTATATAGATGTTATCAGTTAAGATGAGTTGTAATGGAGCTTAGTGTGTCCCTGACTTGTAGGGGCTGTACATCTCCCAGGAAGATGGGAAGTTTAACAGGAAAAACTGCTTGTGACATTGGACTGAGGTATCTACCAGCTAAGGAACACCACACACTGCCAGCAAGCATTTGAAATTAGAAGCAAACAAATCTTCCCTAAGCCTCCCTGGCTGCATGACCATGCTGAAACACGATTTTGGATTAGCAGTTTCCAGAATTCTGAGATGATACAATTCTGTTGTCTTAAGCCACTGAGTTTTGTCCTGCAAGTTTATTTTATCCTACAGTTTGTAATCCATTATCCAAGGAAGTCAGAGCAAGAATTCAAGGTAGAAATCTAGAGGCATCAATGAAAACAGAGGCCAGAGGGAGGGCCAGTTACTAGCCTGTTCCACATGGCTTGCTCAGTCTGCTTTCTTATGTAACCCAGGGCCACCAGCCCAGGTATGACCCACAGTGAGTTGGGCCCACTCCCATTAATCACCAGTCAAGAAAATCCACCAGTCTTGTCCACAGGCCCATTTTGTGGTGGTGCTTTCTCTAGCTAGAAACCATTGTTCTTCTTCTTATTCATGAGTATAAACAATTTTTCTTCTCTACTTTTTTTTTTACAATATTTTATTTTTAAGTATTTTGGTTTTTTCTGGAATTCACTTGACTAGACAAATATTACAACATATGAAATTGTTTTGTTAAATAATTAGTTGGTTTTCCCAGAAATGTGTGTTTAAATGCTCTTTCATTTATTCAGTGCTTTTTAGGTATCTTTAATGTATTTATAAATGTGTGTGTAGTGGCCTTGCTACTGGGGCCCCTTGCTATCTGGGGCCTTGCTACAATTTTCTGCATACTCCTTCTTGTGATAATATAGTGCTGTAATTGTTTCCCTACTACATTTCTCTTTGCTGCAGTGGGTGTTGAACTGTAAGCCCCACGTGTTCTAGACAATGACTCTACCACTAGACTATGAGCACCCTAGTTCACTTTCTGTTTTTTTTTTTATTTATTATTGATTTATTTTATTTACTATTCACTACACTTTACATCCTGATCATAGCCCCCCTCCCTCCTCTCCTCCTGGTCCCTCATTCCCTCCCTGTTCACCCTATCCCCCTCCCCTACACTTGAGAAGGGGAGGGAGCCCCACCCATCCATCCCAGCATATCAAGTCCCATCAGGACTTAGTGCATCATCTTTCCTGTGGCCTGAGGTAGCTCCACCAGGCCAACCAATGCCTAGCTCAGCCTGAGACCCACCCTGTGGGAGAGAGCCAAACCCAGACACTATTAAGGATACTCTCTTTGCATGCAGACAGGAGCCTAGCATAGCTGTCCTCTGAGTGGCTCCACACAGCATATGATGGAAACAGATGCTGAGACCCACAGCCAAACATTGGGTTGAACGTAGGAAGTCCTGTGGATAACTGCAGGGGACAGGAGTGCCACAAGAGGACCAACAAAGCCAAATAACCAGGGCCCAGAGGGGCTTGTAGAGACTAAAGCTCCAACCAAGATCTGTATGGACCGGACCTAGGCCCCCTACACAGATGTAACCGATGGGCAGCTCGGTCTTCATGCATGTCTCCTAATAAGAGGAATAGGGAAGACACTAACAGAGATTCTGTTGCCTGCTTTTTGTGATACATTTTTAAAGCATCTGCAGGAAATTGATTCATGTAGTGTCTGCTTTACCAGCCTGGCTCTAGTAAATACAAATTGAAGAAGACTCTTTGGTTGCCTTGTAAGAGAAAGCTGCTTGAGCAAGAAATGAATCATAATTTTTTGTTGTTGTTTTTTGAGACAAGGTCTCACTATGTTGGCAAGGCAGGTATTAAGTTCACAATCCTGACATTGTTTTAGGATACTAAAATGTTAGTATTTTCTTTTAACTAAAAATAATAGTGTGCCCTGAATTTTATAATTTGAAGTTGTACTCTGCTGCTTAAGAATCTATCTAAAATATGTGACTTGAACTAACTGGAAAGAAAGGATAGCATATCGTGGCCAAATTGGTATTGATAGAAGTACAGTCAGCAACCACATTTCAGTCCAACACATATGTCAAATGCTTAAGGTTTCCTAAATTCTCTTACAACATTCCCTCAGTAGATCAAGCATGGTTTCAAAAACCATTTAATTAATTATATAGTGTGAAAACTTTTACTTTCTTTAGTATGACTCAAGGCATAACTTTATTATGCTAATAGAGTTTTTATTGGTTAAAATTAATTTGTAGAATTATAAAGAATTCACCCAGGGGATGGAAGATTTTTGTTAGTGGTGTTTTTTCTGTTTTTACCAAATTATAGAAAAATAATCTGATTTTTGAAGACCATTGTCTTCCTCAAATATTATCCACAAAACCTCAAATCAGTTTGCTCAGCTACAGCCAATAAACATTTTCTGATCACTCATGATCTAAAGATACAATAAAAAATAGGCACAACTGTAATCAA
The DNA here is from genome assembly GCF_964271855.1 of Acomys minous. Taxonomy (NCBI): domain Eukaryota; kingdom Metazoa; phylum Chordata; class Mammalia; order Rodentia; family Muridae; genus Acomys; species Acomys minous. The sequence continues at coordinate 277,249 of NC_140486.1, read as the reverse complement.
TCTTACACAGTTTGAATCAATTATATGACACCTGCACTAACAATACAGAATATTGCTTGTCTTACTAGAAAATTTGACAACAGTGAACATAGTAATTGATCAGCTCAACATTTTCCCCAGGGTTCAACATGTTCCTGTCCATTGCCTCCCGTGTTATCACATTCCAAACCAATATCTTCTTCACTTGGCACATATCCAGGCTGTCAGCAGCTAAGACATCGAAGATAAATTATCCCTGCTGGGGTTTTGTTTTCATAATCATACCATGCTGGAATGCCCTAAGATATCTGAATGAAATAAGTTTTGAAGAAATGTGTACTTAAGGATGGAAAAAGTCTGAAGTAAGAATATCAAGCTTGCACATTAAGTCAGTTGCACAAACCACTCCTCAACATTCACATGTGCATTTCTAGCATCTGATACACAGCTTCTGGTTTTAGGCAAGTTCCTTAATTTCACAGTGTTTGCTCTCTAAAAAGAAGGATAAAAGTTACATTTATTTTCTAGGGTTACTAAGAATATTCCAGAGTAAGAGAGTCAACATAAGCTTCTATGCAGGAGAGTAACAAAAATATGACAACATTAGCTCCATTTTTCCAAATGTCCTTTAGTAAATAATGGGGCTGATTTCACAGTACAGTGCTCAGAGGAAATATACTTCAAGTAATGTAAGTTCTGGGTAGTATATGATTGTTTCATTATTTGCTGATTACAACTACAGTATAGCCTGAATTTTTATCATCAACTATCTTTTGTTGCTTCCCATAGAAAATTATTACTTCTTATCTGAATATACAACTCTATCTCCAATTTTGACAATATATTGGAATGGTTTATGTGTATTACCATATTTTTGTTTTATTATGTCCATGACATGAATTAATAAATTGGTGCTTGAATTCACTACATTTATGTGCAGAAGAGAAATACAAGAAATATTTTCCCTAATTGAGGCAATATTTTACATGAAATGTATAAAGCTGGTGTATACACACTTTGTTAATGCTATACTCCTGAGAAAAAGATAGCAGTGGACAACCACACAGGAGGCACCAAAATTCAATATAATTAGATAAAGCATGTAAGGGATAATAACCCTGCATACATAAAATGTGCAAGTGCCTTAGATTCTCTGAGAGACTGTTATTATTGAAAATCAATCACCCATAAATTCAAATTATAGTGGTAAGAAATAGGGAATCATAGTAATTTACAAAGCCTGTCTATAATTTATACAATCTTTTTTTCTTCCTTTAATCAGCATGCTTTACAGGCAGTGGAAATTAAGTCTAATTCACTAATACATAGATTAAAATATTTAAATAATACTGTAATCATTTCTTAGGAGAAAAAATCATGAGAAATATTATCAGCCCTCATAAGACAAACAGAATCAAAAGTCTTTTAAACAGAGTTTTCTTATTTCTGCTCTCTGTTCAATGTATTACTTAGTTTTTACAATTGTGATAAATTCCTGAAACAAACAACCTAAGTGGAGGAACATTTAATTTTATCTTATAGTTTCAAAGGTTTTCCATAGGGTTATCTTTCTTGTGTCTGAATTGTGGTAAGACAGAACATTATTCAGACAAACATAGAGCTATTGCTCACTTTATAGTTTCCAGAAGGCAGATAGGGGTAGCAATGCCCCCTTAGTAGGTCCCAACTCCCAATAATATTATTATATTATGAATCTGAGAAGGGATTCATCCTCTGATAGGTGAAGTTCCTTATAATCCGATCACTTTCCAGTGATCTGATCCATTAATTGTGAACCTAGTTTTCAGTACATTAGTCCTTTGGTTCACGTTCAAACCATAACAGAAACACATGGAAATATGCTTTTCACTGCGCCCACGTTGGTAAAATTATACCAACTGTTTTAAATGCTTACTCTACTGTAAAGTTCATAAGTGGATATTGCTTACTACAATAACCTTAATAATCATACTATTTTGAAAAATACCCTAAGTTGTAATTTGTGATATTATCTTTTCTCCAATTTTTATTAATTTATTCAGATTACAACTCAATTGTTCTCCCATCGCTTCTATCCTCCTGTTCCTCCCTCCCTCCCACCCCAACCCTATTGCCCTCCCCTAGGTCCATGATTGAGAGGAATCTTCTCTTCCACTTTAGGGTCACAGGCTATCAAGTCTCATCTTGGTAGCCTGCCTATTCTTTCTTTGAGTGTTACCAGGGTTCCCCACCAAGGGGAGGTCATCAAATATTGGGCACCAGAGTTCATGTCAGAGTTAATTCCTGCTCTCCCCATAACTGTGGAGAATGTCTTGTCCGTTGCCTAGATCAGAGTAAGAGTTTACTACTTGTATTGTCCTTGGTTAGCGCAATAGTTTGAACAGACACCCCTGGGCCCTGATCCAACCATTATGCTGTTCTCCTTGTAGGTTTCTAAGATCCTCTGAATTCTTCTATCCTTCTATTTCCCCCATCTCCTATATTTCTCTTACCTAGAGTCCCAGTAGGATGTCCTCACCTCTATCCCAATCTCCTGGTAAGTGAAGACTTTCATGGGACATGCCTTTTGGGCAGTGTCCAATTTTAAGTGAGTATATACCATGTGAGTCATTCTGCTTCTGGGTTAACTCACTCAGTATGATCGTTTCTAATTCCACCCATTTGTTCATAAATTTCTGGATTTCCTCATTTTTTATAGCTGAGTAGTATTCCATAGTGTAAATGTACCACAATTTCTTTATTCATTCTTCAACTGAGGAACATTTAGGCTGTTTCCATGTTCTGGGTATTATGAATAAGGCTGCTATGAACATGATTGAGCATATGTCCTTGTTGTGTGGGATGATGATATTATTTTATATTTGCCAATTTTTTATAATTGTTTATTTTGTAAGATAATACTCTTAAAGCAGTCTTAATTGATACTAATATCATGAAAGATACACAGTGTTACACTCTATGTAAACCAGAAAGTTTCAGTAAAATTCTATAAATTTTCCTAGAATTACACCATGATTGAGGTGGAGAAATGACTTAGAGGTTAAGAGAACTTTCTGTTTTTGCAGAGTACCTAGGTTTGGTTCAAAGTTGCTACATGGTGGCTTGTGACTATTTGTCAACTCCAGTTCTAAGGTATCTGGCATCCTCTTCTGTCCTCTACATGTACCTGACAGGAGGATCTTTATGATTTTGAAGTTAGCCTAGTTTACACAGCACGTTCTAGACCAGCCAGGGCTACATAGAGAGACCTTGCTTCAAAAACAAAAATGCTGTGAAGATAGGGAAGTCAATAAGTTGTGAAAATATAGATCAGTCCAGCCACTGCAGAAAAATTTCCTTAGAATCCTAACATATTTTAATTCCATCCGTCTTGCAGAAATCAATCTAAATTCAGGATAAACTACAAATTCCCACACATTTGTGATGATCATAGCACTACCCACAAGAGCAGGGGATGAGCTTGGGGCCTATCCATGGGTGGTTAACTAGATAACTGCACTATTCATACCTCACAGAGTTTTAATCAGCATAAAGAAGAAAGGACTATGCTGTTTGCAGTGAAAAAAATGATGGGACCAGAGAACATGATTTCAGGCAAAATATGCCAGATTCACAAAGACAAGTATCACACATTTTATCTCACACGTGGAATTTCAGAGAAGATGAGAGATAAGAAGTAAATGGGGCTATTCTAGACATTGAGTGTGGGTGCTGCAGGTCCCGGGTGGGGCCCGGCAGACAGTGGGGAAGGCCTCCATACTGCTCTATAGTACAAATGCCCATGTCTGCTGATATACCCCCTGACACAAAGTAGAAGATCCTAGCAAACTAGTAGAAGATAAGAATGGGCCCAGAACAGGGTTATCATCATGGAAATCCCTCGAGTGCTGGCAGGCCTGGCTCCTCTTCACAATGACAGTGGAATGGTTGGCTACCTCAGAGCTTGTGTCAACTCCCCATTGGTCCAAGGACTGTGCTGATGCTGCTCCCGTCCAGCAGGAAAGACACCAACACCTGGAACTCTTCTTGCAGCAGTTTTTATTCAGGATCCTGGACTACCAGAGTGACCCCGGGAAAAGCTCCCACAGAACCTTTATAGTGTGCCTGTCCTATCAGAAACTGCCACGTCGTCACTCCTGGTTGGTGCATTCGGATCACGCCACCTCACGCTGTGTCTTGTTCGAATCACGCCACCTTACGTCATGCCTTCAGGCATGCACATAAGGGGCTTGCTCACTGCGCATGCGCATACGGCTTACTCACTGCGCATGTGCAAAAGGGGCGCACTGCACATGCGCAAAAGGGGGCGCATTGCGCCGGAGAAGCAGCAGGGGCGCTGCTTTCTGTGGCTCTCCACAGGACTGTATGAAAATACTTGCTGCTAAGCAATAAAATAGATCTGTACCTCAATGCTGGTCTTCTGGTTTCCTGGGTTCCTGACTCTGCCCCCCTCTTGGATCTCAGTTCTCACAATGGAGGTATAAGAAGACTAAGGGAAGGTATGAACGTGAGGATTACAGTCAAGGAGTTTTTGAATCTATGAATATATCATAACAAAGCTAACCGCTGTGTACAATTAATATATTCCAGTAAAATAAACAAAGGAGAAAACAGATCATAAAATGTAAATTATTGTTGAGAACAATTCTCAATTTAATATAAAAATGGATATTATAAACAACTGTTCACAAACATTTAAAGCTAATGAAAATTTATTAAAACAAAGCAAAAATCATGATTTCCTAGTTCACACAAAGCTGTGAGTTTGATCCCCAGCACTGTGTAATACTGCAAACCTGTACTCTGGGAAGCTAAACACAGAAAGATCAGAAATTCAAGCTCATCATTAGCTACATAGAGAGTTAGGGGCAAGCATGAGATACATGGGGACCTTTTTCAAAAATAAAAATAAAATTTAAGAAAATAAAGTAGAAATAGGTAGAATCACACCAAGATTACTCATTAAATCAGGATAAAATTTATTATAAAATTATAATAGAGCCTAGCACAAAATAGATAGGTAGATGATAAAAAGCCTCTAAACATTTTGAAGCATTAAACTATATTTTACTTGATAAATGCAAATGAAAGCTTGAATATCATGTTTGTTACCTAAAATAAAATTACAAACCTAAGAATCACAATTATAGAACAAAAAAATTGAACAATTTAAAATGGAATTATTAAATTATGAAAATAATGATTAAAAAATTTAAAGGTAAGTAATAGGGAGGAATAAATTCAAGTTAGCAGATCAAAAGATAACATAACCAGAACCTTTATCAGGTGACCTAGAAGGAAATACAAAGGCCTAAGTAAATCTGCAAAATGATGAAGGACAAAACTACAGATAAAAAGATTAAACAATTTGTAAGTTGTTTTGAAATTTCTGTGCCAGTTCATATGAGATTATAGATGAAAAAGAAAATTACAGACAAACAGAAAAAAGAGTATACTGTGGGACCATAATGGCCCAGGGCTCCAGAGGAAGGGTGGAGGAAGTTTTAACTCCAAATACAAGAGGTCTTGACTACCTCCCCCCTCCCAACCTGGCATCATAAAGCTGACTCCCCCAACATCAACTCTAATAAGAATTTATTATCCTGAAAGTTATCAAGCTTTACCCCTTGTTTGACCATGTCATTGCCCCTACCCCTCCAAAATCCCCCAGCCCCTGAGTATGCAAATGAGGCATCTTCCAACACTCCTGCACTCACCAATTGTGCACAGCCACACAAACCTTGCCCCAGAGACCCTGGCCACCTCCCCGGGGGCATAAATACCCCCTTTACCCCATTATAAACCCAACCAGTTCTCCAAAGCTGTTCCTGGTGTGTTCATTGCCCAACAGAGATCTTTCACTGCATTTACCAGCACCAAACCTCCCACCATCCCAGCTCCATGTGCAAGGAGCCTGACTACCCAGAATGGGAAGAGGACACAGGATATTGAGAGTAGCAGTATACAATTTACAAAGATGGTGGAAAGTCAGCTCAGTCAGAAATATAAAATACAAGGGTTGGATGTGTGTGTGTGTGTGTGTGTGTGTGTGTGTGTGTGTGTGTATGTGTGTGTGTTGGTGGCTTCTCAGTAGGTAGGTAAAGTCCTTGCCTCTTAAGCCAGAGGACTTGAGTTTGGAATCCCAGCATCAAGGTAAACTTTAGTACATTGGCACTTGTCGATAGCCCCAAGGCTCCTAAAGCAAAGTGGGAGGCAGAGTCAGGATTACAGGTGGGCTATCCAGGCATACATGTTGAAAAACAAGATCCTGTCTCAAATACATTGGAAGGTGAAAATCAACATAGAGGTAGTCCTTTGGGCTCTACATTCATAGTGTAGCACACAGGCCATGAAATCACAAGCAACACACACACACAAATATGCACTTATATAAACAAATATAATATACACAAAAAGTAAGAAAGAAAAAAATAGAGAAGTATTCTGTGTGCTTTCTGTTGCTGCAACTAATGTGGGGAGGAAAGGACTTGCTTGACTTATGGGTTACAGTCCCTCATGGAGGAAAGCCAAGGCGGAGACTCAAGGCTTGAAGCTGGAGGAAAGAACTGAAGCAGAGACCCTAGAGGTGAGTTGCTTATAGTCATGTTTCCTTTGGTGTGCTCAGTCATATATGCACATAATGAAGGCCCACAGGCCTAAGTCAGAGCAGTCTACCTACAGTGGGATGAGGCCTTCTATAACAATTAGCAATCAAAAATATTTCACCACAAATTTAGATATAGGCCAATCTGCTGGAGGCAATTCCTCAATAAAAGTTCCTTCTTACCATGTGTGTCACGTTCGCAGCTGAAGGTAACTAAGACAGTAAGAACAGTTTTGGCCCGTGATCAATAGTTTTAACAGGATCATCAGACACTTTCAGAAACAAGGAAATCCAAACCATCTCAGAGCATATTGAAAGACAATGACTTCCATGCCATCTCATAAAGCAGTGACTTGTTATAATTTTATAATGAAAACAAAGATAAATTTAAAAAAACAGGTAAGCAAATGTCCATGGGATCATTCCTCAATGGAACATCTTTCATAGACTTTTCATTCATGTCTCTTGTCAGCATAATCATGTTCAAACCTGCCTGAGAGAAAGGCCGTTAGCCACCAGGGAAGCACACAGGACAATGTTCCTTGTGTTGGAGAACACAAATTTAAAACAGTACTAGAGAAGATGACCATTGTGTGTGAAGTACTTTTTATGTCTAGGCATTGCTGCTGATAGGCAGACTGGAACAGCTCTATGTATAGATCTCTTTTATTACCACATGAAAAGTAAGAAAACATATATATACTTGTGGGTTATTTGTATATGCGGTTACCAACAACAACAACAACAAAGAAAAAGAAAAAGGAAGAAAGGAGGGACGGGGAGGGGAGAGAAAGAGAGACTGATGGACTGGCATGATTTGCTATCCATCCTGACAGAAGATTTGGAGCACTTTTGACAAAATCATTTATGCTAACATTATCTGGTTTCCTTGACTTCATGGTGACTCTTTGAAAAGAGAAAAAGGATTATGGTTATGCCATGATTTATCATGATGCCCTCAGTCTGGGATGGTGTTTGATTGGCAAAACTGTAGACTTCAGATTTATGAGGCTTGACTAAAAGTATCATTCAGACTACCCATACATATAGAGAACTTCTTCCATATCCAAAGTGTGTGCATATACAGGGATAGATCCTTCTGTAATCATCTCATTTCTTTAAAGAGAAAAATTCTTGTTTTAGGGAAAAAGGAATCCAAGGAAGAAAACCTTTGTGTTCCATACCCTCAATGTTTGATTTGGAATTTATTTGAAGAGCCAATAATGGATCATATCTGGCATTTGTAGGTCTGACTGGGCAGTTTTATGCTCTATGATAACATCTGGCAAATGGAATTAGGTGTTATCCTCTATAGGACTGCTTAGTCATGACTATATTTTTCTTTTTTTTGCAGAATATTTTTGCCTTTTCATCTTAGTTATCTGTTATAGAAACATCAACCAATCAGAAAACAGAATACTACTAAGATTTTAAATAAAACTTACTTTGTTTCTCTGTCTTGACAAAGATATTGCCAACATTTGGCAACATTAGTTACAACAAAATTGATTATTTAAAGTGAAGGTAATCTTGTATGAATAGTATGTAAGGTCAATGAAAGATAACTCAATAATATACATTTAATCTTATTAAAATCCAAATGTTTACAGATTTATAAAATTATTTTTCTAACATTTCCAAAAAATAATTATTATTAATATAATACATTTTAATATACAATAAATCTTATATATAAACTATCCCACTGGCAATAAAGTGAATGAAGTTTCTGTGAGGCTGGTTACAATTCTTATCAATTATTACAATGTAATTTTTAAAATTTTTATCAGTACAGACATTTATCTGTATTGAGATGTCTTAAATAATATTTCCAAATACAAAATATTTAATAATGTTTATAGAAAACTTAACTTTTTAAATTTGAATATCTGTGTATTTAGATGTTATTTTATGTAGCACACATTAATAAACTAGAAAATGCCAACAAAGAAACCCATAATTTTACCCCTATTGCAACTGAAATAAAGAAACAATTTTTAAAAGGTTTTGAGTGGTAAAGGAGATTCTATTGTAATAGCAATTTTGTTATTCCTTTTGTTAAATTTATGAACTCTTTTACCTAGGAAGACTTTCCACATGCTTTCCTTTATTATTTCAACAGAAATAACTGAAAATTGTAAATGATGTACTACTTTATTCCCAGAGTAAGAAGAAAGAAAATAAAAATAAAATAAATTTGTCAAATAATTAGTATAATTGTAGGATGCCCTAAATACACTTGTTTGCTTGTAACCTAATTAACTGTAATAAAATATAAGTAACAACACAGTTAGAACAAAAGGAAATCATATTACACAAGCCTATGAAGGAAGAAGTGAAATGCAGGTTATTTTATAGTAAGAATCTTGTCTTAAGTTCCAACTGGAAACCCAAATGTTAGTATTTGTGACTTTTGGGATAACACATGTTCTAGCATGTGGAGTATCTAGTGCACTGCCTACTCCTGGGTGTGATATTCCCACGACATTTACTTTACAACATGGAAAATAATAAAATCATGGGACACAGAAGACAGAATATAAGAGATTATATTTAAAGTATTGAATATTATGTAACCAAATCAAAAGTAAGTCTTTGGAACAACTTCTGGTGAAAACTCAAGCTCTTGAGAAAGGGACAGAAAAGAAAATCATCCTGGATCTAATGGAGGAAAAAAAATAATCAGCCAGCTATAGATGAGGAAGCAGTTCAGAAAGACAGATCCATCCACATATGTATATTCTTCTTCTTCTTTTATTTTTTCATTTCTCTTTTAAACATTATATTATTAAACATAAATAAAATAAGCTACATATAGCAGAAAGAGCCACAAAACAATCAGGAATTATATAAATGTTACATTCATAGTGTTTTGGCTATTTGTATTTGGCAATCTTGAAGAAAACATCTTTTCTATCTTGGTGAGTCTAAAATTCTGAATGAAAATAAATATCATATTTCATCTCTATTAACTTAAAACATCTATCTAGACCTAAAAACATATATTTTTATTATGTTTCTTTTTTAACATGTACGTTTACATTATTACACATGAATAAGATAAACTTCATACAGCAGGAAGAACCATGAGACAATCAGGAATTTATATAAATGTTACATTCATGGTGATTTGACTATTTGTATTTGGCAAACTTGAAGAAAGCATCTTTCCTATCTTGTTGGGTCTAAATTTCTGAGTGAAAATCAGTGTCTATCATATCTCATCTCTATTAACTTAAATCCTTTATCTTGATCAAAAACATCTTAACCCCTATCCAACTAAGCTTAATTGTAAAACTAAACTATTTGGTCTTCAACCCCAATTTTCTATGTTCATTTAGTGAATTGGGGGCCTTAGCATGGCTGGATAAGGGTGGGGAAAGGGAAATCTTCAGGAGAAATGCCTGTTGGGTACCAGGGGAACAGATACCTTGAGACTTTGCATATGGTAATAAAGATTTTGTTTCTTACCTAATGAAAAGGAGGGGAGGACGATTAAGAAGAATTTACATATAAGTACTGCATACTGCATGCTAACAAAACAACTAAGTTTAGTTCTTTAGGCGTTAAGATGACTGTTTCAGTCATTTTTTCATTTTGGAAGCTCCCAACCTTCACTGCCAGTTTACTCAGGCATTTAAGTTTTATTCCTTCTCAAGTCTCTGAAGGGGGTTGAAGACCAGATAGTTTAGTTTTACCATCAAGTTTAGTTGGTTTGGGGATAAGATCTTTTTAGATCAAGATAAAGGATTTAAGTTAATAGAGATTAGATATGATAGATATTGAATTTCCTTCAGATATTTAGACCCAACAAGACAGGAAAGATGTTTACTTCAAGTTTGACAAATACAAATAACCAAATCCCTATGAACATAACATTTATATAACTCATGATTGTCTAATGGTTCTTTCTGCTGTATGTAGTTTGTTTTATTCATGTGTAATAAAATAAATATATATGTTTTTTAAAGGCCTTTTGAAGAGGAGAAACATTTAGGCCAGGGTTTATTAATTTAACTCACTGTCATGTAAGTAACATGGAAGAAAATGAAAGAATCAAATGTCAAAAGAAAACAACAACAACAAAAAACCTAGCAGGAAGGAAGACAGAAGAATATAGTGGAAGGAGACAGAACCATAACAGTGTGGAAGGGATATGAATACTCTGTGAATATCTCATGACAGAGATAGCAGTAGATTTTTAAAACTTGTACCATGTACCCTCTACACTTGTGGTTATTTATACTGTGATTGCTAAAGTGTTCTTATCCTTACTTCCTGGGAAACTCTATCCTCAGTGTCTATGCTTTTGCTAAGTGTTTGAAGTAGCTTTCCTGTAACTTTGACTACAGACCTACTTGTCCTTGTCCTTCAGAATTTCTACTTAGTAACTGAAATCATTCACATCACACAAAAAAATGCTCTTTTCCCTTTGCTCATTTCTTGATAGTATAAAGTCAAGAACACCAGAAAGCAGGAAGTCTTAGCTTTCAATTAGAAAAAATTGTTGTTATATGGTTGCTAACTTTTCTTCAAGAGCCAAGATCTGCTTAATGAATTAGGAAAGAACAAAATAACATAGATAGATACACAAAGATTTGTGAGTGGATTATGATGAATACCCTGAGATAACATACCTGTACCTGGCTTATGTGTTATGCCAATTAGAAAGACATATCATGATTAAGTCATGAAGTCAGTGATAATTAAAGGTTATATTTTATGTAATTTTCTTTGTTTGATTTAGGTATTTGAGAAACAGTTTCTCTGTGTAGCCCTGGGTGTCCTGGAACTCTGTAAACCAAACTGACCTCTAGCACATAGAGATCCACTTGCCTCTGCCTCCCAAGTGCTAGGATTAAAGGTGTGAGCCACTAGGTCTAGCTCTAAAGTTTTAACTGATCTCTTTTCTCAGTTGTCTAAGTCCATCTTTAATTGATCGTTTTATTATGTTTATTACTATAACCATTTTCTGTAGAAAAATCAGTGAGATGCTTAAGCATTATTTTTTATGACGATATGTGTTCCTACCTCAGAAGACTACTATAAAATATTCCTAAATGTAGAGATGATAATATTATTTTGTGGAAACTAAACATTACTTTTGAAAAGGCCAATCTGTATTGAGGGCACAATATTTTGTCAAAAGTTGTAATTTTCACCCTCCATAATACAGGAAGGGCATTGTAACTATTCTGTCACCAATTGCTAGTTTCACTGCCAAAAAAATAACCCTGTGACCTCATTTCAGGATTACTTTCTAAAGCTACACATAAGTTATCACCACTCCCAGCAAACTGTCAAATTACAGATCTCTTTGTTAATTATCATCTGTTACACAAAGAAGCTTCTCTTCATGAGGGTTGAGTGAGCCCTAGATCTATGGATATAGTAATATATCACCAGGAGTCATTTTGTTGCTATGCTCCTTTTGCAGATTAATAGTACTAGGTTTTCTCCTAGGCCCATGATATATCTAGTCTTAGGTTCATGTCCACCTTAGCCGTGTTAGGTACGGGTTTCAACTAATGAAGTGGGCCTTAAAGGCAATAAGAAATTGTTTGGTTACTCTAATAATTTGTGTGCCATTATTGTTCCTCTGTATCTTACAGGCAGGTTGCTGCTGTAGATTGCTGTTTTATAAACTGTTGATATTGATGATTACTTTTCTTTTCTAGTAGTATGAAAAGCATGAGACTGAAAAGTAACTTCCAGAACCATGAATGCTAGTTAGTATGAGTTTGGCTTCTAGTTGGTTCTGGTTTGATTTCTCCATGTTTGTTAACATAAGTTAAGAGGTATCTTCATAAATAACATTGTCAGGTTGTGAATGGTAGCCAATAGCTTTTATAAAATATACAACATTTGAGTTGTATATAAGTCCTTGTGATTAATAATTCAATAAGATGTATTCCATCTCAAGCAGTAAAGATTTTACTTGGTAGCATAAATGTTCTAACTGGAGCATTGTCTCCCCATTATTTTAAGTCTGCTCAAATTCCTTTCATGTATATGTATATTTTAGGGAGCTTCCACAGAAGTAGTTTTCCATGACTTTTCAGAAGATCTTTAGTGTTAGTTGTCTAACTACTTGCCCTCCTATCTCCCTTTGATCCTTCTAAACTATTTCCCCTTTATCTCTTTTTTGAGTGAAATATTAAAATTTATTGGACAGAATAGTATCTGTAGATTAATCAGATTGAAAGTAAATTTCTCATTACTAGCCCTAGATACCAAAGGATGATTAATTACTTCAAAGGGTTAGTGTTAATAACTTTTGTTTTTATTGTGGACCAGATCTTCATTTTAATTATAAAATCACTTCATAATACATTATTTTGAAGCATAGCATTCATTAAAGTTACATTTCAATTACTTGTATTCTTAATATTTTACATTGTATCAATTTCCCACTTTTATTGAAAATATATTCTTTTCTTATACACTGTATCTTGATTACAGTTTCCCCTCCCTTTACCCCTCCCATTCCACCCCACCTTCCATTCCATCCAAATCCACTCCTTTTCTGTTTCTCATTAGAACACTCTTCTAAGAGATTACAATACAACATAATAAAATAAAATATTAGATAAAACAAAACCACCACATTGAAGTTAGACAAGGCAAACCAACAGAATAAAAAGAGCCCCAAGAGAATGCACAAGAATCAGAGAATTGGGCCGGGCCTGGTGGCGCACGCCTTTAATCCCAGCCCTCAGGAGGCAGAGCCAGGTGGATCGCTGTGAGTTTGAGGCCAGCCTGGTCTACAAAGTGAGTCCAGGACAGCCAAGGCTACACTGAGAAACCTTGTCTCAAAAAACAAAACAAAACAAAAGAATCCGAGAATCATTAATTCCCATTCACAGGAGCTCCATAAAAATATTAACTGGGGCCGGGCCTAGTGGGACACACCTTTACTTCCAACACTTGGGAGGCAGAGGCAGGCAGATGGCTGTGAGTTCAAGGCCAGCCTGGTCTACAAAGTGACTTCAGGACAGCCAGGAATGCACAGAGAAACCCTGTCTCGAAAAACCTAAAATAAAATAAAATAAAATAAAGTTAACTGAAAGCAATAATACATATTCATGGCAACTGATTCAGATCCATGTTAGACCTGTGCTTGAAGCTTCAGTTACTCTTTCTGCCTCCTCTTTTGTGGGGTTCTCTGTGTTCTGAGGGGAGAGATTTTATGGATATCTCCCACTTAATATCCTGGGTTCCAAGGTCTCTCTGTACAGTGTCTGGCTGTGGGCTTCTATATTTGTTTCCATCTACTATAAGGAGGAAACTTCCTTGATGATGGCTAAATAAGGTACATAACTGTGAGCATAGCAGAATATCACAACCAACACTTTTTAAAGACCAATAGTATCATCTTTTCCATCTCTGCCAATGGTCCTCAAACTTTTCTACAAATAAACACAGAAGAAACACTGCCCGATTCATTTGATGAGGCCACAGTTACACTGACATCCAAACTATATAAAGACCAAGTAAAAAAAGAGATCTACAAGCCAATTTCCCTTATGAACATAGAGGCAAATACTCAACAAAATACCTGCAATCTGAAACCAAGAACACATCCACCATCATTATGTAGGTTTCATCCCAGAGATGCAGGGACAGTTCACTATAGGAAAATCAATAAGTTAGTGGGTGGAGGGGGAACACCAACTCACCCACAAAAACTTAGATCCAAAATTTATCCTACAATACGCAGGGATAAAAATAGAGCAGAGATTGAAGGAATGTCCAACCAATGCCTGGCCCAACCTGAGACCCAGCCCATAGAGAGAGCCAACACCTGACACTGTTAAAGACACGCTACTTACTGTCTTGCAAACAGGAGCCTAGCACAGCTGTCCTCTGAGAAAGTCCACCCAGCAGTAGATGAAACAGATGCTGAGGATCACAGCCAAACATTAGGCAGAGCACAGAGAGTCTTGTGGAAGAATTGGAAGAAGGATGGAAGAATCCAGAAGGGACAGGAGCGCCAACAAGAAGACCCACAGAACCAACTAACCAGGACCCAGAGGGACTTGTGAAGACTGAAGCACCAAGCAAGGACCATGCATGGACTGGACCTATGCTCCTTACACATATGTAGCCAATGGATAGCTCAGTCTTCATGTGGCTCCCCTAGTAAGGGGAGCAGGGGCTGTCTCTGACATGGACTCTGTTGCCTGCTTGAGATCACTTCCTGCTGGCAGGACTGCCTTGCCAGGCCACAGGTGAAGAGGGTGTGCTCAGTCCCCATGTGACTTGGTGTGCTGGGGTGGGTTGGTGGGAGGTTCTTTCCTTTTCTGAGGACTAGGAAGTGGAAATAGGGGAAAGGAGAGTGAAACAGTAAGAAAGACGGGAGAGGGCTACAACTGGAATGTAAAGTGAATAAACAAACAAACATGTTATATTGTTAAAAAAAAAAGAAATTTCAAATTATTTTAAATTTACATTTACCTGATGGCTAAGGATGCTGAACACTTAAGTGTTTCTCAGCCATTTGTGTTCGCCTTTTAAGAACTCTCTACATTTTAATTGGGATGTTTGTTTCCATACTTAGTTTTATGCTATTTTTATATTACAGACACTAAGGCTATATTAGATATATAATTGGTAAAGACTTCTTCCCATTATGTAGGTTGCTGCTTTACTTGAATGATGGTGTCCTTTGCTGTACAGAACGTTCTTAGCTTCATGAGATCCTTTTTATTGTGTTGCTCTTAATGACTGTCCTATCAGTGACCTGCCACTGAGATCAAATCTATTCCTCATTTTATCTTCTTTCACATCTTTATCTTTTATCTTTTCACATCTTATGTTGAGGTTCTTAATACCTTTCTAGTTGACCTTTTTAGTGAAATAATAAAGATAAGGATCTATTTTCATTCTTCATGCAGCTGTCCAGTTTGACTAGAACCATTTGTTGGAGATCCTGTCTTCACTTGTGTTTTTATCATCTTGGTCAAAAGTCAGGTAGGTGTCCATAGGTGTGTGGAATTATATGGGTCTTCAGTTCTATTCTGCTGATCAGCATGTCTGTTTTCTGTATGTGTTTATGGCTGCAGAGAGTCATCAGCAGGTCTAAGATTAAGTCTGGAGAAAGGCACAATTAAATGTGGAGTGGAAGATAAAGGTCACCTACCTGAGTTCCAGCCAGGTACAGCACCAGTTTGTCCCTGCTAGAGAGATGTCAGTGACTCCCGGTTCCTTCCTTAGCTCTAGTGCTTGCTTCCCTGGATGGTAGAACATAACCTGTGGCTAAATAAGCCACCTTTTCTCATAAGTTGCTTTGATCTATATTTAATACAAGAGAAACTTATCCAAAACAATTAATTATATTTAAAATCTCTCTCTTTTAAACTGTATGCATTGAGTCTGTCTCATTACTATAATTAACATACTTAGATAATATATAGTCATATACCAAAATTTTTATATTATTTCTATTTATACTTATTTATTTATTTAGTATGTTTGTGTGTGTGTACTCACAACTTGGTATGAAGGTCAGTGCCAACTTGCAATCAGTTCTCTCCTTTTCACCATGTAAGTCACAGGATTGAACTCAGGTTGTCAGGCTTGGCGACTTGTGTCTTTATACACTGAGCCATCTTATTGTCCTCACCTTTGGAATAACATTAAATCTGTTACGTAATGTCACATGTTTTAAATTTCTATGTGGTTTATATGTTTTTATTATCAACAGCTATTCACAACCTTAATTGTTTTATTGTAAGCTGAATAGAATTGTAGAAATTTTCTACTTTGATTTCTTTTGTGAGAGAATTCAATACAAGCATACTAATGTAGTGATTGTGATGTGGTCATATTTAATTCATCCAACTGCATTACTACTTGTACTTTAAGTTGAAATAGTTTCCTTACATTTTTGTGTCACTTAGTAAAGCCAATAAATACACTTCTATGCAGCAAACTATCATTATTGTTTTATAAGCTTTTCTCAGGTGACTTGACTCATTGATTCACTCCAATAGTGTGCCGACAGACCAAACAACAGTGGCAAAATCCCCCATAAATAAACAGAAATAACGATGTCCAAGCTGAGAGATAGAGTTACTTAGAAGCGGTCTTGCTTGTCTTTAGTGAAGATCCCAAGTCTTGTAATTTTCTTTGCGTTGCTGAGCCTTATAAGTTTTCTTAGATATCTACATTTTAAGAGCCTCCTATCCCCATAGACTTCCCCTATTCTAAATGTGCCCCTATCCCCACCCATGCCACTGATTTCCTTTCTCTCTCCAGGTCCTTCCTCTCAAGCCCTTCCTCTTCTATCCGATCACCACCACCTTTACCTTCCTTCTCCCACCCAGTTCACTGCCTCCATGTACTTTGAATGTGGTCTATTTCTTGTTCTGAATGAGATTCAAGCATTGTTCCTTGGGCAATCCTTGGCTTCTTTAGGACTATGGATTGTTTCATGGTTATCCTGTACTTTATGGCTAACATCCACTTGTAAGTGAGTACATAGCACATATGTCTTTTTCAGTCTGAGTTACCTCACTCAGGATGATCTTTTCTAGTTCTATCCATTTGCCTGAATATTTCAAGATTTCCTTGTTTTTAATAGCTGAACAATATTTTATTGTGTAAATGTACCACATTTTTCTTCATTCTTCAGCTGAGGAGCATCTAGATTGTTTCCATTTTCTGACTATTATGAATAATGGTACAATGAACATAGTTGAGCAAGTGTCCTTGTGGTAAATGGAGCATCTTTTGGGTATATTCCCAGTAGTGATATAGCTGGGTCTTGAGGTAGATCTATTTCTCCATTTTCTGAGAAACCTCCAGATTGATTTGATTGTAGTTGTACAAGTGTGCACTCCCAGCAGAAATGGAGGAGTGTTCACCTTGCCCCCCATCCTCGCCAGCATGTCCTGTCACTTGAGTTTTTTATCGTAGCCATTCTGATGGTTGGAAGATGGAATCTCAGAATCGTTTTAATTTGCATTGCCTGATGGCTAAGGATGTTGAACATTTCTTCTCTGCCACTGGAGATTCCTCTGTTTAGAATGTCTGTTTAGCTCTGTACCTCATTTTAAAATTGGCTTATTTGTTTTGTTTGTGTTCAATTTCTTGAGTTCTTCCTATATTTTAGACATTAGTCCTCTGTCAGATGTAATGTTGGTGAAGATCTTTTCCTACGCTGTAGGCCACTAGTTTGACCTATTGACAGTGTCTTTTGCCTTGCAGTAGCTTTGGTGTTACATGAGGTCTCACTTATTAATTTTTTATCTTGGTGGCTAAACTGTTGGAATTTTGTTCAGAAAGTTGTTTCTTGTGTCAATGAGTTCAAGGCATTCCTCATTTTCTATTCTATTAGATTTTGTGAGTTATGTTGAGGTCTTTGATCCACTTGGACTTGATGGTTTTGTTTGTTTGTTTGTTTGTGGTTTTACTTATTTATTTATTTGTTATTACTTACACATTTTTTATTTTTTACATATACATTTATATTATTACACATACAATAAACTCTCTATAGCAAGAAGAACCATGATACAATCATGGTTATATAAATGCTACATCATTAGTGTTTTGGTTATTTGTATTTGAGGGTCTTGAGGAAAACATGTTTCCTATGTTGGTGTGTCTAAAATTCTGAATATAAATCAATCTCCATCACATATTGTCATTATCAATTTAAAACATCTATGTAAACTTAAAAATATCTTAACCCCTAAACAACTAAGCTTCATTGTGTGTGTTTTGTTTTGTTTTGTTTTGTTTTTTGAGACAAGATTTCTGTGTAGCCTTGGCTGTCCTGGATTTGCTTTGCAAACCAGGCTGACCCTGAACTCATATCAACTCACTTGCTTTGTAATACTACTTGAAATCAGGGATGGTAATGCCTCCAGAAGTTTTTTTATTATACAGCATTTTTTTTTCTATCTTCAGTTTTTTTATCTTTCCACATGAAGCCAAGAATTGATTTTTTTTCTGGTCTGTAAAAAAAAGATGTGTTGAAATTTTCATGGGAGTTGTATTGAATCTATAATTGCTTTTAGTAAGATCGCCATTTTTACTATCCATGAACATAAGAGATCTTTCTGTCTTCTGATTTCTTCAATTTCTTTCTTCAGAGACTTCACATTCTTGTCATACAGGTCCTTCACTTGCTTGGTTAGAGTTACACCAAGATATTTTATATTATTTGTGCCTATTGTGAAGGTGTTGTTTCCATAATTTCTTTCTCAGCCTGTTTATCATTTGTTTAAAGGAGAGATATTGAGTTTTTTAAAATTAATTTTATATTTGCTTTTGTTTATCTGCTGTGGGAATCCCAGGTGAAATTTTGGGGGATACTTATGTGTACTATCATATCATCTGTGAATAGCGATACTTTGACTTCTTCCTTTCAAACTTGTTTCTTATTGCTCTAGGTAGAACTTCAAGTCCTAAATTGAATAGATATGGGGAGAATGGGCAGCCTTGTCTTTTCCCTGATTTTAGTAGAATTACTTTAATTTTCTCTCCACTTAATTTGATGTTGGCTACTGGCTTGTTGTATATTGTCTTTATTGTTTTTATGCATGTGTATTTTATCCCACATCTCTCCAGTACTTTTAACATGGAGGAGTGTTTAATTCTGTCAAAGGCTTTCCCAGCATCTAGTTAGATGATCATGTGTTTTTCTTTGCCTTACAGTTTGTTTATATGGTAGATTACATTGATGGATTTTCATATATTGAACTATCACTGAATTTTGGGGATGAGCCTACTTGATTATGGTGAATAATATCTTTGATATGTTCTTGGGTTTGGTTGCTAGCATTTTATTGAGTATTTTTCATCAAAGTTCATAAGGGAGATTGGCCTGAAATTCTCTTTCTTTGTTGAGCCTTTGTGAGTTTTAGGCATCAGGGTCACTGTGGCATCATATAATGAGTTTGGCAACATTCCTTCTGTTTCTGTTTTGTAAAATAGTTTGAGGAGTATTGGTTTTAGCTCCTCTTTGAAAGTCTAGTAAAATTTTGCACCAAAACCATCTGGGCCTGGGCTTTATTTTTGTTTTAATGACTGCTTCTCTTTCCTTAGGGGTTATAGAACTATTTAAATAATTTACCTGATCTTGATTTAACTTTGACAAGTGGTATCTATCTAGATATTCATTCATTCCATTTAGATTCTCCAATTTTGTGGACTACAGGTTTTTGTAATAAGATCTAATGAGTCTTTGGATTTTCTCAAGTGTCTGCTTTTATGTCAACCTTTTCAGTTCTGATTTTGTCAATTTGGACAATGTTTCTTTGCCTCTTAGTTAGTTTGTCTAAGGATTTGTCTATCATGTTGGTTTTCTCAAAGAACCAGCTCTTGGTTTCATTGATTATTTATATGTTCTTGTTGTTTCTATTTTACTGGCTCCAGTGCAGAGGTTGATTATCTCTCACCATCTACTCCTGCCAGGGGGTGGGGGGAAGCGTTGCTTCTTTTGTTCAGGAACCATCTCTTCAGCTCCAAGAATAAAGCATCTTAAAATTCATATTTAAATATTAATTTGAAATGAAAAATTGCAAAACAGCTTAAGTATAAGAATGTAGTATCACAGAGAGAGGACACAGTCAGTCCGGATAAGACTTGGTAGGCTGGGGTCAGATGATAGGTGAAAAGGGCTCCCTTTTTCTGAGACCTAGGCAAGGGGGGAAGGGGGAAAGAGGAAAAAATAAATCTCTGTTTTACGTTCCATCAAATGCGATGATTTCCCTTCTCAATGAACATGAAATTGGTGTATTTCAGAGCAATATTGCTTTTAAAAATCATCACTTTTTTCAGTATTAAGAAAACTTTTTATCTGCATAAAAATAAATGTACATATTTGCTTTCAAAGTGAACATGTAGTTCAGATGGGAACATGAAGGCAATCAGCAATGAGGCAGTGCTTTACTTGTAGCATGAGACCAGGACTGGTTCAATTGAGCTGCCCAGAAAAATACTAAGAAATATTTTATTTATTTTATTTTTTTAAAGTTATTTAGAAATCATTTCAATTTACTTCCCAACAGTGATATTTGATTCAACAACTTGAAAACAGTTTGTTAAACATATAAATATTTTAAATTTTTTATTTAAAAAATTATGTAATCTGAATAAATTAATTAAATAAAATAAAAAATTAATTTTACCTTTTGTTGTTGTTATTATTATTATTTAGAATTTCTTCAAATTTAATTGTGGGCGTAAAATCAAGCAGTCACTGAGAAAAAATGCTCAGTATCCCAGCAGTTGCAGGTATGATGAGCCATCTCATTCCCATATACTGTGCAAGCCAAGTTTATCAGGAGATATTCCAGCCTTTGTGAGGTACTACTCCTTTATTGTCATGCCTGGTATATTTCTTACTTCTTTTAGAATTCTATCTCTTATTTTTTTCTTTTTTGGATTTTTAAAATTTTTTATTAATTCATTCATATTACATCTCAATTGTTATCCCATCCCTTGTATCCTCCCATTCCTCCCTCCCTCCCGCTGTCCCTCTACTCCCCTCCCCTATGACTGTTCCTGAGGGGGACCTCCTCCCCCTGTATATGCTCATAGGGTATCAAGTCTCTTCTTGGTAGCCTGCTATCCTTCCTCTGAGTGCCACCAGGTCTCCCCATCCAGGGGACATGGTCAAATATGGGGCACCAGAGTTCATGTGAAAGTCTGTCCCCACTCTACACTCAACTGTAGAGAATGTCCTGTCCCTTGCCTAGATCTGGGTAGGGGTTCAAAGTTGTCCTTGGCTTGTGCCATAGTTTGAGCAGGACTCCTGAGCCCAGATCCGCCCACCATAATGTTCTTCTTATAGGTTTGTAGGACCCTCTGGATCCTTCTATTTCTCCATTCTCCCATGCTCCGCTCGCCTAAAGTCCCAATAGGATGTCCTCCCCTCTGCCCCACTTTCCTGATAAGACATTCATGGGACATGCCCCTTGGGCTAGTGTCCAGATATAAGTGAGCATATACCATTTGACTCTTTCTACTTCTGGGTGAACTCACTCATTATGATCATTTCTAGTTCAATCCATTTGTCCACAAATTTCGGAAATTCCTTGTTTCTATCCCTTATTTTCTATGTTTATTTTTTTACTTACATTTTAGCATTGTTGCCTTTAATATGTCTGTCACATCACAGATAACCACCAGCTATTATTACATCAGTTGCACTTGTGTTTTAAATTCTTGTTGTTTTGAATATTTTGGTGATATATTTTGCCACTGATATAATGTAGAATGTGAGTATAAAAAAAGAAGTGATGAAGGACAGCAGGTTACCAAGAAGAGACTTGATACCCTATGAGCATATACAGGGGGAGGAGGTCCCCCTCAGTCACAGTCATAGGGGAGGGGAGTAAGGGGGGAAGCGAGAGGGAGGGAGGAATGGGAGGATACAAGGGATGAGATAACAATTGAGATGTAATATGAATAAATTAATAAAATATATTTTTAAAAAAGAAGTATGCCATACAGGAATAGACATCACCCCTGCTTTCCTTTTACATTGTTATTATGTAGATTGTGTTTTCCATAATACCTTATTATTCAATCAAAAGCCTCAATAACTGCCACTGACTGGAAGAATGCAATTCTTTTACTTCCACAATATGTTAAAGAAAAACCTTTCCATGCTTTAAGCTACATATATAATTTTAGGAAAAAACATGACACTTT
Source organism: Acomys minous (assembly GCF_964271855.1). Lineage (NCBI taxonomy): Eukaryota > Metazoa > Chordata > Mammalia > Rodentia > Muridae > Acomys > Acomys minous. The sequence goes on along the minus strand of NC_140486.1, from coordinate 254,997 downwards.
TTTATATATTTGAAATAATTTTCATGTCATTAAGCCATTAAATAATTTAGTTAATTCTGCTTGCAAAGTTAGGTTTGAGCTCTTTAAGTTATCTAATTACTAAACAATTTTTCATAAGGTTAATGTGTCAAATGTTTTTTATGTTCCACAATATTATTATTTAGTTTGTTAATTTTACTTAATTTATTGATTTCTATAGTATCTTCATACGTCATTATAACTAGAATTACAAATGGTAAATGGGTTATTTCACTTTTACAGACTCTTCTAAAGAATGCATTAATATGATTTCTCTTTTAAATGAAATTACTATCTATGTAATGAAAATTTATTTATTTGCTTGATGATGATGATGATGATGATAGTGGGGTGTGTGTGTGTGTGTGTGTGTGTGTGTGTGTGTGTACAGGCTTATGTGCCACAGCCTGCATATCAACATCAAAACTCTGTGAAGTCTATTCTCTTCTTTCACCTTCAAGTAGGTCTAGAGTAATGATCTACTTTTCTACCTTTGGGTGAGGAACACCTGAGTTTGAACCACCAGGTCTGTCTAATGAGTGAATAAACTTCACAAAGTTTTGTTGGGGTAAATTTAAATGGATTGGGAAGAACTTAATAAATTGAAACTACTTATGTGGTGGTTTGAATAGGAATGGTCTCCATAGACTAATGTATTTGAACGCTTTACCTATAGATAGAAATACTATTATGAGGTGTAGCATTGTTGTAGTAGCTGTGGCCAGGTAGGAGGAAGTGTGTCACTATGGAGGCAGCCCTCGAGGTGTCATGGGCTCAAGCAAGGCCTAGTATGGCAGTCTTCTGCTGCTGCCTGTGAATCAAGATGTAGGCATCTCAGCTCCTGGTCCAGCACCATGTCAGCCTGCATGCTTCTATGCTTCTTGTCATGTCAATAATAGACTAAACCTCTGGAACTCTACGCCAGCTGCCATTGTTTTATAACATATGATAGTCGTGTGGTCACAGTGTCTATTCACAGAAATAATGCCCTAACTCAGTCAATGTATCTGACTTTCTGTGCAAATTTACTGAAGTGTTATAGTTGTAGGTATTAATGAACATTGTGAATAAGAATATTTCAGGTATATTAGTTTAATAAAAGAGAAACAGAAACTAACTGATGCAACAACAGCACCAAACTCTATACCCAATGCAGAGAATGAAATAACAGCAAAAGCATTGATATGTTTGTCTTAATTAAAAGTTTTGATTAAAGGGTAGCCACCAAATTTCCACTGTTTTTTACCTTACTGTCTTTAAAGCACCATGTTGTAGAATATATATAGTAAGAGAAGAACCCACAATTTCTGTACTCAGAGGAGGTTTTTTTAAAATAGTATTTTGGTGAAAGAAATAAGTAATGCTTTATGAAGGAAATATAAATAAATTATTTTAGAAAACTATGAAAAACAAGTGCTGTCTGATGGTGAACCTACCTGGAAAGCTTCAGGTAATAGGTGCTTGAATTTCTTCAAACTAGTAGAGATGAGATACACAACAATGCGTCCTTATATGCAAAACCTGACAAACCAAGGGCTGTACAGATAATGGACAACAGAGCATCCTGATACCACCAAAGATGAGCTAAAACAGTCAAAAATACAGTCAAAGTTCAGGAAGGTGTGTAGAAGTCATTATTGTTGCTGATTTCATAGAGTTGGGCTTGATTCAGGGTGTGAATTATCAGCTGACCACTGAGCTAGGCAGTGGCAGGATAGAGGTTTGCTTTAGGAAATGCTCCAATCTGCCACATGGAGTCAGTGTAAAAGATGCAGATGCTTGGTAGACTCACTTCTTTCCTGTTTGCTGTAAGCAGTTTAAACTCCATTAGAATACATGATGATCTCATTACAGGATTTAAAATAAAAACAAATGAGATCTAGAGATACAGAGATGTTTTATTGTTCTCTGAGGAGAGGAAATCCTAAGATTCATGAATTCCAAAGATGCTCCAAATGATTTTCTGTCCCCAGCATCACTAATCGTTGGAAACAGAACCTTAGGCCAGCCAGCAGAATAAGAATATGAGCCTCCAAATCAAAGCAGACAAATTTCAAATCCACTTCAATAACTTTTATACTTCTGTCCGGTTGCATCCAGCCATAAGACTATTCTTGCTGTCAAAGTGATAAATGAATCTTGATGCTACACAAATTTATCATATCTTGACTTAATCGTTATAGTGCACTTTGTCTGAACATTAATACAGCACACAAATAAAGCTGCTGTAAGCACAAAATAGATTGGCCCACATACTGGTAGTAGCAAATCACTCATAAACATAAGGGCACGTAGTCACGGCTATTGTGAGCACAACCATGGCTACCACATGTGATAGTTCTACATATTCAAGGGTCTTTGTTGATTATTTCCTAAGGTCAGTGTCCCTTCTCCCAGTTCACAGAATCATGGATCATTTGTTTTCCAAGGACAGATTTCAAACTCCAACACAATTCTTAAACTGTTCATGAGATGGCAATTATCTTGGGAAAATGTGAACTATGCTAACCTTAAAGAAATTTGTAGATGGCAAGAGTTTTTAAAAATCTGATGTTTCTTCCTTTAAAACATCAGGAAAATGCATTAATAATTACTCCTATCCTGTTATTTGCACAATTTAAAATGTTTTAAAAGGAAACAATATTTCTTTGCCATTATAAATCATGCACATAGAATTTGGAAGCCAAATTTCTTCTATGAATAATGCCATTAGCCAATCTATAAATCAAAGTTTCTTTTTAATGTCCAAAATTAGAGTGAACTCTACACAATAAAATCAAGCATTAGCAAAGACTTAAGTAGGAGTGTTCCTCATTCTTTTCACCTATACATTGCTTTTAAAACATTTAATCCCATTTCCTAGTTTCTTTACACTTCATGATTTTGTAGTGAATCCTGTGCTGTCCACAGATCCTAGATGGGTATTTGATAATGAGTTTACTATAGGGAGGCACTGGTGAGGGCAAAATCCATATCTGGGTGGATAAAGTAGGGTTCTATAAAGCAAGATAATTGATACAATGAATATTTAAATTATTCAATTACATCTCACATCTCAGATTAGGTGGTAAATATGTATTGTGAAATTTTGAAATTTCATTCAATCCTCATTGTACAAATCTAAGAAATAAGAACACTAGCTAAGATCTTGTGATTTTTAATATGGATAATCTTAAAGACCAAATACATTATTGACATGTTTTATCTAGGTTAAATATGTTTAAAATACAAGGAGCCTGGAATATTATTATGTTAAAAAGACTAACTAGCTATTTCTGTCAGAATATTTGTGTCTTTTTAGAAGTTCCACAATATAGATATTTCCCATGAATATAAATATTTTATCATATTTTAAGAATCATGCTATTGATAAGGGGCCTTCAGAAAGATCTCATTGACTATTAATGACAGAGCCAGATAAAGAAGCAACTTTAAAAGCTTAGTAAGGTAAAATGACTATGCACATTACCACAGATCTGAAAACTCATATAAAGAATCTAAGAAAGGTAAGGTAGTTTGAACTCCTATAGAGAAAAGAAGCTACAGGATTTATATAGGAATCACACTGAGTCATTGTTACAGTTTGTATTTCTAAGTATATCCTCAAGAAATTGGGACAAAAGGCATGAAATTGTGAGCTGAATGTCTCTAAAAAGTATGACAGGGCCACATACTGCTGAGAGATGGAGAATAATTCTTCACCAGGTACAGGTCCCCCGGCAAGTTAAAGTCAGTCTGAAACATATATACATAAGAGAAATACAAGTGGCCTCACAAGGTTGCAATATTAATTATAGAAGAGGTCATGAATTTGTAATAAAGGGAAGAGCATAGGAGGTACTGAGGAGAAACAAGAAGGGGGAAAAATGATGTGAATACAGTCCAAGTGCATAGCATTCTCAAAACTCATCTGAGTCCCATTTACTCTAGGATGTTAAGGGTGTAGCTCAGTCCATTTCTGTCATCCTCAGAGCCTGAGAAGACAATGACTTAATGGAATTAAGGGATCAAAGCCTGACAATTCTAAGGTTCACTCCATTCTGTATGCTGGAAATATTGGGATTCTGATGCCCAGTGACAAAAGACTGCATCCTAGCTCCAGCAGAGGAAAGGAATGCCATCTCTTCCTCTCTCTGAGATTTCACTGAGGATTGATAGCCATCTTTTAGTCTGCTGACTCAGAACATTTTCCTCTAGAAACACCTGATTAGACACAGCCAGAACAAATGCTTTCCCTGGTCAAATTGGATTCCTTACCTAGTCAATGGCACTGTAGTATTTGTTTGATAGTACTTGCACGTTCTGGGTCTTTTTTAAAATTCTTCTCTGATATATTATTTTGGACTGCAGTTTGTCCTCCCTCCTCTATCCGCAGCCACCTCCACCCTTATTCTTTCTTCCCCAGATACACTCCTCCCCTATTTTCCTTCAGAAAAGGGCAGGCTTCTCAATGATATCAACCAAACATGCATAACAAGTCACAAGACTAGACACATGCCCTCATGTCAAGACTGGATGAAGAAACCCAATATGAGGAAGCAAGTCCCTAGCACATGCGAAAGAGTCAGAAACAGCCCCAGTTCCCACTGCTAGAAGTCCCACAAGAAGAACCAAGCTATACAGCAATAACCTCTATACAGAAGGCCTAGGCCAGACCCATGCGTGCTCCATGATTGTCCATTCAGTCTCTATGAGGTACAGGCTAGTTTTTATGTGAATTCAATATAAGCTAGAGTCATCTGAAAGGAGGAAATTGCAATTGAAAAAAGAAAGAAAAAAAAAGAAAGAAAAAAGAAAGAAAAAACCCTGCTCAGCTGTCATTGGTAGGCAGATCAGTCTGCATGTGGGTCTTCTAATATGGGACTGTCTCTGACATGGACTCTGTCGTCTGCTTGTTGATCACTTCACCCTGACAGAGTGGCCTTACCAGGCCACAGAGGAAGAGGATGCAGGCAGTCTTGATGAGACTTGATAGGCTGGGGTCAGATGGTAGGTGAGGAGGGGCTCCCTGTTTCTGAGGACTAGGGGAGGGGGAAAAAGGGAGGGAAGGTGGACCAGGAGGAGATGAGGGGGGGGGCTTCAATCTAATCTGATAGACTGAACACTTGCCATATTCTTGGCCTTTCCATCATGAGATAGCCATAGTTGAACACTTGGGCCATAGCCCATAAGCCTCTAGTAAATCCAAGTCTATATATATATATATATATATATATATATATATATATATATATATATATATATATATATTCATTTTATCAGTTCTATTCTTTTAGAGAACTCTGACTAGTATATAGAAATTCAGAAATGATTTTCAGAGTACTGGCCAGCCAGATCACATGGAGATGAATACCCTTGATTCAGGATCTTTTTTCTTTTATCTTTTTATTCCTATGACCTAGTATTGTGTTAGAATACTTTTCCTGAGGAGGCACAACACACCACATGTGTCTACTCACCCCAGTCAGGGAACCCAAGATAGATTAAAGTACTGAGGCAGCTAAAGTACAACTTGGTGAACCAATAAAATTTGTTGGGGTCACTTACAAGCATATGGGTATCGGGTTACTTACAGGAACAGAATGACTCAAAGAGATATGTATCACCAAGGCCCACACCATGGGTAAAACTCACAAAAGTTGGAACCCTAAAATCTGCTGGCAGTTTGTCAGGTTGGACAGAGTCTTTTGCAGGTGTATCAGTTGGCCTAAATCTCGTCCAGGCAGCTAGTCTGATTTCTGCTGCTCCAGACAGCTGGTCTGGTCTTGAGTCTTCTTTGCAGCTTGGCTTATCAGAGAGTGATCTGCAGCCATTTTTGCTTACTTGTTGGCATATGGTTATTGTTTAATTCAAATGCTGATTTCTGTACCCCCATATCTGGTTACAAGCCTTGTTCTGATAATTTCCTGTCTAAATGTTGTATAAACTCTGCTCCTAAATTGTCCCCCATGCCAATAAAGCAGTTTACAGGGGAGAGAATAGGGTTAGACTTCCTGCCAGGATTTAGAAGAGGAATTAGGGGGTTCAGAGATAAGCAAAGGTTTGGGAGAAATGAAAAAGATTCAGCTGGAGCAGTGAAAGAGCTAAAAAACAAGTAACTTGGAGGTTTTGGTAAAGATGAAGTCAGGATAACCAAGAGGGCTAAGAACAGAAGTAAACTGTTCAAAATTGTGTCGTGAAGCTTATTTTTAAACACATATAAAAGGGTCTCAATTCTTTGTATGATAGCCAGGTTAACAAGCAAACTAAAAGAAACAAGCACAGTTTTTTTTTTAAATACTTCAAATAATGGTGCTCAGTGAGGGGCAGAATTTACAGTAATCTAGCTATTTTCTATGTTGAAAATGAAAGAAGACACAATGACACAGTGCTTCAGGATTCCAGTCATACAAATAATTTTTTCAGTGATGATTCAAGTTTTTTTATCCTTTTTGGTAGAGATCAGAATAAGACAGACTTGGAGAAAGATGAGACTGGGAAATTAGATGCTAAATTAAAGGCCATGGAACAACGTTGGAGGAATCTTTGAATTAAGATAGGGAATCGTCAGAGAAATACAATCTGTAACTTACAATAACACCAAAAGAGGTAACTGCAGGTGAGAAAAGTCCACAAGGGCTAGAAGAAATTGCAGAATGGTATCCCTTTGAGATGCTGGTTAGAAAGACTTGGTGATAGACCAACATGGTCAGACTGGATATTGTACCTGTGTTATCAAGGTTCAATTACTGGATGAAGGTCTATGTGCTAAAGTCACAATGCAGATCCTATTTTGTGTTGTCTTAGAACAAGGTCATACATTGCTTTATATGCTCCATTTTGCTTAGTTTGGAGAACTTAAATATATGTACCATGCCATAAGGTCACATTCAGAATTCCAATGGGCTTTTGCATTAAATTCTGGAAATCATGATTCTAAGGTTATATATTTTTTAGAAATGGTGACTGTCTTAGAGATGATTTGCAAATTGGGACTGATGTTGTTTCAGCTCATATATTCATTGGAATACAATAATTTTTTAAACATTATGACATAAAGCATGTTACAGACATAACTAATTATCCTATAGGTTAAACAATTATGAAAAGTTCTAACAATCATTTTTAAAGGATGGTAATAAAACAAAAGGGAAATATAATATCTCCACAAAATAGATTAAATAATGATCTAGTGATTTTAAAAAATTTTAAATGAGACAAGTAGTATACATTGTATTTTAGAAAGGACTGCTAAATTAGATCAGCATATAAACATCCTAGTTCCAAAATGGAAGACAGGAAATATATTGTGTTGAGGAGAATAGGCTCTTGTTTCAACCAGAAACAAAAATCTATGTGTTCCCTCTAAACTGATGTATATCAGATTACACAGAGGAAGACTTCCTGAGGATCTTCACTGCAGACAGAAGAAAAGAAACCAAACAGGACAGGTAAGATACATTACTGATCCCTCTCCTGGAAACATCTCAGACTGAGATATGAAAAAGTCCTCAGCCAGACTTCCGCTATGCATGGCCAATAAATCTTTGGCTACAAATTCCTCAGGGCTTATCATGCCATTCTTTGATACAATAGATAAAAACTAGTTTTACAGAGAATCATCTTTAACTGTGTTCAGTGCACAGACCATATATATATAATACCAAATGTATAATACCTTTGAAAAGTTTATATACTTTGCAGAGCAAGAGGAACAGACACCATGCCGGGTGTGGTGGCACATGCCTTAAATCCCAGCACTGAGGAGGCAGAGGCAGGTGGATCTCTGTGAGTTTGAGGCCAACCTGGTCTACAAAGTGAGTCCAGGACAACCAAGGCTACACAGAGAAAACCTGTCATGAAAAAAAAAAAAAAAAAAAAAAGACCAGACACCAAAAAAGACAAGTAGCCCAGGTAATCCTGTTCTCAGATGGCCTAAATGACATTGTTTCCTTGAAGAATCTTCATCTGGAACAATTTCACAATAGCTGTCTACACTGTCCAACTCACAGACTGTTCTGGTGAGGACTTGAGTTAAGCTCTGAACTTTCTCAGCATTCAGAAACTGGACAGCAAAATTTTCAGCTAGCTTCTTGTTATTGTAAAAAAATAAAAAAATCTTTTATTAGATTAAAAGGGGGAGATGTAGGCATAAGGTTATTCTGTAATACAAATGCTGATTTCTGTACTCCCATATCTGGTTGCAAGCCTTGTTCTGAGAATTTCCTGTCTAAATATTGTATAAACTCTGCTCCCAAATTGCCCTCCCCTATATACCAATAAAGCAGTTCACAACTAAGCACCAATCAGGGGAGAGAATAGGCCTGGACTTTCTGCCAGCCAGGGGAGGAGGAGTTAGAAAAGGAAGTAGGTTATCCATTGTTTTGTGTTTCTGCCTTTGTCAACAACCAGTTTGCTGCACTTTTTGTTTGACCAGAGTATCTTATAAACTATCTTGGTCTTGTACTCTCAACTCAGCCACGGGTGACTATGAACTTCTGATATTCTTGCCTCCATGCACCAAGCACTGGGATTACAGGCATGAAAACACACACACAGCTTTGTGCAGTATTGGAGATCAAATGCAGGGTCTCCTGCATACTATGAAGAAAGCATTCTCCAAGCCGAGATATATCCCTGGCTCAACTATATGCATTTATACATGGTAGTTCCAGGCTATTTTGTTTCATTGATCTCATAAAAATGGTGTTAGAATATCGGACACATGAGAAAACCAACAAATGAACAAACGAAATTACTCTGGACAAAGACCTCACAGCATTCATAGAAATGAACTGAACATGAAATACAGACATATAGGCACAATGGACTAATAAAAAAAGTTCTTAGAATATGTTAATAATTAAGAAAGCGTATAATTAGACAATCTTATGTTTTGTTTGTTTTTGACAAAGTCTTGCTATGTATCCCAAAGCTGGCTTCATAGTTACCCACTTCTTGCTTCAACCTCTAGAGCGTTGGGATTATAGGCATATGCCACTGTCATTGTACCGTTAATTGTCTATTTGACAGTATAGAACCAAGACAAGGATCTCTGGGCATTCCTATGAGAGGGATTTTGCTGTTTGCTTTAACGAAGTAGAAATGCTTGCCTGCTGTGAGTGGCACCTTTCCCAGGTAGGAAATCCTGAACTATATAAAAAGGAGAAAATGAACTGAGAAAAAAAAGAGAAGGAAGTAGGAGGTTCAGAGACAGGCAAAGGTGAAGGAGAAATGAAAACGATTCAGCTGTCTTCTAACAGATTTAGTGTGTCTGATTTTATGTTGAGGTCTTTAATCCATTTATTTACATGCAGAAATTTAGACGCATCAAGATAGGAAAGATGTCTTCTTCAAGACTGTCAAGTACAAATAGCCAAAACACTAACATTTATATAATTTCTGATTGTATCATGGTTCTTCTTGCTATAGATAATCTATTGTATATATGTGTAATAATATAAATGTATCTGTACAAAAATAAAATAATTTAAGGAAAAGATTCAGCTGGAGCAATGAAAAAACTGAAAGTCAAATAACTTGGGGATTTTGGCAAAGATGGCGTCAGGATACAAAGATGGTTAAGAGCACACTCAAGATTGTGTTGTGAGGCTTTTTTAAAGACAAATATAAATGAGTCTCAAATAGGAATTTGTATGATACCTGTGTTAAGAAATGAACTAAGTAAAACAAACACAGTATTAAAAAAAAAAACTTCAACACTTATTCTCAGAAAGGACACGGGTTTACTCAGGAACTTTCTGAAGCTATTTTTAGTTGTTTATCTTGGCTTGCAATGATTTTTGCAGTATGAAATGTTTCAGTCTCCAAGAAAGCTGTCTCACAACTCCTAGTGTAATTATTTAGAGATGTCCCTAACATTTCCTTTCTATGTAGATAGAGTTGCTCTCTGTAATCCTGATTTTAAAGAATTTACTGATGTGTTTCATATTTTAATCATTCATTTGATCTGTGTTTGTATTTGACAGAACTGAGTTAAGGAAGATGGGCCATTATTCACTTAGTAGCCTAAAATATGAAAACTACTGCCAGTATCTTCTAATGGCTATTAAATTTGATATTCCTATTTTACTGAATGAGAGAATTTTATTTAAAGTGATCACTTGCTAAACCATGATTTTTTTCTAATTTTGTTTTTGCTTGATTCTTATATGCCTAGTGATTTATCATTTAATTACAGTAGCACTTGAATTAACTTAGCCAGAAACATTCCTCTACTTAATCTTATTTTAAATTGTTTAATGGTTTGTTTCCCTTGAACCTTAGTTACTTAAAGAATAGAAATCTAAATCTCTTGCCCAGTCATAGACTTTACTATGCTCATATATTTAATTTACATGTGCTTACTTGTCTTATAATAAAATTAATTTGAACAGGCTGTTTGTCTTATAGCAAATAATCTGTTGCAGGATATTTGATCCCAATGTGATCACTGAAATTGTGAACTATAAACACCTGTATTTGATCCCACTATGATCGCTGAGAGTGTGGACTGTAAAAACCTGCCTTTGATCCCATTGTGATCCCCGAGATTGTGAACTATAAAAACCTATCTTTTGTTTGGCATGGTTAAGCCCTAGCTCATACCTTTAGCCAATCGATACATGTGATTTAATAAAGTTAAGCCTAGGTCAAGAATCAGAACAAGAAACGAGCTGACAGGGATTAAAGAGTAGAAGGGACTTTGAGTTAGCGGGTATTTAAGGCAGCCTGCAGATGTGGAAGTGCTTTTAGCTCTTTGGCTCTTAGCTCTTAGCTCTTGAGCTCCTCAACTCCTCGGCCTTTGGCCTTGGGTTTTTCACCTTTTCCTCCCAGTCAATCAGCTGAGCTATTGAACTTTTTGGGCTTTTCCATTGTAATGTGAGCTGAGTAAGAAGGTCAGCTGGGTACTTTCTCTGCCTCTCTGAGCTAACAGGTTTTACCCCAACATCTGGCTTCTGAGTCTTTATTGATAAAATAGAACAATCTGGGATTTTCAATTTAAAAGCTACATCAGATGAAATATTTGTATTTTGAAAAATCGCTTTAGTGTAGAATCTTATTTACTGAAGGGACTAGAAAGCGTCTTTATGAACTCCTACCCCACAATGCAGCCCTTTGGAAATATGGTACCAGAGCTCTGGAAAACAAAGTTAGAAATTGTCAGTGACTAAGTTTATCTTGATATTTTTGTCAAAAATGTGAAATATTGGTAGCAGGCAATGTTTAAATCTTCTTAATGTAGATATCCAAGTCATAAAATTTAATTATGTAATATTGACTTGAAATGTACACATATATTTTATGATTAAGGCCATATCTACGTTGCCATGGAGATTTGTCTTTAGCTCATCACTTGGCCAATTTATTTTGAGAAACAGCGCAGCTGCTACAGTATGATAACTTGTCCTTTGGATATGTGTTCTGCATTGAGTGTGGTTAGCAAAACACATTGGGATTACTGTTGTAGGTGAACAGCAATACTGTTATGCACCATCTTAGAAACACACTGCATGTTGTTGGTGTTTATTTTTAGTGTGAGTCATTGTAATAAATTATGTTTACTTGAGCATTCTAATTTAAGTAGATGATTAACAGAAGACTTATTTAAAATGATGGATTAGAGTGCTTCCTGATGATAGTCTTTTATCACCATGATTCATCTCATTTTTCTACTAATAAAGTCAGCACACTAAAAATATATAATTTTCAGACAAATTTCCATGGGTTTTTAAATCATTTTTAATGTAAGGAAACATACTTTAAGGCTGGATTACAACTTTTTTCAACATAAGAATTTTGATTCTGGGAATTTCTTATCGTGAACCTTGATCATACTCACTTTTCGTCCTTCCATGACTACCCTGACCCATGTGAGCTTGCACAAACATTAAGATTAAAATAATAAAACAGAAAAAGTTCACTTTGTGTTATCAATATACTTACTAGGGCATGGTCAAACTCTCAGGGGCCTGCTGCCTAAATAGAACTGAGTCCTCCCATCCTGCACTTCTGCCAAAAGCTATCAATTGTAGAGAGCTACTCTTCAGCATCCCCACCACACTTTTTAAGATTTCTCTTCAGTGGCTTCCTGTCTAGACTGTTATCTTTTAGGGGAAGTAGGAGCTGGGAGAGGGGTTGGGTTCTCACAGTCAGCAGGAGTAGAAAGCATGGGCCTCTGATGACAGCACAGACCACAAACCCAGCACCTGGCCTCAATCGGATGACAGACCCAGATATGGCCCTTGGCAGCAGCGTGGACAGGGACACCTTCATAGCTTCAAGTGTCAATGTAGGCCACTCATCAATATGACCCCCAGTGGCAGCATGGCCTTCAGACATCAATTTGGCTTCATGCAGGAGTAACATGTACCACAGAGACCAACAGGGCCCCAGAGAGATGGCCTAAGGCCACACTGGCTAGATTACATCTTTTTACACTATTAAAAAATGCATTATTTGGTCATGAGTAGAACTGCTATCCATTAAAACTCTCTATTCTTTTCACAGGGATAGATCTACTAATTTTGTTCCTCTTGAGACTCAATGTGGAGAAAAAAAAAGATTATGAACAAATTTTCTCTGTATATAACAGGAATTCTTTACTGTTTTTGGCACAGTTCTCTTTATGTTTTAAATGTCTTTTGAGATTAACAGATATTCCATAGCAATTCCAGTGGCTGGTGATGTGGTGGTTGAACCTGAGTGTGGTACCTTTGAACAAATCATCACCAAGCCTGTCATATTAAGCATTTTTAATACTAATTTAAAGTGCATAATCTGTATCCACTGTTCTCTGTTGGTGCCATTTGCAGCAAAACTTCAATAGAAGCCTGGTACTCTAGACATTTTATTTGAACTCCTAAGTGTCTAATGTCCTCAAAACGCGTACAAAAACAGAAATTAACAGTTAATCCATTGTGTCGATATATCAGTGTTTGTTTTGGAAATAAAATTTACTCATGGAAATTGAAAGAAGGAAGAAATTATACAATCAAGAACTGTATCCATAACAAAGAAACTGAAAGTATTCCAGCCTTTCCTTAAGCAAAAATGCAAACATGTATATAAGGTGCTAGAGGAAACTGACAGATGATTAACATAGGAAATACAGAAGTCACTCCCTACAGAAGGAAACACAGGAGGCACCACTCAGACCATATTTTCACTAGTGTTTGAATTCTCCAGAGAGGGAGAGCACAGTTAGAGCACAGAAGAGCCACTGAGGCAGGGACAGGGAGGGGTGTGGCCCAAGTTAGTAGACAGAGAGTTGCAATTTTTGTAAAGAAAAACAGAAAGAATGTGAGCATACATTTTAAAAAGTCTCTGAAATTTTACAAACGTTTCTTGGTGTTTTGTAGGAACCAGGCCCGACTGGGCTGCCTGCCTGTGTTGCTGTTTCATGTCCGTTTCTAGCAGCTTCCATGTCTGTGTTTATCTTGGTTAGCTAGTCATGTTTACTGCTCTGAGAACACACCTCTCCCGACCTCGAGACTTTTCCTCCTGTGTGCAATCACCTCTTGAGGGATTCCACCTGGGAGGAGGATTCCTGTTTGGCTGCCTATAAGAAGGCTCTTTGGAACTTTGGAAGGGTCGGACGAGAATAATAAACTGCTGCTGCGGCTGCTGCTGTGACTGCTGCTCTCTTAGCACAAAGGACTCGCTGTGTTAGTGTGTGTGTGTGTGTGTGTGTGTGTGTGTGTGTGTGTGTGTGTCTGTGTGTGTGTGTGAGAGAGAGAGAGTTAAATCCGCAGTCCCTCGCCATCGACTCAGTACCACGGTGGCGCAGGCACCACAGTATTTGGCTGAGAACAAAGCTGTAGGGACTGTGAAAAGCATAATACAAGATGTAGCTTAGTGATCTAGCAGGAAGTCAAGGGAGGAACTGAAAGGCTAAAGTGCACAGCAGGGTCAGCAAGGAAGCCATAGGGACACAATTAGGAACTGAAGATACAAAGTTTAAAGTGTGGTTGCATTATATGTCACCTCGCTACATTAACCGCTCACAAGTACATTAACAAACACCAATCAAAAGGAGACAACTGAACATTACTATAAGAGATTGTGCCTTTTAATGTTCAGTATAGTATTAACAATATTAGTTACAAAGAAGCCTGATTGGAAAATTAAAGTTGGTGGCAACAGTGTCGATGTGATACAGCTCACAAAATTAGTGGTAAAAGATAGTGAATGACTTATTATAGATAAGTACAAGGATTACAGAAAAGCATGAGTGAAGAAAATATATAAATAAAAAATGATAGAGTAACAAAACGTACAAAACAGACTCATTAGGAAAAGTATACTACAAAATGAATATTTTATCAGTTATATTAAACAAACAAATGGGGATGGAAAGTGAAAGACCCAGCATTCCAAAAGTGACTCTGTCTGATGAACACAGACTCAGGTAATAAGAAAATACTAAATTACTTAATGACTGGATAAATTAGAGCCTGTAAGGAGAGGACAGGAGAAGTAGGGAGGCAGAAGGAAAGATTGAAAGAGGAGGAGGATGGAGAGGGAGAGAAAGAGAGCACATCCTTAATTTGAAAAAAATAAAATTACAAATCTGAGCTTCCATAACTGTTGAGGTGGATGAACATATTGAGAGTCACATCTAAGCACAACAAAATTTAAGCAGTGAAAGCCACAGAAAAAATAAAAGAATCTTGAAAACAGACTGGAAAAGTATGTGCAAAGAAGCTATGATACAAATAATTGCTAATTACAGCCTGAGACAAGTCCAGAAGATGGTTAAGTGATAACTTATCACAGTGAAACTAAGTGCATTTGGCCTAGAATTCAACTCAAAACCTATATTACACAAAACAGAGCTGAAGTCAGTTTTAGACAGTTCACAGAATCCATGTTCAGCAGAGAGGAAATACAGACATTGAGGAGTTTATTTCTTACTGAACTAAACTAACATCAAAGCAAAGTTCAGATTTGAAAAAAAGAATGAAAGTAAAGTTTTGAAAACAGCTGACAGTTATATGTATGTGTATATGTTTGTATACACACATATTTATATACATCAATATGCTGAAGTAAATACATATTCATGTTTCATCTTAATACTTTAAACAAGATCATAAGAAAAGCAACTATTAATATATATTGAGTATATATGTAAATATGCTAAACTAATAAAGCATAGGATCTTTTCTACATGATCTGCACATACTACATGAATGTATTTTAATTGTATGTATATATCATGCTTCATTTTCTCTTATTATTAAAAATGTATATTCCATAACCTTATTTTTGTAAATGATTGTTCATACATATTGATTTTTTACTGGTATTTTATTTCTCTTATATATATAGAGAGAGAGAGTACAAAACATAATTGTTGTATACTTCTTATATTTCCAAAATACAAAATACATGTACTTTTAGTCAGTCACATGTGAAAAAAAATATATAAACAGTTATGGAAATTTTTACTGCTATTGTTTTAAAAGTAAAACCATAACAATTACTTTATATGTGCTTTACAGTTTGATATATAATATTTCACAAAAAATCTTATAAGTTTATTAGTAAATAGAAAATTATTCCTTTTATTAGGTAGATAACATTCCAGAAAGTTAAAGAAATATCTGTATAAATATTTCTAGGTTTTGGTACCATAATTTTGCATTAAATAAAATATGCTATATTTATATAAATTATTACATACCACTATGAACATATAAGTGTTTACAAATTATTATTATTAGTAGTAGTATGTACAATAATATGCAGCATGTATATGTATATATCATGCATATATTTCTATGTTAATACATTATACTATACAATTTTTTCAAACAAAAATTGTAAAACAAAATATAAAGTAAAATTTTGGAGTTAAGTACTAATTATGTTTATTTTAATATGTGAGACAAGCAATCTATGAGTATGTCCCTATCATTTTACTGGGATACTTATATTTTAAAACATTTGTCAAGTAACATGAGACAAATAATTCTGTTTTTGTCATGTGACTGGAAAATTACTTTTCCTGATCATTTTCCCAAATAAAATTTTAGAATGTCTTGTCAAATACTTTAGCTTGGTATGCACATATTTACAGAAGGGAGAGATGGAGAGAGAGAAGAAGAGGGAGAGGAAGGGAGGTTGAAATTACATATTTTGTATGTCTTGGGTTTTAGTAGGTAAATTCTTCTTCCCCAAGTTAAATTGCTGGGGGCCATGGGCTATACGGCCAGGGTCTCACCATCCTGTCCAAGCCTGCACCTTTAAGTTTCTGTTTCTCCCAGAGCTTGCCTTTTACCAGAAATCAGCTGACCCTATTGTGGTTCAGCAATTAGACTAAAGGTAGATAAAGATAGAGCAAGATATCCTGTGTAGCAGAATGTTATGACCCTGCTTGAAATTCCCCATATCCACAAATATTGGAAATTCCTTGTTTTTAATAGCTGAGTAGTATTCCATAGTGTAAATGTACCACAGTTTCTTTATCCATTCTTCTATAGAGGGACACGTAGGTTGTTTCCAAGTTCTGGCTATTATGAATAAGGCAGCTATGAACATGGTTGAGCATATGTCCCTGTTGTGTGGTAGTGCATCCTCTGGGTATATTCCAAGGAGTGGAACAGCTGGGTCTTGAGGAAGCCCTATTCCCATTTTTCTGAGAAAGCACCAGATAGCTTTCCAAAGTGGTTGTACTAGTTTGCATTCCCACCAGCAATGCAGGAGTGTTCCTCTTTCTCCACACCCTCGCCAGCATGAGGTGTCAGTTGAGTTATTGATCTTAGCCATTCTGATGGGTGTAAGATGGAATCTCAGTGTCGTTTTGATTTGCATTTCTCTGATGACTAAGGAGGTCGAGCGTTTCTTTAAGTGTTTCTCAGTCATTTGATATTCCTCTGTTGAGAATTCTCTGTTTAGTTCTGCGCCCCATTTCTCTATTGGGTTATTTGGTTTGGTGGTGTTTAATTTCTTGAGTTCTTTATATATTTTGGATATTAGACCTTTGTCAGATGAAGAGTTGGTGAAGATCTTTTCCCAGTCTGTAGGCTGTTGCTTTGTTCTCCTGACAGTGTCACCTGCCTTACAGAAGCTTCTCAGCCTCATGAGGTCCCATTTATTAATTGTTGATGTTAAGGCCTGGGCTGTTGGTGTTCTGTTCAGGAAGCTGTCTCCTGTGCCTATGAGTTCCAGACTCTTCCCCACTTTTTCCTCTAACTGGGTTAATGTCTGTGGTTTTAGGTTGAGGTCTTTAATCCACTTGGACTTGAGTTTTGTGCATGGTGACAAATAGGGGTCTAATTGCATTTTTCTACATGTAGACATCCAGTTAGACCAGCACCATTTGTTGAAGATGCTGTCATTTTTCCATTGAATGGATTTGGCTTCTTTGTCGAAAATCAGGTGAGCAAATGTGTGTGGATTCATCTCTGGGTCTTCAGCTCGATTCCATTGATCCACTAGCCTATTGCTGTGCCAGTACCATGCTGTTTTAATTACTATTGCTCTATAGTACAACTTGAACTAGAAATTGTCATAATGAGTGAGTTCACACAGAAGCAAAAAGAGCTAAGTGGTATATACTCACTTATATCGAGACACTAGTCCAAGGTGTACGTCCCCATGAAAAACTGTACCTACCAGGATAGTGGGTAAGAGGGGAGGACATCCTATTGAGACTTTAGATGTGAGAAGCCTGGGAGAATGAGGAAATAGAAGGATCCAGCGGGTCCTGGAAAACTACAGGCGAGTCTGGGCCCTGGGGTCCTCCGCAAACTATGGCAACAGCGAAGGAAAAAATAGGCAGTAAACCTCGAACCCCTACCCAGACTAGCCAATGGACAGGACATTCTCCACTGTTGAGTAGAGAAGGAGATCTAACTTTCACACAAACTCTGGTGCCCCATATTTGAACATGTCCCTTGGATGGAGATGCCTGGTGGCACTCAGAGGAAAGATAATAGGTCACCAAGGAGAGACTTGATACCGTATGAGCATATTCAGGGGGAGGAGGTCCCCCTCAGACACAGACATAGGGGAGGGGAGTAGGGGGGAAGTGGGAAGAAGGGAGGAATGGGAGGATACATGGGATGGGCTAACAACTGAAATGTAATATGAATAAATTAATTAAAAAATAAAAATTAAAAAAAAGAAAGAAATTCCCCATATCTTGAGATAGCCTGCAGCTGGGTTGCCATAGCAATAGGCTTCCCTGTCTCCTGCTTTATATAAACTGCTGCCTGAAAAATAAAAGTTTGAGAGCTTCATCAACATTCAGACTTGCTCTCCTTCTTTGTGTCTTGTGTTCTGCCCCTCATTCAGGTGATTCTCCTCTTGAGCTTTAGTCAAACCCCTGCTGGTTGGGGCATTAAATAATTAAGCATCTGAATTTATCTTCTCTGCTGTATGTGAGAGGTACTGTCACAGTTACAGAGGGACCGCTGCCTGTACCTGAATCTTTTGCATGCCTGATGCAATAGTTATTTCTATACAATGCATTAGTTCTGGGTTTAGTACTAGAATCTATTTGTCTTCTTCTGTTAGAATATGTTTACTTTATTGTATTAATATCTAGAAGCTAAAGAATGGTTCCTTAGTATTCCTTTAATTAATTTCCCCACACAGTGCCTGATTTTCATTCATTTCATTGTAATATATACTTGTCTAGTTGCTCCATTTGTATAAAAATAATCAAAGTGTTGTCAGGTTTTTTGTTTTATTTATAAATGAATTACATTCTGCTGTTTGACCCTCAATATTTTTCCACAATCAATTGTTCAGCCGAGTGATATGTTCAAGGCCCGATTTTTGCTTTTGCCTGTGTCCCAGTGTAGTCAGGAGACTTCCTCAGTTTCTACACTTCTTTATCTCAAGTAGACTGAAGCCAGAGCTCTAACCATTCTTCCTTCCACATCTTTTCCAATATGTGACTACAGACTATGACAGGTCAACACCTTGCTTCTACCTCTGGACTCCTTTCCTCAGAGGGATGTTTCATAAATGTGGTATATGAAATAGCACCTATAAATTCACTTAGAAAATGTTCTGCCTTTTCCTTAGAGGACATTCTGACATGCCACGTATGTCCTTAATTAGTTAACAGCCTGGGTGAATAAACCAACATTTTCCTATGAGAATGGTAAGCCAGAATTTTACTAAAAATGGCATTGACCTCGATTATGAAGTTTTGATAACTTACACCAAATAAGTCAAGTGCTGATATTCTGACTTTTTCCCAATTTATTCTTATTCTTTAGTTTAGTTTTTACTTAAATTATACTTTATTAAATTTATCTCAGATAATTATATATATTGTCACTGTTATTGAGTGGTTTCCTGTTTTCCATGTGAGCATATGAAAATTGAGCTATTGGGATGGCTCAGAGAGTACAGGGCTTGCCTCCAAGACTGGCAACTTGACTTGGACCCCTAGGACTCACATGGTAGGCCTTGTCTTGAGGGCTTTTATATTCAAAACATTAGAAATATAATTTCTAATGGGAATAGGGCTTCCTCAAGACCCAGCTATTCCACTCCTTGGAATATACCCAGAAGATGCTCCAGCACACAAGAAGAAAATTTGCTCAACCATGTTCATAGCAGCCTTATTCATAATAGCCAGAACATGGAAACAGCCTAAGTGTCCCTCAATAGAAGAATGGATAAAGAAATTGTGGTACATATACACTATGGAATACTATTCAGCTATTAAAAACAAGGAATTCCCGAAACTTGTGGATAAATGGATTGAGCTAGAAATTATCATAATGAGTGAGTTAACCCAGAAGCAGAAAGACTCAAATGGTATATACTCACTTATATCTGCATATTAGCCCAAGGGGCATGTCCCACGAAAGCCTTCACTTACCAGGAAACTGAGACAGAGGGGAGGACATTCTAGTGGGACTCTAGATGAGAGAATCATGGGAGAATGGCAAAGTAGAAGGATCCAGAGGGTCCTAGAAGCCTACAAGTAGAACATTATGATAGGCAGATTTGGGCACAGGGGTCCCGCTCAAACTAAGGCACCAGCCAAGGACAATACAGGCAGTAAACCTTAAACCCCTACCCAGATCTAGACAATGGACAGAACACTCTCCACAGTAGAGTGGAGAGTGGGATATTACTTTCTTACATACTCTGGTGCCTCACCTTCGACCATGTCCCCTGGAGGGGGAGACCTGGTGGCACTCAGAGGAAGGACAGCAGGTTACCAAGAAGAGACTTGATACCCTATGAACATATACAGGGGGAGGTAATCCCCCTCAGGAACAGTCGTAGGGGAGGGGAATAAGGGGAAAATGGGAGGGAGGGAAGAATGGGAGGATACAAGGGATGGGATAACCATTGAGATGTAACAAGAATAAATTAATAAAGGAGAAAAAAAGAAACATAATTTCTTTTTTACACTCAATTTGCTTTCTTCTTTCTCATTATTTCCTCTAAATAATGTTTAATTTTGTTGTTAATTAATTTATGCTAATTTCTCAATTCTTTTATTTAATCCTCTTTTTATTATATCTTTGTCATTTTTCTTTATGGCTTTAGACATTTTCTCAATTATTGGATGCTTTTTTTTAGTTCTACAGTTATTTGGCATTTTTCATGAAACATATAAACCAAATGATTTCTTTATACTTCCAAACTGAAAATGCTTTCCTGCAGTTGTTGCTTCCCTCTGCTCTACTTGTGGGGAACTAGATTAAGTGTTCCTCTTTGTAGGCACATACTGATTAACCTTAGCTGCAGAGCCTTACCATGTATCTTCCCTTGTGTTCTAGTGGTGGGTCATCTGACTAGTGAAGGGCGCAGTGTGCTCTTCCTTAGATGTTGGCAGAGTAGTAGATGGCAGGTTGAACCAGCAGGCTGGATTCTCGGCCACCTAGGAACTCTTGACAGTTAGGCCTGGACTACATATATGCAGACCCCACGCATCCAGATGATATCAACTTTTTTCTACATGGCTTCAAAGTCCATCTTTCTTTCCCCAAATGCCGCTTTCTTCATCTTCATCTAGAGCTCCCACCCACACAACCTGTTGCAAATGGCTGGAACATTTTCTGTCCAGTGTTATCCACCAAGAGCCTAGCATCAGAGTCCTGCAGGACTAAAGAGTATAATAAATTTTAAAAACATTTAAGATTATTTGTTCATATCATATTTAGGCAGCCATGTTGATAAGATTTCAACAGGGGTGTTGTTTCTGACATTTATAGGAGACACAGTCTCACAGCATATTCCCTGATTCTTTAGCCATTAAAATCTTTCAATATGATCCCTGAGCCTTAGGTGTTGTAGACATATCAGTTGGGCCTGGACTTTCACATGGCCCAAAATGGATGATACCAATAGACATGCTAACACCAGTGGGAGAAAGCAAACAAGGCCTCAAGCCTAGACCAAGTTATACAAACAACTAAGGAATGCTGAGAAAAGGAAAAATAGTCTACCTCAGGGTAGAGCACACTAGCTGGTTATCTGATACCAAATGGTCAGCCCCTGACACAGGAACAAGTAACTTACACAGGCTTCACTTGTATTTATGTATTTAGAAATATATACTATATGTGTTACATATATCATATACATATAATGTGTGTGAATATATATGTGTATGTGTTTGTGTGTATATCTGTAACAACAATTAAATAGAAAGACACTGAATTTGAAATAGATCATGGGGAGGGGTACACAGGATAGAAATGATGTAATTATACTTTAAAAACAGTAAGTTTGTAGAGGGCTACAATTGGGATGTAAAGAATTCAAACTGCAAAACAAGCAGGTAACTTATATTGCTAAGGCCACTACAAATAGCTCTGAGACTGGCTGAGACATGAATGTACATTCATAGACAAGGTTTCTTATTGGTCATGGAATCCTTCTGACTTATTATTAGATGCCATTCTTCATATGGCATGAATGAAGGTTAGCAGATATCTTTCTTCTGCTCACACTAAGAGTAAAGAACAAGACTTAATTGTTCTATGCATCATGTATACCACATGGATTTATAATTTTAGGACTGTATAATGCTTGTGAGAATTTATATGCTTTTAGAACAAAAGAACCAGAACCTGAAGCAATATCAGACCTGACAGGATTCATTCATGCTGGATGCTGACATCCTGCATCCTTCATGTTCCAGCCCCAAATGCTTCAGTTGCTATTATTCATCAAAACAGGACAGCTTCAAAGAAAGCTTCCAATTCAAATTGGTCCAGAATTTCAGACTGTCCCACACTGGACTCCTATTAAGCCTGGAATTTCTCAACATTTAGAAAATGGACCATAAATGCTATTCCTGGTTTGATTGACCATATTCCTCAATTTTATTTGGGCCCCCACAAAGGTTCTATTCGCCCATATCAGCCAGAAGCAACCATAAGAGAATGATTCCCCATTTCTTATAAGGGTGGTTGGGTAGGTTTTTGTTTGTTCTCTTGGGCTACAGATGCTTATTTTCATTGGAAGTTGCTTATAAGTTATTACTGGTCTTATTCAGAGAGAAACAATTTGGACTCAGGGATGTCTGTCTTCTTCTATCTTTCTTTCATAGATATGCAGTTAGGGGTTGAAAAGAAAGAAGGGAGGAGATAGAAATATAAAAGGATGATAGGATAAAAAGTAGATTATTGAATCAACTCCTCAGCCTAAGCCCTTAGTTGTTACTAACAAATAAGGTTATTTTAATTCATTTTTATAGAATTGTGTATATTGATACAAAAATAAGTTCAAATTTGATACATTGGTACAGAATTCAAATTTAAGACTATCCTGCACACACATTATATATACATACATACATACATATATTTCTACTCTAATATGAGATATTAAACTCAATTATAATACAAAGCTTACTTCCAATATCTTGAAAGTACTATTGCAGGCTGTTTAGGATAATTAAGTAATACAAGCTAATCGTTAGTTGATCAAATCATGAACATGCCAAATACCAGTCGATTTTTATCACAAGAATATGCATCCTAGGTTTAACAAATAAATATGATCCTATAGATAAATAAAGTAAAATAGTTAGATAAGGTCTTCAAAGCCTCAGAGACCTACAGAATATGGAATTTAAAGATGCTTTTAATATTTTAAAGATTCTTTGACAACAAGACAGGTTAAATCCTGGCAACACTCAGCCTATCTCAAACAAGATGATGAGCATCAGAGAACCTCCTTATGAAGGTGGCTTCAAATGTGGCAAACCAGCCACTGAGCAAAACATCTTCATTTCTGCCACAGACAGAATTCTGGCTAAAATTGGGCAAGCTTAGACACAGGCAGAGTTGACAGCCCAGTTCTGACAAGACAGGGTAAGCAATTTTTTTTTCTCATTTTGGAAGCTGCTAACCTGCACTTCCAGTTCACTCAAGTAATTAAGTTTCATTCCTTATCAAGTCTTTGATAGTGTTGAAGACCAGATAGTTTAGTCTTACAATACACCCTAGTTGTTTAGGGGATAAGATGCTGTTAGGACTCGATAGATGTTTTGAGTTGACAGAGATGAGATATGACAGGTATTGATTTTCATTCAGAATTTTAGACTCACCAAGATAGGAAAGATGTTTTCTAAAAAATTGCTAAATACAATTAGCCAAAACACCATGAATGCAGCATTCATATAATCCCTTATTGTTTTTTGGTCCTTCTTGCTGGATGTAATTTTTTGTTTATGTGTAATAATATCGATGTGTATTCCAAAAAGTAAAATAAAATATTTCAAAAAATAAGTTTGTAGAATTTTTAAGTATTCAGAATTAATTTTATGATTATATTACCTCACATGAGATTAATATTTCTTGCATTCTTATTCTCATCTCATATACAGGATTTTAAATTTATATTCAGAAGGGTTAGACTTTTCAATCCCTGGGATGCTGGTAAGACAGAGGCTGCCTCTGACTAACGTGGTGAGGGAGCCAGATGGCAACTGGCCTGTGAGTCATTTCAGTTTGTTCATCTTCAGGAACATGGCACTTACTTACTTCTATAAGAAGTCAATAAGATCTACCTTCTCAGTTTCTTTGGTCCTCTATTCTGATGTCATGAATGTCAGACAGAATAACATCAAAGACCTTGGTGCTTCTTCCCTGTGGGAAGTACCAGACAGCATGTAGAGTGAGATCAGAGACCAATGACAGACTTCAAACTCTTCCAGAGATTACGCAGACATGGCACAGTGGAGGATGTTCAGGGACAGATGAAGAAATTAGATAATGATGGATAGGATTGTGTTGAGACATAAAATAAAATAAAATAGAATCATAGCACATACAGGAAAACAGATACAACTAGAAATCATTATGTTAAGTGAAATAAGACAGACTTAGAAAACTAAACACTACAATATTTGTCTCATATTTAGAAACTAGATTTAAGTGTGTGTGTGTGTGTGTGTGTGTGCGTGTGTGTGTGTGTGTGTGTGTAAGTTGTGGATCTAATAAAGGCATGAGATAGATAGCAAAGAGGTGAGAGAGAGTAAGTACTGATATATGTGTGACTTGGAAGCTTTTTTAGAGGGTGGTCTTGAAGAGAGGAATGCAACATGTAAGAAGGTGGTTAGGTAAGGGGAGTGGGGGAGGAAACTGATATGAATAATATATGAAAATGGACATTACTTTGTGTGCTAACTTAAAAATTAAATTATAGCATTCATTACTTAGAGTACTACCTGATAAGCTAAGTGATCATTATAAATAAACATGAAAATGTTAGCATGACAAATTATCAGAGCAACAGCAAAAATAAGCTAAAATTGAACCAATTTCCAATAAGATTTTTAAAGGTAACTGTAACCCAGCTATCAGATGGCATGGTTAAAGAAGTAATCACAACTTTATGAGCATGCAGTTGAATATTTATGAGCTGCTTATTGCTATAATGGTGTTGAGATTTTAGCAAACTGTTAATGATAAATGTGAAAATAAATTAGAGAGAATCAAGGCATTTACAACTATAGGTTGCAGGTTAATCTTGGAGTAGAGTTAAACTTTAAGACATCATTCAGTATGATATTAATGGTGTCTTTTTCAGGAAAAAAATGAGTAATAGAAAGAATTTAATACTTTGGTACTAAGAAACCTCTCTTTACAATGGAGCATCTAGTCCCTAGATGCTTCTTATATTGTGATATATGATGTTTCTGCTCATAACTACTAAGGCATTTAACAGATATGGGGCTGGAGAAATAAGTCATGTTTATGTCAGGGCTCCCTGTCCTCAGGCTGTCCTTTTCCTCAGGAACCCTGTTCTTTTTCCCAGTTAGATGTTTGGCCTAGTGTGGTTCCCCAGGATACTGAGCTGATCACCCCCTGTGTCCTCACTGATCCCCTGCAACTTATGTCATCTGATGTGATCAACCTCGGTAATTTTATATTATCAAGTGTCTCCCTTGAGAATAAACTATCCTAGGTAATTTCATTTGAGTAAAATCCTCTTTGTCCTTAGCATTTTAGTAAAACAGAGTTTTCATGTCTGCATAGACAGATTAGGACACTTTACAAATATATTTTCACTGTACATTTTCCATTTCATAATAACCTTTTATGAACTATACCTTTGTGAAGGTTAACTGAGGAAATCACCTGGAGCTAATTCAAAAGACCATTTTTTTTACATGAGAGTTAATTTAGTTGAGAGGTTCCTTTGGACTTTATGTTAAGAATTCTTTTGTTCCACAAAGTTGTAAGAACAATGTAAGAAATTGTCCAAGTTTCATTCTGTGGTTGTGACAGAAGCTCCACAGGAAGACCAGCAGAGTCAAGGAACTGGGACCACGGGTTCCTTGTGGAGACTGAAGCACCAACCAAGGGCCGTGCATGGACTAGACCTAGACCCACTACACAGATGTAGCTGATGGGTAGCTTGGTCTTCATTTGGGTCTCCTAGTAAAGGAAGCAGGGCCTGTCTCTGACATGGACTCTGTTGCCTGTTTTTGGATCACTTCCCCCTGGTGGGGCTGGCTTGCCAGGCCATAGTGCAAAAGGATGCACTGAGTCTTGATGTGAATTCATGTGCTGGAGTGTGTTGGGGGGCATGGAAATCTCCTCTTTTCTGAGGAATAGGGATGGGAAAAGAAGGGGAAAGTAGAGGAAGGCTGGAAAAAGGGGGAGAGGAGGGAGGTGGCTACAATCGGGATGTAAAGTGAATAGATAGATAGATAGATGATAGATAGATAGATAGATAGATAGATAGATAGATATAGATAGATGGATGGATAGATAAATATAGATAGAGAGATGACAGATTGATTGACAGATGATAAATAGGTAATAAATAAAATGAAACTTAACTCTCTCTTTTGAAAGTGAAGAAAAATATTTTACTCTGCCTTTCGTTTGTCCTGAAAGGATTTGCTTTTTAAAAAGTTACAATTAGTTTCTTTTATTTTTGAATTGTACATAAATATTTCTGAAAACCAAATTGTTTCCTTTTTCAGATTTGTGACCTAAAGAAGTCTAGGCCAAAGACATTGGAGCCAACTCTGTAATGAGGAATGACTAAGGGGTGTCTCTTCATCTCCTTCATGGGAAGGGACCTGATGACCATGGCCACCTTTCTCCGCTTGTACATAAAAGTGTCTCCTCCAGAAAAGATAGCAAACATGGGTTTTCCCTTTTTCTTTGATAAGACCAATTAGCTAACACAGATACTCAAAGGTACATTTGACTATATATGCTGACCAACTTACTATCTTGAGGTCTGGTTACTTATTTACAAACTCCGACAATGAGTTGTTCCTGCATTGTTAAAAAAAAAAAAAAAAAAACAGGATGATTTCTGTCTCTGAAATTTTTAGTGTTTTGTTTGTGATGTGTGCAGTGTGATGTACACTCTAGTTTATTGATAATGAAAGTGTTTGATTTCTATACTACCTTTGAAGGAGAAGCCACTTTTTCAATAACACTTTCCCAAAAATTGATAATGGGTTCTTATGCCTCACATAAGCCAGTGATAAGTAAAATCAAGGGATGACGAGAGTAAGCTTTATAAAAATATTTAATGATGTAATAATAATAGAAAGGCAGCCTGCTT
This sequence comes from Acomys minous, assembly GCF_964271855.1. Taxonomy (NCBI): domain Eukaryota; kingdom Metazoa; phylum Chordata; class Mammalia; order Rodentia; family Muridae; genus Acomys; species Acomys minous. The sequence goes on along the minus strand of NC_140486.1, from coordinate 227,973 downwards.
ATTGATAAAGGCTTTTTAAACATTTGATGATCTGTGGCTCATTAACGCACACAATCTTACAACTATGAAACAAAAACTAGTGATTAGGCTGGGACCTTACTTGAAAGAAAATATAACGAACCTCAGTATGCACATTTATTTAGGTGACTATGTATCTTGCTGTGCTTAGGTAGTAATATATAACATTTTGTTACTTAATATTCTTTCTATAGCAGTTGTATTTGCAGTATAGGAACCAATTACCAAATGGTCAGTATTGTAATATATTTGAAATTGTTTAGTCCATGATTTATTCTGATTAAAGTGACCTTAAAAGCATAGGCTATTGTATAGAATTTAAGATACAGGATACATTTAGCACTTAGTTAAAAGCATAATATAACTTAATAATACTAAATGTTAACCCTAGTTGAAAATTTTATTGAGTTTAACTGTGCTTAGTATTTCTTTACTTTTTTCAGAAACAATAAAAAATTTTGTTCTCTAATACTATGAAGTCAGTATATGAGGACTGTCAAATGTGGATATAAAATCATAATGATACAGACAATATTTTCCATGAATTATGAATGGATTATCCACCATGTGTATGTGTGTGTGAGAGAGAGGGGGGGAGAGAGAGAGAGAGAGAGAGAGAGAGAGAGAGAGAGAGAGAGAGAGAGAGAGAGAGAGAGAGAGAAGGGAGAGTGTTTCATCGAGCACAGAATAATGTATAGGTAGCTAAATTTGCCCCTAGAGGCATCCCAGTAAAGCATTTCTATCAGGTGATCAGTTTCACAGTATAATTCTATCACCTTCATTAATTTGCATCTCCTATATATATGTGTGTGTGTGTGTGTGTGTTTGTGTGTGTGTGATGATTTTAATTTCTCCCTTGTAATCCCTTTGTATAGTATCTGGATGCACAATAAAGCCTTGAGAAGTTAATCAGTTTCTTCTCAAGATTATTCCTACTGCCTCTGAAGGTAAAGGACTATAAACATCAGTGGTTATTTTGTAACATTCAGCCATTGGGGATAGTGTAAGAGATTTATCTAAGGCCAGACCCAAAGCCACACTGCCTTCAGTAGCATGCATTAGATCATCAGTACCTAGTTTTGGTCTTCCTTCCTGCTTGTTACCTCCTGGCTGGCCACAGGGGGATGGCTAGCATTCTTTCCTGTCAGAGCCTAGAGCTGAGAAGCTCATCCCTTTGCTTCCCAATGGCAAGAGATTACCTTGTATGTCTCTCTTGGACTTGCAATCTCTGGTCAGTGTTTTCCTTTTCCACAGTGACTACAATGCCCTGGAGGTCTTGGCATACCATTACCATTACAGACAGAATCTGCTTGTTTTCTTCTACAAATACCATTTTTTTCCAGAGTTAATGCACTTACTGTTTTGAGATCTGGAACTATTAGCCTAACAACTTCTTTGTAAACGGCCAAATTCACCACAATTAAAGCACCAGTGTTTTGATATCTGAGACCTCAGGCTCTGGCTTGTCCTTAGTTTGAGCGGGACCCCTGGGCCCACATCTATTTATTTATTTTTATTTAACGAATGGTGAATTAATTCCATATGACACAATAGAATATTAAAACATTTTATGTTTAGCATTTCTATTGGATGCCAAGTCATCTCATCATAAGCATTGCCATCATCATTAGGAGGTATATGTTGTACAAATACTGGAAAAGATGAAGGTGCCTGTGTAGTCCCAGGCAACTCCTCTGGTGGTGCCCTTGGCTCAATATGAACCTTTTTGCCCTGTGTTGCCTGCTGCGCTTCTTGGCCCCTTGCCTCAGTCTGGGGCTCTGAGCACCTAGCAGTGAAAAGTCATGGAGCAGGGCAGGGCAGCAATCTGCCTTACAGCCTAATTGGATTCTCTCTTTTATAATTTAATTTAATATTATTATAATTTATTCAGATTACATCATGATTGCTTTCCCTTCACTTATATCTTCCTGTTCCTAGGCTCCCTCCCTCTTTCACCCTATTCCCCTCCCCTAGACCTCTGACAGAGGGGACCTCCTCCCCTACCATATGACCACAGCCTATCAGGTCTCATGCACATAGCCAGCTTCCCCTTTTTTGTGTGCCACCAGGCCTCCCCACAAGGGAAAGTGATTAAATTGAGACACCACAGTTCGTATCATAGGCAGTCCCTGCTCTCCCCCACAACAATGTAGAATGAGCTGTCCATTGGCTAGATCTGAACGGGGATCTAAATTTGCTCATGCATTGTCCTTGGTTGGTATAACAGTTTGTGCAGCAATCCCTGGGTCCAGATCCACAAGCTTTGATGGTCTCCTTGTGGGGTTCCTGAGCTCTCTGGGCCCTTCCATCCCCTCATTCTACCATACCACTCTCAACTGGAGTCCAACAGCGAGTCCCAGAATTTTTTCTGATCCCTGCTGAGTGGAGAGTCTCAGAGGGCATCTATGTTGGGCTAATATCTGCTTATAAATGAATATATACCATGTGTGTCTTTTTGAGTCTGGGTTACCTCACTCAGGATGATCATTTCTAGTTCCATCTGTTTGCCTGCAAATTTCAGGATTTCCTTGTTTGTTTTTAAGTTTTCTTTTTTTATTTAATTAATTTATTCAGATTACAACTCAATTGTTACCCCATCACTTGTATCTTCCCATTCCTCCCTCCCTCCCACTTTCACCCTATTCCCCTCCCTAGGTCTAAGACTGAGGGGACCTCCTCCCCCACTATATGGTCATAGGCTATCAAGATTTCCTTATTTTTAATTGCTGAGTAGTATTCCATTTGTAAGTGTGCCACAGTTTCTTTATCCATTCTTTGGTTGAGGGACATCTATGTTGTTTCTAGATTGGGAAGATTTCCCATGCTCATGGAGTGAGAGAATCAACATAGTAAAAATGGCCATTTTTCCAAAAACAATTTACAGATTTAATGCCATACCTATCAATATACCTACACAATTTTTAAAGACCTTGAAAGATCAATTCTCAACTTCGTATGGAAAAACAAATAACTCAGAATAGCTGAAACAAATATGTACAATAAAATATCTTCTAGAGGAATCCCCATTCTTGATCTTAAGCTGTGCTATAGAGCAACAGTAATAAAAATGGCATGGTACTGACATAGAAATAGGTTGGCTGATCAATGGAATCAAATTGAAGACCTAGAAATAAACCCACACACCTGCGGACACTTGATTTTTGACAAAGAAGCCAAAACATACAATGAGAAAAAGTTAGCATCTTCAACAAATAGTGCTGGTCTAACTGGATGCCTACATGTAGAAAAATGCAAATAGGTCCATATTTATCACCCTGCATAAAACTAAAGTCCTGAAGGCTTCTTTGTTGTATCTTGTGGTAAATTCCTGCCCACAGACACCAGGCCTGAACTCTCTCCTCTCTCTGGCATCTTTTGTTTTTCAAGCACTTCAAACTACCTGCAAACTTTCTTATTGCACAAACTAACACTACAATCCTTTCCAAAAGGAGAGAAATGAGTGTACCTTCTGATTTTTCTCTTCTACTTTTTCTTTTTCCAACCCCTCCTTATTAACTCATAACTTTTCTAATTGTTCAACATTTTTTAAAATGGAATATAGGAAGATGGTGAAACAAAAACATAAAATCCACCTCCCCCCCCCCAAAAAAACCATAAAATCCCCTCTGGGTGTAACCCAGGATAGAACCCTGCAGCAACGGTTGTCATTTTGCTAACACCCTGAAACAGTAGTTTTATACCTTCAAAACCTGCATTTTCCTCTACAGCATTAGAAATTAAGTTACCCATTATGTCTAAGCCACATATGGACACCACCTATAGGATTTGATCTTTTAAAAATCTACTTTATTGGGTATTCTTTAATGCCTCTACCTCCTTTTTAACTCACTTACCCTAGATATGAGCGAAAGAAAACTAATGGGGACAATAGAAGACCTTTTTAAGAGTTAGTTATACTCTTAGTAGTCAGGATTCAAGAAGATAGCTTAAAAAGCAAACCAGAAATTTAGCAAAAGTGACCGCAACTGCAGCCAGAACCTGTAACCTTGAAATGTTCTCTGCAGTATTTCTCCATAGGTGTGTCTAGAAGCAAAGTGATGGACAGCCGAGTGATGTGAAACAATGCAAAAATCATTGACTTTTGTTACTTGGACTATTTATACTCTCCCATGGTCTGTACAGGATGTTTTGCAACTGGCAAAGGCCATGCCCCTGCAAGGAGCAGTTCCCTTTCTAGCAGAAAAATATCATGTGCCCTCACACAAGTCTGTTTCTAGGGGACAAACATCGCAGGCCCTCACACAAGTTTGTTTCACATCCCACACTTGGGATCAAAACACAAACATATTTACATCTACTATAGTCACCAGCTTTTTATTAAGCCAATCAGAGGTGGGGAAGGTATATGCTTACAAAATACTGAGGCAAGTGATGATGCATAAAATTAATAACTCCAAAATCAGTCAGTACTTAGGGCTCTGCTGGTACAGAAATCAACATTTGAATATACAAAGACAACCTTTACACAGTGTACAAAAAGATTATTCAAACAATTGTAGGTTATGAAATCAAGATCTCCTATTTTCATGAAACCACCTCAGATCTCACACTCTCTGGAGCACACAGCACTCAGCCACAGAGGTTGCTGGATAAAATATTAGAATAGCCCGGGTCAAGCCATACATATTATCAGTTACTTCTGATTCCTCTCCATTTATACAGGTTATTCTCCTAAGTTTTCTGTTACTTACAGTTACATGTGTATACATTATATATAACTATATATAATATATATATATTATATATATATATATATACACACACACACACACACACAATCACTGTGGGCCCCATAACTTGATGGAAAACCTGAAGCAATTATTTAAATGTCATCAGGAAACAAGCCAATGAAAAAAATGGGTTTTCCACCACAAGAACAGATGTGATTCTGAGAATATACCTATTGACAAGAAGAGAAGTGAAATGAAGAAATAATAGCTAAGGTTATACTCACACTTCAAAAATTATGAAATCTAAGCAATTTCAGACAAGCTAAAAAGGATGTCATTTTAAGAAGAGCTTTGAGAGAATTAGTTCCCACATAAATGTCAGGACATAAAACATCTCTTAAAAATGAATTTCTATACAGAGAGGAGGATTATTTGCTACTCCAATCAAAAGGTATAAGGGAGTTTAAAATGTGCTTTGTATCACAAAATAGCTTTAGATATATACAGAAATTATTGCAAAATCCATGCAATAAATGACGCTATAGTGAAATAGAAACTGCAGGCTATCCACTCACCTAGTGTCTTTTGTTGTTAACCCATTCTGTCACCATGGTGTCTTATTGGAGTTGAGGAGCCATTCTTGGGACAGTGTGGATAATGGCATTCCATATTTAACTCAGATTTCTTTAGTTTTTTCTGGAAGTCCTTTAGTTGTTGAGACTTTCTTCCACCTACAGCATGTAATTTTGTTCATGTTTCTTCGGTAGCCTCTGATTTATGAGGTTTTTCTGGTTTTCTTTTTTTGATGTTTCAGGTAATTCTTGTGGATAGTGGTCAGATATTCTGTAGACTGTCTCTTACTTCAGATTCTCAGGACGTTTTCCGCGTGGTTTGGGGATTCTGTGATTGGGAATAGAGACTCTGAGAAGTGTCTTGTCATCTCATCCATTGTCATTCAATCATCAATGTGATTAATTACTGTTACGATTTACATGGTTGTGGCACAGTATATGGAGTTTTTCACTACTAAGTCATTGTTTGTTTTCCCTACTATTTGGAAGCCCAAGGATTACTTACATTCTTTGTAATTAAGTAAAGGGCATGTAAATGTCCTGAGATCCAAGAAACTAAGAAACTGGATAGGAGAGATGTCTACCTCACACCAATATTTGTCTTTTATTGTCGACTCTGAAAGTTCAAGGGTAATGAACAGTTCTGCAGTTTGGTATTTTTGTGAGGTAGAATGATGTATGCAATATAAAGTTGAATTCTTATAAAAATATTCCTAACAAACAATGTGTTAGATGGTTGTACAAACAGCAGATTCTGAAGACACATCAGTTTAGAAGATTTTATTTTAGCTACAGTGAAGAAAACAGAAACAAGGAGACAGATGATATAGACGCATTGGAATGGTAAACTTTAAAAAGTGATAGAGGGAGTCACTGAAGTACAATCGCTATGAAAGAGCTCATCTAGAATAATTCCTTTCAGCTCTGATTGTCAGAACGCAACACAGACTAAATTTGGGTTCCAGAATTTCAAGCACTTAATTTTTCTTAAGCTTCATAATAGATATTTATTTTTTAATTCTCACTTTTCCAACTTTAGCTTGGAAATTATTTTACTTCTGCATTTTTGAGTATAAAAGATTGAAAGATCCTGATAATTTTATTATACCAGTATTGCTAAAATTTATCATGTTTACTATAAAAAGACCATTGTAATAATTTCCTAGATTGCTTCATATCTTTGATTTCAGCATTGATTCTCTATACTACCTCTGCCCAAGATGACATTGTTCATATTTGAAATGTCAAAAAATATAATAAACAATATAATACGTCGAGAGATGAGGGATTAGGTTTGTACACATCTTCTAAAAAAATATAATTGCATCATTTCCCACTTCCCCTTGTTTCCTTCAAACCCTAAATTCTGCTCAGTCTGTATGTTCCTTATCTATGTATGTTTTCAGACAGGGCTGATCATTTGGAATTGAATAATCAACTGATGTGCTCTTCCCTGGGGAGGACGATGTTGCTTGCTCTCAGCATCCTTACTTATCTGTTGTTGTTGGCCTAGTGTGGAGGATTCTCGAGCGCTTCTCCTTCCACATTAGCATATCTATTTTGTCATCATGGTCATGCCTTGTTTAGGCAGTCATGCTGATGAGGCTTTATAGGTGTAGCTTCTGACATTTTCCCCACTTACCCTTTCAGATCATTTGTACTCTGCTATTTCCCTCTGTCTTGATTTCCCACTTCTCCCTTTTAGTGTTCCCTTTTTACTTTCCTGGTTTCTGCATTTATCCTACATTTTGTAGTCACAATTGCAAATGTACCTAAGAACTTCTGATCAAAGAGAATATGCCATTTTTGTCTTTCTGGATTTGGGTTACTTCATTCAATATGATCTGTTCTAATTCCCTCTATTCGCTTGCATACTTTATTTTATTTTTACAGTGGGGTAGTATCCCACTGTGTATATGTTAATACACTTTCATTATTCATTCATCTATTGAAAGACATGGCTTAGCATGTATATGGGGTTGTAGAATATGTAGTAGTTTTAGCATATGCCAGGGTGTGGTATAAATGAATCAAATGACAAATATGTTTTTAGCTTCTGGAGGATTCTTCCCATTGATTTCCAGACTCATTGCACCAGTGTGAAATCATACTAACAAAGAATTAGGTCTCCATTTCTTCATAGCCTCTCTAGCATTTATTATTGTTTTGTTGATCTTTGTCATTTAAACTAAGATAAGAAAAAAAACCTCAGAGATGTTTTTATTTGCATTTTTCTAATTTCTAGGGACAATGAACATTTTAAAGATATTTATTAGCTTTTTTTTTCTTTTAAGAATTCTTTGTTCAGACCCCAGCCCTATTTTTGAATGGGTCATTTTGTTTGTTTGGTTTTTATTCTTGTTTTTGAGTTCTTTATGTATTCTGGATATTAATTCCCTATCAGATGTATGGCTAGTAAAGATTTTGATTCTAAAGATTTCTTCTATATTCAATTAATTGTTTATTTAGGCATGAAGAAGCTCAACCTGTCCATTGTTGGCCTTAATCGTTGGACAAATGGAGTGCCTTTTTGGACGCCCTCTCTTACACTAACTAATACCATGCGGGTTGTCACCTACATCTTCTTCTAGCAGTTTCCCCGTTCCAGGTTTCAAGTTTAGGTCTTTGATCCATTTGGCATTAGTTTCAGTGCAAGTTGATAGATCAGCTCTGATATCATTCTGTATTTGGCTATTCAATTTTCCCAGCATAATTTGTTGAAGATTCTTTGTTGTCTTCAGCACATTTTTGGCATCTTTATCAAGAATTAGATTTACATGTCTAATGTTACATGTATTTATGTTTTGATCTTCAATTTTGTTTCAGTGGTCTATGTCTGTTATTGTACCAGTACCAGAGTACCATACTGGTTTGTTTGATTGTTTTGTTTCGTTTTTAAGTATGGATCTCCTAAATGATTCATCTATAATGAATCTATTTTTTCTTTGGGATTTTATTTTTCTATTATATGTATATGGAGGGAGAGTTCTGCATAAATTTAGGATTTTTTCTTCTATTTCTGGAAAAAAATGAGACATAGATTGTTATTGGGGTTGCACTGAATCTGTAAATATATTTTAGTGAAATGGTCATTTTCAGAATATTAGTTCTATCAATCCATGAGAAGCTGGGTCATTCCATTTTCTAGGGTCTTTTTCCATCTCTTTCTTCAGAGGTTTGACATTTCCATTGTAGAGGTATAGCACTTCCTTAGGTAGGTTTGTTTCATTTTAATTACTTGAGTATATTGTATATAGGAATTCATAATCTCCATCTCTGTGTCATTGTTGGTGGTGAATAGAAAATCTATTGATTTGACAAAGTTGATTTTGTATCCTGCTGTGCTGCTTTTTCATCACTTTGCAAGTTTTCTGGTAAATTTTTGAGATTCCTTATGTATATCATGTGACTTACTAGTAATTAAATTTCTTTCTTTTTTCTTTTCACTCAATTTCTGTATCTTGATTTATTGCTACAGCTGGTGCTTCAAGAGCTTTCTTGAAAAGGAGTTGGGACAGTGGACATCTTGTTTCTGTCCTGATTTCAGGGAGTTTTCATCAATATTTTCTCTATTTTGGATGATGCTAGCTTTGTTGTGCACTTTTGAAAATATAAAACCTGTCAAGAGTTGATAGAACTAAATATAAAGAAAACTAATAATTTAAAGTTTTATAAAATAGATTATTGGAACACATTTGAAAGCCTTCTTCCTGAGTACTAATTTTCATGGCACCAGTAGGTGCCTATCAAGCTTTCAAAGGAGGGAACAACCAGCTGTGTAACTCAGCTATGATGCCTATAAACAACGGCCAACGTGGAACAATAACTCTAAAGGTGCAGTGATGACATACGTAGGTTGGTGGTAACCATCAGTTCTCTAGTTGGACTTAATATCTGCTCAACAAGACTATCTTTTACTGGGAACCTAGTCAATTAGACAGGACTAGTTAAGCAATGGATTTTGAAAAAGAATCAACAACTACCACTTCACTAAAACAGGATTTATTTTAGAGAAGGAGACAGAACTTTTTAAAAGCCAGAGGATAAGAGAATTTGCTGTGAACTTGTGTTCTCTTGAAAATGTCAGGAGCTGTGCAATTACTCTTACTAATATGGCTGCCTAAACATGAGCAAAACAAGTACAACAACAGTAGATATTGTAAAGAGGACACTGACAAGTCCGAGAGGCTTCGACCTACATGAAAAAGTACAGGTAATAAAGGAATGCTGAAAGTGGAAAAAATAGTTTTCCATAGGGAAGAAACATACCAATTCATTATCCAATCAAGTGCTCAGCACTGTAAATATACATATATCTAATATTATAACAATTTATCAGGTTGCATTTATATATTTAGGAATATGCATGGGCAAGAAACTCTAATACATATGCATATCCATATATTTATGCTACAATAATTATAGAAAAAAGAGTCCTGGAATTCAAAAGAAAACAAGGAAAAGTACATGGGAAGTTTTGTAGGAAGGAAAGGAAAAAATAAATAATGTAATTATAGTCTCAAAAATAAAAGCAATTTAAAATACTTTATATAGATCCATGAATATTAAATAAAATATTTTAATGGAAAATAGAAAGATTAAAAATGAGGATTATATACATTTCATGTATAAATGAAGTACATACAATATTAGTAACTCATTTTTCACATGTAAAGGAAGAGAGTTTATGAGCTCCACAAAATAGTAGAACTACAGGGAAGACTTATTTTAGTTGGAAAACTAGTCTTTCAAAACTAGACTGGAGAAAAGACACAGGGTAGGAGAAGATAGAAAAATTATACTATCTTAATTAAATTTAAATTCAAGGCATTGGATTTAATGAGTCTTCATATGAAGTTTGGATCAGAAATATATCTAGTTTGGGACTTGCATTCTTTTGCTCATTATTTTAGTCACCTTGGAGGATATGTAAGATTTCTAAATTTTAACAAAGTAACAATGACCCAACCTTTTTATTGTTATTGTCATTTGTCTGCGGTTCAACAAGAACAGTTCTCACTGAAGTAGGATTCTACCCTACTTGAATGTAAGAGGAATTGCTCCAGATAATATTATTTCAATGACCCTCTGCATTGATTTGGTCCTGCAGAGCTGGGAATCATAGCTAAGGTGGTTCTGTAATCCTCTGTATCCATGTCCTCCATATGAGATCACAATGCAAAGCATACTATACTCTGGCTTTTAAATGGTCATATCAGACTCAAAGCAAGAATTTTATTATCTTGAATTATCACTTCCAGATGAGCTCTGCAGCTGAATTTCATTAATCTTCAGTAATCTCTGATAGATATGAGAACTCATGCACACAAAAAGTCCTCTTGAAGTAAAACAAATATTTTATTTCCCATCTTTTCAAAATAACGAGGATTTTGTAAGACAAGATTATTTGCAATTCCCTTAATATCTGTGAGACATTGCCAGAGAATTATGTATAATTTAAGCTTTATCCATACTTTGATTAGTTCCTGAACAAAGGAGTGCTCCCTGTGGTTGAATCCTTAAAACAGTCTTAAGAGACAAAAACAAACAAACAAACAGACAAACAAATAAACCAACAACAACAAACCTCAATACTTAGGCCCTGATGTAAATTCACCTGTGTTATTATTCCTCTTTTTCTGAATTTGAAAATATACTTGCTAAGCACGTTTGTCAACTGTTGTTCTTTATCTACACTCATAACTATTTATAGAACTCAAAACTATTCCAACAACAAAGAAATTACCATATATTTTCCAAAGAAAGAGAAATAAAAAATGTAACATCTTGCCAGCTGAAGGGGAAGTTGAGGGTGAACCCCACGTGGGGGCTGGTCTGCGATGTGGCATGCGTCGGAGGCCTGGAGCCAAAGGGCTGGTTTACAGCTGACCAAGAAGCATTTAGAAGCCAAACCATGGATCCACCTGCCCAGAAAGAAAAATCCAAAGTTAATGAATGTGTCTTCAGTATGGAGAAGGCCAAGCAGAAATCTTCCCAGTAGAAGCTGAAGCAAAGACAAAGAACAGAGATCTTTGCTGACAGAGCCGGTGCAGTGCAGTGTGATGAGTTTGTAAGCAGAGGCAGCCGCCTGGGGAGTGAGCCAGCCTGCACCCCGGTCAGTGGACCTGGAGCCTATTCCCACTGTTACACTGAGCTGACCCACCCGGAAGTAGACAGGACTTGCCGTGAACTCCGTACTGAACTTCCCGTAGGTAACTTCCGCACTGGTTTCTCCTCTCAGAACTGGCCCAGTACTTGCTGGGTAGACTTTTCATCTAGAACAGAAGATTTTAAAGACCTTTTTCTCTTGTTTGCGGAAAATCACTGTTTCTTGTGAAACTGTGCCTAAAAATAATAAAAATTAATAATAATAAAATACAAAATGTTCATTTAATATTATATATGTATATATAATGTCTTAAATATCTCTATCAATATTTTAATGAGGATAATACAATTTTAAAGCAAAAGCTATAGCTCATGAACTTGCTTGCCTAGGATGTATAAGGCTCTGACTTTAATCATTAGAATCCCAGACATTTGGCTGCCTCTCTCTAACGCCAGCCTCTCGCTTGCTGAGCTCCAGCCGAAGGAGATGGGGGTAAGTAAGGAGGTGCCCTTACCATGGCTCCTACAAAGCAGACTGCCTGCAAATCCACCGGTGGTAAAGCACCCAGAGAACAATTGCCTACAGAAGCTGTTCGTGGGAGTGCGCCCTCTACTGGAGGGGTGAAGAAACCTCATCATTACAGGCCTGGTACTGTGGTACTCTGTGAAACCAGATGCTGTCAACTCCCCTTCCGGAGTCTGCTTCGAGAAATTACTCAGGGCTTCAAACAGATCTCTTCTTCCAGAGTGCAGCTATTGGTGCTTTGCAGGAGGCAAGTGAGGCCTATCTGGTTGGCCTTTGTGAAGGTATCAACCTGTGTGCTATCCATGCCAAACATGTAATAATTATGCCAAAAGATAGCCAGCTAACACACTGCATACGCAGAGAACATGCTTAAGAGTCCACTATGAGGGGAAACACTTCATTCTCAAAAAAATATTTTTTCCCATGGGGTCAAAGGTACCTAAGTATATGATTGCAAGTGGAAAAATAGGGGACAGAAATCAGGCATTGGCAGTTTTTCCATTTTCATTTGTGTGTGAATTTTAATATAAATGCAAGATGTAAAACACTAATGCAAGCAAAATGTTTCGGTGAACACATTTCAACAGTTCAACTTTATAACAATTATAAATAAACCTGTTAAAATTTTCTGGACAATGCCAGCATTTGGATTTTTTTAACTAAGCAAATTTCCTATTGATGGAAAAAAATTCCAGACATTTATATACTGAGCATAGTGAGCAGGACTTTAATAACCACACACATGGGATGTTGAGGTGAGAGGATTGTCATATCCCCAGTCAGGGTTTCATACTGAGCAATTTCCTCAAAAACAAACAAATAAACAATCCACAGGAATTGAAAAAGGGTCCATTGATAGTAGTCTACTTCTATTTATAATCAAAAACTGATTCTTTAAGACATTTTGAGTCGTAGAATTCTATTAATTAAATTATTTGCTCACATTTGCTAAGGAGATAAAGTCAGTATTGCAACAGATTCTTCATGGATTTGAATTATTTTATTGTTTAAATTAGAAAAATATTGATTTTTCAGGGGGCAGAAGGAACCAAAGTTCAATTTCATTTACTCACATAGAAAAGATACTCAACACCTTGAACTACAGAAGGTACTTTCATTAAAAGTATGATTTTATTCCTCTTGATAGCAAAGCACAAAGAAACAAACATAACTTCACTAATAGAAACTGAGGGAAACTGTCTAGTAATATTGGTATGTCAACATGATACAGACAGAAAGAAACAAAATCTTCCCACTGTTTACACAAAAATCTTCCTTCATCCTTCATTTGGATTTTCTTCCCTTAACTACATCCACATAGGTGACTCACACTGATCATGAGGTCAGGGTTTTGAACTGAGAAAAAATACAGTTAACAAAGAAGTAATAGAAAGAGAAATAAATCATGCTGTCACTCAATCAATACATTTATAAATAATGGTCACAGCCAGCTCACTAAAGCATACAAGGAGCCCCCAACAATTTGGTAGGAACATTCATGGAAAGTATGTGAAAATTAGGAAAAAGGAGATGTGCAGACAGATGTGTATTATTTGAATGGATGATGAAGGTTTTAATTAAATGCAATTGTAAATAGAGAAAAATAGACACTATTTGAGAGCAAATTTGTATTTTTATGTGAATAGAGAAATGCATACACACATCTAAGCATTTACCTAGAAGAACTCTGGTAGATAAAATTGGAGAAGTAATATATTATTTCCCTCAGATTTTCATATATATATATGTGTGTGTGTGTGTATGTGTGTGTGTGTGTGTGTGTGTGTGTGTATGTGTGTGTGTGTGTGTGTGTGTGTATCCAATACCAAAGAAAAACTGAAAGGTCTCACAAAATTATGCTACTGTCATTATATTTGTGTGTTCATAAATGCTTTAGATTATTTCATCATAATCTAGGTTCATATACTTTTCTTTGACTTACCACAACACTTTATTGTGACTTCCTAAATTTTTCTTTTTTTACTTTTTACTGGTTCTTTGTGAATGTCACATCATGCACCCCAATCTCACTCATTTCCCCATCCCTCCATATCCACCCTTGCAACTCCACCAAATAAAATAATAAGTAATAATAATATTTCACTATGGACACTATGGTGTGTCGCAGAGTATACCCTTTTGCCCAAACAGTTTTACTTTCAAATGTTCATTGCATTGTGTCATTGCTCTGGTTCAAGGCCTCTGGTTTCTTGCTACCCTATCAATTCTGGATCCTCACTAGGATTTCTCTCAAATATCCTATTTTTTACCATGTCATGGAGATCCTGTAACTTTGGTTATGCAAGACCAGCCCCTCACAGGCTCCACCAGTTCATAGATGAGGGGTAGATGTTGGGTGGGCAAGCATCAGAGCCCTGGGTCTGGGCCTGGGTGGCAGCTGAGTTGGTCAGGACACCAGCTCTCCATGCCCAGCTGCCCAGCTGAAGTGCAGGACTGCATTCTGAGTGCTATAGCAGGTGAGGGACGCAATAGCTCTCCTGATCTTATGCCCTTAGGCCAGCTTTTCCATGTTGCCCAAGCAAGGATTGGGGCCAGTTCTCTCAGTGCTGCAAATGTTGAGGAGCAAGGCCAGTTCTGCACAGCCTTAGATATCAATGCATATCAACATGGCCCCAGGTACAGGCCAGACCAGGGACATGTGAATGACTTTTGGCAGTAACATGGGCCATGGACATTGACACACTCATTAGCTGCTGCAGAGCCATGGACTCAGGCACAGTGCTTGGCAGCAGCACAGGCCAAGACCTCACTGTGGCCTCAGGCTGACAGCACAGGCTTTCCACATCAGGCTATCTCTCACTACTCTTGTATGTCCAATTCTGCATCTCTTCATTGTTCATACACCATTCTGTTTCCTTTTTCTTTACCATTTCTCCATCACTTACTCAGTGGCACCAGGGCCTCTAGGTGTCTTGTGCCCTGCCTGCACTGGATAGCAGAAGGTCCCTCTTACATTCTTTACTTGGATTTTAGTTCCTTAAATACCTAAAATATTTAATCCACACTCGTCATAATAAAACTACCTCAGGTGAAGTAATAGAGCCTAAAGTCACTGCAGAGCCATATGCAGATATAAGAGGAATTTATGCCAGTGAGCAGGCATATTAACTATAAAGTGTAAAGTCAGAACCTGTTATACTCTGGCCAGTTCCCTGTGGTCATGTGTGAGGAATGACCCTGAGAAGTGACATGACCATGGGGTCAGCAACAGATATGGATAAAGGAAGTATGACTCGTGATGGATCAGGGACAGTACCCATCAGCCCTGTATAGACTTGTGGTCTTCCATGGAAGTTATATGTTTTTAAATACTAAGCATCGACCAAGGGGATAAAATATACTAGGAGGCATGATGCCAAATCAATGAAGACTTTATGTAGAAGAGAATAGCTAGGAAGGGAAACTTAGAGCTACTGCAATCCCAAGAAAACATCACTCTGGTCTTATGGCTTTTGTCTTTATAATCTTTTTCCTTTGCCTCGTTGGCTTAGAATTGCTAAATTCTAGGATTGATCAATGAGAAACAATAGATCATCTTTTTGAAGAGAAACTTTATATTCTCTAATCCTCTTAACCTAATTAAATGGTGTCATGTCATTTCTATTTGGAAGGAAGGAGATGAACTAAATATCCTCTGGAATTGTCTCATTAACTTATTTAATGGACAATTGAATAATACTAAACCATCCTAAAATTTCATAAAAAACAAATGTTGCCTTTTAATTAGTCTTCTTAACTACTGAATTTTGACCTTAACTCAGGCCATTAGAAATGTTAAGTTATTTGCCAGTGATTGCAAATTGTATTGGCAATGATTACTCGCTACAGAGAGGCAAACAGTAAGCGCAGATGTTCCATTTATGAGACTTCTGCTACACATTTGCAACAAAGCTCTTTTAAATATTCACTAGCTAGAACAATAAGACAACTTAAAGAGATCGAAGGGATACAAATTGGAAAGGAAAAAAATCAAAGCATCTTTATTTTCAGATGATATGTTAGTATAAATAAGTGACCTGAAAATCTCCATTGGAGAAACCTTATAGGTGATATGCATCTTCAGCAAAGTAACTGGATACAAAATTAACTCATCAGAGTCAGTAGCCTTCTATATACAAATGACAACTAGATTGAGAAAGAAATTAGGGAAACAATACCTTTCTTTTTCCATTTTTTAATTTATTACAATTTATTCACATTACATCACAATTGTTATCCCCTTGCTCATATCTTCCTGCTACCACCCTCCCTCCCCTTCTGCCTTATTCTCCTCCCCTAGACCTCTAACAGGGGGATGTCCTCCCCCACCATCTGCCTTCAGCCCAACAGGTCCCTTCTGGATAGCCTGCATCCCCTTTCTCTGTATGTCCCCAGGGCCTCCTCACCAAGGGGAAGTGATCAAATCACAGGCACCAGCGTTCATGTCAGACTCAGTCCATTGGCTATATCTGAACAGGAGGTTGGGGTTCTCTGCATGCAATTTCCTTGGTTGGTGCATCAGTTTGTTCAGTCCTCCCCACCCCACCCCAACCCCTCCCCAGCGTCCTCATCTGTCCACCTTGATGGTCTCCCAGTAGGACTCCTGACACCTTCAGGTTCTTCCATCCTCTAATTCTTCAAAGCAACTCTTAGCACTCTGCCCACAATCCAGCTGCAATTCCCAGTATCTGTCCCAAGCTCCCACTGGGTAGAGTCTCTCAGAGGGTATCTATATTGGGCTAATATCCACTTATAAGTGAGTATATACCATATGTATCTTTCTGGGTCTGGGTTACCTCACTCAGAATGATCTTTTCTAGTTCCATCCTTTTGTCTGCAAATTTCAAATTTTCCTTGTTTTTAATACCTTAGTAATATTCCATTGTGTAAATGTACCACAGTTTCTTTATCCATTCTTCAGTTGCGGGACATCTACGTTGTTTCCAGATTCTGACTATTATGAATAAGATTGCTATGAACATATTTGAGCATATATCCTTGCTGTATGGTGAAGCATCTTTCAGGTGTATGCCCAGGAGTAGTATAGCAGGGTCCTTAGGTAGAACTTTTTTCAATTTTCTGAGAAAGCATCAAATTGATTTCCAAAGTAGTTGTAGCAGTTTGCACTCCCACCAGCAATGGAGGAGTGGTCCCCTTTCTCCACATCCTCTCTAGCATGTGCTATCACTTGAGTTTTTTTTTTTTATCTTAGTCATGCTGACAAGTGTAAAATGAAATCTCAGACTCATTTTTGATTTGCAATTTCCTAATGACTAAGGACGTTGAGCATGTCTTTAAGTGTTTTTTACACATTCAATATTCCTCTGTTGAGAATTCACTGCTTAGCTTTGTACCCCATTTTTAATTGGATAATTTGGTTTGGTAGTGTTTAATTTCTTGAGTTCTTTATATATTTTGGATGTTAGCCCTCTTTCAGATGTAGGCTTGGTGAAAATCTTTTCCCAGTCTGTAGGCTGTCATTTTGTTCTGTTGACAGTGTCCTTTGCCTTACAGAAGCTTTTCAGTTTCATGAGATCCCATTTTTTATTTGTTGATCTTAGAATCTGAGCTGTTGACATTCTGTTCAGGAAGTTGTCTCCTGTGCCAATGAATTCAAGGTTCTTCCCCACTGTTTATTCTAACAGATTTAGTGTCTGGTTTTATGTTGATGTCTTTAATGCACTTGAACTTTAGTTTGTACAGTGTGATAAATATGGATCTATTTGAATTTTTATACCTGTAGACATCATGTTAGACCAGCACATGATTAATTAAAAAATCAGTAGCCTTCCTATGCACAAATGACAAACAAGCTGAGAAAGATGTTAGGAAAACTACATCCTTCACAATAGCTACAAATAATATAAAGTATATTGGTGTAACTCTACCCATGTAAATGAAAGATTTGTTTAAAAAAATCTTTGTCTCTGAAGGAAAAAATTGAAAATATCAAAAGATGGAAAGATATTCCACCTTCATGGATCAGGAGGATGTTCATAGTACAAGCAGCCATCTTACTGAAAACAATCTACAGATTCAATGCAATCTCTATCAAAATACCTACACAATTCTTTACAGACATTGATAGATCAATTCTCAACTTCATATGGAAAAACAAAAAACCAGAATAGCTAAGACAATCGTATACAATAAGAGATCTTCTGAACGATCTCTTACAGTAATAAAAATGGCATGGCACTGGCATAAAAATTGGCTTGTTGATCAATGGAATTGAATGAAAGTCCCAGAAATAAACCCACCCATCTATGAACACTTGGTTTTTGACAAAGAAGTCCAAACTATACAATGGAAAAAAGACAGCATCTTCAACAAATATTGCTGGTCTAACTGGAAACACCTTTTACAATACCCTCAAAGAATATAAAATATCTTGTGATAACTCTAATCAAGCAAATGAAAGACTTATGATAAAAAAACTTCAATTCTTTGAAGAAAGAAATTGAAGAAGATATCAGACGATGGAAAGGTCACCCGTGCTCTGGGTTGGTAGGATTTGTGGTTCCCTGTCCCCCAGGAGGCCAGAAATTCACCTAGCTGGAAGTGCACATGTGAAGGCCCAAGTGCCCTTGAGTGCCCTTGGCTTCCAAGTGGAAAAAGGTAAAATGAGGAGTCAAAGGTTCTGCCTTTCCCAGGAATTGCTCTCCAGGCCAAGAAGGGTGGAAGGTGGAAGATCTGGGCCAGAAGATCTCTAGTTCATCTGCAAGGGCAGGAAAAAAGATTTCTCTGCAGTAAGTGTTACTTCTCTTTTAGCTGGGCTGTCAGCACCAGGCCAGATGGCAGTAGGGAGCTCAGGGCTCAGAAATCCTGAGCCAACCTGCAAAGAGGACCAACCTGACTTCATTGAGTCAGTGCCACATTACAGACAGTAATGAAAGCTCAGACCTTGAAACCAAGAGGCCGTGGTGGCAGCCTGGGTGGTTTGGGCAGACAGAATGGCTGCTTCAAGAGCAGTGGGCCACTCACCTCCTCAGAGGGGCACAGTGGTGGACGAGATCCATGCTGACACACTGGTGAGCTGCTAAAGCTAGTGGTGGCTATCAGTGTGTGGCTACCTGACTGGAAACCAAGCCCAGGAGGCCAGTGACAAACTCTTCAGAGAAAAGGGGAGCTCTTCTTTCCCCAGAATAAATGACAAATCTCAGGCAGTCAAGAAGGAAGAATGGAAGGAAAGAGTGTTTGTTTCATGAATCAGGGATATTATAGCTCTTGTGCAGTGGGAGGGGTTTGGGGGTGAATGAGTTCTGAGGATACTTCATTTACATGCAGCAATACAGTCCTATTATAAGAAGGGGAACACAGTAATTAGTTATCCAATGGGCAGTGGGGGTGGGGAAGAATCTTATGTAGAGTTAGAGGTGTGGAAGAAGGTCATTGGTTGAAAACTAAGGTACCAAGACATCTCCTTAGCACAGAGAGGATATTTCCAGAAATCCCCAGGTACGAACTGAATTGGTTTCTTACTGGGAAAGGGTTGGGTCTATAATCTCATTGATGGTTAGGTGATTCTCCTTAGAAGATCTGAGGTTTCCCTGCTGAGGCAGAGAGGAGGGAACCCAGCTGAGGAGAGAATCCAGCTGAGGAAGGGAGTCTGTCATTGTAGCACCTAGCTCCAGGGCTTTCTAATAATGTCAGACTTTGATCTTAACAGCAGAGTTCAACAGAATTAACAGAAAAAATGGCCATCCTACAAAAAGCAATCTATAGATTCAGTGAAATTACCATCAAAATGTTAACATAACTCTTCACACATATTAAGAGGACAGTTCTCAATTTTATATTAAAACTTAAAATGAAAACAGGGTAGCTAAAACAATACTGAACAGTAAAGGAACTGCTGGAAGTTTCACTCTTCCCTATTTCAAGTTATACTATAGCATTATTATAATAAAAACACATTTTATTGGCATAAAAGCAGATTCATTGTTCAGTGGAATCAAATCCATAAACCTATGGACACAAGTTGTTGTTTTTTTTAAATAAATAGGTCAAAATATACAATGGGAAAAAAGACAGCATCTTCAACAAGTGGAAACTAGTCAAATGGTCAAACTGGATATCTGCATGTAGAAGAATGCAAATAGATTATCATATTTATCACACTACACAAAATAAAGCCCAAATGGATCAAAGACTTCAACATAAAGCCAGATACACTGAAACTGATAGAAGACAAAGTAGATCAACAATTAATAAATGGGACTTATTGAAACTGAAAGTTCCTGTAAGGCAACGAATACTGTTATTTGGACAAAATTTCAGCCTATAGAATTGGGAAAAACTTTTATCAGTTTCACATTTTATAGAGAACTGATATCCACAATACATAAAGAACTTAAGAAACAAGATATGAAAATATCAAATAATTGAATTAAAAATGCTTCATTTTCTTCTGGTTTCTGCTTGCCAAGGTCTTAGAAATAAAATCATACTAACATGAAGAACATCAAAAGCAAACTCAACTCACCAGTGCACATCTCTGAGATAGCAAGATTTATCTAGTATTTCAATAATAGTCTATAGAAGATGACACACTAATTCCACTGTAATTTGGAATATAGTTAGCTCAGGAAGGAAAAACTTGAGGCAATTTGATGGTTTTTAAACAATTGTTATTATTTCCATTATCTTTGACAAACACTTCATCTGTAAAAAGCTTGTTATCCTTCCTTGATGCCAATATTACTTTGGGGTAAAGCAATTGTTACCAATATCTTGAAAACAGTTGGAACCACTTCAAACTGGCCACAATGAAAGCACCTTCCCTCTTTGTCTGTTGAAAACAGTTTTGATGCTAGCTTCTTGTAAGTGAAAAAAAGAATGTAACTGGTAAACTAGTAATTTTCTTGGAGATTATAGGATTTATTTCTTTTTAAGTGTTATTTCTATTTAGTCTTAGACTGATATTTTCTGACTTTTCATAGGCTACTTAACAATTTAGAGACTTAAAAGTCACAGTTTCTTGGATGGGCTGTTTGCCATGAGACTGAAATCCAAGTGTGGATTTATAAATTTGCTGGTAGTTTTACTAAAGCATTCTTTACAATTTGTTTTTATTTAATGAAAGATAGGACACATAAGAATTTGACCTTATATTTACAAAATATTAGATTTTCAATTAAGAGAAGAATGTGAGAAAAAGAGAAATCTATAAAGTTATATCATCTACTAGGAGGTTGTATAAGACAATGATGCTTATTGAAGAAAAACAGTCTTTGGAATCATCAGTGTGAAATGTCCATCTTGAAATGGATCCACTGGGTGAATTTTTATGTCATCAAAAGCTGGTGAGAATGACTAAAATCAACTAGCAGATGGAAATAGTTAAAGTAATTAAGCACTGTAACCTCAAATTCTCTTTACACAGTATACTGAGTTGTACATTTGACCAACTGGAGAGATGGAAAGAAACACATTTCTGCTAACAGTTGGACATAAGCTATGTGATCACTCACCTGCTAGTACATAGCCAATAGATATTACTCTCATGAGCTTTTTCACTTAGTCATTTCTAAGTCCCAGAAAATGTGCATTTAAATAAGTTAGAATTCTAAATTCAACTATTGTTATTATTTGTTAACAGTATCATGTTTTTGTTCAATATAAAAAAATAGTTCACTAACAAAATCTGTTTTTTCAATTCAAGTTCACAAAATAAAAAATACCCTCTTTCTCAAAGAGCTAGCACTGAAAACTTATGTATACCTCTGTTTTTATATACTACATTTTGGTCATGTTTCCCCTCCACAAACACCTCCCCAGTCTTCCCACATTCCTATCCCCCACTACATCTCTCTCTCTCTCTCTATGTCTCTCATGATGCAGCTGTCTATAAAAAAGAAAAACAAAACAAAACAAAATAAAAATCAAAACAAACAACCAAAAAAAACCAATAAGACAAAACATAACAGTTTTGTGTGTGGTACGCGCATGTGTGCGTGAGTGTGTGTGTGTGTGTGTGTGTGTGTGTGTGTGTGTGTGTGTGTACAAAAGAACCAATGCATAAATGAATTCATGGAGGTTGTGGCAGTGCACAAAACCTGCACATATTTAAAGGTGCAGGAATTCCAGCACTGAGAAAGGAAAGTTGACAGTGCATTCCACCTCTTACCATTGTTAGGGTTCTGCTTCAGTCCACCTACCTGTGATGTCATTGCCTACCTGCCATAGGGGCATGGCTCCCTCTCTCTGTCTCTGTCTCTGTGTGTGTCTCTCTCTCTCTCCCTCCCTCCCTCCCTCCCTCCCTCCCTCTCTCTCCCCTCTCTCTCTCTCTCCCCTTTACACACTCACTTACATGGCAGCCAAAAACTGCTTCCAATGAACCTACATTTACATATTCTAACTTTACATAAAACAATCCAATGTTCCTTATTTTTTAATTATAGGAAAAGGAAGGAATGTTAGGATTCTGCTTCAGTCTGCCTACATGTGATGTGATTGCCTACTTGCCATGGGGGCGTGGTCCTACCCAAGATTATAAAAGCCAAATCCTCCTCATGGCTCTCTCTCTCTCTTACTCTCTTACCTACCTCCTTTCTCTCTTTCTCTTTCTCTTTCTCTGTCTCTGTCTCTGCCTTTGTCTGTCTGTCTGTCTGTCTGTCTGTCTGTCTCTCTCTCTCTCTCTATCTATCTATCTATCTCTCTATCTCTTTTTCTCCCTCTGGGGTACGCCTCCCCCTTTCTTTCTCTCCTCATGTTCACTAAATAAGCCTCATATTGTAGGGGCAAAATTGATGCCATATCCTATATGTAATTTATATTCTGCAATTAACGATGGTCTGTATGGGAACTTGTCCTATACGTGCCCTTCTTTCTGCGTTCTGGGAATGACAGTGCCAGAACTCTCCAGAAACTGCACCAGAACAATTAAATATAATTAATCCAATGATCCCTGGAGATTCAGCCTCCACCCAACCTGCTTGAAGGTCTGCATTCCTGAAATTCACAACTTTCCCTGGAGATCCGGTCTCCACCCAACCTGCCTGAAGGACTACATTCCTGAGAGTCACAACCCCCACTTATGGTTTTGTCCTTACTTCCCTGTGACCCCTCACTCCTAATTACAGTTTTTCCTTATAAACCCATTACCCTTGAAACTCTGGTATCACTCTCCTACCCTGCACCATCAGGAAGGATTGTGATCCGAAGCTCTGAGCCTGTAATACAGGACCCTGCTTTTGTTGCATCTGTATTGAGTCCTGGTGGTCTTTTTTGGGGGGTCTCGCAATCTGGGTAATTTTAGCATAACAATATAATATAATATTTGTTACCTGGCACCTTATTATTTTATTTCTTATTTTCTTAATTATAAAATATGAATATATGTTTAAATAAAAATAAATAACAAGTGTTTTCATATCTCCTACTCAGAATAATTTAAAACAATACTTTAGATGTTCTTTCTGTTATGAAGGCAATATTTAACTACCAACTTATTAAATGTGAGCCATGGTTGCAATCTTCTGAAGAGCGAAGGATGGCAGAAAAACAACTTTGAAGTAGAGAAAACTGACAATGACCTCCTCAGTCTTTATCAGCATTAAAAGTATATAGTCATGTGGATAGTAGGTATCTTTGCTATGATGTGGTAGAAATGATAGACTGTCTGCCTCTGAAACAAAATAAGCTTATATTAATCTTGAGCAAAACTCAGACACATCTCAATCTAGGGCATCCTATAAAACCTTAGGGCCATATTTTTATATCACCACCCAAATCATCAAAAATAAGAAGAAAGACAGCTAAGAAACTGACACAACCAAGAGGAGACTAGAGAACCAACAAATAGTCAGAATGTGGTGTGTGATGACCCACATATATTGTATCTTCTGGCTATGAAAAGTGTGTTCTTAATTGTTAACTGAAGCTTGCACTGCCCAGATAACAGGATATATGAATGTCACTTCCCCACCTGCCTTTACAAATAAAGGCAAGCTGCTATGGGGAAGGTAACCTTCCTCAACTTACTAGTGGAGTAAGGAAGGTGGCTTTTTACATAATAAAGAGCTGAGGATTTGGGGCAGGAAGTAGCTTCGAGATGCAGGCAAGGACACAGGTGGCTGGATCCAGGAGAAGGGAGACCAATGGGATCAGGGAGATAGGCAGTAGGCACCACATGGAGCGATGCCATACTGGAGAAGTTGGGTTAAGTTAGTAGTTAACTGAGAGACTTCCCCAGCAAAAGGCCAACAGCCTTAACCCATATAGATGTTTCTGTGTCTTTATTAATAAACCTCAAGTTAGATCCATGAAAGGCCTGCAATAGTGTAGTATCTTAGATAATAAAGGATATATTAAGTAAAAACTCAGAAAATATGAATAAAGCCTTACTAAGTGTATACCAATATTACTTGATTAATTACAACAAATATGCCTCAACCAATGCAAGGTTAAATAACAGCCAAAACTGAGTGTTTTTATAAGGACCTATAGACTATGAAATTTTTATGTAAACCTACCTAAAATTCTTCTAGAATTAAAAGCTAAAGCATTTTACGTGTACATTTAATTTGGGAAACTCACTAGCAAGCTAATCTAGGGAAAATAATGTGATAAATCATTGATTCGCATTTTCATTGTAATAGGTCTTTCTCAGTTGCTAAGAATTTTGAACTAATTTAAATATCAGTAAATTACAAAATGAATTGTATTTACTGACATGTGAAGACCATCTGATGAAATCTAAAATTAGTATGCTGTGTGTTTCTCGGAATGTGTAAAGGTATCTCTCACAAGGAGAAATATTGAACTTCAAATGTATTTTTCACTGTTGCATGGTGAGCATGTTTCAGGATAGGCTTACTGGTTATACATGAAGGAGTGAGTTCCCTACAACATTGAAGCATTCCATTTTACACAGAAACTTCTTAAATAAGAAGGTAAACAGCTCAAACAATTTCAGGAATTCCCTGAAACTGACTAGATTCACTAGACAAGACAACTGAGAATCATTCCCAGACAAGCCATGCTGCAAAGATTTTGAGACTACACTAGCAGCCTTGAAAATAAAACAGAAACCAGTCAAGCGTACTGAAAACTATTTAGGCCAACTGAGCCATCTAAAGAGAACTCTCCTCAATCTCTTGAGCTGCCTTCAGACTATACAGTGTGCTCCCAGTTCCAAGCTTTTGTGAGGCATCACCAATATAGGGTAGGCTTTGGTGATGCACTTGTCTTTGAATCGTATTGCTTTAGTAAGTATTATCTCACCCATATTCCTGTAAATATCACCAACAAAATATCAAGTTGGACTGTGTTTATGTCCGTACTTTGGTCTGTTGTGGTCTCTTTATATAGGGTGAGTACATGTGTGCATTGAGCCTCTTCAGGAGGAGTTTTGTCATACAACACTGATCAATCACAAACACATTCAGATGTTGGAAGAGGGAGGTAAAAGAGATGACTTAGGGTTCAGCCTGAGAGACAAGGATGCTGGCTTGCTTGAAGGTAAAAGTTAGAATCAGTGGATGTGGCAAGCCTCGATAAGTGGAAGAAAACAAGAGAATAAAGACTGCTTTGAAGCCTTCAAAAGGATGCTGGCATGTTGATCTTAACCTGTGAAATCCATGTTAGCATTCTGAACAATAAAATTAGTAGAAGGTAAATCTGTGCTCTTTCATACTTGGATAATTTCTTATCACAGCCATAGAAAACATAGTGTTTCAAATACATCCCATTTTATGTGTAGATTTAATAACTTAATCTTTATTATTATGATAATTTCATTTACTCAAGACTGCTTTCTTCCTGTGTCATGCATTTTAGTTGAAGAGAACTACAGTGTTTAAAATTATAATGTAACATTGATGTGAATGGCCACATTTAGTTGTTTGGTAAAATATTTATTGTGGACTTTGTGATAGATGTGATGTAAGCTTTGAAACAAGCTTTTAGTTTTCCTGTTTTTAATTTTCCCAATTTATAAATGTAAAACCTGTGCTCTTTGTGGCTATAGGCTTTAATATTGTTGTAAAGTTAATGTTAAGACTTCAACCTGGCATAGATCCACCTTCCATGAGTTATGGACTGGTATCTTGTATTGACAACTGATTAGGAGACTTACCGCTGTGAGAGTATAAATCTACCTCTTTTTCAGAGATCCTTAGCTGATTCTAGTTCTTTGTTTAAGGGTGTGGCTCCTGTGATATTTCCCTGTTCCATATTAGAATCTCTATTTTAATAGTTATTGTTCAGGTCTAGTTTAGGCTTCCTTGCCCTCTAGGCTTTTAAATCTTCCCCTCTTTTCTTTCTGTGATATTTCCTGAGCCTTGGGGAGAGAAGTTGTGTTGCAGATATGTCTATTTGAGACGAGAACCACACTGTACAGTAATCTCTACATTATGACCAGTTTTAGTTTCCTGAATGTTCTCTGTTTATTGCCAAGAAAAGCTTCTTTGGCAAGGGAGAAGAGATGAATTTATCTATGAATATAAGGATAAGTATAGTGAGAATTTTAGTTCCTTAAAAATCCTAGTTATGTTATGTGAATATATTTTTGTTTTAATCTCAGGTGTGGAATATTGGGTTGCTTCAGACTGTCCACAGCTGCTAACTATGCTTTGCCTTATGCATTAACAGGGGCATGATTTTTGCCAGCTGCAGATAGTTTACATTTAGAATTCTGGGGAATCTTGAAAGTGTGTACATGCCAAAACCCAGAAAATGGTGAGAGTGCTAAGAAGAAGGAGAAGGAGAAGGAAGGAAGGAAGGAAGGAAGGAAGGAAGGAAGGAAGGAAGGGGAGGAGGAGGGTCCTGTCTGCAACTCCTGGTTGACGATTGCTCAGATGAGGTTGGAGGTATCCTAATTATGAAGATTGGACTTGCCTTCAAGGAACCCAACAACCCTAATCAGCAAGAAGTCTCTAAGGAGACCTATGTCCCATTTCCCCTCTAACCTGTCTCTCCTACCTGGGATTGGGAGTTGAAAGGATTAGGGTAGAATTAGGGTGGAAAGGAGGTAGAAGTATAAGATTCCAAATAAAATTGCTAAAAATATGCCAAAAGATAAATTTTGGAATACATTTAGAAACTATATTGATTTAGTAAAGTGGGAATATTAGTTCTCCTCTAAGATCCATGACTGGATGGTTGGCCAAATATGATTCTCCTTCTACTGAACCTACTTTAAGTCCAATTAGACACGTGTTGGTTACCACCCAGGTATGAGTGCCGCTATCACACCTTTTGGGATATCTTGACATATTGGTTTCATTGTTATTATAGTTTATAGGCATCAGAAATAAAAAGGACTATTAATTATGCCCCTCAACTGGCAGCTTACATAGAATTTTTTGGTACTATAAAAGCCAGACTTCATGAAAGAAACTTTCAGGTTATTTCTACCTAGAATCTTCTGAGTTCTGTGTCAGACATGTATGGTATCTTCAGCAATAGGGATTGACCTTAAACTTCGTTGAAGCAGGCAAGGGTAACAGTAATAACATATATTGCTTTGGGCATTATTTGAACTACCATGACCAACAACTCAAATGGAAGTTATTTATATCTATTATGTTTACAACTAATGTTTAAGGAAACTGCTTTAGTCTTCAGCTTCAGCTGAAACTTAGAAAATGTAGGTTCTATTTTGCAAGGTGGATTCAAGACTATTTCATTTAGATTTGCAGGGACTGTTTTGCCTCTATGGTAACTCCAACACAGGGAGCAAAAGGCTTATGTAAGACATGGAAATCAGAAAAGGTTTCCCGATGAAGCTATCACTGTGCTATATTTTTTCCATCCCAAACAAAAACCCAGAAGAAACGTTAATGTGTTGACCTGTATAATTTGATACTTGCAAAACCAAAAGATCCAGTGCTTAAATAACACCTGAGAAATATGCATACACACATGCACAAGCTAACATATAATAGCACACACAAAAAGGAGGCTAATACTCTTTTACTAGTCGATGCATTTCATAAATGAGAGAAAGCCAGTACAGATACTGTGTGAGGAAGTACAAGGGGGAGCAGTGAAATGAAGAATAAACACGAGAGATAAGAAGAAAAGAATGTGTAAAGAAAAGCAGTAGCAGACAGAAATATCCTGAAAGAAGCTCAGATCCTCCTACACAGAGAGATTATGGAATAGAAAGTTGAGTTGACTGTTGAGAACTGTCACTCCCTACAGTTGGATCAGCAAAAGTGGCATCAATAAAGAACTTCCAAGACAAGATGTGACTATACAGAGCTCTCTCTTTCTCTACACAATCTGCAATCATAAAGATGAGGAAGCACAGAAAGCCAGGTTGGGAGAAGCACAGGTGTAAAAAGGACAGAGTTGGGAGTGTCTGTCTCCACCTTACCTCCATCTCATGTACCCAGTCACTCACTTGGTCTCTGTAGATATCTCATGATTTTAGAAAATCTCAGATCCTCTTACAACTTTCTGTTACAGGACAATTCTTTGTTTTACATATATAAATAATGTAGATTAATGAGCTCTATTTCAGTGTCTATGCTCAGCTTTCAGCTCTTATTGGATTTAGTATTAAAGGATCAAAGATAGTTCTTTCCCTGTCTATCATTTTTAGCATATTAAAAAAAACTTAGCAGAGTTAAAACTACCTAGATGTCATAGTGAAAACCTGTAATCCTAGAACATGGGAGGTAAAGGAAGAAGTTTAAGTCCCACCTCAGCTACATAGAGTTTGAGGTTTGCTTGAATCACATGATAGTGTTCTTTTCTTCCCTCATCCTCCCAAAAAGAAGGGGAGATGGAACAATATATGGGCAAAGGGATGGAGAGAGAGATGAAGGAGGAAGTGAGAAAGAGGCAAACAGAGACAGAGTCATCAAGATATACTGCTATTTTTGTCTTAGCTTATAAACTTTCTTGCATTATAATTTGTGTGTGTGTGTGTGTGTGTGTGTGTATGATTGATTTGCCTTATTTGCAGATTGTGTTGCTTTCTATAATTGCATAATTGCAGACAATCATTTAGAATTCTAGTCATATATCCTTGGCTTGAAGAAGTACTGAAGAAGATAAACCCATAAAGTCAAAGACTTAAGAGTCTAGCCAAACTACTTTGAAATACTGAAGTGAGAACTGGAATTACATTGTCAAGGAATTATAGAATGCAAGGACATTTGGCATGATATACAGAGATTAGGCCTGCCAGTAAGTAATGAGATAGTCAAGGAGAGAAAGGGGAAACAACTCAAAGGGCATTTTGATAAGGGCCAACCACAGAAATGCCAGGCTGTATTGACGTGAACCTCAGCTGCCTTGATGGAAAGCTTTGTAGGCATCACTGTCATGATAAATAAGGGACAAAGTAAGTGATAGATGCACACTTTGATTTTTCTATAATGAATGGAGCCATGTTCCACATCAGAGAGTTTAATCATTAGGTGAGATGCCAGGGCACATGAACCGAAGTGAAATTGAGAGAGAAATGTGCTCCTCACATAGTGACCAGAAATTCAAAAATGGCTTGATGAATTCTTTATCTTCAGAAATGATATGAAAAAATGATTGCTTTTTCCTAGGCAAGAATATATCTGAGTTTTTCATTATCATTTACATGGTGGCCTTGTTGGAAAATTTTTTGCATATGATCAGATCGGAGCATAGGCTAGCTTTATCTCTCAGTCTCAGCTACATCAAGGCATTCATCAGTACAGAATGGGCTCACTGTGAGTTCAAGTTGAAAACTTTTAATTAATTATAATGTCTATAAAATATTTTAATATTTCACAGTTTATTTTCATGTAAAAAATATACTACATACATACTACATATTTTTTGTAGTAAATTTAAGAAATATGTGTCATATTCAATCATAAAAAACTCTGTCCTGTACTCTACTGAAGAGTCAGTATTTGAAAGTGGTAAAAAATACATATTTTAGCTCCTAATCAGTATCCAGGGCCTAGTAAGAGCTCATATAAAATATAAATGAAACAATAACTGCATCAGTTTTGTTAATTATTTACAAAATGACTCAAGTTGTATTTCATACACATTACTTGTTATCTCTCACTCACACAAAAGAATAAGGTATTATGGAGGCAAAACCAAGCGGATCTTCAGAGCTTGGTTGCCAGTTAAAGAGGTCTGCACTCAGTGAGAGACTATGGAATTTTTAAAAAATGCATCAAACAGACCAACAGAGGAAGACAGATGTCACCAACCTATGGATGCCAAATACATGCGTGTGTGCATGCACACACACACGTGCGCACACACACACACACACACAATGATCCTTTAGAACTTTAAGAGATAATAATTTTTCACAAAAGATAGATTTTTATTTTGTTAATTACTAATTCTATATTTTTAATAGACTAAGGTTATATTTTTGTTGCTATAAAATTATAGAATTAAACTGGTACTAGGTAATGTATATTACGGAATATAAATTTATGATTTTAAAAGCAAATAATTTTATTATTTCATGATTGTATTTCTAATATGTTAACTCCAGAGATGGTTTTGAGGAACTAAATAAACAGCAATAGTTCTAAGTTTTCATTTATTACATTTAATCCTTATAGTAGATTTAGAATTCATTTTGGCCTACTAAGTTGAAAGAGATAAACATATCTATGTTTACTCAGAATGAAAGAATAAATAAAGTTACCTTAATTATTAACAACTGACCTATGTTTTGCTCATTGATTTCTAAGGTGTGTGACGTGTATACCCTAAGAAAAAGAGTGGAAGGAATTGCTGCGTGAGGAATGTTATGAACTGGACAATCACAAGGGTGACCTTAAAAAAGCTAATCTGTGTGTGATTTCAAGTAGAGTATTGATTGTGATTTTATTTATACCGTCAGCTAGTATGAAGTGAGAACATTTTGTGACCCCACTGGGAAGATCCTAAGAGGTGAATAAAGAGAGTGGAAAGGATAGAAAGAATCATAGAACTTAATTCAATAAATACTACCTTGGACTCTGTACTGTCCCACAGGACTCCTATTAAGCCTGGAATTTCTCAACATTTAGAAAATGGACCAGAAATTCTATCCCTGGCTAGCTTAACCATTTTCCCCATTTTTTTTGGCCCCTTCAAAGTATTATTCACCCTAAATCAGCCTGAAGAAACCTCAAAAGAAAGACATACTATTTCTTCTAAGGGGGGTTGGGTAAGGTTTTGTTTGCTCTCTTTGGCTACAGATGCTTATTTTCATTGGGAATTGGTTATAAGTTATTATTGATCTTATCCAGACAGAAAACTAGGTTGGACTCAGGGAGATTTCTCTTTATCTTTCTTTCATAGGAAAAGAGATAGGAGCTGAAAAGAAATAAAGGGGGATATAGACATATAGAGGAAGGATAGAACAAAAGGTAGATTATTGAATATACTCCTCAACTCAAGACCTTAATTGTTACTCACAAATAAGATTATTCTTAATTAATTGGTACATAATTTTGTATATTGATGCAAAATTAAAGTATTTCTGACACTTTGGTATAGAATTCATATCTAAGATTATTCTTCACATGCACATACACACACACACATACACACACACATTGCTACTCTAATATAAGGTATTGTACCAATCCAAATCAATTATAATACAAGATTTGCTTCCAATATCTTGAAAGTGGTGCTGCAGCCTAGTTAGAATAATTAAGTAATACAAGCTAATTGTTAGTTGAACAAATCATGGTCATGTCAAATACTAGTCTAATTTTATCACAAGAATAAATATCCTAGATCTCACAGATAGATATAATTCTACAGATATATAAGGTAAAATCATTAAATAAGGTCTTCAATACCCTCAGACACCTACGGAATATGGCATTTGAAGATGCTTTTATTATTTAAAAAATTCTTTGACAAGACAAGTTAATTCCTGGCAACATCTAGCCTACCTCAAAGAAGATGATGAGCATCAAAGAACTTCTTTATGGAGATGGCTTCAAATGTGGCAAACAAGCTACTAGGCAAAATGTCCTCATTTCTGCCATAGACAGAATTCTGACTAAAAATGGGCAAGCTTATATGCAGGCAGAGTTGACAGCCAAACTCTGCCAAGACTGGACAAGCAAGTCCTCAATAGTTCCTGCCTTGCAAATATGTCTGTCAGATATATTGGGCTAGAAGGTAGAAGATGATGTTCCAATGTTACAGAGAGTGTAGGTGATTACTCAGGCAGTAACAGTCTCAGTAATTTTTCATTTTGGAAGCTGCTAACCCGCACTTCCAGTTCACTCAGGTAATTAAGTTTTATCCCTTCTCAAGTCTCTGATGGGATTGAAGACCAGATAGTTTAGTCTTACAATTGTGCTTAGCTGGTTAGGGGTTAAGGTGTTTTTAGATCAAGGTAGATGTCCTAAGTTAATAGAGATGAGATATAATAGATGTTGATTTTCATTCAGAAATTTAGACTCAGCAAGAAAGGAAAGATGTTTACTTCAAGTTTGCCAAATACAAATAGCCATATCACTATGATTCTAAAATTCGCATAATTCCTGATTGTTTCATGGTTCTTCCTGCTGTATATATTTTATTTTATTCATATGTAATAATATAAATGTATATGTTAAAAAGAAACATAATAAAATATTTCTTTAAAAATACAACCAGTAAAAAAAAAATACAACCAGTAATTACTAAGTTATACATCTCCACAAGATCCAAGCAGCCCTACTGTAATAGGGTTAAGAAATACATATATTTAGTATATGGTATGCTCTGATAAATGTAATATAGCTGAAGAAAAATATAAGGACTTCAAAATAGCTATTATAAATATGTTCAATGACCGACCTTAAAGAGGATAAGAATAAATCTATTAATGAAATGTATGAAAATGCCAAGGATTGGATAAAATGAAGAAAACACTTCAAGATATAAAAATGGAAATGGAATAACTAAAGAAAACCAAAACTGAATTAGAATTGGAATTGAAAAATTTATAAAGTTGAACAAGAACCTCTGAGGTAAGCCTCATCAGTAGAATACAAGAGATAAAAGACAGAATTTAAAGCATCAAAGACATGGTAGAAATGGATACTTCAGTCAAAGAAAATGTTAAAATATTAAAAATTCCTGGCATAAAATATCCAGAAAAACTGGAGCACTTTAAAAACACTGTTCATGAATAATAAGATTAGATGAAAGAGAAGAAACCAAAGTCAGAGGCACATAAAATATTTTCTTTTTAGAAAAGATTTAGTTACTTATTAAGTATACAGTATTTTGCCTGGTTATATGTCTGCATGCCCGAAGAGGGCATCTAATTTCATCATATATGGTTGTGAGTCGCCATGTGGTTGCTGGGAATTGAACTCAGGACCTTGGGAAGAGTGGGCAGTACTCTTAACCTCTGAGCCAACTCTCCAGCCCACACATAAAATATTTTCAACAAAATCAAAGACGGGAATCTCTCTAACCTAGGGAAGAAGATGCCTATTAAGGTACAAAAATCATACAGAACATCAAAAAGTGAGGACCAGAAAATAAATCCTCTGTGACACATAATAATCAGTACACTAAATGTATAGAACAAAGGAACAATATTAAAAAAAATACAAGAGAAAAGGCTCAAGTAAAATACGAAGGCAAACCCACTAGAATAATACCTGACTCCTCTTTAAACTCTGAAAGCCAAAAGGGCCTGGGACAGATGTTCAACAATCTCTAAGAAACCACAGACGTGAGGCTAGACTAGTAAACTCAGCAAAACTTTCAAATGCAGTAGATGGAGAAAGAAAAACATTCTACAGTAAATCCAAATTTAAGGAGTATATATCTAAAAATCTAGCTCTAGAAGGTTTTAGGAGAAAAATTTCAATATAAAAAGGTTAGCCACACCTACAAAAACACAAGAAATAAATAACCTCAAAACATCACATTGAAAGAAGAGGGAGCAGAAGCCACATCACAAGAAAAAAACAGGAATCAACAAGAACTGGTCATTAATAACATTTAACATCAATGGTCTCAATTCCCCAACAAGATGATGCAAACTAATACAATGGATTTGAAAACAGAGTCCATCCTTCTGCTGTATGCAAGAAACATACCTTAATATCAAAGGTAGATATCACCTAAGAGTAAAAGAATGAAAAGATATTCCAAGCAAACAAACACAAGAAAACAGGTGTAGTATCTAACAAAATTGACTTCAAACCAAAACTAATCAGAAGAGACAGGAAAGGACCCCAAAACAAAGGCACCCAAGTTGATAATGAAACACTATTACAACTAAAACTGCATATTGTCCCTCACACAGTGATAGTGAGTGACTATAATACCCCACCCTCCAATAGACAGGTCATCCAGACGTGTATCATATGACATGGAGATTATGTATAGAGGAAGGGACAAGGTGGATCACCCCAAGGAGGGAAAATAGAGTATGTATGTATGGAAAATAACTTTGGAAGGAGGAAGAATTCGAATGGAAGCATCAAATGGGCAGGGGGAGGGAAGATGGTGGTGATGAAGCAACATGGAGAGGGAAGAGGATGCTGATGAGGGAGCATGGGGAAGGACAGCTAATACTAAGGGCCATTTGAGTCATATGGAAAACTAGTGCAGTAGAAGCTTTCTAAAAATGTATACACATATGAAGATCTAAAGAGAATTTAGATCAAATAACAAGGAAGATGGAGCCACATCTGGACATATCTCATCACACAGATTTATTGGCCTAAGGTGCCCATGGGACCCTCCAATTGACCAGCTTATTGCCAAGGCTATTGGTTGCTCTTCATAAACTGATGGTAAAAGCCTATTTCTGGAGACACCACCTACGCACCTTACAGAACATGGATAAGTTGAGCTACCTACTTACAGCTACTGACTAGTGTTGAAGATACTGGAAGGTACTCTGCACACTATCAGAGGAGAAAGGTAAATGACAACCAAACTACAAACCTTCACCTACAATGGTGATCTGTCTGAAAGATGCACTGGTTCAAAAGTGGCAATAAACTGGTGGCAGCTAACCAATCAATATTTGGTTAGATATAAGGCTCACTCTATGAGATGTAACATATCCCCAACACTGCCCAGGTAGCCAAGAACCTGAGACTAGATAGTCCAGAGACCTAGGGGAAAAGTAAATATTCAATTTATGCTAAAGGAATGTACCAATAAACTATCCCCTAATAACATTCTGCTACACTCATCAATCATCATCTGGCTTAGCCTTCATCACCTAGCCTTCCTTTCACAATAGATGGGAGCAAGTACAGAGACCCACAACTGAACAATGTGCAGAGGGTGAGATACCTTGGAACATTTAGTTCCAGTTGAGAGTTCTCTACAAAATCTTTCCCTTCACAGTTCAAGAAACTCTGTGGAAGAAGTGGAAAGATTTCAAGAGACTAGGAATGGAGGACACCAAGGAAGTAAAGCCTTCTGAACATACTAGGACTGACACACATATGAACTTGCAGAGACTGTAGCAACATGCATAGAGTTTACTTTGGTATGGGCCAGATGGATCCCAGTGCTGAGAGTAGAAGTAGACATAATCTCCCATTCATCACCCAGAAACTATTTTCAATTGACAACCATTAGCAAAATAAAAATTAGTTTTCTCCAGTGAAATCTCATGGGCATACAAAACATTCCCAAGGGAAGGTCCTGCACCTCGCAGTAAATGGCAAACACAAAATAATTTCAAAGGTATTTTTGGCGGTTGTATCATAATGCATTCTTGGGGCATTTGTTTTACCTTACAGATATTTTGCACATATATTATGGTTTATAGTTCTGTGTATTTATTGGATTTCTGTGTATAGGGACCTGTGTGTCTCTGTGTCTCTGTTTCTCATGCTTTTTCCTTGGATATTCTTCTGTTTGTTTGCTTTATCCTACTTTGGTTTTTATTTGTTTTGGTTTTTTCTTGTTGTTTTATTTTATTATTATTTAAAATGCCCATTTACTAAAGTTCAGAAGAAAGGAAATGGTGTGGATTTTGGTAGGAAAAGAGGTAGGAAGGATGTGGGAGCAGCTAGGATGGGAAACCATAACCAGAATATATTATATGAAAAAACTAATCTTAATGAAAGAAAAACAACAACAACAAAATACAAATCAGAAGACAGAACAAAAGATGTTACCTTGGTCGATATATAGGGTTGACAACTCATGAGATATATTTAATCTTACAATTTTATATCTTTGGATATCCATAAAATATATGTAGCATCAATTAATAGGATTATGCCACTCCCTTTAAATATAAAAATAATCTAATTTTTTCAGATGAAGAAAAATAAAAAGTTTCTGATATTATAATGTGGTATATTATAATATGGTATAAAAAGAGAATAATTCCACCTGG
The DNA here is from genome assembly GCF_964271855.1 of Acomys minous. NCBI lineage: Eukaryota > Metazoa > Chordata > Mammalia > Rodentia > Muridae > Acomys > Acomys minous. The sequence goes on along the minus strand of NC_140486.1, from coordinate 191,772 downwards.
ACAAAAATGTGTCATTTGTCCTGGGAGTTGACAAACAACAGATAGGATACCACATTCTTTGTTGCAAAAAGATTATATTTTAGGTAAAGTATAAGTTTTTAATTCACTCTAACATTTTCTTAATAGAACTATAAAAATGGTGGGATACATACATATACAGACAGATATACATACATGCAAACATACAGACAGATAGACTTGGGAAGGGCTGAATTACTGAGGTCAATGACAAGTTGTCATACATTGAAATGTTTAGCAATATTTAGAGTTATGAGTACATTTTGGAGAGACAAAGCCTCCCAGCAGACCTGAGACCAAGATCAACCCACTTATACCTGGTACTAAAAGTTCCCACATTTTGAATGTAGAACCAGGTGTAATAGTACTTAGTGCACATGCAAAGAATCAAACACATAATTCACATTTAACCAACTGAATCAGATTTCATATTTATTGAAGATTTTCAAATAGTTGAATGCATAATTATTTATGGTTATTTCTCTCTGTAGCTAATGCTCATGCCTCCAATTGAATAGGACAAGTTTTAATGCAAATGAAGCCTACAAACTAAATATGAAGTTATATCACTAACCTAAGAATGACTAGTACTAAGAGAAGTCAGAAAACAAAGAAGCCACTTGGGAAATGTTCCTGTAGCATTTGTTAAACTGTCCTTCAGTATAGATTAATCTATTGAGAATGGAATATACACCAATATTCTCTTCTTGTAATGTTGTAGCCCAGAAACACAATTTTTAGAATGACCTTGGCATAGGCTATTTATGTGTTGACAATCTTCAATATTGTATATCTTATCCATTTTCTAAGATGGTGTCTTTTTATGTTAATTTCTCAGTTTTAATTTCTTACTAAAACATATTAAATTATTCATGGGAAATGTTGGCAATGCATTATTGCAAAACATTCTCTCTTGTCTCCAATAAGATAAATGTCCAAACAAGGACTATTCACAAAGATTGCAGGAAGAATTCAACAATTCTAACTTATGTAAACATTTTAATATATAAATACCATGAATAAGAGTAGATTGATATAAGATAAGGATGAAGAGTTCATATTATATGGTGAGATAATTGAATGATACAAATAATTTCATATTTTTATTTATGAATATAGTTACTCATTTAATCTATATTTAATCACTACCAATAACCAATGGTATTCTAAGAGCTGGTGGTTGCTACATATAATAGGAAATTATAGTCTAGTTACAAAATGACAATAAGTCAACAAATAAAAATATAGTTTTGTATTTTTATTGTAGCAACAATGCTATGAGAATAGTAGCCAAGAAGATTCAGCTGTGAATATATGACAGCATTAACTAAAGCACCTTTAAGGTACATGGTCACATAACAGCACAATTAAAGGAGTCAAATCATGTAGAGACCTAAACAAGACTGTTCTAAGTACTGTACATAGAAAGCACAACTACCTTGAGGAAGATGATCTTCAGATTGTACACAAACTATATACATAAATCTTAGGGATGGAATAATTTAGCAGTTTGGGTTTATAAAGTAAAATTACAGTACTTAAAATATAATTTGAAGATAGAGAAGACAGATTGGTAGGTGGATTTTAGAGTTGGGAAGGCCTCGTGTATTTCAGGCTGGCCTTCAATTTATTATGTAGCCAATGATGGTCCTGAATTATCTTTCTGCCTTACTCAATGTCCAGAAGGCTGAGAGTACAAGCATGTATCATCAAGCCTGACATATGTATGGTTTACATATGCTTTTTAAATAGGCAGAAAAATAAGTAGCATGTGAGACTATTGAATAAAAATTAAATTTGTAACTGATTATTAAATAAATTAATTACCTTTATTCAATAAAGGCAGATCCATGCTTACTAATGACTTTTTTAAATTCTTTGGATGACTTTACATTGAGAAACAGAAAAAAATTAATGTTCTTTCCCTGTCCTAAATCTGACTGAAAACTATATAAAGTCTTCACAATACCCTTAATGGGTGGTTTTTCTTTTATTAATTGTTTTGTTTCCAACTATAGTTATTTTTCTTTGTATAGAATATGCATTTTGAAACTTCTTATTTTTAAAGGTTTCCACTGAAAATGTGTCCTATAATAAGTCATTTTGATGGTGAAATTTTCCATTTTCTCATTTTTTAGATCATCTCAGTTCCAGAGATATTTGAAAAGAATGGGGAAAAGCAGGAGAAAATTATTTAGTTGCTTGCAAGTTGTACAATGAATCTTGGGTTGTATCTTGCATGAGTTGTCACCAATATTGGTCTGAGCTTGGTCATGTAGCTACTTTTAAGACACCTAGGCTTCTGTAAGTCCTCACCTATACTACTAATAGTAACCCAATAAACTTGGTGGTTCATTAATCTATACTTAGGTGAAATAATTTCTTTGGTCTCTCCTTGATGCCTTCCCTTTCTGGAGTAAATTGCCGTTGGCATATGTCTCCTAAGCAATGTCACACAAATGTGCACTTCAAAACTATAGCTTGCTATTTAAGAACCTACAAAATGTGTAATTCCCAAGTGTAAGAAAATATTACTTCTCATCTTTCTAGTCCCTGACATCTTTATTAGTAACAACAAAATCAAAGCTAACTGAATTAACTCAAATATCTTATTGAGTTTTAGTATCTTTTTCAGTTTCACTTTATTAGCAACTCTACCACAGGAGAATTTTTAGTATACATTCTACATTTTGCCTGTGCACATCCCTGAATTTTTTCATCTAGTCCTATAACATTAATAGATAATTTTTAACTATTGATTTCAGGATAACTACAATAAATTGAAAAATGACTATTTATTTTTCCTTTTTATTGTTAATAAATCAAATAGAATGAGAACCTACAACATCTCAGATAATACTAAACTTAAATTAAAGAAGAAATGTCCTCTAACAGTATTTCTTAGATGCTAAAGTAATCTGCCTTTAATGAATCACACTTTTTGGTGTTCATGTTCTTGCCAACTGCTTTCCATATTGAATCTGTTCCTAATCAATCTAATTTAAGTGATACTGTTAAGCACATAGGTAGTAGAAATTTCTAAAATATTCTCCTAGAAGCCAGGTGATAGCTAAGAAGTCTTGTAATTAAGTTAGTCATGTGTGAAAGACATATAGAAATGGGCCAATCTTGGCTATAATCACCATACCCAAAAGAAAAGTGCACTGTGTCTGATGTAGCTGCCTCAGTGGAAAAGAATCAAGGGTCAAGAACATTGCTTCTAGCCAGTTAGGCCAATATTTCTCGGTGTTACAGATACCAGTAACAGGTACAAAACTACTGAAAACATTTTGAATGTGTATTTACAATTTTCTTGCCCATAAATCATGAAAAATATCCAATGCCATTTTATGTGCTACCACATGAATCATAAATACAAAGTAGTGATTAAATGAGAGAGTTAAAGGAATATATTACACAAGGAAAGTAAAAGATTCTATAGATGGTAGATTCTTTTTTAATATATTTTATTAATTTATTCATATTATATCTAAATTGTTATCCTATCCCTTGTATCTTCCCATTCCTCCCTCCGTCCTGCTTTCCCCTTACTCCCCTCCCCTATGACTGTGACTGAGGGGGACCTCCTCCCCCTGTATATGTTCATAGGGTATCAAGTCTCTTCTTGGTAGCCTGCTATCCTTCCTCTGAGTGCCACCAGGTCTCCTTATCCAGGGGACATGGTAGATTCTTATTCCCAGAAGACATTGCAAAGAGAAATGGCAGCATGGCATAAGAATGGATATCTAAAATGGATCATAGGGGAAAGAGGAAAACCTGAAACCCCAACAAAATGCCCAACCCAGACTTCATTTAGTAGATTTCCAGTATTATGGCTCCTCTTGTTCTAAATTTTATCTTTCCTAAACTCACAGTTCTTTGGTTCAGGTAATGAGCCTGATGATCCCTTAGATGTCAAATACCACCTCTTGGATAGTTTCAACCTTTGTTTCCAAATGAATTTGCATAAATTGTGTCTAGTATATGGACATGAGTCTTTGGTACAGAGAATAGAGGAAGAAGCTGATAATCTAGCAGAACAGTCATCTTGAACTTGAGCAAAATAATCACAGTTTGAACTAGATTTACTAAGATGCATTTATGATTAAATTATAAAAAGATAGTTACAAACTATATATTTAGACATAATACTATTTTAAATGTTTATAGCTGTTAAATTTTTAATTTCAGTATATTTTTCTTAATAAATTTATATTTTTCTTAAATAACAATTTAGGCAATGTTACTAATATCAACTGCTGACTATTGAGGAGAAAATGGAATTCAAGCTCTCCACACTCATTTACTTAAAATTAAAAATATATTTAACATGGATAGACAATAGCAAGGGATTTAGAACTCTGAAATTCACTTCCTGCTAGTCTTGTGATGCTGTGATAAGCTCCTTTATATACACATATATGAAAATACATGTTATATATGTATATGTATATAGATATGACCTGGCAAATATATTAGAATGAATTATCAGGTTTGCCTCCATCTAATTACCCAAGATTTTATCAAAGAAAACCTTCCTCATGCTGGAACAAGAAGTGCAGAATGGGCAGATACTGCAGAAAGTGAAGTTTCATGCACTTAAGGAGAGACAGAAAATGTAGGCAGTCTCCAGTATCTGGAAAGGATCCTGGTTGGCCCTTCTTCTTGTGGAGATGTCTGGAGTAACCATAATTAGCTTGGAAGCATATTTTATACACAGGTCCCAGGTAATTATACCTACTATCTTACTCTCCTAAGTGCTGAAATCAGTTGGGTTTCCCACATTTATGGCATACAGATATGTGAGATAAGTTTTGACTCTTCAGGTTTCTTACTGTGAACTCACATCAGCTTGCTGATAGCTCTGATGACTAGCTCTAGACAGGGGGAAGGATGCATTATTCTGAGTTAAGGAGCTGGCTGAAACAAAGCACGCTCTGTTCCAGTACCTTCTAGAAACAGGCTGTCCTTCCTCACATTACCTTAGCATATCATATGATACCAGGAGTATAAAACCAAGATTTTCCTGAGCCCCTAAGATGCAATACAGAAAGCCACATACAAAAAGTTGTCCTCTACTTGCACAGGTCAGAGAAGGCATCAGATTACCTGAGCTGGAGTTACATGTGGTTGTGAGTAGCTTAACATGAATACTGGGGGGGAAATTGCTTCTCTGGGAAAGTGAGCCATCAGCATTCATAAACATAAGCCAGCAGTCCACCCTAACAAAATGCAGCAATAAATTTAAGATACAAAAATATTCTTATGTGGAGAAATGTTAAATCAGTTTGCTTTAGTCTTATATGTAGTTTTATCTTTGGCTGTGAGAATATATCTAAAATTATTTGTATTCCCAGAGAGGCATAGCATATCATCACAAAAGGCTGTGCATCAGAAATGCAAAAAGATCAAAGACAAAATACTGCTTGAATTTATTTCTCTTCTTTAGGATGCATTTTACAGAAGTATAATCATTCCCATTATAAGTAAAGAATATCAAACAGAAACATCTTTGTAAAGCATAATGCAATATGTTTTGCTATTATTCAATATCATTGTCATTTGAGAAGAAAAATATAGAAAAGAAAAAGAACATCTTGCCAAAATTTATAATTATTTCAAAGCTAGTTTATCATAAAGGTGAAGTTGAGATACATCCAATAGCAGAAATTTCATATTATTTTAAAATATAGTTTACTCTGAAGAAATAAATAATGAGATCTATGCCAACTTTTCTAAAAAGGTCCCAGAAGTTCTAAAATCATCTGAAATATGTTCAGATTACTACAAATATGATGGAAATGTGTTAAATGTGTGATGGGGAATGTGTTAAAATGATATAGTTTATAATAACCCCATGATATTGTTATCTCAGTTGGGCTCAATTGGAAATGTGTTCACTATAGCATCAGATACTGAAATATATCACCTGATAAGTATTGATTGGAGGACTTGTGCTATTAAAAACAACTACTCAATAAATTTCAAAGCAAAACAAATAAAAATCCATTTGTATTCAAGTAGTACTTGAAGGATGTAATTATTGTGATAATGTCAAACAAAAACTCCAGTGCAAACATCACAATTTCTCTTGCTCACACAACAGACTATTATTAACTCTCTAATACTATTTTCATGAGAAACTGTAGAAACAGTATTGCTCAAGAGATGTGTGGCATATTTTTCATTAAGGTGATTTGTTCATTGAAAAGACTCCATCATATTAGATGTGAAACAAGAGAATTATTCTTTTCATTTAAACGCTGGAGAAATCAAGTCAACATGATATCAATGAGGAAAGAGAATTGAACAAACATCTGACTGTGGAAAATGTGGTAAAAACTGACTCTACTAATATTAAAGCAAAATCAGTAAAGGAAAATGCTCTTGGCTTGCACTTTATATTCATCTTGTTGATAAAAAATGCTTATAGGATTCAGAATGAAATTTATCTGCAGGTATCAATTGACTTACTGTCTAATTAACACAATAAAAATGAGCACATAGAGTTTGTGTTAGTATATCTAAAGGATAATAATTAACCAGGTAAAGACTACATATTGGTAGCAGACCAGATTGTATGGTATTAGATGCTCTAAACACTTAAATACCAAGAACTACTAAATATACTAAAGTAGAGGCTGGAGAGATGGCTCAGAGGTTAAGACTACTAACTGCTCTTCCACAGGTCCTGAGTTCAGTTCTCAGCAACCACATGGTGGCTCACAACCATCTATAATATGATCTGATGCCTTCTTCTGGCCTGAATGTGGACATGCAGGCAGATCACTGTATACATAATAATAAATTTACAATATTTTTAATGCAAAAGTAGCCTTAAAATAATGTTACCTTAAGGACATGGCCCAAACTGAAATATAGATGTTCAGAAAGAGAGTCCTGTGTTTTGTGGAAAGTGAAAAAGGTCTCAAAGATGTCTGGAAAAAATGTAGTCGACATCTGTCTTGAACTTGAACAAGTTGAAGAAATTAGACTTGAAAAAATTTAGGGAAATCCAAGATTGCGGCGCCACTGCACAGAATTGCACATGACTTCTCAACAGATACTATGAAAGCCAGAAGGGCCTGGACAGAAGTCATTCAGACACTAAGAGACCACAGATATTAACCCAGACTAATATACCCAGCAAAGTATTCAATCACCATAGACTGGGAAAACAAGATATTCCATGACAAAACCAAGTTCAAACAGTACCTAAACCACAAATCCAAATCTACTAGAAAGATAATACCAACCCAAGGAGGGTAATTTTACACAGGAAAACAAAGGAAATGAATAACCCCACATTCATAAACACAAGAGAAAGGAAACACACACACTACCACTACCAACAAAATAAAAGAAACCATTAATCACTGGTCATTAATATCACTCAACATCAATGACTTCAACTCCCCAATGAAGAGACACAAGCTAACAGAATGGATGAGGAAACAGGACCCATCAACATGCTGCATACAAGAAACACACCTCAGCAATAAAAATAAACATTTCCTTATAGTAAAGGAATGGAAAAATGTATTCGAAGCAAATGGAACAAAGAAACAAGCTTGAATAGCCATTCTAGTATCTAATAAAATAGACTTTAAACCAAAACTAATCAAAAGAGATGGGGAAGGACACTTCATACTCATCAAAGGAAAAACATACCAAGTTGATGTGGCAGGAGGATTTTTCTTTTCTGGTCTATTCTGTTTGGTGGTCTGTAGAACTCTTGTATGTTTATACGCATCTCTTTCTTTAAATTGGGGAGATTTTTTTTTCTATGATTTTGTTGACAATATATTCCAATTATCCTTAGGTTTCATCTTTTCATGATGTCCTTGATTTCTTGGATGTTTTGTAGCAGTAATTTTTCAGATTTAACATTTTCTTTGATAATTGCATCAAACTCTTCTACTGTCTGGTCTATACCCAAGATTCTTTCTTCCATCTGTTGAAGTCTGTTTTCTTCTCTAAGTTCTCTTATTCCTGGCTTTCTTCTGTTTGTACTTTTATCATTGTTTCTGTTTTCATTTTCAGATCTTTAACTGTTTTATTTGATTTCCTTCATCTGATTGTTTGCATTTTCCTGAATTTCTTCCAATGATTTCTTCATTTCCTCTCTATAGGCTTCTGCCATGGTCTCTCTAAGGTCCTCAATCAGGTTGGCTTCATCTTCCTGTATTTATTTACTGATTTTATTGGTTTCCTCCATTATCATCTTCATGATTAAGAATTTTAGGTCATTTTCTTGTGTTTCAGTTGATTTTGAGTCCCCAGGGTTGATTTCTTTAGATAACTGTGTTCTGGAGATGCCATTTTTTTTTTTTACTTTTGTTGTTTGTGGTTTTCCTCTGGCCTGTAGTCATCTTGCTGTTTCTGACACTGGAAGGCAGTTTCTGGTGTCTTTCACTGGCTGTTGAGAGCATTTCATTAGTGGGTGTCTATAGGTCCAGATCCCTCACCTGTGAGGATGAGGGAACCCTTCCCTGAATCAGGCAGGTGACCTGGGTTCAGCTTTATCCAAGAGAGTGTAGGTACAGCCCATTATCTTGCCTTTGGATGGACTTTGTAGACCCTGCCCTTGACCACTGGGGTCTTGGGGTCTCACTTAAGTCTACCAGAGTGTGTGGTGCCATGCTGGCTTGTGGCAGTTGCCTGGGCTTCCACCCACCCATTCCTGCTCAGGCTGTGAGGTCTCAGTTCAGTCCACCAGAGAGTGTGTACCTCTATGTAGCTGGAGAATATGTCTACAGCTCCCTGGAACCCCTGCATTGGCCCTGGGTCCCTCTGTGGATTCCTGGGGTGGTCTGAAGTCAGCTCTATCCCAGATCCACACTCTGTCCTCCCCCCATATTCACTTTTCATCTATTCACAATAGCTATGAAGTAGAATCAACCTAAACATAAACCAGTCAAAAACTAGTGAATGAGTAAGGAACATATGGTACATGTATAAAATGCTATTTTATTTAGTTATAAAGAAAGACAAAATGGATCAAAATAGGGGGAAATTTTATACTGAATCAGCTAACCCAGACCCAGAAAGACAAAAGGCATATGCAGATTTAAGCTTCAGATATTTTATTTTTGTTTTTAACTTGGAATAGTGTAGAATGCAGGAAATCAGAAATAGGCCACTGGTGAAATGATACAAAAAGAAAAAAATAGTAGAAGATATCTAAAATGAAGGCAGAGAAGGAGAAACTTAGACAGAAAGATTTAAAAAAGGAGGAGGATGTTGGGTATAAGGGGTGTTTGAAGAGTAATACCCAAAATTAGGAGTATAAAAAACTATATGAAAACATTCTATCGTCCCAACTCAATTAAAAAGTAATTGATGTGAATAGTAGAACATACGTGGCACAAAGGGACAAAGTTTACTGAAGACTAATAGTAATGTGGGAATAATACTAGAGGAATGAAAGTGAAATAGGGTAAGGTAGGTTAGCTAAAACTAATGATGAAAGAAAAAGTATTATGGAGGGGTGTGTGTGTGTGTGTGTGTGTGTGTGTGTGTGTGTGTGTGTGTGTTTAAAATGGAGGAATCCTGTATAAGAGACTTTACTGATCTCAGAGGACATGGGTTATTAATGAAAATCTCCAGAGCCAGATATGGTATATCCCTAGTCAGAGAAACTATAGAGGTCACCAAAGTGACACGCTGTTGCTATTGCTTTCGGTTGTCCATCATAACTATATGGTAATATTGCATTGTTGAATACAACGCACACTTTGCTTTCATGGCATAGAGAAATCAATCTTAAATTGATTAGACTTATTCCCATCTGGCTAAGTTTGTCAGTGCCAGAAAGTGTTATTTAGGCCATTGAGGGAAAAGAAAGACATCTTAACACTAGAACCTGAATGCTTCAGTGTCAGTTGGCTAGGAAAGATGTATTCACAACACAATAGAGGTAAGACTACTGAAGAACTTGAGACCTGATCCCAGGAAAGAATTTTTGCCTAATACTAATTGCCTATGGTTGGGAAGTTATGGGCCGATAAAGAAACTTACTATTGTTCTTTTGCTAAATGAGAATATGGTCAAACTGACATTTTAATATTTGTATTTAGACTAATGGATCTTTGCTAGTCATGTTTAGCTCAGAGAGGCTTCTTTTTTAATGGGTTGTCTACTGTTAACTGGACAAAGTACTGAGAATAAATTATATGAATGGTCATTTGTAAGTGGGACAAATAGTCCAATTCAATCCCTTCCCAAGATTCAGCAAACATCATGAAGGGATGAGGAGGGAAGAATGTTAAGATCCAAAAGATTGGAAGGGTGTTAAGGAATGCCATCTTCTGAACATGGCTTAGCTATTATACTTGTGAACTTATAGTCATTATTATTACCTGCAGAAGAACCGCACAAAATCAAGTTAACAAAAATTCCAACATGGATGTGTAGGAGCTCATAAGACCCTAATCACTGACTAGCAGTTGTTGGCAGTTGATGGCTGCTGGAATAGGGAAGTCATTTTCTCTGTGGCTGTGGCCACTGGTAGATTACTCACATTCGAGTGGGCCATCTATGCATATGAGCACTAACTATATTTTGTGGGGTACAGAAGAATAAAGATCTAGAGTATGAGGAAGGGGAGGATATACTGGCTGAGATCAATGAGGCAATAGAAGTAATATTTCAGGAAATAAAGAAAAAGTATTAACAAGAAATAAAATTCATTATTTAAATGTCAGGAAAAAGTAGTTAACCTTCATATTAAACTACTTTTGTATTAATATTAATGAAATCAATTTATATTAATGCTACATTAACATTAATACAAATTTTAAATAAAACTCCCTTAAATGTAAATGTCATTCTGCACTTGTGTTTTACTGGATAGGTAATTCCATATATAATTTATTATGAAAAGAACTGTTTAAAATAAGCAAAAATATTGCTTATTAATGGAAGAATTCAAATAGCTAAATGTAAAAACTTAATTTCTTGAGATTCTGAAAGTTTACTATCTTTCAAGCTTCTGCAAAACTTTGTTAGGCATTGTTAGTAGCATTATAGAAAATGTATATACTTAGAAAAACTTGCACATGAACTTTTTGACAACCTTATTTATGATTGCCTCAGTCTGGGAACACTTTAGATGTTTTTTGTTCAGTGAATGGATAAAATAGTGCAGCCTTACAATAGAACATTGTTCATTACTAACATGAATATTCACTTTAGTATTATTATGACACAAAAACATGGAGACCTTTTAAATGCATGTTATTTATTGCAAAAAGCCAACCTGAAATGCCTATATAATTATTTTATTCTAAGCATGTGATACACCTAGGCACAGTGCTATATAAATCAATAGATTATGGGGAAAATGAAGGCAGAATAATAAGTGTATATGATGCTTCAAAGCAATATACACACAATTAAACTTCAGTCAGAAGAACAGAATGCATAAAACAGGTAGTAACTTTAATGAAGATCATGAGTGTTGGTCATTTCTTTTGTGTTCAGACCCGTTCCCTCATAACAAATACTCTAGACCAATGCAGAATGCCAGAGTGAGGCATATGTATTTGTGTGTTTTGGGCAGAACTTTTATCAATTTTTCTCTGAACTTAAACTATGCTAAAATCCATTAACCAAACAGAAATACTTCATTGATCTGTAGAGGGTTGGTTTTTAAATAATACTTGTGGGGTTTTTTTTATGTGTTGACAAATGATTTAAGAAAATATGAAAATAGAAAAGTAATAAAGTGATTATTGGCAGAATTTGTATCCTGCGCTCTTACCTATTCACAGTAATAATATCATCTAGGGGAGAGTGCTCTACCAAGCCACAGTCCTTCGCAATCAGGCAGCATCTAGGCTCTGGGATGTGGAATGTTTTGGGTGGCACTTGTGGCAAGTACCTAGAAGGCAACATCTGAAGTATGTTTGTGTTTGGTTGTGTTGTTGGTTTATTCTGGTCATTCTGAGAATGCAATTCTGGGGAAAATATAGTGTTTTTATGACCACAAAGCAACTATGAGGGAAACCAAAATTCCTTTGTTCTAAAATACTCAGTTATACAAGGCCCCTTGTCGGGTCATGCTGAATTGTTCTCACTCTCCAGTTTTGCTTTAGACCTAGGCTTCACTTAAGTATCCCTATCAATATGTATCACCTGGTCTGCATCTATATTTTTATCAATTCTTTCTGTCTGTCTACATGTGTATCATAGCCACTGTTATGCTTTGAAGAACAACCTCCACAGGCCCATATCTTTGGTCCTTAATAGAGCAGTTTGGGAACCATTAAGGACTGTGGCCCTTTTAATCCCAGCACTCAGGAGGCAGAGGCAGGCAGATAGCTGTGAGTTCAAGGCCAGCCTGGTCTACAAAAGGGAGTCCAAGATAGGCAAGGACTGTTACACAAAGAAACCCTGTCTTGAAAAACCTAAAAACAACGAAAATCAAAACCAAAAAACTGTGGCCTTGTTGGAGGAGGTGTGGCCTTGAGGAGGAAGTGTGGCCTGTTAAAGGTGTGCCACCAGGAGTGGGCTTTGTGTTTTCAGGAGCCCACATCATTCCAGTTAGCTGTTTCTATCTGCCTCATAGTTATCCCAATATATAAGCTCTCACTACTGCTCCAGTGCTATGTCTGCATACCTGTTGCTTTGCTTACTGCCATGATGGTCATGAACTAAACATCTTAAACTGCAAGCAATAAATTCTGTCTTGTATACATTGCCTTGGTCATAGTGTCTCTTCACAGCCATAAAATATCTAAAACCAAACAGGCACTCTTTCTCCATTTCTGGAAATTACCTATTGTCTCTTTTTCTCTTACACACATCTTTTTAACATTAAACATAATTTCTTTTAATGGACATTGAATATTTATGACATTTTACATATATTATTTAGATCCTGATTTCAAAAAGTAAATAGTTTAGCACAGTCTTACACTTATTTGTTTTGTTCTTTTTTCATATAAGTTATTTAACCATATGATAATTTTCATTTTATTTCATGTAACATAACTGATTGTATGGCACGAATTCTATAAACTCTCCCTTTTGATGAATTTTTCTGAGCTCTTTCTTTGCCAAAACATCCATTTATTCAAGATAAAGTGGTCTTTGTGGCCCCAAGTCATGCAATTCTAAAACTGGGAGGAATTTTGCATGATTCAGCTACTCACTTAATTAATTTAGTTATGCATTCACTTATGAGCAGCATTAAGTTCTTCACTAGTAAATATTAGATATTCAGCAAAAAAAGTCCAGAATATTGCAGTCCTCACTGCTCTATCAGAGGGAGCAGAAAAGTACTATCACACAGCCTTGTGATTATTCTATTATCATAGTTACTAATTATACAGTCTGATGACTATTATATTTAGGTGTATTAGAATCTTTATATGTATTACCTCGGTTGACTGTGAAATTCAAAACTTCACTAGAATACATTATGAGAAAATTTATTTAAAGAAATAAATCCATCTTCTAGTAGACAAAGAACTTCTAGATGACAGATTATGGTTTCAGGGTTAGAGATCTGGCTAATGAGAGTGTCGGAGATACAGAGTACTAAAGTTATTGTGAGTGGAATCAAGACCACAACAGCAGAGAGAGGTGGGCTATTGCTTTCATTAAACTGCATGTTGGAAAGGCAATGAAGGAACCACAGCATGAACAAGGCATCTATGACAGGCATCTGTAAAGTAATAATACAGATTCACATAGTGATGTATTCTTTTAAACAAATAGAGGTGTCCATATTTTTAAGAACAGATGCCTTGTTTACCATTTGTTGAGTCTCTTGGGTGAAGTATTTCCTATATCTGTTCTGGACTTCTCTACTTTGCCTTTCTCCAAGGACTGACTTACTTTATTACAAACCATTCTGTTCTTTTTCTTGGCCAAATGTCATCTCTAGAAGATAATCAGGGAATGGAAACAGAGAGGAAAAGGGGTAACTTGTTTCCTCCAGCTCCTTCCAAGTGTCATCAGGCTACGGTGGTCCTTGGTAACCCATTTTTTTTGTTTTGCTTTTATTTTATTTGCTTCATTTTATTTTTTGGATTCACAATTTATAGCATCTATACATCACCAGCAGGGGGTCATGCACCACCTATGCAGTTTGTTTGAACTTCCATCATAGCCTCAAACACTTCTCTGATAAACCCTCTCTGGGCACTACTCTGCTGAGTCCCTGAATGCTCTTCAAAGTCCCTCTGTGAAACATAAGCTCTTCCAAATGCATGTTTTAAATTCATGAAGCTGATGTTTTGTGAATTATGGTGCTTTTAAGTTATTTTTGAAGCAACAAATTCTTGTTGAAAATAAAAAGTATTTGAACATTATAAAACAGATATTTATAACTCCATTTCTTATTTTGTTTTTATGCTTTTATTATGAATTTCCAATACAACCTTTCTACCGATTAATCCTCATTATCTAGGATTACATGTAGAAGGTTTCTGGTTTTGATATCTGGGTCCTCACATTCAATATTTACTGCCTTAAGAAATAGCATAACCTCCTTCTCAGGATGTTCTAGTTATTTTAATGAGGTATGTACTTTTCCTGTGACTAAGGAACTTCTTTAATGCCTCAAGTCACCAACGATTTGATGTTTTTATGCTTCATAGAGCATCTCTTACTGACAAAGTATTCACTTGGCTGAGCCTTATATTGATGCAGTACAGTGCCTGAGAAGAAAAGAAACTATGGGGAATGTGAGTGACCTAAAGGGTGAATGAGGAAGCATTGTGCACTGGTCCCTCTTAGTGTTCTTAATAAGAGTATTTACTACAGTCTATTTAAAGTCTAGAAGTAACAGGTGGTCTTTTGTGTATTCTGTTTCAATTTTAAGTATAAAATGTCACTAGTTATATTAATGTTAATAAAGCTTACACTACAATGTTGGGGCCATTACTTCTAAAATATGAAACTTTGCCATTTGTTTCTGTAAATATTTTATTTTATAAATTAAGTAAAGAAACATTCCTGTGATGAACCTCTTTACTATTTATTCAGGACACTGTGGTAATTCTTTGGGTATTACTAAGCACAAGCAAAGGATTTTTGTCATATCTCTATAAAAATTCTATTGCAACCATGGAGCAGTAATAGGAAAGCTAATATGATGATGTGGGTTGTTTTAAATTTTAGCAGTCTCTCTTGTATAAGACCCTTTTTATACCACAGAAGATACTGCTGTTTTCATCCCTCTTTTTACTGTGGAACCAGGAAGTATCTCATTCAAGGTCTGGGTCTTGCTATAGATCTGTTGTATCTTATGCCATTCTCCCTTTGCAAGATAACTTAAGATACTATAGTCTGAAATATATCAGAGTAAAGCTGAAGTTTCCGGCTATTTCTGGCATTTGAAGTCTAGGAATTGTTCCTGACACAAAGCGTTCATGAAATAAAAGACAACATGAAAAGACGAAACTTGAGAATAATAGGGATAGAGGAAAGAGAAGGCAACCGACTCCACAGCCCAGAAAATATCTTTAACCGAATAATAGAAGAAAATTTCCCCAATTTGAAGAAGGAGATGCATACGAACATACAAGAGGCCTACAGAACACCAAATAGAATAGACCCAAAAAGAAAATCTTCCCGCCACATAATAATAACAACACAAAATATACAGAACAAGGAAAAAATATTAAAAGCGGCAAGAGAAAAAGGACGAGTAACATATGAAGGCAAACCTATCAGAATCACTCCTGACTTCTCAGCAGAGACCATGAAAGCCAGAAGGGCCTGGACAGAGGTTCTGCAAACCCTAAGAGAACACAGATACCAGGCAAGACTACTATATCCAGCAAAATTATCAATAACCATTGGAGGTGAAGACAAGATATTCCATGACAAAAACAAATTCACACAGTACCTAGCAACAAATCCGGCTTTACAGAAGTTACTAGAAGGAAAACTCCACCCCAACTGGTCAAACTACAACCAAAAATACATAAGAAATAAATAACTACACCATTGCAAAATCACAACTTCACAAAAACTCGATTGTTACAAATACCAAAAATGAAGGGACTTACCAATCACTGGTCATTAATATCTCTCAACATTAATGGTCTCAACTCTCCAATAAAAAGACACAGACTAACAGAGTGGATGCATAAACACAACCCAACATTCTTCTGCATTCAAGAAACACATCTCAACCACAAGGACAGACATTGCCTCAGAGTAAAAGGTTGGGGAAAAATATTCCAAGCAAATGGTCACAAGAAACAAGCTGGGGTAGCTATCCTAATATCTAATAAAATAGACTTTCAACCAAAATTAGTCAAAAGAGACAAGGATGGTCACTTCATACTTGTCAAAGGTAAAGTCAACCAGGAAAACATCACGATTTTGAACATCTATGCTCCGAATACAAGGGCTCCGACATTTGTAAAAGAGTTATTAACAAAGCTTGCCCCATTCATCGATACCCACACATTAATAGTGGGAGACTTCAACACCCCACTTTCACTCAAGGATAGGACTTTGATTTCAAAACTAAGCCGGGAAATAACCTCATTAACCAATGTCATGAATCAAATGGATCTAACAGATATCTACAGAACTTTCCACCCAAACGCAAAGGAGTATACCTTTTTCTCAGCACCCCATGGAACGTTCTCTAAAATTGATCACATAGTTGGTCACGAAGCAAACCTCAACAGATACAAGAAGATTGAAATAATACCTTGTATCTTATCAGATCACCATGGTCTAAGGCTGGACTTCAACAACAATAGAAATAACAAAAAGCATACCAACACGTGGAAACTAAACAACTTTCTACTTAATGACACATGGGTCACGGAAGAAATAAGGGAAGAAATAAAAGACTTCCTGAAATTCAATGAAAATGATGGAACAACATACCCAAATTTGTGGGACACATTGAAAGCAGTGCTAAGAGGAAAATTCATAGCACTAAGTGCCTTTAAAAAGAAAATGGAATCATCCCACATAAACAACCTAACAACACATCTGGAAGCCCTAGAAAAAAAAGAAGCAGAAACACCCAAGAGGAGTAGACGCCTGGAAATAATCAAACTCAGGGCTGAAATCAATAAATTAGAAACAAAGACAACAATCCAAAGAATCAACAAAACCAAGAGCTGGTTCTTTGAGAAAATTAACAAGATAGACAAACCGTTAGCCAATCTAACTAAAAGACAAAGAAACGCTATCCAAATTAACAAAATCAGAAATGAAAAGGGAGACATAACAACAGACACCGAAGAAATACAAAGAATCGTAAGGACCTATTTCAAAGACATTTATGCCACAAAATTTGAAAATTTAAGGGAAATGGACAAATTTCTCGACCGATTCCATTTACCAAAATTGAACCAAGACCAGATAAAAAAATTAAATAGCCCTATTTCGCCTATAGAAATAGAAGCAACCATTGATAGTCTTCCAACCAAAAAAAGCCCAGGGCCAGATGGTTTCAGCGCAGAATTCTACCAGTCCTTCAAAGAGGAGCTAATACCGATACTATTCAAGCTATTCCGAAAGATAGAAATGGACGGAATATTGCCAAACTCCTTCTATGAGGCCACAGTCACATTGATACCTAAACCCCACAAAGACCCAACAAAAAAAGAGAATTTCAGACCAATTTCTCTTATGAACATTGATGCAAAAATACTCAACAAAATACTCGCAAAGCGAATACAACAGCATATCAAAGACATCATTCACCATGACCAGGTAGGCTTCATTCCAGGAATGCAGGGATGGTTTAACATACAGAAATCCATCAATGTAATCCACCATATAAACAAACTGAAAGAGAAAAACCATATGATCATCTCTTTAGATGCAGAAAAAGCATTTGACAAAATCCAACACCCATTTATGTTTAAAGTTCTGGAGAGATCGGGAATACAAGGCACTTTTCTAAACACAATAAAGGCTATATACAGCAAACCAATAGCCAACATTAAATTAAATGGAGAGATACTCAAGGAAATCCCTCTAAAATCAGGGACCAGACAAGGCTGCCCACTTTCCCCATATCTCTTTAATATAGTTCTTGAAGTTCTAGCCAGAGCAATAAGACATCAAAAGGAGATCAAGGGGATCCAAATGGGAAAGGAAGAAGTCAAAGTATCCCTATTTGCAGATGATATGATAGTGTATATAAGTGACCCCCAAAATTCCACCAGAGAACTCCTACAGCTGATAAACACCTTCAGCAAATTGGCAGGATACAAAATAAACTCAAAAAAGTCAGTAGCTTTCCTATATACAAATGACAAACAGGCAGAGAAAGAAATTAGAAAAATTACTCCCTTCACGATAGCCACAAGCAATATAAAATATCTAGGAATAACCCTAACCAAGCAAGTGAAGGATTTATTTGAAAAAAACTTTAAACCTCTGAAGAAAGAGATTGAAAATGACATCAGAAGATGGCGGGATCTACCTTGTTCGTGGATTGGAAGAATCAACATAGTAAAAATGGCCATCTTACCAAAAGCAATTTACAGATTCAATGCAATCCCTATCAGAATACCTACTAAATATTTTGAAGATATTGAAAGAACAATTCTCAACTTCATATGGAGAAACAAAAAGCCCAGAATAGCAAAATCAATCCTATACAATAAAAGATCCGCTGGAGGAATCTCCATACCTGATCTCAAGTTGTACTATAGAGCAACAGTAATTAAAACAGCATGGTACTGGCACAGCAATAGGCTAGTGGATCAATGGAATTGAACTGAAGACCCAGAGATGAATCCACACACATTTGCTCACCTGATTTTCGACAAAGAAGCCAAATCCATTCAATGGAAAAACGACAGCATCTTCAACAAATGGTGCTGGTCTAACTGGATGTCTACATGTAGAAAAATGAAATTAGACCCATATTTGTCACCATGCACAAAACTCAAGTCCAAGTGGATTAAAGACCTCAACCTAAAACCACAGACATTAACCCAATTAGAGGAAAAAGTGGGGAAGAGTCTGGAACTCATAGGCACAGGAGACAACTTCCTGAACAGAACACCAACAGCCCAGGCCTTAACATCAACAATTAATAAATGGGACCTCATGAGGCTGAGAAGCTTCTGTAAGGCAGGTGACACTGTCAAGAGAACAAAGCGACAGCCTACAGACTGGGAAAAGATCTTCACCAACTCTTCATCTGACAAAGGTCTAATATCCAAAATATATAAAGAACTTAAGAAATTAAACACCACCAAACCAAATAACCCAATAGAGAAATGGGGCGCAGAGCTAAACAGAGAATTCTCAACAGAGGAATATCAAATGGCTGAGAAACACTTAAAGAAATGCTCGACCTCCTTAGTCATCAGAGAAATGCAAATCAAAACGACACTGAGATTCCATCTTACACCCATCAGAATGGCTAAGATCAATAACTCAACTGACACCTCATGCTGGCGAGGGTGTGGAGAAAGAGGAACACTCCTGCATTGCTGGTGGGAATGCAAACTAGTACAACCACTTTGGAAAGCTATCTGGTGCTTTCTCAGAAAAATGGGAATAGGGCTTCCTCAAGACCCAGTTATTCCACTCCTTGGAATATACCCAGAGGATGTACTACTACACAACAGGGACATATGCTCAACCATGTTCATAGCTGCCTTATTCATAATAGCCAGAACTTGGAAACAACCTACGTGTCCCTCTATAGAAGAATGGATAAAGAAACTGTGGTACATTTACACTATGGAATACTACTCAGCTATTAAAAACAAGGAATTTCCAAAATTTGTGGACAAATGGATTGAACTAGAAATTGTCATAATGAGTGAGTTCACACAGAAGCAAAAAGAGCTAAATGGTATATACTCACTTATATCGAGACACTAGTCCAAGGTGTACGTCCCCATGAAAAACTGTACCTACCAGAATAGTGGGTAAGAGGGGAGGACATCCTATTGAAACTTTAGGTGTGAGAAGCCTGGGAGAAAGAGGAAATGGAAGGATCCAGTGGGTCCTGGAAAACTACAGACGAGTCTGGGCCCTGGGGCCCTCCGCAAACTGTGGCAACAGCCAAGGAAAAAATAGGCAGTAAAAACCTTGAACCCCTACCCGGACTAGCCGATGGACATTCTCCACTGTTGAGTGGAGAAGGAGATCTAACTTTCACACAAACTCTGGTGCCCCATATTTGAGCATGTCCCTTGGACGGAGATGCCTGGTGGCACTCAGAGGAAAGATAAGAGGTCACCAAGGAGAGACTTGATACCATATGAGCATATTCAGGGGGAGGAGGTCCCCCTCAGACACAGACTTAGGGGAGGGGAGGGGAGTAGGGGGGAAGTGGGAGGAAGGGAGGAATGGGAGGATACATGGGATGGGCTAACAACTGAGATGTAATATGTATAAATTAATAAAAATGTTTTAAAAAAATGAAGTCTAGGAATTTAAATATTTTTATTATTTCATTTACTTTCTGGAATTATAATATAATTACATCATTTTTCTCTTCCTTCAGATTCTCTCACTGCTCATTGTTTTCTTTCTAATTCATGGGTTTTTCTTCTTTTTTGTTTTGTTGTTGTTGTTGTTTGTTTGTATGTTTTTGTTTTTGTTTTTGTTTTTCGAGCAAGGGTCTTTCTCTGTATCCCTGGTTGTCCTGGACTCGCTTTGTAGAGCAGTTTGGCCTCGAACTCACAGTGATCCGCCTGCCTCTGCCTCCCGAGTGCTGGGATTAAAGGTGTGTGCCACCACACCCAGCTAATTCATAGGTTTTTCATCAATTGTCATTACATACATATAAATGTATATACACATATATTCCTAATTTCATGAATACAATCTCCTCAGCCCGTGTAATGTTACTTATGTGTATGATTTCAGGGCTAACCATTTGGCACTGGTTAATCAATCGGTGTTCTCTTCCTTATGGAGGACTTTTTCTCCTACTCATGACATTCCTTAATTACTTACACTTCTTTGTTTAAGGCTAAGACCTCATGGTCTTCTCTTTGTCCACTTTTACATGACTATTATTGCAATTTTATTTATTTTTATTTTATGTCTGTCTGTGCATTGGTGAGCTGGTGTGTGTGTGTGTGTGTGCGTGCGCCTCAGTGAGTATGTGGATGACAGAGGAAAACTAGCAGTAATCCATTCTTCCCTTGTTCCATGAGGATTCTGGGGATGAAAATTCAGTCACAAGGCTTGGCTGCAAGTACCTTAACTCCCTCAGACATCTTACCAGACTGTGGTCTAGGATTTTATGGTACATGTAATGAACATGTACTCTCACTTGACTCTACTAGAATTTTTTTCCATTCATAGTCTGAGCACATATGTACCATGTGTAAAACCAATTGAAGGGACCATCAACAAAATATAAGAGATTTTGAAATGTGTAGCACAGAGACAGATACAAAGATAGGCAGGAACAAAAGACAACAGTTCCTGAGAGTAAAATTATATCATTGTTAGAGGTTTTTTATGGTTTAACTCAGATGAAATTCACTATGCTTATTGGAAAAGAGGCAGATGACCTTAAAGGAAAGGTATTTATCATAGTGAGTGAGGATTGATATTCTATTCTCATCAAAACATTTCAAGTGTCGTATTAAGATACACTGAAAATATGAGTATTAAAAGATCTTCAATTTATAAAAACTTTTACTTTCTGTGTTTCATCATCAGATTATAGGATGAGTTATTTATGGAGTGCTAGTTTCCTCATCTGAACAGAGGATGAAAAACTCTTGTTTTGCCTACATGAGAGTTTTCAAGAGAGTTTGAATAGGAATCAGACTAATATATCCCTGAAAAATACCATGTTACTATTGACTGGTTTGTGGAAAAGTTTATACATCCAAACTTATTGAGACTATGACCCTTGGTGTCTTTAAATTAATTTTCAATCCGCTTCTGGGGTTAGGTAAGTTAATTACCACCACTGTAGATGGTTTGTGGAGTGCGGCTATCCTTGTAAGACATGGTGTTATATACAAAAAAGAAAGATTTATATTAAGAATTATTTTGAGAATAATTTCCTATAAAAGAAACTCTAGGTGTCAGGTGAGCTTTTTGTTATCCTCTCCTTAGCCATAGCCTGTGCAGGTAGCCTGGCTTAAAGGGAAGAAAGCAACTGAGTATGACTACAGCAAGAGGTCGAGTGAGAGGGTCACTCTCACAGCTACATAATGAACTCAAAGTTGTTTAAGTCTCACAAATTAGTAAGGACCTCTCATAAAATGCAGCCCTTATAACAATGACACTGGGTACTGGGGATCCCAGTGTAGCTTGAGTCTTTCTTGATGTTAGCTTTTAAGCACAACACACACACACACACACACACACACACACACACACACACACATACATACACACACACACACACACACACACACACACACATACACACATTCTGGCTTGGAATGCTTCAGTTAACAAGGAGGGTTATCCAGAAACAGAACTACAGAAGCCAAGAAAAAAAAAAAAAGAAAGAAAGAAAGAAAAGAGAAGAAACAAAAAAGCAAGGTTAGTGCATTTAGAGACTTTCCCAAAACTTTTGTTTTCATTGGGAGCAGGCTCTTTTTAAAGCAAAAAATGTATGAACAGATGTTAGGATACAATTAGAAAAGAACTAATTCTCTAAAATAAATGGGTCTGTCCTTCAGTACCACGCTTGCTCAGGATGTGAATTTCATGAGAACAAGGAGGGAACACATGAGAACAGGTGCACGCCTGTGTTTGTGATAGTGTGAGCCTCATGGGAAGACACTGTGCATTCACCTTTTCTATAGCAGAGTGGGGAGTGCAGAAACACTTTGAGATGGAACATGTGCTACAGTTGGGAGGGTAGGGGGCTCCCAGCAGGCATGGAGATGCTCTGAGCCCTTCAGTTTTCTTTTGTTTTATTTTTTAATTGTTTTGAGACTTTCACTTGGGCCTTTCCATGCACACTTTTCTCATTGCTAATACATCATTTAGCTTAATTTGCCTTCTTTATTTCTCTATAGATTGTGACATTTAAACTGGTATTATTTGGAGATTTTTATCATTTTAATCACAATCCCAATTCCAGATGCTGAAATTGTATTCCCATGTTTAGGTGCAAGATGGGCATCAGAATGATTCAAAGGATATAATCACAACTAAAACTAAAACCACAGTTTTGAAGTGCATACTGAACTGTGATTATAAAAATCCTCAGATCTTCTCTTGATAAATAGAAGGAGCCTGCCCTCCTTGCCTCTCTTACACAGAAAATGTGTTTTTCATGTTTCACACAAATACTGAATTGTTTTAAGAACATCATCTAGGATGGATTTATGTATTTATTCTGTGTACATGTATGCAATGTATATGCACACAGCATGAGGTATGTGGGACTAGCAGTGGGCAATCCACATGCAATTTTCAGCATCAAAAAACATGGTTAGAGCAACGACTTTCTTTTTAAGTATTTAATATTCTTTGTTGTGTTCTGTTTTATTAGTTTTAGGAAGGGGGATAAAAACTTTCAAAAATATTTTATTCTCATATATTAGAGAATAGGCTCAAAGGCTGTTTACCTTTCCCTGCCCATTCTTCCTCCCTTTCTCTTCAGAAAAGAGCAGGCCAAACATGGAATATCAAGTTGCAATAAGACTGAGCACCAAGCTGGATTAATCTGGACAAATCAATCCAATAGGAAGAAAAGGATCCCCAAAACAGTCAAAAGAGCCATAAGCAGCCCCTGGTCCCACAAGAAGACCATGGTACACAACTAGTGCATATATGCAGAGCACCTAGGCTCCCTGATTATAGGTTTAGTCTCTATGAGCCCCTATGATCCTAGGTTAGTTGAGTCTGTCAACCATGTTCTTGTGACATCCTTGATGCTGCTGGTTCCTACAACCCTCCTTTGTCCTCTTCCACAGGATTCCCAAGCCCCATCTAAAGCTTGTATGTGGAACTCTTCATCTGTTTCCATCAGTTGCTGGATGAAGCTTCTCTGATGACAATTATGCTAGGTTCCTGTCTACAAGTATAACAGAATATCATTAGGGGTCATTTCATTGACAATTTTTTTAAATTGCTGGTCTTATTTTCCTGTTTGGTTATATACTTGATCTCTACAATATCTAGCCTCTGGCTCCTGGCCCTCCAGCAGTATCTCATGTGGACTCCAACTTGTGGCATGGGTCTGAAATTGGACCACTCACTGGTTGGTTATTCCTATAATTTCTGCATCACCTTTACTGCAGCGCATCTTTTAGACAAAACAAATTGTAGGTCAAAGGTTTTGTAGCTGAGTTGGTGTCCCAATCCCGCTCCTGAAAATCTTACTTGGTTACAGGAGATGGACAGCTCAGGTTCTATATTCTCCATTGCTAGGAGTCTTACCTAGCATCATCTTCATAGATTCCTGGGAGTTTCCAATACTAGGTCTCTTGTTTGTCCCTGAAATGCCCACCAATACCATTTGTCTCTCCCAGTATTCTCTCCCTCCATCCTCTTCCCACCTGATCCCTCCTTGTCTTGATAGATTCCACATACCAAAGTTGAATCAAGATCAGGTAAACAAATTTCCCCTGAGGAAATAGAAGTGGTCATCAAAAGTTTTACAACAACAACAAGGACAAAAAAAACAAAAACAAAAACAAAAACAAACCACCCAGGGCCAGATGGTTTCCGCTCAGAATTCTACCTGACCTGCTCAGAGGTAGCTGATAAGAAACTCAGTTTTCATATAGGTCACCTAGTAAGGGGACCAGGAGCTGTCTCCAACATGAACTCTGTTGCCAGCACTTAGATTACTTACCCCAAGTGAGGTGGCCTTGCCAGGCCACAGAGGAAGAGGATGTAGGCAGTCCTGAAGAGACTTGATAAGCTGGTGTCAGTTGATAAGGGTGGAGGGCTCCTCCCTTTTGAGGATTAGTGGACTAGGACTGGGATAGTGGGAAGAGGCAGGAAGGAGGGACTGGGAGAAACAAGAGAGGGGGCTACAATCGGGATGTAAAGTGAATAAATCAATTATTTTAAAAAGGAAAAAAAAGCCTCCAGATCTTGGTACTTGGAAAAAAAGATAACTTCCTTAATAGATATATTTTTAGAGTCCATGTATGGGAACTTTAGGTGGAATTTTCACGTGAGATAGTACAAGAAACGTTCTTGTGCAAGTAAGCTTTAAACACACTGTGTTACTCTGGCCAAAACTACCCAAATGGCCAGTTGAGATGAGTCAGCAGATAAAAACATTTGACACCAAGCCTGACAGCCAGAGTTCAAAACCTGTAACTCACTTGGTAGGACAAAAACAACTCCTATGAATTGTCCTCTGATCTCGATGTTCATGTTCACCACCCCCTGCTACATACATAGACAACAATGCATTAAGAATTATAAAAACAAGACACTTAACATAACCAATGTATTTATTATAATACAAACTAGTGGCTAGATAAGGTCACCTGAGTGTAAGGTTAAGGTTGTGTGCTCAATATACAGGGGAGGAGATTCCCCCTCAGTCACAGACATAGGGGAGGGGAGTAAGGGGAAAGTGGGAGGGAGGGAGGAATGGGAGGATACAAGGGATAGGATAACAATTGAGATGTAATATGCATAAATTAATAAAATATATTTTTAAAAGATTGTGTGCTCCTGCAGAGTTAACAAAGGATAGGTCCCTTATGTATATTATACTCAGCAAACTCCTAAATTATTAGAGGTGTGCTTTATAATCTCAAGAGAAACATGCAGTTAAGAGCCAATGCATATTTCAGGCAGCATTTCCAAAAATACCCCTAGCTTTTACGTTTTGACTAACAAAATTTAGGAAATAGTTTTCCATCTCACATGCACAATGTGAAAGAGTTCATCTACATAAATCTTACCAAAGACTGAATAGATTCTATGATTTGTCCTTTGATAGTCCATTTTCTATTACTGTAATAAATACCTGAGGCTGAGTAACTTACAAAGCAAAAATCTGAAATACACACAGTATAGCACTGCCCCTTTTGAGAGGTAGCTGCCTATATCTCACCTTTTAAGATGGTGAATTATGATGGTAGCAAATGCAAGAAAGAGATTACATGATGAGACATGGAGCATGAGAGTGGCAGAGGCTACCATTTTTAAAAGAACGTGTTCTTGTAAGTAATGCATGGCCACATGAGAACTTCCTTACTCCACGGCAAGCACCCTCAGTAGCCCAGCTGTACCAAAGTCATAGTGCTTGGGATCACTTTCAACAATAAAACAGACTCCTAATAAACATATCACAAAGGGTGATGGTGGCCCACGCCTTTAATCCCAGCACTAAGGAGGCAGAGGCAGGTGAATCTTTATGAGTTTGAGGCCAGCATGGTCCATAGAGTGAGTTCCAGGACAGTCAAGACTACACAGAAAACCCTGTCTCAAAAAAAACCAAAGGGGGAAAAAAAAGAAACATCATATAAGTAAAACATCCTGGTCTCTAAAATTTATTCAAAGAAAATAGATAAGTGAAAAATTCTAATAGATATGCTTAAAATTTTTTCAATGCATACAAATCAACATTTTTAAATTGGCTCAGTCTTAGCATATCTTTAATGTATGAAAAGGTACAAAGAAAAAGAAGGGACAAAGGAAAAATGGGGAAAAGAACCAGAGTTTTGAGTCCTTCTAATATCATATGATCAAGACATCTTCATCAAGGACAAGATTAGTTTGATATTTAACTATTTGGTATTTATGGTTTATAGGTTGACATTTATTACTGGCAGAGAATATTGTCTCCAGCAAGTTTCCATGTGTGTTCTGTGTTATATCTATGCAACAACCTTATTGCACCATGCCTAAAACTCTCCAGTGTGACCCTATCTTAGTTTAATTCACACAAGACTGGCTTTTGTCTTTTTTTCTAATTAATTATTCAGTTGACATCCTGGTCATAGTTCCCTCCCTCCTCTCTCCCTTGTCCCTCTCTGCTTCCCCCATGGTCCCTCCCCTGCTCCTTAGAGAAGGGGAGCTCCCCCACTCCAGCATATCAAGGCCCATCAGGACTGAGGGCATCCCCTGCCTCCTTGGCCCAGAGAGGCAGCCCCAGCAGGGGAAAGGGACAAAATAGAAGTCATCATATTTCATGTTAGAGCCAGCCCCCACTTCCCACACTAGGGTACACACATGATGACCCATCATACAACAAGGACATTTGTTTAACTGTGTTCATAGCCAGTTTATTCATACTAGCCAGGAACTGGAAACAATGCCGAGATCCCTTAACTGAAGAATGGATAAAGAAACTGTTGTACATTTACACAATGGAACACTACTCACCTATTAAAAACAAGAAAATGATGCAATTTTCAGGCAAATGGATGGAACTAGAAAAGATCATCCTGAGAGAGGTAATCCAGATCCAGAAAGACACACATGGTATGTACTCATTTATAAATGGCTTTTGTCTTGCTGAAATGTAATGTTATATATTAAAAAATCAATTATATTGTCAAGAGTAGATCAGAAGGAAACATTTTTTTCTTTCCACAGATACAAAACCATGGTATCATCAACCTCACATACACATATATTGGTGAGTATTCCTGCCAAGCACACTAATGTGCTAATTATTAGAAAAATGAAACCTTAAATTATTAAGCATTTAGTCACATACATTGGTCAATATTCCTGCCAAGCACACCAATGTGTTAATTATTAGAAAAAATGGTCAATTAAGGGTAAAATTGCATTGATAAATATATCATATCATGAAAACTTTAGACAACTAGAGATTAGAGATGTGTTAAATGTCCATAATTGTCATCTTGGTTGTAGTACTAGAGAAATAATTTTTTAAAGATAAATAGTGACATTTTCTAGTGTTGGGGTCATATGACAGCCACTGGATTGCAAACAAAGCGTTAAAGAATTCAAGAGTTTGTGCCTATGGTTATATTTAAATAAAATTTCATTCATGAAACACAGTTATCTTTTGCTAAACCCTTATATGCATATAAAGCCTCATAGAGCACCATAATTACTAGGTGTTTTTGTATCTTATTCATGTCTAGCCTTCCATCAAGATGATATGAACTATCTACAAGCTGAATCATAAATGAAGTAAATGTTTGAATTTTCAGGTCTAATAAATATCAATTTAAACAACAGGGAAAACTTCTTTTTGGAGTAATTAAATTCTCAAAACTTTCAATCTCAGCCCAGAAAGAGTGGAAAGATAGGGTGTGACAACTGAGAGACTTCACACCACGTCCTGAAATTTCCCTTTTAGTAATTAATTCCTTGGTATCTTGAAGGCTTTCCTGTTATTAGACTTTACTTGTAGATGTTTAGTTAGAGAAAAGATCAACAGCTTTGTGAATTCAAGATAAGTTCCATGAATTTAGAGGGAAAAAATGATGCACAACTTACAATAAAACTTAATTTCCAATCAGCTTAACATTGTGCCATAGTTGCTTCATTTAAAGAGTGTGTGTATACTCAACAGCATCACAGATTTGTGTGACCGTGGGATTTTAACTAGAAGGGAACTTTAAAGTGAACTAGCCTAGCTCCTACATTTTGAAAATGAGGAAGCATGCACTGTGGTCTAACATACAGAGAAGCATCTTTCTGGTTTTATTACAAGGTAGTAAAACTGATCTTAAGGAAGAGAAATAGTTACTTTAAGTAGGGCTCCAGAATTCTTGTAAAGGCCTGGAGATGAAGATCAAACTCAAAAATCAATCTTTTCAATAGCAAATGTTTCCCTTGCACAGAAATTTTACAGTATAGGAAATATTAATTGAGTAGATCCTGAATACATATTTGTCAGCTTTATTCATGTACATTATGACTGGATTGTTAAAAGCAAATTTCTTTTTTTGCCAAGACAGGATTTCTCTGTGGAGCTTTGAATTTCCTGGACCCACTGGCCTGGAATTTACCACAACCCATCTGCCTATGCCTCCCTGAGTGCTGGAATTAAAGGTGTGCACCACTGCACCCATCTCAAATTTCTCAAAAATGAATGTTATTATTTTACTTTAGGAATTGAGCTGAAAATTAGAGAAATACATAACTTTAGTTCTTGTAGTTGAGGAGTACTTTGTACTACTTATTTTGTGGTTAATTTCCTGGCTTTCTGCATCTTGGGAGATATAAGACATTGTTTTTTTTTTATTTCAAGGGGCCATCAAAGGGTATGAAGTCATTGTGGGCTAATCAGGATTTCAGCAAAGCAGAAGAGACTTGGTGTCAACTTCTAATACCTAAGTGACATATATCATCTGACATCAACTCAGAGCTTATCAGCAAGAAGGGCCCCTGACCCAGTGTTGCTTTATAGAATTCCAAGGCCTTATAATGTTTCAAAGTTAGAGCTGAACTGATAAATATGTGAGTGTTAATGTAAAATGTACTGTGTCTAGCTTATAGCCAAGTCCCTCCTTATCCAGCTTACATTTAGCCACACTGACTTCCATCTCTGATGCCTAGCACATTACTCCCAATTTTGTTTCTTCTGTTTTGACCAAGGGATTGTCTCCTAATTCACAGATATAAGCCAAAGCTTTCTAGCATCAACAGAAGTCACAATCTAGGCTGATGAAATCATTATTCATGCATTTAGAATCTGGATAATGTAAAAGTGGACTGCTAATTGTTGGCCAATTTGTGAAGCATTAAATAACAGTGTCAGGAACATGCTTAAGTAGTTGGTACAGAAAAATAAAGTCATGGATACATAGAGAAGCAAGACATGAGAGAGCGAAAGGATTTTGGTTTTTTGACTAAGTTATTTATTCAGTTTACATCCTTCATTGTCTCTCAATCCCACCCTCTTTCCCTATACCCCTCCTTCTCCCCTAGTCCTCAGAAAGGGGGAGCCCTCCTCTCCTAACATCTGGCCTCAGCCTATCAAGTCTCATCTGGACTGTCTGTATCCTCTTCCTGTGGCCTGCCAAGGCTGCCCTACCAGTGTAAGTTGATCCACAAGTGGGCACCAGAGCCATGTCAGAGGTAGCTGCCTATCTATGACATCTGAGCCAAGGACCTAGGTCCTCACCATGCATGGTCCTTGGTTGGTGCATCATTCTCTGCAGCACCCACCTCCTCAACCAGGCTCCATTGGTTTCCTTGTGGAGCTCCTGTCCCCTCCAAGTCCTTCTATCTCCTAACTCTTCCATAAGACCAACGGAGCCAACAAATCCTTGCCAAGTCACTGGTATACAAAGTGAATAAATTAAAATTAAAAACAAACAAACAAACAAAAAAAGCCTTCCTGAGCTCCACCTCAATGATGTTTGGGTGTGAGTCTCAGCATCTGCTTAGATTCCCTGCTGGGTGGAGTCATTCAGAGGACATCTATGGTAGGGTCCCTTCCTGTTCCTTCTCTTTAACTGCTTCTGGTATCGATTCTGTTTTACCTTCTGAGTAAGAATTAAACATTCTCCCTAGGGTCCTCCTTGTTATTTAGCTTCTTTAGGTCTATGTGTTATAGTGTGGCTATCCTGTATTATGTGGCAATATCCACTTATAAGTGAGTAAATACTATGTGTGTCTTTTTGGGTCTGGGTTATCTCACCCAGGATGCTCTTTTTTAGTTCCATCCATTTCCCTGCAAATTTCAAGATTTCCTTGTTTGTAATTGCCAAGTAGTATTCCTTTGTGTAAATGTACCACAGTTTCTTTATCCATTCTTCGGTTGAAGGACATCTAGGTTGTTTTCAGAGTCTAGCTATTATGAATAAAGCTGCTATGAACATAGTTGAAGAAATGTCCTTTTTGCATGGTGGAGCCTCTTTCAGGTATGTGCCCAGAAGTGGTATAGCTAGGTCTTGATGTAGAAGTATTCCCAATTTTCTGAGGAAAAGCCAGATTCGTTTCCAAAGTAGTTGTACAAGTTTTCACTCCCACCAACAATGGAGGAGTATTCACCTTTCTCCACATCGTTGCCAACATGTGGTATCACTTGAGATTTTTATCATAGCCATTCTGGTAGGTGTAAGATGGAATCTCAGAGTCATTTTGATTTGCATTTCCTTGATGACTAGGGACATTGAGCATTTCTTTAAGTGCTTCTCAGCCACTCAATATTCATTTGTTGAGGATTCTCTGTTTAGTTCTGTACCTCATTTTTAATTTGATAATTTTGTTTGATAGTGTTTAATTTCTTGAGTTCTTTATATTTTTTGGATATTAGCCTTTTGTCAGATGTAGGGTTGGTGAAGATCTTTTCCCAGTCTGTAGGTTGTTCTGTTGACAGTGTCTCCTGCCTTACAGAAGCCTTTCAGTTTCATGAGATACCATCTATTAACTGTTGAGTTGTTGGCATTCTCTTCAGGTAGTTGTCTCCTGTGCCAATGCAAAGCTCTTCCCCACTTTTTCTTCTAACATATTTAGTGTGTCTGGTTTTGTGTTGATATCTTTAATCCACTTGGACTTTAGTTTTGTGCAAGCTGATAAGAGTCTATTTGCATTTTTCTATACACAGACATCCAGTTAAACCAACACCATTTGTTGAAAAAACTATCTTTTCCATTGTATTGTTTTGACTTCTTTGTTGAAGAAAAAAATACATGAACCAAGATTTCTGAAAAAAATAGAAGCTCTCTGAATAAAAACCGGTAAATGAGGAATGAAACTTTCATAATTGTAGGAACAATCTGACTCACTATCATAGATTAATGCAATTTTATGGTAAGAAATACAGATAGTTTGTTTTCCTCTTGGTCATAGCTTCTTGCTGGCTCTCAA
Source organism: Acomys minous (assembly GCF_964271855.1). Taxonomy (NCBI): domain Eukaryota; kingdom Metazoa; phylum Chordata; class Mammalia; order Rodentia; family Muridae; genus Acomys; species Acomys minous. The sequence goes on along the minus strand of NC_140486.1, from coordinate 160,095 downwards.
TATTGATTTCATCAAAAAGAAGTCTGTAGTCATAAATATGCCCTTTGTTGGATGTAGAGACCTGAAAGCTCTCTTAATAATCATGGTGGTTAGTGTAATCTTAACACGGGCCAAAAGTTAAGGTCAGCATGCACTAACTAATGTGCTTTGCATTGTTGGCACTACAACAGGTACTGATAATGAGAAAGGAAAAGATTCTATTTCCTCTGGAAAATCTCTCAATCTATTTCATGGGTAATAAGGAAAAAGGTGATTTGTCCTGGGGGATGGCTTAGGGGTAAATGCTTGTTCTGAGTTTGGATTTCCAGCATAGATGAAAAAACAAACCAATCACAATAGCATGCAGCTCTGATTGGTTTGAAGCTTAACACTGAGAAGCAATGATGAAAAGATCCATGGATCCCATTGGCCAGGCCACCTAGTCAATTGATGAGCTCTAGGTACAGCTAAATACCTCATCTCCAAAATTAAGAAGGAGATGTTTGAGAAAGATGCCCTATGACCTCTTGTCTATGCATGCACTCATGTACACATGCATTCACACATATATGTGCATACACGAACACAGATACACAGATACAAAAACCTGAAGCACTGATGTATACATGGGCACATGTGAACACACCCAGGTGTATACACACACACACACACACACACACACACACACACACACATGCCCTGAAGAAAGTTTCCCAAAGTACAAGAACGACCAGAAACTCCACCAAGCCAAGCCTAAAAGATATTAGAGAAGGCTCTTTGAAGACAGGATTCCTGGAATGTGTCTTTAGGAGTAAAGATGGTATGAAGAGATAGTTAAATAAAGCGTTTTATTTAAAACAACATTGATATAAACCTAAAACTAATTCAGCAAATAAGTATTCATTACAGAACAGACTGCATAATGAAACAATAATATGTAAGATTAAGACTCTGCCTTATTTTCTCTGTTTCATCTATGCCATGCTTCTACCATCACATGTGGAGCCACAGAACCTTTTCTTCCCTACTTTTATAGACTAAAATCCTTCTGAAAAACATGAAACAAAATAAGCCATTCCTGATGTTTCTGTCAGAACTGAGTATACAGTGCTGGGAAATCAATTAACACAGAGTATATCTGTAGCACCCACCATTATCAGATATTCATATTTTCCATACTGTACAGTTTCTAGTTACATGAAGATCAACATAAGTTAGAGTCAATGTTTAATTGTGAACATTGGGGTGTTTAACAGTGCTTTACAAGTATTATCTCACTGAAATCCCATATGACCATTTACAAAATAAATTTTATTGTTATACTTATTGTGTATCTAAAGCAACCAAGAAAAAAAAGCTTTAAATACCTTCACAATAAATGTTATTTTCTCTGTCTAATATGTATCAGAGTATAGACTAAAAGACATTTTACTTATGTTTTCTTACCACATACCACTATAAAATCTAGATCCTAACTCACTATAAGGTAGACAGAGAACATATAGAATAGGAACTAAGAAACTATGTGATGTTGGAACCAGTTCCCAAGACTGAATATAACTCCCACAGCTAAAAAGATGAACATGATAAATGTGACTAGTCTAGGTACCAAAAAATAAATAAACAAAATAAAAAACAAGAAATCAACCTTGATCAAAATCCTAGATGTAGACACGCACATTGATCTCACTACTTGAAGAGAATGGATTTTAATAAATATTACCAATCAATCAATGAATAAGAATGGCTTTCTTCATTTTTAGCCTTTCAAAAACAAAGGACCAAATATATCTATGTTTTATCATAATCTCATGCAGTTAGCAGTCAAGGAATAATCTCACTTTCAAGAGTAAGGGGACATGTATCCTCAGTGTACAAGTAGTTTGTGAAACCAATTTGAAATGTTGTATGTGGTATGGAGTTCAGATTTCTTTCTCAGTCTGAACACATAATGGTGGTGGAAGGCAAGGAAAAGGGTGTTACAGTAAGAAATAGAAACTGTCTGTTTTTCTCCTGGGCTGATCTCCAGTAATTGGGCTTGATCCTGGCACAGGTTCTTTATTAAAATGAACTTTCAGGGCTGGAGAGGTGGCTTCATTAGTAAACATACTTACAGGAAAAGCCTGAGGATCCAAGTTTGAGGCCCCAGAACCCACATAAAAACTGAACACCTACTCTGTGTTTGTCATCCCAGTACTCTTATGAGGATATGAGAGAAGAAAAAGTATAATCTTCAGAGACTCACTAGCCCAGATAGCCTGCTATATTCATCAGCAGAGGCCCTGCACAGTAGTATATGCATACTTACATTCATACACACATAAGCAAAAAGAATACATATCTATCCCCAAAGTCCGTACTATAAATTCTCAAAGTGAAGATGTACAGTGATTCATCAGGAGTCACATATCCTAAAAAAGAAACATATTTTGCAATAATGTGAAGAGAATAGAGGGCAATAAAATGAGTTTAAAAGCAAGATTAATGGCGAAGAAGATGAAAGAGGCTCATGTTCAGAAACCACAGCTAAAAAACAATCCTTAGATGAAAGGAGAGAGAAATCAAAAAACAAAACAAAACAAAAACCCAAAACAAGTTGTATTATATCATTGACTAGAAAGACAGATTAGTACAAGAAGAAACTTGACTTATATCAATCCAAGAACTCAAATGAAGACTAAATTTAATTTAGTACAGAAACATGCCAGGAAGTTCCGAGAAGGCCTATAAGGAGTGCAGACTTCAGTGTTCTTCAAGAACTACACAAAGTCCAGCAGTGACCTGTTAGTGTGCTATAGGGCAGAATGTGAGCATGGTGATTAATTTGCACTGAAAACCTCTGAGCTTACACAAATAAGGGGCTCACAGTATGTTAACGCTGAGATGTGAGAAGTGTGAAGTTGGCCACATTTCTCTGTAATGATCTGTTTTTAGAATACACTGTAAATAAAATGCTTTTCTTCCTCCAATGTAATTCCACTCCAATCTGCCGAAGAAGCAGAATTTAAATCTCCCTACATCTGCAGCCAAGAAAAGCACTAGTTAAGTATTTATAAATAGAAAGCTACAGGTGGAATTCAAAGAGAGTGGAGCCATTTCTCAGCAATAAATACAGTAGGAAGCCAGCAATTTGTAAGTATGACATATAGGAAAGCACCCTTATTTCTACTTAGGTAAAATTAACACTGCAAGGCTAATATCAAAACAATAATAGCTACTAAAAAATAATAAGAAACCTGAAGTAGTCAGGTGTCAAACTATCAGGAGGCTACATTACAAGAAAGCACATCATGAACTATCAGAAGAGAATTGATAATGGAATCCAAATGGTCCTTGATAAGAAAGAACTAGACAGACTTGTGAGACTCTGCTACCTTGTGTATGTACTCACCCCATAATAGTAATAACTATTTTAAAACTTACTGGTGGTTAAATAGTTACTGTCCAAGAAATTCATCTTAGCTTGCTTTTTTGTTTTGTTTGAGACGTAACTTTGGCTGGTCTCAAAGTCATAGAAATCTGTTTGCTTCTGCCTGGGTACTGGGTTAAAGGTATATACCATCACACTCATCTCTATTTACTTATAACTGTTAACTTGACACATTTTGGCGTCTTCCAAAAAGGCACTCAACTAAGGGATTTCCAGGATGAGACTGCCCTGTGAGCATGTCTGTGGGCATTGTCTTGATTGTTAGTTGATTATTAATTATTAATAGTAGATAGCAATATTCTCTAGGCAGAAACCCAGGACTGTGTAAAAGAGCTAGGTAAGAATAGGCCAGCCTGAAACTGAGCCATCAAGTAGCATTGACCAGGTCAAGATTGTTATGAGTGAAGATAATACTATATAATGTAATGGGTAGAAAAGCTGAAGAGTTCAGTATGTCCTGATTACTGCTGTTGTCAGGTTTTCACAGTGACTTCTCCTACCATGTCTGAGAATCATATGTCAAATGTAGGACCTTGTACTACTTTTACTTAACTGTACTCAAGGTCCTTGACCTAGCAGTGAGAGGGTAGAAAGGCCAGGGAATCCCCACCAATATTCAAGCTACTGACTATTCCTTCTATGTAGAAGGATGCTTTTAATTTTTTAATTTATTTATTCACATTACATCTGGCTTGTAGCCCCCTCTCTCCTCTCTTCCCAGTCTCACCCTCCCTTCCACATCCCACCTCTCCTATTCCTCAGAAAAGGGGAACCCCTTTACCCACCCATCCTAGCTCATCAAGTTGTATCAGAACTGAGTTTATCCTCTTTCCCTTTGCCTGGCTAGGCAGTCCCATCAGGGGAAAGTGATAGCAAACCAGGCAACAAGAGACCATGTTAGAGACAGCCCCTGTTTCCCTTACTAGTGGACCCATATTAATCTGAACTGCCCTTCAGCTACATCTATATAGAGGACCTAGGTCCAGTCCATGCATGATGATTGGGTGTTTCAGACTCCACAGGCCTGCTAGGCCCTGGTTAGTTGGCTCTATTGGTCTTCTTGTGGAGCTCTTGTCACCTCCAGGTCATTTTATCCTTTCTCCCATTTTTCCACTAGACTCCCTATGCTTTGCCCAATGTTTGGCTCTGAGTCTCAGCATCTGGTTCGAACCACTGCTGGGTGGAGCCTCTCAGAGCACAACTCTGCTAGGCTTCTGTCTGTGAGCATAGCTGAGTATTATTAATAGTGTCAGGGGTTGGCTCTCTTCCATGGGGTGGGTCTTGTGTTGGGCCAGGCATTGGTTGACATTCCCTCAATCTCGGCTCTATTTGTTCTATCTTTATCCCTGTATGTCTTGTAGGAAGGGTGAGTTTTGGATCAAAGTTTTTGTAGATGGGTTGGTGCTCTCCCTCCTCCACTGAGTCATGTCTAATTGTAGGGTGTTCTTTTCAGCCTCTATGACCCCTTGTACTAGACATCTCAGCTAGAGTTCCCCTCACATCCTTCAAGAGGCATATTTTGACTTAGGTCTCCAGCTTATCACAGACGTGCTCCATCCATAGTTTCTCTGCAGACCTTCTATCCTCTTGCCTCAGGTTTTCCCAAGTCTGGTCTCCACCCATATTTCTTTTTGTGCTCCCTCTTCTAGCCGGTTCCGTCTCTTCAACCACTACCTCTGTCTGTTCTATTCCACTTTTAAGTGAGATTTAAGCACCATCCCTTGAGTCTTCCTTGGAAATGCAAATCAAAATGACTCTGAGATTTCATCTAACACCTGCCAGAATGGCTAAAATAAAAAAATTCAAGTAACAGCACATGGTGGCAAGGATGTGGAGAAAGGGGAACTTTCCTCCATTGCTGGTGGGAGTGCAAACTAGTACAACCACTTTGGAAATCAATCTGGCACTTTTCCAGGAAATTGAGAATAGCTCTACCTCAAGACCCAGTTATACCACTCCTGGGTATACACCCAAAAGATGCTCCACCGTACAGCAAGGACAGTTGCTCAACTATGTTCATAGCACCTTTATTCATACTAACCAGAATCTGGTAACAATCTAGATTTCCCCCAGCCGGAGAATGAATAAAGAAACTGTGGTGCATGTACACAAGGGAATACTACTCAGCCATTAAAAACAAGGAAATCATGCAATTGGATGGAACTAAAAATATTACCCTGAGTGAATCAACCCAGACCCAGAAAGTCACCCATGGTATGTACCATGTATAAGCAGATTTTAGCCGTGTAGTACAGGACAAATATACTACAATGCACAGATCCTAAGAAGATAAGTAACATAGATGACTTAATAGAAGGAAGCTTTTAAAATAGGGATTCCCAGCTGGGCATGGTGGTGCACACCTGCAATCCCAGCACTCAGGGTGGCAGGAGCAGGCAGATCTCTATGAATTCAAGTTCAGCCTTGTTTACAAAGGGAGTCCAAGACAGCCAAGGCTACACAGAGAAACCCTGTCTCTAAAAAAAATGCAGATTCCTTCTAGTTTCTTTCTTTTTATATACCAATCTTTGTATATATTCATGTGTATATGGGTATTTGTCTGTTTGTGTGTATGGATATGTGCATGGCTCAAAGTTGATATCAAATGTCTTTCAAGATCACTGTCCAATTTATTTATAGAGGCAGGGTCTATCATTTGGACGTGAACCTTCCTACCTCCTGCTAGTCTAGCTACCAAACTTGCACAACCATCCTGCTTCTCGGCTACCCTTGTGCTGGGATTTCAGGAGGCCTACCACAGATCTCATGTTCTTGTGTAGGTTCTGTGGACTTGGACTCCTATCCACTTGCATGGCAAGTACTTTACCCACTAAGCATATGTGAGTAGAACAGCTACTTTTGGTGTTGCATCATTTTCCTCCTATTCTTTCTCCCTTTCCTTTTTATTAAAGATAGATTTTTGACACAATATATTTTTATTGTTTTATCCACCCTCAATCCCTACAAGATCTTCTCCTCTTCCTCTTCCACCTTAGTCCATATTGTTTCTTTCTCTCCTTAGGGGAAAAAATATGCATTTAGATGATGATGATGATGATGATGATGATGATGATGATGATGATGATGATAATAATAAATATTAAAATAAAATAAAACAAAGGAAAATAAACAGGATTAAGGTAAAATATTTGTAGACCCAGAGGCACACACATTTGTACACAAGGAATACCATAAAAATACAAAACTGGAAGTAATAATATATACTCAAAGGACCTGTAAGTTTAAACAAAGCCCTGACAATAAAAATCTCCAAGATGTCATTGAGTTTGTTTGTGTCAGTTCTGCTGACAGATAACATGCAGAGAGTGAAAGACATTGGAACACTCAGTCCTAAATGGAATGTTTTATTTATTTTTGTATGTTCTTTTTTTAAAGGCCCATATAAACCCTGCTTAGGTGATTCAGTGGGCCACGTTCTCTTGTTGTTCTCCATCTTCTCTGACTCCTATAATCTTTCCTCCTTCCATAAGGTTCCCTGATCTCTGAGGAGAGGAGCATGATGGAAACCTCCAATTTAGCCTCTCTTTCCACATAATGTCTGTCTCTGCACCTGCTCCCATCTGCTGCCACATGAGGACTGGACAAGACACTAACCAGTGCGTATAACAGATTATCTTTAGAAATCATGATGAAGACTAGACAAGGCACAAACCAGTGTGTATAGCACATTATCTTTAGAAATCATTTCTTTTTTTTTTTTTTTTTCATTCATGTTCGGCTCTACTCTAGGTCTCTGGGATATCAAGTATCTGGTTCCTGGCCCTCCAGACAGTGTCAGACATAGGCTCCTTCTTGTGGTGTGGGCCTCAAGTTAAACCAGACATTACTTAGGCACTGCCACAATTCCTCTACCACCATCATCCCAGCATATATTGCAGGCAGAACAGATTGTAAGTCAAATGTTTTGTAGCTGGATTGGTGTTTCTCATTCTGTACCCTGTGGAGTACCTTCCTGTACCATAGAGATTAGAACATAGTGGTGATCAGTTCATCCTAGCTGAAATACAATTATATTACTTTCCCCTCTCTTTCAAACACCTCTCATAGTCTCAAGTTGATAACCTCTTTTTTCTTTAATTATATTTGTTACAATTTATACAAATATATATTTACAAATTTGTGTGTGTGTGTGTGTGTGTGTGTGTGTGTGTGTGTGTACAGACACATCTGAGTAGGACCTGATGGTCTGTTTTTGTTTTTTGCATATGTAGTTTCAAAGTTGACAACTCTGCGTCAGACAGTGGATCAAGAGGATCATCTCTGAGAGAGGACAATATTACCTTTCCCATCAGTCATTTCCCATAGTTCTTTGTCTAGCGGTGAGGCCCTGTGAAACTTTTCTCTTTCCATGTTAACATATCCACTGGTATTGCTGTTTTTCAGGTCTTGTTCATATAGCCATTTCTAAGAGAGACTTTCAAATCAGACTTCTTGGTATTCTGTCTCTTACAATTTTTCTACCCTTTCTTCTGAAATATTCCTTGACCCAAAGATGCAGGAGCTGTGATGTAGTTGTATCCACTGGGGTTGGGGTCCCCATGATCTGTTGTGTACAATTATAGTTTCCTGTGATGGTCTTTATTTATATCAAAGACAAGTTTCATTGATGAGAGTCATAGCTACACTTATCTGGATATAAAGATAAGATTTAGAATGTGGCAAAGGCTTATTCCACTCTAGCAAAGTAGCAGTAGTAGACTCTATTAGAAGACCCATGACCTCCCTAGCCTCAGAACTATCTGTTTCCAGTACCAGGCCTTATTTTCACCATTTAGAGGTCCTTAAGCTCAACTAGACACCCATTGTTTGCCACTTACATGTGAGTGCCACCTCTTGCATCGTTATGCATATGTTATCATGTTGCTAAAAATGATGCCTCCTTTTTATCTCCTTTCACCTATCCATATCAAATTTCAAGCAAAGCTTTGGGAAAATTTTCTTTCAGGAAAAGCATATTGTTACAAGAACCTCCAGATTTTCTCCTGTCATGTTGATTTACTAGTAAGGTCAAATGCTTCATTTGCCTTTTCAAGGGCAGGCATTCGTGTCTTTATTGAGATAAGTCTATCCCCCATTCTCTTTTTTCATCTCTTCATCGATTCTCATAATTACCCACATAGCCAGGGCAACAGAAGACTTACTAAATCCATGAGTTATCTAAAACTCTGTTTTCACTGAATTAGAGGATAAAGGCATGTCTTTAAGAAATTGTTTGCTAATAATTTTCTTGGAAGTATTAAGCCTTTAAAGACTTGATTGCCATTTCATTCATTCAAATCAACATAGCATTCTTTTAAGGAAAAAGCACATGAGGTACAATATATCCTAGCTATGTTTTAGAAAGTGAAATAATTCTCTAATGTCTATGAGTATAGACCATTAGGCTTCTTATTATTAACAATCTCTAATGTGAATTACTGTTTTTCTGATATATATACATATATATGTATATGTTACATTGGATTGATGGATTGAGGTAATATCTTTTAGTGATTATATCTGCATCTTAACCCTAACCTCTACATCATGATTAGCCATGCTTTTATATTCTATTCTGTTTCTATTCTTTCAAAGAATTATTTGAACTCTGGTTGATGCTGAAAACAGAAAAATACTGAAAAATCAAAATACTCAAAGCACAACAACTGGCCTGAAAAGATTAACATTTTACTAGAGAAGGTAGATAGAAGGACAAGCAAATCAACCCATGTACAGTATAAAAATGACAAGGTTAGGCGAAGAGATAAGATGTAATAGATGAGTTTGTATTGAGATCAATGGTGTTGACATAATGGAATTTTTATATAGGTATTCATGCTTCTGAAAAACCAGGGTATATGTGAAACGCCTGTTCTCTTTTGCACTACACTATAGTTACACATATTAATGTACCAGAGCTCTAGTTCCGATCTCTATCCCGCCCCTCTCTCCCTTCCTCCCCATGAAGAGCTTTCTTTTCTCCTATGGACAAATACAATTTTGCAGTTTTGGGCACAGGGGAAACATCTATCTATTTCCTCTAAAGGAAACAACAAGAGTGCCCCAATTAAAGACTGGGTTCATAGCCTCTTTCCAGTTTGGGTTTATATCTAACAATGTGTGATTCCAGTTGTTAAGATGGTATCAATAATTAGAAACAAACACAAGTGGCTATGCACTCCCAGACAGTGTTCATTCTTTAGAGTATCTTCTTGATATGCAAATTCAAACACTTTTTGAAAATCAAGTGTCAACACTTCTATTTTGAATCATTTTTTGCACTGTATGTTGCCTCCAACGCACTTCATCTGGGAAGACTGGTTTTGCCTGCATCCAGCTTGCTGAAAATTCCTCTGACCACACTGTATAAAGCAATTGATGTCCTCTTAGCCACATCCCAGCTGCACACCTGGCCTGTTTCTCTCCCAGACATCATGTGCTTAGCATCACACTTTCATTCATGTTTCAGAAATGCTTCGTTCTCAGCACAGGACTTGCTCCCTCCTGTCTCCAGGTTGATCCTCCCATGTTGTATGAATGTGTCCACATAGGTTTACTTTTTCTAAACCTTTTACAATCTGTTCTTTTTTTTTTTACTAGCTCTGATGCATCTGCCATTATGTCTCTGTCCCCCATGTCACAGTGTTAACGTTTCCATCTAGCCGAATAGGTTTTTTGCTGCTCTCCTTTAAACAGATGTCATCATTCTTAATTTATTGTCTCTATTTGTAGTATACACAACCATCTCTTTGAGAATAAGTGCAATGTATTGATGTCAGGAGTCTTTTGTGTCACTCTTCTTAGGCTGAATCAGCTTTTTTATTTCCTTAACAATTTTGTGGTTTTGTAGGTAAGTCTTTGATGTAAACGGCTTAAAAGTTTGCATTAGCATGGCCAGCTTTCTTCAGTGTGAGTTTCTTCAAAGTTCATTGCTCCAACATTCAGAAAAATAGAAGACAGCTCAATTAGTAAAGTGCTTACTTTCCAGCATAGGGACTTGGACCTCAGTTCAACCCACAGGACCTATCTTTAAGAGTAACCTGGTATTGGTGGTGTGTTTATAATCTTTAGTACTGAGAGGCAGAGCCAAATAAATGACTGATTCCTGATGGCTAGCCAGCATAGCCTTCTTGGTGATTTCCAGACCTCCAGATCAATTACACTGTTTTTGTTATAAAAACTGCTGTGGTCCCTTTCCAAGGTGCCATGGCCGAAGGCTTCTGGATCTTTTTTGGCTTTGTTTTGAATGTTATGAATTTGTTTACAATGAGTTTAGTCTTACTCACACTTCTCCACACCTTCTCAAAAAAGGTTCAGGGAAACAGGCAGAGAGCAGAGAGATGTGAGATTAAGATACTGACAACAAAATGGGAAAAAGGAACTGAACTCTTCTCCTTAGAGTTGATAGTAGCTGCAATTCAAAGCTCCTTAGCTACAAGGTATTTGTCAGCACTTTCTGGCAAGGGTCCACCAAAAAGAGATAGCAATCACTAACTTCCAAGGAATGGTGGACAGGGTTTCACTAACTAAAGCCTAAATTAACACAACTGACCCAAGACTTAGAATTTTGTTTCCCTGCTTGATTTTTGCTTGAGGTTTCTGAAGATTTTGGCTAAACTGAGATGAAATGGTTGAACAGGGTGGTAGTGACACACGCCTTTAATCCCAACACAATGGAGACAAAGATAGGTGAAATTCTTGAGTTACAGACCAACAGGGTGTGACACCCTGCTGATAAGATAAATTACTTATAGAGACAGCCAAAGATTTAAACTGATAAATTTTTCCTTAAATTTACTATGAACATTACTTTTTCTTAACAGTGGATTATACAACCTTACTGATCTAAAAGATAGATATAGATCAATCTTAGGTTTATGTAAAAAATAAAATAAAAATGATGTAACTACTCTAAAAATCTCCTTAAAAGAGACACACACACACACACACACACACACACACACACACACACACCTTGCTGCCAAAGGGTAAATGGCACAAGAGATATGCTCTGTTGGTCAACAGAAGGACCAAGTTTGGGTGGGGAGATAGCCATGTAAGCTGCCTCCCACACCAAGAAGGGTTAGACAAAAACACCAACAACAAGGTAAGCTCTACGTGGAGCAATTATTAGGCAATACTGATAAATTAACCTGATAAATTACATTAGATACCTTACCTAATAAATAAGAATCATAGTCAAGGGATTCAACCTCCAACAAGTACATGTACAACTGAACACACAAACATAGATACACATATGCATACACATACTAAGTAGTATCATAAAAATGATTCAGTAATCATTTGTAGGTATAGCACATATTCCTTTGTATGATTTTATTTATAATGTTGGCTTGTAATGTTCAGGCCAATATAACATTTCCATGGATGAGCAAATGCCCTTTGAATCAAAATGAAGTGCAAAAGACCTTGCATTTAAATCTAGTCCCAAATTTTACTACCATTAGATAAGCATTCTGTTATCTCTGAACTATGCTTAAAATCTGAATGGAAGAAGGCTGACTATTGGCTTTAAAAAATACATAATTAAAACTCTGCTCAGCAAATAGAAAATCAGATTTAGAAAAACCACTATCATATTTCCAGAAACCATCCTCTCCATTTAACAAATAATTCTTTTCTGTTCTCATGAAAGTGAATATTATTGAACTACCTTACATGATTTAACACTAAATCAATAAACATGACATATGGCAAAATGGAAAGAATGCTGTTCTTTTAGATTATGTCTATTTAGTTTCTATGGGTTAGGAAAAATAAGAACTTTCTAGTTGTCTGGGAAGTTTTGGTTAACTCTGAGGCTTTGATACTCCTCACAATACTTTCATTTCTGTTGTACTATCACTGCAAAAATAAAAGGTCCATATTTAATGTGAGCTTATTGAGGAGAGCTGCTGAATGTATTCAACATTTTTTTCATTTCAGTCATGAGACACAGACGGAACACTAACCAAAATAAAAACCCTTTTTTTTTCTTCTTCTCCAGTCCAAAGGAGAGGTAGAGATGGGTGTTAGTTATACACATCTTCTATAAAATAGAGTGAAACCTTGAATTTTCACTAAATGTTTGATGAAACCCAAAATTCTCCTTACAGATTCAAATTCTACGTGTATATCAAATGATGTATCATTTTGTTATCTTTTCCCATTTTGCAGCTTCCCACATGCATGGCAAACACCACCACTTAGCTGTGTCTGCAGCTTTTCACTTTTTCTTCCTTTAGATTTTAGCTTTTGAGACAGGATCTGGATCATGCACTGTTAAGAAGTCTGGCTATGAACTCACTATGTAGCCTATATTGTAGTCCACTATGTAGCCCAGAAAAACCTTGAACTCCTGATTCTCATTATTGCCAACTCTTCTGGTTACTCTCATTATAAATCAGTATCACCATACCAGCCTTTTACATGTATTTCTAATCTTTTTCTCTTGGATCAAAAAATTGCATATTTATCCATCTAGTAAAATTTAGCAGTATTGGACATATTTTATTCTAATTCCTTAAATTGTAATTTATTTACCTAACGTTCACAGACAGCAAACATATAATACTGGATTAAATCCATCTCAGATAATTCAGTAGAAAATTCATTATCCCTGTAAACTGAAATATTGCTTTACCTAAGCTAAAGAGTGCTTAGGGGAATGAGGAAGGTGGAAAGGGTGGGATTTTCGAAAACAGCAAGGCTTTTGTTTTTGTTGTTGTATTTTGTTTTGTTTTTTGCTTTGTTTTTGTAGACTACCTGTTGTCTACCTTTCGTTTGTGTCTTATTGAGAGCAGCTGTCTTTGCTATTCATGGCATGGCCAGGGGAAAAGACAGTACTGCCTCTTCTCAATTATTACAGAAGAAAGCTTGCTCCTTGACCTGGCCTGGCTATTACCCCTAGGTCTGCACAGCAGCAGTAAGCCAGAGGTTAAACAGTTTTGGAAGGAATACTTGGAAAGCTCTGCATTTATTAGAATAGATTTCCCTTCCACACATAAATCAGAGGAGGTCCATTGAAGAACTTATGTGTCCATTTCAACCCATGTAAAAGAAAAGTACTGAGTTCATCAATCTTGTTGTACCTAAAAGAATTTAAAGGTAACAGAAGAGCAAAGGTCAGTCCCACTTGGGTACTTAATTGTTAAACATGTGGAGACAGAATTAGGAACTACATACTTAGTTTTAATGTGAAATTTAGATGTTTGTAAGATAAAAAGACATAGATATTACAGCTTTCTTTTATTTTATTTATTTATTTATTTTGGATAAAGAAACTGTGGTACATTTACACTATGGAATATTACTCAGCTTTAAAAACAAGGAATTCTCGAAATTTGTGGACAAATGGATTGAACTAGTAATGATCATAATGAGTGAGTTGACCCAGAAGAAGAAAGACTCAAATTGTATATACTCACTTATATTTGGACACTAGCCCAAGGGGCATGCCCCATGAAAGTCTTCACTTACCAGGAAAGTGGGACAAAGGGGAAGACATCTTATTGGGACTCTAGATAAGAGAAGCATGGGGGAATGGGGAAATAGAAGGATCCAGAGGGTCCTAGAAATCTACAAGAACATTATGACGGGCTGATCTTGGCCTAGGAGTCCTGCTCAAACTATGGCACCAGCCAAGGACAATACGTGCAGTAAAATTCGAACCCCTACTCAGATCTAGCCAGTGGACAGGACATTCTTCACAGTTGAGTGGAGAGTGCGGTATGACTTTCACACATACTTTGGTGCCTCATATTTGACCACGTCCCCTGCATGGGGAGACCTGGTGGCACTCAGAGGAAGGATAGCAGGCTACCAAGAAGAGACTTGATACCCTATGAGCATATACAGGGGAGGAGGTCCCCCTCAGTCACAGTCATAGGGGAGGGGAGTAGGGGGAAAGCAGGAGGGAGGGAGGAATGGGAGGATACAAGGGATAGGATAACAATTTAGATGTAATATGAATAAATTAATAAAATATATTTTAAAAACAGCTTTCTTTTATTATGATAAAGACACAAGGGGATAAAAAATACACAACTTTGAGATGATGCCAGGTGTGGTAGAGAGAACAAAGCCCAGCTGCCTTGGAGGCTAGAATGCACTGAATGTAGAAAAAGTACCTTCCTGGTCTTCTTTTTGTTGCTCTTGTTGTTGTTCTTATTATTATTATTTACATCTTCTTTTAACTGCTTTTGTTTTAAATTTTAGAGATTATAATATAATTACACCATTTCTTCCTGCCCTTTATTCCCTTCAAACACTTCCAAATACACTCCTTTCTCTTTTACAAACTCATTGACTCTTTTCATTAATTACTGTTACATATGTATATTTATGTATGAACATATATACATAGCCTAAATATAACCTGAAGAATCCGTATAATGTTACTCATGTGTATCTTTTCAGGAATGATAATCTGATATTGTTCCATTGTTTTTGTTCATGAAAAAGACTAGTGCTCTACTTTCAGCATTCATCTGTTGCCTGTGGTACTTTCTATAAGATTGTCTCTGCCTTTTGGTTGGCTGTGATTTTTTATAGTGGTTGCTATGTGTTTCAAAGAGAAGTTTCCTTGATGAGGGTGAGAACTATATCTATTTGTAGGTGTAAAGACAAATGTTTGTACTGTTATTAGAGATTGTGCTTGTTTAGTAAATTAATGGTTATAGCTTCTTCTCTAATATCCATGACCTCACTAGCACTGATTGGTTGTGTGGTTGTCCAGTACCAGGCATATCCTCCCTTTGTTGAGAAGGTCTTAGTCCAATTAGAGAGCTGTTCGTTACTGCTAAGGTAAATCTGGCACTACGGCTCCCTCAGAGTTATTATGCCGTGATGGTCATTGTTGTGGTTCATAATGTCACAACGGGTAGGAATGTTGGTTGCTTCCCTCCTTTGGAAGCTTGTATGGTGCCTTCTGTTACCATGAAAGCTAATCCTCAGAGAGATGGCATCTAGGTCTTTTCCAGCTCAGGTACATCTGGGCCCTGTTTCTGAAGTTCATACTGTCTTCATTCAGTAGGGACTTATCTTCTACTTCTAGGGGGAAATCCTTGACTATCATAATAGTTGTAATTTTTAGGAGTCCCTGGGACAGCCCTGGCCAACAATTCAAATGAGGGCATCTCATATCTGGTATTTGGGCATTTGTTATATGGCCTTTGCCTCCTGGAAAGGGCATTGTCACCTCAGCTGCAAAAAATAATTTAAATTATGTATGTGTGTGTGTGTGTGTGTGTGTGTGTGTGTGTGTGTGTGTGTGTGTTTTATAAGGTTTATATATATAGTTAATAGTATGATGCTTTAGGACTTTTTCAGGCATCTTTATTGTTTCCATATCTTTTTTAGCTTGTATTTACAGGCCCCATCTCTCTAAATAGCCCCACTCTTTCCATTTCTGTGATCATATCACTTGTACACTGCTATTCCTCACTCTGTTGCCTCCATAATATTTCTATCCCAGCAATAGTTGCATTTACTTCCTTGGTTTCTGCCATTACTCCAGGATGTATACTCAAATTTGAAGATTTTGAGTTAGGAGGCTTAAAGGGGAGAAAACATACTACATTTGTCTTTCTGGGCCTGGATTACCTCACTCAATATGTTTTTTTTTTCTGTGAACTGTGAATGATTCCAATTATTTTAATATCATTTATAATTGAATATTATTCCAGTGTATTAAATGATTTAAGGAATGTCTGATATTATCAGTAATTTGTATACTTGCAAAGAATATGAGAGTATGATAATAGTTTATAATTGAGAATACTTTTTAAATTATTAAAAAGGCAAGAAGGAATAAATGAGAGTAGTTATAACAAAGTTGTAGGAAATTCTTTAATTTAAAATCTCAAACTAATAAATATAAAAAATAATAGTTGTGCCCTTCCTTTGACATCTAGTATTATCAGAAGTACAAAAATAACAAAGGCAGAATTATGATGGTTAATAATCAGAAGAAGGGCTGTGCTGAGGGCAATGAGAGTGGATACACACCAGGTGCTTGATAAAAATATACAAAGTTGTCATAATGGAGCTATTCAAATAGTACAGTGATGAAAAGAGCAACACAGAACAACAAAACACAGCTTCCAATAAACTATAACCTGAAAGTATCTACCAGTTTTTTGTATAAAATATATAGGTGAAATCTACTTTCAATTTTAAATATTTCTTTTTTTATCTAGTTAATTTACACTTTAAATTTTTATTCTCCAGCTGAATGTGTTCTGATTTTAAATTTTAGTCAACTGTAAAGAAAAATCATTTTTCAGCAAATAACATTTTCTTACTGTTTAGGTGCTTAGTAAGGGTAGCCCTTCTCTATGTTTGTATTGCCACTCCTGATAGACAAGGATCTGCTGTGATAGATAGATGGATAGATAGATAGATAGATAGATAGATAGATAGATAGATAGAAAGAAATACAGTAAAAGACATCAATGGTCTAATTATAAGGCCATGTGTGGCTGTTTTGGCAACTTATGCACAGATGACACTGGCACAGTAGGAAGTTTGGCTTTAAAGAAAAACCTTCCCTTCCTTGCTCAAGGGAGCATTGTGTACCTGGATCATAAAGCTCTGTGTTTATCACAAATGTCTTGAGTGACTACAGAAATAGTTGGCTGTCATTACTTTTTGAATAAATGCTTTACTGGTCATATATATTTAAACTTTTTATATACTCAATAGTTTATTCTGTATACTCTAAATAGATATTTAATTCTTTAAAAATCATATAACCTTAAAATATGAAAAAGAAAAAATATTAGCTAGTACCCTGGAATACTTCCAATTATTATAATATTACTATTTGCCAAAGAAAGATAAGAATCATAATGACAAATCAGAATGATTTGTTATTAGATCAACAATAAATCATGCATAAATTTATCCTCACCAGCAAGACCTGCTAACTTGAAGTCCTTAGTTTGCTTTGTTTTGCTTTAATGTAGGCTGCCAAATGTAAGATTAATTAGTAGAATATGCAGTGATTAAAGTCTACTTTCTGCCAACAAACTTTCAGGAGTAGCTGAGCCAAAGAGAACATTTTCCAAATTGCTAAATATAAAAACTTCTTGAAGACATAGTGGCAAACAGTCTCCTTTCAAAGCAATTGGAGCCATCTTTGCAGCAACAATAATGGAAAGCAGTAGGGAGATGATGCTAAAAATTAGAATTTCAAGAAGTGTAGTTGTCAGAAGCCATGGCACTTTGGTACATCCACTGTGGAGTCTTGTAATTAACTTTAGTGAAAACAAGGAGGTAGGAAAGTTTTATGACATATGCCTGAAGTGTGTTGTTTACTTGGCAAATAAATTAAAATATAAGTTTTTAGAATTGTCTTTTTTGTTGGACTTTAAAATCTGAACTAAGCTAGACATGATGGCATATCCTATAATGCAGGAAACTGAGTGGCACAGGAAAAAGAACTGCAAGTGTGTGTCCACCCTGCGCTACCTAATGAGCACCATTGAACTAGACTCCATGCTGGGACTCTGTCTCAAGAAGCAGATACTAAAAGCAAACCAAATGAAGTATTGCTGCACTGTTTCCCTGCTTCGCTTAAGTGAAGAACAACTAGTGAATGAGATTATCAATTATCAAGTCCATTAAACACCAACATTGTTACCTATAGCACAAAACATACAACAACACAAATAAGATTATGTATAAATGGAAATATCAATATATGGAAAATTCGCAAGCAGTGACGATTTCTACATACCTCTTTTAATCATGTAGCATAACTTAATATTGTATTTATTCCTACTGAGCGAGAAATAGATGTAAAGGAGATATCCCATAATCTCTACAACTGCTGTGACTTGCAGATCTCCATTGTCCCTAGTAACAACAATCACACATCTGCTAATAATAATAAGACTGAAACAGGCTTTTGTAAGTTACAAAATAAAATTTAAATTTAGTTCATTAAGATCTTACACCTTTAATCCCAGCACTCAGGAAGCAGAGGCAGGCGGATCGCTGTGAGTTCGAGGCCAGCCTGGTCTACAAAGTGAGTCCAGGACAACCAAGGCTAATACAGAGAGATCCTGTCTCAGGAAAAGAAAAAAAAAAAAAAAAAAAAAAAAAAAGATCTTCTCAGGAGGGCTGAGGCGATGGCTCAGAGGTTAAGGGCACTTACTGCTGTTCCAGAGGATCTGAGTTCAATTCCTAGCAACCACATGATGGCTCACAACCATCTACAACGTGATCCTGGCATGTCGGTGTACATGCATGCAGAATAATGAATAAATTATTTTTTAAAAGATCTTCTCAGGATTATTTTTATTATTATTGATTAAGTTATTTACTTACTTTACATTCTTATCCTAGCTTCTCTTCCCTCCTCTCCTCCCAGTTCCTCCCTTTCACCTCAACATCACCTCCCATCTCGTCAGAAAAGGTGAGGCCTCCTGTGGATATCAACCAGCCATACATACCTGGGACATCTTCTACTGAGGCTAGACAAGGCAGCCCATTTGGGGGAAAGGGATCCAAAGGCAGGCAATGTAGTCAGAGACAGACCCTGCCCCCACTTTAGGAATCTCACAAGAATAGCTAAGATCAAAAACTCAAGCATAGTTTATGCTGATTGTTAAAAGCAATGACATGATGAAATTTGCAGCCAAATGGATGGAAATAGAAAACATCATCCTGACTGAGGTAACCAGACATGCATGGTATATACTCACTTATAAGCATATATTAGCCATCAAATGCAGGATAACCATACTACATTCCACAGACCTAAAGATGTGGGAAAGACTGTAAGCTTTGTCACAGGTGAAAGCAGTCTTGGCGGGCTTTACCCTTGAGCACCGCTATGGATACCTTGTGATAGACTGAGTGGAGCCATCCTGGGCCTGGAATACAGGAAGCAGCGGACCTGGGAACCCCACCTGGACTATTGTTTTTCTAATCGACCCTCAATGGGAAAAGGAGACCGCCCTTCGCACATGACCCATACAGGCAGAGAGGAGAGAGCAGCAGCAGGTTGAGACCTGGCTTGAGCGCAGGTGGATCAGCGAACAGGCTGGACCAGCATGCAGGCCAGAGACACCGAAGGACCCGTCCCGTGGAACAGATACCGGAAGGTTCACTCTTTTTTCCCTTTAACCTTTTTTCCCTCTCGTGTAAGCTAGTTGGGTTGTATAATAAAGTTTAATTGTTAAGAAACAGAGCCTATATAAAGAAGCTAAATAGCAAGGGGGACCAAGGAGGCATGCTTGAATCACACTGAGAAGGGAAAATAGATTAGACATCAGTGGTGAATAAAGGGAGAGGATGTGAAGCATGAGGTGAGGATGGAGGCAGGAGGGATGAGGTGGCAGTGGTGGGGAGAATGGAGACACAGTTAGATTAAGGGGTTATCTCCGGGATGAGCTAGAAACCTAGGACAATGGAGACACCCAGGAATCTGAGGGTGACCCTAACTAGACTCCTAACAATGGGGAGATAGAGTCAGAACTGGCAATTTCCTGTAATCAGGCAGGACTTCCAATGAGGAATTGGGACAACAACCCAGCCACAAAACCTTAGATGCCCCTCCCCTATTCCTTAGAGAAGGGGAGCCCTTCTTCTCTATCAACTGACCCCAGCCTACCAAGTCTCACCAGGACTACCTGCATCTTCTTCCTTTGTGGCCTGGTGAGGCATCTAACCAGGGGGAAAGATCAAAGAACAACCAACAGAGTCCCTGGCAGGGACAGCCCATGTTCTCCTTGCTAGGAGACCATATGGAGACTGAGCTGCCTATCAGCTACATCTGAGCAGGGAAACTAGGTCCTCTCCATGCATGGTCCTTGTTTACTGCATCAGTCTCCTCTGGTTCCCCTGGGTCCAGATTTGATGGCTCCATTGGTCTTGTGTAGTTTTGCTTCGATCCCTTGCTGAATGGAGTCCTTCAGAGGACACTTATGATGGGCTCCCATCCTGTTCACTCTCTTTTTAACAGGTTCTAGTGTCTATTCTATTTTCCCTTCTGAATGAAAATTAAGCACTCTCCTTAGGGTCCTCCTTGTTACTTAGCTTCTTTAAGTCTGTAGACTGTAATATGGCTATACTGCATTATATGGCTAATATCTGTTTATAAGTGAGAATATACCATGCATGTCCTTCTGGGTCCAGGTTATTTCACTTAGCTCATCCATTGCCTGAAAATTTCACGATGTCCTTGTTTTTGATAGCTGAATAGTACTCTATTATGTAGATTTAACTCAAGTGCAAGTGGATCAAGTACATAAAACCAGAAATATTAAATCTATTAGAAGAGAAAGTGAGGAAGAGCCTTGAACTCATTGACATAGGAGACAGCTTCCTGAACAGAACACCAACAGCTCAGGCTCTAAGAACAACAATTAATAAATGGTATCTCATAAAACAGAAAGGCTTCCCTAAAGCAAACGCCATTGACATTGTCATTCAGAGATCTTTACCAACCCTTTATCTGACAGAGGACTAATATCATATATATAGAGAGAGAGAAAGAAATTAAACACCCACAAACCAAATAATCTTATTTAGATGGGGTAGGGCTAAACAGAATTTTCAACAGAATATCAAATGGTGTAGAAGCACTTAAACAAATGCTCAATGTCCTTAGTCATCAGGGAATTCAAATCAAAATGATCCTGAGATTCCATCTTACATCTATGGCTAAGATCAAAAACTCAAGTGACAGCACATTCTGGCAAGGATGTGGAGAAAGCGGAACATTTCTCTGTTGGTGGTAGGAGTACAAATTTGTACAACCACTTTGGAAATCAGTCTTGTGCTTTTCTCAGAAACTTTGGACCAGCTCTACCTCAAGACCCATCTATACCATGCCTGGAAATATGACCAAAAGATGCTCCACCGTACAACAAGGACAATCACTCAACTGTGTTCATAGTGGCCCTGTCTAATAGCCAAAAACTGGAAACAACACAGATGTCCCTCAACCAAAGAATGCATAGATTTTTAAAAACCATTTTAGCCTCTTAATGGAAGACACCACAAGAAGACCTGCAGAGCAAATTAACCTGAGCCCATAGAGGCTCACAGAGACAGAAGTATCAACTAAAGGACAGCATGGCTGGCTGGACCTAGGCTCCCCTACGCATATGTAGCAGATGCGCAGTTTGGTCATCATGTGGGTCCCCTAACAGTTAGAGTGGCAGGTTGCCTACCTTTGTATCCCTTTCCTTCTTATTTTAATTATATTTATCATATATTTATTTCATTACTCTTTAATTGAAGCATGTTGTTTAAAATTATACTCTTAAAATATTGTAAGATTTATTAGAAATATATGTATAAAATGTTCTTGAGGAAACACATTGTAGAACTGTGGGGACAAATTTTGACACACTTTGCTATCTACCTGGCTGAAGCTGTTCAAGTTACATCTTTGCTATCTAAAGAATTAAAAAGAGTCATTTACTGTGACAATAATTTGAGTAGAAATTTTTATGCATTTTAGAGTGTTTTCTGGGGGAATTTTGAGGGCTATAGTCTAATATTTTCACATTAAGAATCATTACTGAAGACTGTACATCACATCCTTAGCTGATACTTTATAGTCAGTGGCACCCTACCAGACCGTCTTGTGATCACAGTGAATAATGGATGGCCAGGAACGTAAAGTTTGCATTTTTACACAACTAGTTTTATACTAACAAAACACAATCTACATTTAAAACTTCAAATACTAGGATTGAAGTGATCCAGAATTCCAGAAGAGGAGGATGAATATTATAGTTGCACACTATCTTTTTCCCCCAATTTTGTCTCTCATGTGTGTGCATGAGAGAATTTTTCCATTAATGTTCAGAAAGTCTTTTCCTGCACCAAGGTGTTCACTTTTGCTTCTATCAGATTCAGTGTATATATATTTTATGTTAAGGCCTTTGCTTCATTTAGAGTTAAGTTTTGTACAGAGTGATAAGTATGGTTCTATTCCTGTTCTTCTATTTCTAGCCATCCAGTTTGACCAGTTATTGAAGATGCTATCTTATTTACACTGTGTATTTTTGTAAAAAAAAAAAATCAGGAGTCCATAAGTGTATGAACTTCTGTCTGAATCTTTAGTTTGCTCTCACTGATGAACATACCTGCTTTTATGTCAATTCTGTGCTGTTTGTGTTGCTATAGCTCTATAGTTCAACTTATAATTGTGATGCCTCTAGCTTTTCTTTTATTATTCATGATTAGTTTACCTATCTTGAGTTTATTATTGTGTTTCCATATGAAAGTAAAAATTGTCTTTTCAATTTCTGAGTAAAATTGTATTGGGATTTTAGTGGGGATTATGTTAAACCTGTATATGTTTACAGGGCTGACCAATAAGTATTAGATAATCAGTTGGTGTGCATTTCCCTCTCAACTTTCTGAAGCTGCCTGTAATACTTTATGTAGGATTAAAGTTTTGTGGACTTTTTCCTGTCCACTTTTGCAAAATTTAAATTTTAAAAAATGTAAGCATTTACTTGACAATAAATTTGTTTCAATCTTCAAAATATGTCAATAGCAATGCTCATTATATAATTCAAAATGAATATTATGTATATGAAACATAGTAACATATGTGCTAGCCACTAACAGAGGTGGGCAACTTCAGGTAAAAACTCCTAGACTAATGCTTCAAAATATGTCTCTTACCTTTTCATTGTGACCTTAGACTGTGTTTACACAGGAATATATTAAGATAGACATGCTAAGAAATGACCCCAGCAAAAAACTCGAACCCTATGAAATAAATAAATAAGAAAATATTTGACAACATGTAGGCTAAATTTTCCCCAAATTTTGTGAAACAAAAAAAATGACACAAGTTATTTACCAGAACTAGAGAAGAACACACTCATCAAAATAACTTTTGTTCCCCACACTTTGGAACATCTGGGTCAAAATTTAGATACATAATTGTAGCTGTTTTATAGGCAATTAATCATGTGTAAATTTTAAAGAAAACCATGATGTAGCATAATGCTGATATCACATGCAGCTATGTTACAAGTGACTACAACACAAAACATGTGGAAAGAATGAAGTTTAAGGCTTCAAACCTTCAGCCTTCCATAGCAATGATGTGATAGTAACCCCAAAAAGAATGTGAAAATCTAAGCATCTATATTGTAATCTACAGAGCAATCAATTATTAATATCCAATTTTAGTCATTTTAATATTTTGTGTTTATGAAGTCAAGGGACAAGTGCATCTTTGTAACTTAGAATACTGTTGCTAAAGTTATTTTCTGTGATTAGCATACTCTAAATATAACTAATTACTTAGAACTTGACACTGCTGTCGAAACTGAAACCAGGCACTGTTTCCATAATTATATTCTAGAAACAGAACTAGTTATTGCTTAGGAAACTTCAGGACTTTTTTCTTTTAAGTCCTTTCCCTGAATAGGTCAGGTCTACAAATGTTTTCTAGGGTAATTTGTTGCCTTTGAATGTATTTACTGATTTACAAGTTAGTCACATTTTAGTAATACCTTCACTACAATATCTACACTATTGGACCAAAGAGTTGGTCACTGTAGCCTTGCCTCATTCGTACGTATAGTTAACTCACATCTATATTATCAGTGAAATAAGCAAATAAATACTGATAGGAAGGCATTCGAGCACTCTTTCTCAGAACACCAAGAAAGAGAAGAAAATGTTTAAACTGATCATAGTTTTAGTATCAAGCTGTCCTATGATATCTGTGAGAATTTTTTTCAGGACCACCCATAGATATCAAAATAGAAAAGACTCATTCTCTTACAGTGTATTGTATATTTAAATTCTCTTGTAGCCTACACATATCCTTACACATACTTAAAATCATTTCTAAATTGCTAGCAACACCTAGTGCAATGTGAATGCTGTATAAGAATTGCTATATTGTTTAGAAAATAATGTCAAGAAAATGTTCCCTGTATATGTTGATAACATTTAATTATTTTAAAATAGTTTCCATACGTGGTTGATTAGGTAACTCATATGATGACCAAAGATATAAAGATACATTTTAACAACTCATAAATATTTAATTGTATAATCATTTACTTAAGTTTTATATTTTAAAATATTTTAGCTTCCAACACTACTTTTCCTAAATATTAAATATAACTTCCATGGGTTGTTGCAGAATATTTCATCCCATTTGAACCCAAGATTGTGAACTGTAAAGACCCGTTTCTAGTTGTGGAGTGGCTGAGCCCTGACACAGACCTTTTACCCAAGAGATTTCTGTTTACTGTAAACAAGTACTTGTGGGTTTAGTTCTGCCCTAGCACAGGCCTTTAATCCAAGAACTAAATAAAGTCAACCCTAGGTTAAGAGGCAAAACCAGCTGAGAGACATTAAGCAGGAAAGAAGGACTTTGCATTGAAGAGCATTTAAGGCAGCATGGAAAAGAACAAGGGGTTTTTGACTTCTGGCTTTTGGCTTGGCTTTTTCCATCTGGGACATGAGCTTGAGTAGTACAATCAACTGGATGCTTTCTTTGCCTCTCTGAACTGGCAGGCTTTCACCACAGCATCCGGCCCCAGTGTCTTTATTGGTAAAATGGAAGGACTAGGACTTTATTTTTCTCTATAACAACAATGGGTCTCTTACAATTTAAACTTCTTCACACATCCAGAGAAAGACCCAGATGGTTGCTTCTTAAAAATATATATATAATAGTATTCATGTTAGAAATGGAATTTTCCTTTTCCATGTTTTCTTTTCTCACAGATGAACTGTGCCAGTGAAGTAGATCCTCTAAGCACTGCATGTTACAGACCAGTATTAGGAGCACTGATACTATAATGACAATGAAATTATTATTAGCCAGATTGCAGGCTGGGTCAAATACTGTGCAGAAGACCTCACTGCCTCTTATTTGTTTAGGATGCAAAAAAGGGCAATTTACTGAAGAAATAACTAGAGTACAGTACTTTCCAATTAGATTGGAAAAATGTCACTATCTCTTAATAATAAGAATTAAATCTTTTTAATGTATTTATTTTTAATGGAACATAAAGACTGAATTGTCAATATACATTGTTGTTGGTCATTGTATTTAGAAACAGAGAGTGATGACATCTGTCTAAGGAATTCCATGTGTTTTTGAACTGCACAAAGATCCCTAATTAGAATTATTATTAAGAAGCAATGTGTAAAAATCATCTAGACTTTCTTTGATAAATAAACTATTTACTGGCGCACACCTTTAATTCCAGCACTCAGGAGGCAGAGGCAGGCGGATTGCTGTGAGTTCGAGTCCAGCCTGGTCTACAAAGGGAGGCCAGAACAGCCAAGGCAACATAGAGAAACCCTGTCTTGAAAAACCAAAATAAATAAATAAATAAATAAATAAATAAAATAAAATATTTACTACGTTTAAAAAGGAGACATCCAAATTAAGTGAATAAAATGTTTTATATGGAAAATTTCAGGTGATGACATAATCTTTATATGAGTACTATTTATAGACATATCCATATATAAAAGGTGTACGTAAAAATGACAAAGAGAAAGAACTGAATTTGCTCATCATGCTACATAAAGGTGGATGAGAATATGATGGGGAAAGAGAAAATAAGTGAAAAAATGCCAGAAAGAAGTGGTGAAATGTGCCCTGTAGTCGGCTGCCACTTTAATCCAAATATGCCATTACTTTTACAGAACTTCATAATTAAAACAAGAAAATTAAGATAGGGAAAATGTAGCAAAAACAGCTCTTTTGGGAAGAGTTGTAGCTAATGAGATTTTTCCCCATTTGGATATTCATGAAGAAACATAAAATAAGCCAGAAACACATCTGGCTTATTTGAAATCAACTCTATGCTGTTTCTTCCATGAAAAATATATAGCTTATCATTTATGAAAATTTCATATGCATACAGTATGCTTCAAGGTAAAAGAGTTATTTCAAAAAGCTTACAGTTTTGTCAATACTTTTTATGACAAACTAAGAATAACATATTAGAAAAATGACAAACTAATGATTGATGTGCATCAGTAATTCATTGACGTGGCTGTAAACAGTGATTGAATATGTATCTTTATTTAAAATCCAGGCAATCACGAGATTTTCAAAATGAGTAAAGTGTTTTCATCACAAACAGCATCATTCATAGGATTATAAAGAGGGAGTTCTTGTTCTTGGGAGAAATCCATGAAGCTTTGCGAATTTCTCTAAGTAATAATCTCTTATGACTATAAAAGAAAGGAATTGTTTTAACTTGGAAATTCTACTAAACACCCTACAATTATAAAGTAGATAAAACTATCAACTTTCCCCCACAGAGTTGTCTATAAAGAGGCACTGCAAACAGAGTATGAGCATGCTTAATGGCTCCCCGCAGCTTCATTAGAAATTCAGCTATAACTCATATGAGCTCCACTTCATATTCTATCTCTCATGCTACATTTAAGTAGTGTCATTTGGTGAGGCAAAATTATACTGCTCATAATAGCAAGAATCTTTTCATTTTCATAGCATGCCAACTAAAATTGTTCGCATATCTCCAAGGTGTCCTGTGTTTGTCTTTCAATCTCTATCATACAGAGTAAGCAAAGTGCATAAAGTCATCAAAGAGTTGCAACAATGGCTGGTAAGATGGGCTAATGGTGAGGAGTACATTTTCCTCTTGCAGAGGACCTGAGTTTATTTCCCAGTACCCATGTCAGGTGAACTCAATATTGTCTGTAACTCCAATTCCTGTGATTAGACCCCCTCCTCTGGTCTTTGAAGGTACTTTCACTCATATGCATAAACACACACACACACACACACACACACACACACACACACACACACACACACACCACATCACACACCACACACAGTAAAATAGATCTTTAAAAAGCACTTTTTAAAAATTAATCAATATTGTTTGTTCTAATCATGAAAATGTCTTAGAAATGCTATTTAATATGACTATTCTATGAGTATAAATTGTCAGAACAGTCAATATTTACTTATAGTAAAGGTTAAAAACAAAATTATTGTCTACATTGTACTAACATGATAAAATGAGACACAAAAAAGGACAAATTAATAAGTAGATTTTCTTTTTCTTATGTCACGTTGAGACATTTTGCCAGGATAATCGTTGTCCTAGAGTATTCCGCTACAAATCAGAAAATTGTGCCTGAACTCATATCATACATCTTAAATAATGTGCTTGCATACTATTCTGTTTCAATTTCAGACAAAATATTAGACTCAGGAGAATTCCAGGAATCACTTCTACATTTTGATAGTAGTAGAATTGGAATTATATCAATCCAGTGAAGGCACAGATATCTGGCAGTGCAACAAAGGCATTCAAGACTTGGGTTTGTATTTATTGTTCGGTTCCTGGAGAGTTTGTGATCTTAAGAAATATAAAAATACTAAAATTATTAAATGAATGATAATATTGCCTTATAACACATCTTTATTAAGTTAAAGAAATCATTGCCATGTCAAATAGTTGTATACAATGTATAGACTTCTGAGAAAATTTTGACATTACTAAAGAAAAACTTGAAAGATTATTCACTTACATTTACTATCAATTAATAAAATTTTGTACAAAAATATGTAATTTTGTATGAAAATAAATTTATGGCAGGAATTCTACTTGTCCTTGAGAATAGCAAAATAGATAGCACAACTTGGTTTTTAAAGCTCTCCACAGTTTTGATAGGAGACATTGATAAATAAAAGTACATTAAGAAAAATAAGAAAACTGTAAATTCAGAGTTACAGTAGTATATATTCAATGCTAGATTAAAGACAACTTCACAAAGTTCACCTGCTAGTATTTTTGGAAAAGTTGGTAGGATGAAGGAGGGGCAAACTAGTGCTGTGATACAGAAGAAGTGAGGAAGAACAATGTGAAAAGACAGAAGAGACCCAGGAGTTAGAGTCGAAACTTGGAGATAGATGCTTGTCATTGGAATTCTGCCAGGGCTGACCATGAGAGGGA
Organism: Acomys minous; assembly: GCF_964271855.1. Lineage (NCBI taxonomy): Eukaryota > Metazoa > Chordata > Mammalia > Rodentia > Muridae > Acomys > Acomys minous. The sequence goes on along the minus strand of NC_140486.1, from coordinate 131,727 downwards.
AGAACCAAACCTATAGCTTTATAACAAGATCCGATCCAGATCAGAGGTTCCATTTCAGCTCCCCACACTGCACACAGTAGGTGAAGGAGGCACAACCCCTCTGACTATGTTTACCATGTTAGAGATCGGAATTTAGTATGAAGTTAGGAAAAATGAATTGTGGCAGTCTGAGCTAGGACTTATCTACACTGCTTGCTGTAGAAGGCTCACGTGTCAGCTGTGCTGGTGAACTGAAAGGATGTAGCACTGAGCAGAAGATTTCTCAGACACCAATTTTATCCTAACTTTTTTTCCACAAAGTTATTCCTCAATATCTGTAAGATGCCTCTGAGAAGGTTCTTAGAAATACAGAATATTTATGTTATACCTCTCATTTCTTTTGTGTTATTCTATAACACCTGCAGAGACTCATTCTGTATTCTTCTATTTAGACATGTTATATAAACTTAGAATTTTTTTTTTCAAAATACTTGGTTCATCTTCCCAAACTTCTAATGGTTCATATGTCTATGGGGGAAAGCATTTTATTTGTACTTCTCTCTATAAATTGTTAGCTCCTCATTAAAACCATCATATCTAATGGTTGACTAGGCTAAATTTACTTCCCCTTTCTTTCAGCTTTCCCCAAACCTACACTTTCCAGATTACTAATGTATAAATATATATGTTCTATTTTTTTTACTTAGCTTTTCCTCGTGAGGAGGAAAAATTTTTATAATCTAGCCTGACTCCATGACAGGCTTTAGTTCTTCACTTTGCCTAACTAGGACTGAGTTTCTGTTTCTCAGAATTCAGGAAAACAGTCTCTGGAAAAGCCACAGCTTGTGGGCAGCCAATCAGCTTACAGGTCAGATTGACCAGAAACTATGTTTATATTACTTTATGGCCTTGATATTCCCAGGAAAGAACACAGCTGTCTCTAACCAATCAAATTAAAGGTCATCTCCTGAGTAGAAGCTAAACCTCAGTGACAACAAAATCCCCAGTAACGAGGAAGAGTCCCCAAAAAGCAGCCATTCCTGAATCACCTCGTATACGCTGACTTACTTCTAATAAATCAATTTAAAAGTCATCACGAGACTCTCTGACTGTCTATAAATTAAGCCTGGGTGCTCACTTTGGGGTCACCATTTTGTGAAGGTGGTGACTCCTGCATGCTGGAAATCTCTGCAAAATAAATGCTCTTTATTTTTGAGTACTGCCTGACTCTGGGGTCTTTTTTTAGCAGCTCACCTAGACCCTAACACTAGAACCCTCAGTCCTTCCTTTGAGTTATTGCTTACTATAAAGCTCTTGTGTTTCTACATTAATGATTCTGAAGTCTCAAAATAAAATGTGGGAACACAAAGGTAGTGGACATTTAGCAATATTTGTGAAGTGAATAGTCCATTTTATCCATGTAAAGCAAGGACACAATTTAATTTTGAATTTCTTCACATGGAGATATTCTTGAATAACCAGGAGAATACATGTTGTTACAGGATGTCAATATTAACTATTAACTGATTTGTATAGTATCTTAAAGTATTGAAACTAAAGATGTCTTGTTCAGTACTGAAAGTTATATATACATGTAGTGTACTAGAGTTATTATCACAAATTAATTTAAATTCAGTGGAAGAATGATTGTACTTTTTAAAAATGCGTTAAATGAGAGAAACAAGTTCATTTTAAGAAACAGTTGTCTAGTGTATAGATACACTTGATGATGATTAAGTTTAGAGGATATATTGGATAGAATGTTAATTAGAATACATAAATGTAAATGCTGCCAGCTTTTATCTCTTATTTTATTAGCTAAGTAAATAGATCCACTTCTCTTACTGAATAAAAACTGTATATACTCATCCAAATGCCATGTCCATACCTTGGTCTTTACTATCTGGGGATTATGCAGGAAAAAAACACTTATATAAGACTTCTAGGGTGAAAAATATAGTGAAACTTCAGAATGAGACGAAACCAAGGAGGACAAGTTATTCAGAAATACTTGAATGCGTAAAGACAAAAACAAAGCCCAGCTTATTTCAAGGGACTTTTCTTCCCTAAACTATAATGACATTATTTACACCATTGCCTTTCCTTCCTCCAAACTTTTCTATGTTCCTTTCTTTGAATTTTTCCCATATCTCTCCATTTCAGATTCATGTCCACTTTTTCTTTGATTATTATTGTTACACACACACACACACACACACACACACACACACACACACACACACAAATACATAAGTAAAGGCTGCTGTCTCCAGGTGTGGGAATAGGTGTGTGTGTGTGTGTGTGTGTGTGTGTGTGTGTGTGTGTGTGTGTGTGTGTGTGTTTTCAGGGTTGACTACTGGGTGTTGGATAACTAATTAATGAGCTGATCCCAGGGAAAGACGAATTCTCCTCTCCTCTTTAGCTGCCTATAGTTCTTTGTCTAGGGGTAAAGCTCTGTAAAATTTTCCCTTCCAAGTCAGCGTGTCTATTGAACATGTTATCCTTCAGGTCTTATTTATGCAACCAATTACTGAGGTATCATGGGATCACCCTGTCATTTCTAAGAGACAATATATCACAGCAGATTTCTTAGTCCTCTGGCTCTTACAATCACTCTGAGGTAAAGAGGTTGTGCTGTATATGTGATGCTACATATTACATTGTCTTTGGATCCCTGCATTTTGGCAAGCTATAGTTTTCTGCAATGGTGTTTTATGACAGACTTTTCCTGCAGGTAAAACATACACACCTTAAATCCCTCCAGTAAGGGAGCCCAGGACAGACCCAAGTAACAATTTTACTGAAGTCCAATTTGATGAAACATTAAGGTTTTGTTCGTAGTTTTTGTTTCACAGTTACTAATACAAGTATTGATAAGGAGTAATTTACAAGGAATAAGGATAAGTAAGAAGCAGCCCTATTATCAGGAAGCTGAGCCACTTATGGGTGATAACTCATGAAAACTGCAACTTGGGCTGGAGAGATGGCTCAGTGGTTAAGAGCACCACCTGCTCTTCCAGAGGCCCAGCAACCACATGGTGGCTTACAACCACCTATAATATAATCTGATACCTTCTTCTGCAGATAAAGCACTCATATGCAATAAATAAAATAAATAAACCTTAAAAAAAAAAGAAAAAGAAAACTGCAACTTTGGAGCGCTGTGCCACTTTCAGTCAACTAGTCCAAACATCTTTCTTTCTTGTAATTTGTCTCATCAGAATCAACATCCTTTTATACACACACACACACACACACACACACACACACACACACACACACACTACACTACACTTGTTTGGGGAGTGTGTGTGTAGATACACATATTCTGTTGGTAGGACTTGCAAGAATCTTTCTAGATTTTGTTCTCCTGGACTTGTGGCTCTTTGTTTACCTCCTGTTTACCACAGAGACTCCTAAGTTTCCTTTCCTGGAGAAAAAAATTTCAGTTTGAAGGGAATGTAGCAATTCAGAGGAACATATAAAACAACAAATGGTCTCCATCTGTTACAAAAAGAAACTTCCTTGATGAGGAGTGAGTGCTTGGATTAAGTTGGGGTACTAAAAAAAAGTTTTAGAATGCAGTTGCGAATTACACTGGTCTAGTGAAGTAGCAGTAAGATCTTATCGTCTAAGATCTACATGTAGGGTAACACAGGCCAGTAGAAATTACTCTGCATCTGGCCTGGCCTGGAACCTGGGACTTGAAATTTTCCTCCCTCCCGACTCAAGGTTAACAGCCAAACAATACTCCAGCGCTTTTCCTCTAGCTCACTGCACATACTCCAAAAACCCTATAAAGCCTGTTCTCTTTACCCAGCCCTCTGCTGCCTCTGTTCCCTTTCAGAGGCAGCTGCCGTTCTTTGTTTCTCCCCCTATAAATCTCTTGTGTGAGATTTGTTGTGTGTTTTGAGTTTATGATATTCCTCTTCTCCAGATTGCTAATATGCCCTTTTGCTAAAAACCCTGTCACTATGATCATAATAGCCCTGGGTAGTTGGCTGGGTTTCAAGCACCAGGTGTGTTTTCCCTCCTGTTTAGCTGCTCTTAAGTCCAACTGGACAGTGGTTAGTTACCACCAAAGATACTAGTACTACTATTGACCTTCAGGGTCATAGTGGTTACAGGTGAGTAGTGCAAAGCTTGACCCTGGAAACCTAACTGGGGTGGCAAAAGGAATAAGGAACTGTTAGTGTAACCCTGAGTTACACTAGAGAAAACCTGGAGTCAGGTGGGTTGTGCTTGCTCTGATGAAGGACATCAGCCACTTAACTACCTATAACCTCAGCAATTGCATTATGTATGCACAGGGGAAGTTTTAACTAGTGTATGTATGAGGTCTCTGTAGAGGAGCAGGAAGCTGCAGTTGCAAGTCTTTGCACATATTGGTCAATAATTCACAAACACTTCTAATTGCTTGTAAATATGCACATTCAGACAAGAGGAAGGGTTTGCATCTTCTGAAGCGCACTTCAAGAGAAAGCTTTACCAAATTTCCATGGGTTTGAGGCATTGGTTTTTGACATGGCCATGCCCAAGTCAACAGCACACATTCTCTTAGGACTGTATTTAATCTTTGCACACTCACTCGAGACTTTCTCAGCTTACAGTAAAGTAGGACTAAATCCATTACTCCCTCCCTTGACTGTTTTCATACCTCCTTCTGGTCCTATGAAACTAGTCCTGAGGTAGGAGGTTTTTCAGATCAGATTGAATGTGAATCATCTGAAACACCTGTGTCCTACATCTGAGGTGTCTGTTGCCTTCGAGCACAGGGATTTACCTTCAACCTCTGAAGAGTCAACCAGTAAAAACTTGAAAAGATTAGTTATCTCATGCCTAATATTAGATTGGTGGAGTTTTTTTACTCCCTGGGCTGGTGGTCCTGGTTTCTATAAGGAAAAAGAATGGGGCTGAAGACATGGCTCAGTGATTGAGATCACGGGCTGCTCTTCCAGAGGTCCTGGGTTTGGTTCCTGGCAACCACATGGTGGCTTACATCTGTAATGGAATTTGGTTCTCTTTTCTGGTGCCCATGAAAACAGAGCACTCATATACATAAAATAAATAAATACATCTTAAGAAATGAAAGAAAACAGAGTGAGCAAGCCATGAAAAGCAAATCAGTAGTCAGTACCCCTCCATGGACTCTGCATCAGTTCCTGCCTCCAGGATCCTGGCCTTGTTAGAGTTCCTGTCCTGACTTCCTTCAATGGTAAACAGTAATGTGGAAGCCTAAAGCAAATAAACCCTTTCCTCCCCTACTTGCTTCTAGGTCATGGTGTTTTGAGGCAACAATAGAAATCCTAAACAAGACAAACATCTTTAGTGTTACTTGTTCCTCCTCTAGTCTCCTAATATATTGACTTTTCTCTCTCCTCCCCCAATTAAACAGCCTTTCGCACCTATTTTTTTTATTTCTACTCCATATCACCTGTATCCTTCTCGTTTGCCCTCTAGCTATCCCCCATTGTGGTTTCTTTATATTTCCCTAGTTTCTTTGGTATCTTAAGGTTATATATTCATATTTGAAGATCTTGAGCTAAGAACCACAGGTAAGAGAGAATATGGAACATTTGACATAGACTTTTCTGCACAATATAACACAGTATAAAATAAATAAATAGCAGATATTTTCCTTTCAAGATATACTTTTTAGATACTAACTGGAAATAAAGATGTATTTTAAAAATTAGAAGTATTTAATAAGACTGAATTGTGAACAGAAAACAAAGGTTGTAGGGTAAACCTGCTCACTGTCCAAGATTCCATAGAGGATTTTTATAGGGAACATATTTTCTGGAGTCTGATAATTAATATTTATGTAATCTTATGCATGCTAACTAGCATATGTTAACAACAGTGTTTCCATTAGTGCTAGGGAAAAATAAATGTTTGTATAAATTGGAATATTAAATAAGACAACATACATTACCTCTGCAAAACATTAGGACAAAGTAAGTGCCTATTGTAAGTTTTTTAGACACATTACATGCTGATGCATCTGGGCAGAAGACTTCAAAGGGTAGGAATTTATCATCATAACTGTGAGGGAATGTATCAATGCTAGATGTTTAAACCTATATGGCAATTATTTGAGAATAGTGACTTGCCTAAAATGCCCCTGTCCCATCCATATTTCCTGATCTTTCTGATTAAGCTTGGACTCCATAGAAACAGAGCCATTCAATTTCAGAATCACCTCAGGTAATCCAGCCACATCTCTCTAGAAAAGTAGCCTCTTTCTTCTTCTAAATGGCCTGAGCTACCTATCCTGAAGAAGAAGACATGTCTTCTCCTTCAGTGTCACAGACACTAGTACTCTGATGAAAGGTTTGTCCATGGTCCTGATGGGAGCTCTTTACTATAAAACAAGTCTTGTTTTGGCTTCATTATTCAGTGGCCACTAAACATAAAAGATTAAGTACACACACTCTCCTCTGTCTTCCTGATTATTATCATCATCATCACCATAATTATTATTGTTGTTGTTGTTGATGTTGTTGAATAGCTTATAATACTTGATGCATTCTTGTTTATTTTATTCTTCTCTCATAAAATATATCTCAATATCAGCCTCCTCTCCCTCCACTTCTTACAGCACCTGCCACCCCAAGATCTACTGCTTCTCCTTTTCCCTTTACAAAAAGCAAATCATCAGCTGAACACACCACGAGACTAGGCATAAACCCTTATATCAATACTGGATAAGGCAATGCAGTAGGAGAAAAGTGTCCTAAGAACAAACACACAGTCAAAGAACCATCACTCCCACTGTTATGAGTGACACAAAAACTTCAAGCTAAACAAACATGTAGAGGACCTAGTTCAGACCAGAGGCCATGTTTGACCTTTAAGTTTCTGAGAGCCCCTATGAGCCCTGCTTAGTTAATTCTGTGGGCTGTGCTCTACTGGTATATTTGGCTCTTCTGGTTCCTACATTTCTTCCCCAACCACTTCTGTGGGGTTCCTAGAGCTCAGCCTAATGTTTGGCTGTGGGTCTTTGAACCTCTTCCCATCAGCTGCTGGAGGAAGCCTCTCTGATGATTACTGAGCTAAGCATGGATTTATGAGTATAGCAGAATATCATTAGGACTCATTCCTTTCACTTTTTTGCCAGTCATATCTGGTTCTACCGTAGGTCTCTGGGCCATTCAGCTTCTGGTTCCTAGCCATCCAGGCAGTGTTGGGCATGGGGTTCCCTCTCATGGTGTTGGCCTCAAGTTAGACCAGTCATTGGTTGGCCACTCTCACAAGTTCTGAGTCACAGCACAATTTCAGTCAGGACAAGTTGTAGACTGAATGTTTTGTGGCTGGGTTGGTGTCCCAGTCACACCACTGGAATCCTTGCCTGGTTACAAAAGATAACCGGTTCAGACTCCATCTCCTCTATTACAAGGAGTCCTTTACAGAGTCACCCTCATAGGTTACAGGAAGTTTCCACTGCATTAGGTTTCCACATAGCCCCATAAATTCTCCCCAATTCCAGTTGTCTTTCCCCATATTCTTTCCCTTTGTCCCTTTGTCCCTGTCCCCTACCTGATAGCCAAGGTTCCCATCCACACTCACCTCCAGGAAACACCTCCCCAGGTATATCCATTATCCAGGATACAGTCCTAGACTCAGAAAGACAAAAATTATATGTACTCACTTCTAAGTGTGTATTAGCTGTTAAGTAAAGGATGCTGTAATTCACAGTTTCTGGCATTTTGCCAGTGACTAAGACATAGAAAGAAATTAAAAGTCCCACCCTGTGGGGGAGGAGGGCCACTTCTGTCACAGACCTAGGGGAGGAGAATAGGGTGAAAATCGGAAGAAGAGAGGAACAAGAGGAGACAAGTAAGGGGATAACAATTGAGATGTAATCTGAATAAATCAATAATAAAAAAGTCCCACCCTGGTGGTAGAATATCCTCTGATTTCTTCTTATCAGTAAGACTACTTTATTTGAGAGTTCAGTTGACAGCCTGTATTAAAGTAACCTCCCCAAAAGAATTGATAAGCACTAGAGATAATATTTTGGTCATGGTCTACTACTCTTTACTGAATATTTTAATTTGCCCAGAGTGAAGAAGAAAATTGGCCTGCTGAAAATCCCACATCAAGTAATAAGTGTCCATAAGGTTCTCTGTGTGTGTGTGTGTGTGTGTGTGTGTGTGTGTGTGTGTGTGTCTGTCTGTCTGTCTGTCTGTCTGTCTGTCTCGTGTGTGTGTATTAAATGTGAATAATACTTAATAGAATTTTAAAAATGAGAGGAAAATGTAATTATCCTTAAACTGGCATAAGAATATATGTTCTTAAAAGCTAACTTCTGCTCACAGAAAATTTAATAAATCTTCTGCAACAGAAGCAGTTTTGTGGATATTTCTCTTTCCCATAGTATATGGCACTTGAGTTAATAAAATAAAGGAGCACAAGCACTCAATTTTCCAGATGCTACCTCCAGAGGACTAAATATTGTATAATTAATGTCATCTCACCACAGTAAAATGTTACTTAAACATAATATCATTTATTAAATTATGTGTTGGATTGAAGTAAGAACTATTTTATTTTTGTATTAAGAAGAAAAAATAAACAGATAACTAGAAATGATCATACTGAGTTAACCCAGAAGCAGAAAGACTCATATGGTATATACTTATATACCATATGATATGGTATGGTATATCACTTATAATTGGGCACTAGCCCAAAATTCCCTGTGACTCTAAGTAAGAGAAATATAGGAGATGGGGAAATAGAAGGATCCAGAGGGTCCTAGAAACCTACAAGAACATATTGATGGGTGAATCAGGGCCCGGGGGGGGGGGGTCAGCTCAAACTATTGCAAGTAAACATTGAACCCCTACTCAGATCTAGCCAATGGACAGGACATTCTACAGTTATGTGGAGAGCGGGAACTGACTTTGACATGAACTCTGGTGCCCCATATTTGACCACCTCCCCTTGGTGGGGAGGCCTGGTGACACTCAAAGAAACAATAAGCAGTCTGCCAAGATGAGAGTTCATAGCCTAAGGCCATATAGTGAGGGAGGAGATCCCCCCTCGGCTATAGACTTAGGGGATGGGAATAGGGTGAAAGAGGGAGGGAAGGAGGAACAGGAGGATACAAGTGATGGGATAACAATTGAGTTGTAATCTGAATAAATTAACTAAACAAAAAATTAAATTTAAAATATAACCAGATAATGATCCAACATTACATCCCTTTATAATTTTTTGGTTAATATGAACCTGGCCATCAGGGAGCCTACATAATTAGCCCTTAACTCTTTGCTCTAGCATTTTATACTATCTTATTTGTATTACTGCTTGATTTTATTATAAAACAATAAAGCAAAAAACATCTCTTAAAGAAGTAGAAAATGTAGTGACAAATAGAATAGCTATAATTCTATATAATTTCAATTACTTAGAACACATTGGGTTGGAGGAAACTTATTACCATCTCTATGGTAAGTCCCATGATGATAATAGCATCTCTGTGTTAGTTGTTCTGTTGTGGTAAAAGAACAAGACAACATATAGAAGATTTTGTTTGTGCTTATAGTTTCAGAAGAACAGTGTGCATCCTAGATGTGAGGTTTATCAGCAAGCACACACAGATGTAGTTGCATGGTCAGGAAGTGGAGAGTCACATGTTCAAACACTAGTAGGAAGCAGAGAGAGAGAGAACAGGAAGTCGGTTAAGATTATTTTTTTTCTTAAGCGTTTACTGGGACATACATTTTTGGTTTTTTGCACTTACAATTTTGCTATTTAAGAAACATTTATTCATCAGATTATGCTGCAGGCGAATTTGATAGAAAGGTTATTCCCCCATTTATTTATTTAATCACTTTAATCCAGATGCCAGTACTTTCTTTCCCCTCCTCCTAGTCGCCCCCCCACTCCCATTCCCTCTTTTCTCCCAGAGAAGGAAAGGCCCCCAACTGGTATGAATCCACCCTTGTATCTCAAGTCACTGCAGGACTAAACACATCCTCTTCCACCACGGAATGACAAGGCAGCCCAGCTAGAGGAAAGTAACCCAGCAGTAGGTCACAGACTCAGAGACAGCCCCTACTCCTATTGTTAGTGGACCCACATGATGGCCAAGCTGCACATTTGCTACATATGTAGAGGGGGTAACCCAGACCCAGAAAGGGACACTTGGTATGTACTCACTTATAAGCAGATTATAGCCATAGAGTACAGAATAACCATACTACAATCCACAGACCTAAAGAAGCCAAGGAGAGCCCAAGGGAAGATGCTTGAATCTCACGTAGAACAGGAAATACAACAAATATCTGCAGTAGATGGGTGGGGGGAGCAGGGGACCAAGGGAGATGGGGTGGGGGAGGATAATGGGAGTGGGGATCAGTGGGGGAATAGAAGAGGAGGGCAAGTGAGGAGAACTGGGAGAGAGAACAGAAATGGGAGAGGGCATCTCTGGGACAGAGTGACCCTAGCTGAGACTCCAAGCAATGAGTGTTAAGAAGCATAAAGTCAACAACTCCTGTAAGCAGATAGGATTCCCAGTGGTAGGAAGGGAACACCAACCCACACATAAAACCTTTGGCCAAAATGTGTATTGTCTACAAGAAGCTTAGGGGTGAAGATTGAACAGAGATTGAAAGAATGGCAAACCAGTGACTGGTCCAGCTTGAGATCCACCTCACAGTAGGGGGCAGACCACTGTCACTGTTAATGATACTCTACTATGTTTGCAGACAGAAGTCTAGCATATCAGTCTTCTGAGAAGCTTCATCTGTCAGCTGATGAAGACAGATGCAGAGACCCAAGGCCAAGGAATGCAGCCTGCTCAAGTAGTGCTGTGGAAGAATGGAAGAAAGGATAGAGGGAGCCAGAGGGGTTAAGGACATCACAAGAACACCTACAGAGTAATCTAACCTGGGCCCATGGGGCCTCACAGAGACCGAACCACCAACCAAAGAGTTTGCATAGACAGAACCTAGACACCCCCTATACATAAGATTATCAATCATTAAATCCTGTGTCCAGTGGTATACTTCCTCCCGGTAGGTGGTATCACCTAAACCTCCTCAAATACACTGCCAACTGGGAAACAAGTGTTCAAATGTCTGAATTTATGGAGGACATTTCTCTTTCAAATTATCACGGTCCTCATTGTGTAAGTGCCATGATAGCAGCAGCATCCCGTTGGTGGAAGTGCCATGGTACCATAATCACTAATTGGCTGTTTGATTCTTCCATAGTCGTTGGGATGAGTGTGCTATAATATTGAGCCTTCAATTGCAGGAAATATTTTTGAAGTTTTGTGTTTGATTTTATATATCATGTGGAAAAGCATAGCAGAAGGTATAATGGGTTATGAGTAAACTGATATAGAGCAATGTAACACTCTGCCAATCATCAAGAAAGAAGAGACAATAATACTCTAAATCATCGTTCTCATGTAGATCAATTTACTTTTGTCACAGTTTGTCAGTTAGGATTTTTTTATTCCTCCCTAGCCACAAAGTCTCTTTTCTGTTTTCAATTTTTCTATCCTATGCCTATACTTCTACCATTTTCCCTTGGCCTGGTTCCTCCTGGCAAGACTCTTCTCCCAATAGTACCTGGGATAGTCAGGATCAGAGTATTCCTCCTTTTCTATCCAGTTTATTTTTTCTCTGCTCCTTCACAAGTCGTAAAGAGGATCTCTTAGTGATCTCCAAGGAACTGGGTGGTCCTCGTTCATATCTGCCAATATGTGGTATTCTATCATAGCAATCACATTGTCTTCTGACCTAGGATTATTTCATTCAGTTTGAAATTGCGTTTACAAAATTATAGAATAAACCACCTCAAGGAACACAAGATGACCATTGGTCATGTTTGAAGATGTTTCAGCCCTCAAACAGCTAACTGTCTTGTTTTCACTTGTAGGGGCAGAGTGGAATGGGAGAAGGTTGTGGTATGGCAAATTTCCTCACTTGTTTGTCTGGTAGCTAGGAGAAACATGAAAGGGTTAGAGGAAAAATGTAAACGTCAAAGATTACCCTACAAGGTCTTATTCCCTTCAACTAGACCTCATCTCCTAATAGACTGTAGCAGATGAGCTCATTGATCAGCAAAGCCATATACCAGTCACTACTCAGCAGTGCTCCCAAGCAGGGCATAAGAACCACAGGGCACATCTATACCAACTGCAACATTAAGTTTCTCAGTATATTAATGACAGTCACCACAGTATAAATTTTCTGTGAATTTCTCCTGCTGACATCACTGTTTAGCATTGGAGTGCTATTTGTTTCTTCTTTCATTAAATAACTACCTTTGGCTATCAAAATGTCCTTTACATTAAAATTTTCCTTATTCAAACTTCTGTTGTGCTTTCTGTCTTTCACCTGAACCCTCATTGATTTGGGTGGATAAATGAAGATTGTTTCTTTATAGCAACCATTTTCAATTTTTCATTAAATGGAAACTTTGTTAGCTAAGATCTGCAGCTATTTAAAGGATATGTCTCGTCTCTTGCATTTTTATCTTCAGAAAATCAATGTCATCTTCTCTATGAACAAAAATGGAATCAAACTCCCATTTTCATTATTCATTTATTGGCACTGATTGTATCAGTCTCATATGCAAGGTAAATGAGGAATGGTCGGATACAGATCATTGAGCTATCCCTCAGAATGAGTTTTTAATTGTTTTCTTGTTTTTATAAATCTATTGTATTTAATAGATAGGTAATATCTAAAAAAGTCTATGTCCAATAATTGAATATTTGAAATAAATTTCTGTATCGTAAAGATGTTGAGATGTAACTATTGTGTGTTGTTTATCTACAGGAATACTAGTAAAAACAGTTAGCTGACAGTGGTAGCACATTCTGTAAACCAAGCATTTGGAGGTTGAAACAAGAGGATGCTAAGTACCAAGCCACACTAGACTACATAATAAGTTCTTGCCTCAAGAAAAACTAAAATAAACTCAATTTTTGCTTCAGAAATCAAAAGCAAGTCTATCTTCTTCAGTTAGCTGCAGGTTCAATCCCTCTCGCCAGGTCCTGCTGTAGTTAGTTTTTGAAGCTCTCAGCCTGAATTACAGAATTTTGAGTCTAAATGGGAAGGAAAACTAATCAGTAGTGTTTGCCTATGTCCCAGGAACAACTCATTTTCTAACTTTAGTCCTTTCCCTCCCCCCAACCCATCCCACTTTTAGTCTTTACTCTCAGTTCCACTATTAGACTTCCAGCCAAAATGCTGGGAATATAAAGTTCTTTTCCCTATTCCTTGAAGTAAAATAAGAAAGAGGAATGAGGACATTTCGCCCAGTGGCTTGTTTGCCACATTTGAAGCCATCTCCATAAGGAAGTTCTTTGATGCTCATCATCCTTTTTGAGGTAGACTGGGTGTTTCCAGGAGTTAACCTGTCTCATTGTCAGTGAATATTTAAAATAATTTTTTAAAAAACATTTTAAAATTCCATATTCAGTATGTCTCTGAGGTTTTTGAAGACATTATCTAACTATTTTACCTTATCTTTCTGTAGAATCATATCTTTCTGTTGAACCTAAGGGCAAGCTTAGATGCAGGCAGAGTCGATGGCCAAACTCTTCCAAGACAGGGCAGTCCTCAATAGGTCGTACCTCACAAATATGTCTGTCAGATATATTGGGCCAGAAGGCTGAAGAGGATGCTCCAACATTATAGAGAGTTTTGGGTGACTATTCAGGTAGCAAACTGTCTCTGTCAGCTTCTCATTTGGAAAGTCACTAACCTGCACTCCCGGTATACTCTAGTAATTAATTTTATTCCTTTCAAGTCTTTGATGGAGCTGAAGACCAGATAGTTTAGTTTTACAATTAAGCTTAGTTGTTTAGGAGTTAAGATATTTTTAGGTCTAGATAGATGTTTTAAGTTGATAATGATGAGATATGCTAGATATTGATTTACATTTAGAATTTTAGACACACCAAGATAGGAAAGATGTTTTCTTCAAGGCTGTCAAATACAAATAGCCAAAACACTAAGAATGTAACATTTATATAATTCCTGATTGTGTTGTGGTTCTTCTTTCTGTAGGTAGTTTATTGTATGTATGTGTAATAATATAAATGTGTATGCAAAAGATAAAAATTATTTTTAAAAAAGAATAAGAAAAAGAGAGTGTGTCACATTCATCTGATAATACTGAGCTCCTTCAGAAAACACAGCCATGTACTTCATTTCTTTCCTCCTTATACCCTGCTGCTGACAGAAATAGAGACTGAAGTTAAAATAGGCTGTGTTTGCGTGCATGCATGCATGTGCGTGTGTGTGTGTGTACATTTGCCTGTATGACCCACCAGGCAACATGCGTGCATGTGGAGGTCAGATAAGAACTACCTAGCCATATAGGTCCTGGAGATCAAACTTGGGTCATCAAATTTAGGGTCATGATGAGTCGTGTTACTGTCCCCTTAAGCAGGCTCATCTTAGCTAGGCTCTAAATAAATCCAAAAGATCCTTGGAGGTTTTCCAAATAAAACACCATGGTATTTTCTGGAAAGTTTTATAAAAGGTCTGCCTTAGAATGACCAGATTATAAAGAGGACTTTCAGTATTAATCATCCATGGACTATGACTACAGAACCAAATCACCTTTTTTTAAAAAAATGTTGAATCTATACCAAAAACTGATAATTATTTTAATAAGATTTTCTCTGGAAGGAAAGCAAACCATAGATTATGAAATGGATACAAGTTGATGCCAGTAAAGAAAGGTTATGCTAAAGATTGTCCTTCTGAATAGATGATTTTTATACTCAATATCCTCGTATTTACAGCTGTAAGAAGATTAACAGAAAATAACTGTCAATAAAATCTAGAATGGAAAAGCACTACTAAGGAGAAAACTATCATATGTCTTCCAGTGTTCAGGTTCTATAATGACCTCAGCAGGGTGATTAAGGTGCCACCACTCAGCTTCCAGGTGTAACAAGGCATATGCTACACTTCCTACCTTGCTGTGCATCGCCACGTTCTTGGCAACTAAAACCACTAATAAACTTTTATTGCATCCTATATGTACAACTATGGATTTGTTGTTGGAATAAATGCTTAGTATCACAATGAATCTTTTATTACTTATTTCATTGATCTCCTAATAAATTTTTAAGAAATGTAAGTTTAAATAGGAATCCATAAAATAAAAACATTAAGGAATCATAATAAGCATTGATTACTAAAAAAATATCTAAGGGCTATTTATTTTTCTACTTGGTTAAGTGTCTAAGCACACTTATCCATTGTCATAGCTAAGAAGATTTGTGAATTCAAATTCAGATATCTTTGGACACAAAGGCCATGTAATTTATACTATGCCATGTTTTTCAAATATATTTTTTAAACTTTGATGCTTATGGAAACAAAACTGAGTAGAGTGAGTTAGTACTATTGATGCCTTTAATTTTATGAAAAATTTAGTTTAATATACAAAGCAATGGGTTTGTCATAGCATCTACAGACACATAGATCATTATTCTTTGTTCTAGTATGCAGGGTAATGTTATGTAATATTGCTGCTTGTCATTCAAAGATACTGATGAAATAGTTGAAAATATGTGCTTTGAGTATTTGCTTGTATTTTATGCACATTACTTGGTGTGCATACTTGACTCCATTATTTGTAAAGACTATACACGTGATTGTTTTATATTCTATTATTTGGTAAGCATGAAGATGCTTTCCCAAATCAGAGAAAAGGGAGTTCAAGGATAACATCTGTCTCATTGGCAATGCTTTTCTTACTTTCCAGTTTAGACTTTTAATTACTTTTGGATTCAGCACTTCATAGACAGACTGAATTTATGACTTTTTTCTTTTTCTTCATTTGTATAATTAACTAAATTCCAAGTAACATTAATGATGAATAAAACTGTGTCTTTATAAAGTTAAACAAGCTCATTTTACATGCTTCTGCATCTTCACTGTAGTGTTAAGCCCCTTTTTATGATATATGGTAATTGGAATAAGACATAGTGCTTCTTCCTGTAGAGATACACTATGTGGCTGAATGCCACCACAGCTCCTGCCTGGCTTTGCTTCATGCCTAGAAACATGATTTCTTTCTTAATTAAGTCTTAACATGCCAACAGTTTTCCTTACTGTGAAACTGCCCCAGGCCCTTCTTACTGGGGGCCTCTATAGGTTATACTACTATGAATAAAGTTTTTATATCTTACAAAATTAGAGTCTTTCTGATGGGAAATTACATCCTTAGTCATCAATGTATGAACTTACCATCTTAAGTGTCTTATATATTGCTATACTCTTTAGCATGCTTATTTAAATTGAGTTATTTTATCTTAATAAATTATACCACAGAATAAATTTTTGTCTTTATTTTAGCTTATCTAAACCAGTTTTACAATTTGAAGGAAATAAATTCACTGATAAAATACACGTTAAAAACTGTGGACAAACAAATAGATTTAGGTGGTATGTCTAAATTTTATAGAAAACTAAAAGAAAAAATGCTAAAAGCAAAAGAATACCCAGAATTATTTAAGTATCCCTGTAGTAACTGAAAAAATATCAAGAAATGGTGACATTAAGAACAAAAAGCAAATGGGCAGATCTGGGCCGAGGGGTCCTGCTCAAACTATGGCACCAGCCAAGGACAATATGTGCAGTAAACTTCGAACTCCTACCCAGATCCAGCCAATGGACAGGACATTCTCCACAGCTGAGTGGAGAGTGGGGTCTGACTTTCACACGAACTCTGGTGCCCCCTATTTGACCACGTCCCCTGGATGGGGAGGCCTGGTGGCACTCAGAGGAAGGATAGCAGGCTACCACGAAGAGACTTGATACCCTATGTCTTTTGATCATTTCATCCTGGTGTGGCTGCCTTGACAGGACATTGTGAAAGAGGAAGTATGCAATCCTGATGAGACTCGAAGTGCTGGGCGGGTTTTTGGGGGTCTTCCCTTTTCTGAGAGGCAGGGGAGAGAGTCTAGGGATATGAGAGAGGGACCGCGGAATGGGAGATGAGGGAGAGGAAGGAGGGGGCTACGACTGAGATGTAAAGTGAATAACTAAATGTTAAAAATCTTGTATAGAGATTATTTATTGACAGTTTCATGTATACACATATGAGTCACATTATGATCATTATCATATGCTCTCTCTAACCTCTCACCTCTATTGCTCTCTCTGTTCCTTACAAGTCTTCTGCCACAGCTCTGATGTATATTTATTGATACTGTCATTGATTTTGTTTTAAGACCCACCAATTTTAACCAGGATCGTCTGTGTGAATATAGGTTTTGCACTATCCCCTGAGCCTGATTGAGAGGTTTGAGGTTTTTCAGGTTTAGGGGAGAATATTTTTCAGATGTGTAATATTGTGTTTCTAGCTGCAATATTTACATCAGGACAAGCATCAATAAAAGTGGTACCTCAGTACATTTGCAATATGTCCAGAAACAGTTAGGAGGGCCCTTCTATCATTACCAGGATCCTGACTGTAGAATTGTGCTTATATTCTTACTGACATAAATTAAATTATAAATAAAATATGCTACCACATTGTACACCATAAATATTTTAATGGTATTCTTTTGTTTAAAAGTTTTCATTGACTGGCAAGTTAGAAGCTTAGGATGCTTGGCAAGTGTATTGTTTTAATTTTGGAACAGAACCAAAGATATGAGGCCTTTTGGGTGTGGTTTGGATTTTCTGTGCTAGGAGAAAGAGAATATTTCTCACATGTGAGTCAGTTAAAAAGATCAATTAGTTAAATATATCAGTGAACTAAAGTCCACCTTGAACATCTGTTCAAATTCAAAAACAAATGTCAATGTGTATGGATCGATTAGGTAAGAATCTTAACTCATCTGACCTTTCAGAGAAACGTTCCTAGGCATTTAATGTAGAAGACGGTATCCCCCAAAAGATTTGATAAATGTCAAAGGATATGCTTGAGTGCTTTTTGAAATTTAGTTTTCAATGATTACTTATGACCAGAATTTAAAATAATTTGTAAGAAAATTCATAGCTGGCACTCATCTAAAGTCAGGCAAAAGTCCTTTAAATTCTACAGTATTTTTCTTTAATTCAACTACCAGCTTCCAATACCTCTCTGGCTCCTCAATTCCACAGAAGGAAATAGATAATAGAAGTAAGCAACTCTCCCCTTACTCTTCTTCCCTGTTTTCAGGAGTTTATACCTTATCAAATAAAGAAAATATCTTAATGACAACTAGGAAGAAACCATCTTCGTGGAAGTTGGGACATTTAACTCTAAAGAGCAGAACAAAAAAAAAAAAAAAAAAACAAGGACAGAAAAAATTTAAATTAAAGAGACAAAAAAAGCAGAAATTTTTAAAAGTCAAAATAACTGAATAATTAATAATAATAGTAATAGTAATAATAATAAAACAAAAGGCCTCCCACTATGTCAGAAAAATAACTAATCTTTGTGAGCAAATACTAGACTATAAAACCAGTTTTGGTCCCCCTGGAAGTTATAAATATCATATTTTTTAATCATATGAAGATGAAAGTACAGAAGGGATAACAATGTAGCTACAACATAGGAAAAGGCAAGAGAGAAATAATTTCCTTTGAGGTATGTGATTAGCTTCATGAAATCTCAGAAGTAAAAATTTCTACAGACTATGGAAAAATAAATTTGAGTGGGTTCACTTTACTAGAAACTAGGCAAGATGACTCACACATTCTAAAATACATTAGGTATAATTTTCAGCCTACAAAATATTCAGGTTCCACACCAATAAGATTTAATTAAAGATTTTCTTCCATTTAAACCTAGTTTTGTCAATAATATCAAATCACATTTGTGTTATTCTCAGTACACTTTTTTCTATATCTACTTTAAAACACATATTAATGTTGCATCATACGTTTTCATTTCATATAAAAATTTCTAGCCACTTATATGCACTATAGACTTTGTTCACTCCTCTAAGGGTTTGTAGTTCCTTACTGAAATAAATTACAAATGATCTGTATCATATATTCCAAATACTAAGATATATTTTTATAAAACATATAGCTGATTCTGATGAAATTGTTGTGTTTATATGAATTCTAGAATACTTGATTTTAATGTGAGAATTTTTCACCTCTATGCCTTGACAAAAAAAAATTATGTCAGTAGGCTATTATATGCCACACCATTAATTTTAATGTCTAATACTTATTAAGACTATCCAGGAGGTAAGTACATGAATATTCATTCCACCATGCCTAAGTATGTAAGCTAACAATGTCTCTAGATACTTTTTTGAGAAAGACATTATCCTCACAGAGGAATGGTTGGCTCTTGTGTGATACAAATTTTCTTGGAGCTCAATGACTTAAAACCTAGTCAATGATCATTACTTCCTTAAATATCAACAATTTGAGTCACATATTTCAACTCTTAAGTTACACATGTTATTTTTCAAAGGAGAGTCTGTTTAATTTTTCCTATAGAATACATCTCCAAGTGTTTGTTTTTCTAAGGTGCATTGCATATAATTGTTGCCTAACTGTAGGATAAAAGAGAAAGATATGGTTGAAAATCTGTTTACATATGTCTCCATCCATGTTCAACTTCCACATATCCAACACACATAAACATGCTGTTATTTTCTGAAATCTTTCATAGGCTTTGCGAAGTCAAGGATAATATCTATATTCATGTAGTGTAATGATGTAAAGAACTAATCTTTCTATTGGCTACTCTTGAAAATGTGCCAATCTCTTTATTGTGTTTTCAAAATTAATAAGTAATTTTATATATTGAATAAAGTTTAGAGAGAAAAACACCTAAAATAGAATATGTATTGAAATAATGGTCTATGGGTTCCTTGATGAAGCAGATTGACTAAATGAGCTAAATGTGTCACTTTAATGGATAGAGCACAATATGGTCTTCTTAAATATAATGCCTATGTTTTTTTAAAAGAATATAGGGATAACTTCTTGGCCTGGTGGTAGTGGCACATGCCTTTAATCCTAGCACTCAAAAGGGAGAGACAGGTGAATCTCTGTGACTTCCAGGCCAGCCTGGTCTATGTAGGGAGACCCAGGACAGCCAAGGCTACACAAAGAAAACCTGTCTTGAAAAACAAAACAAAAAGCCTAAATAGGATATTTTCTCACTATTTTTTAGAAAGTTTCTTCATTCTCTGTCAGTATTTATGGTTTAAAGACTAAGTAAATGATAAAAATGAGAATTGCTTATTACAGGGCAAAGGGGTAAGGGAGATGTCTCAGTTCTGGGATTATTTGCTATCTGAGACTAAAGATAATAGTTTAGATCTCCAGAAGCCAAGTTAATGGAAGACAGGCAGACAGGTCGACAGGCAGATAGGCATGGGAGCCAGCCTGCCTGCAACAGAGCAATCTGACTAGCAATATTAGCCATAGTAAGTTTGGCTGAGAGCTCCAGAATCAATAAGTATTGTGAAAGAACAACCAAGGATGACTCCTGATACCAATGCCAGGCTTTCACATGAATGCACAAACACATATGCAGTTTCACACCCCAAACTCGCATGCGTGCACATGACACACACATAAAAAATAAGAGAAATAAAAAATGATATGATAAAAAGTATAGGAAGAAAGACACTGGGTATTGTGATAGTGCTCATTCTTTATTTCTGCTATGTGGCTTGAAGTTTTGGTATTTGTTTCATAATGATATTGTCTGCCTGTATTTTTACTCACATGACTCAAATTCATATTTCCTATAATACATTATGCAATATCTGCTTTTGTAATGCAGATTATGGCTCATACTTTAAGACACTGCACATTTTAACTATGAAAAATAAAAACATAATTAATATATATTTGAGAAAATGCTATTTTAACCACATATTATATTATTTAGTCAATAAAATATATGCTAGTGATAGGAGAAACAAGATGTAAAGAAATGGAAAGTCACCTCAGCATCCATCTACTCCCAAATACGACTTAAATCATATGTACATAAATATAAAAGCTCTCTTTGAGAAAAATGGAAAAACCATTGGTCATTAATATTTATGAAAGAATTAACTTTTATTTTAATGAAGCAGATTTAGAATGTTACAGTGGACAATCTCTAATCTGTTTCCAATTTATTTTCAAGCATAGACTTTCCAAATCTAACAATATACAAGCAGGTTATAACTAACGCTAACTTTAATGATGAACATTGGCAGCATCTTTAAATTGGTCTGGCACAAACTAACAAATCTAAAAAGTAAACTGACAGCAATAGATATCATATAATGATTCCTGACAGCCAAAGCTAATAAAACTTGAAGGTAAATGTAGTTGGTCATTACTCTTTCTAATAATGACAAATTCCTATTTCTGGCCACCCAGAACTATTTTTAAATTAATGTTATTATTTACCTTTTCTTTGCTGAAAAGATAGAGTATGGTTTTCATACCCAACTACTCAACACTACTTTTATACCTATGACAAAGTAGGCTTCATCCTAGACATGCAGGGATGATTCAATATATGGAAATCCATCAATATAATCCACCATATAAACAAACTGAAAGAAAAAAAAACATATGATCATCTCCTTAGATGCAGAAAAAGCAGACAACATCCATTATCCATTCATGTTTAAAGTCTTGGAGACATCAGGGATACAAGGCACATACCTAAACATAATAAAGGCTATATATAGTAAGCGAATAATCAACATCAAAGTAAGTAGAGAGAAACTCAAAAGAAATTCCATTAGCAGGGACTAGACAAGGCTGTCCGCTCTCTCCATATCTCTTCAATATAGTACTCGAAGTTCTAGCTATGGCAACAAGACAAAAGGAGATCAAGGGGATCCATATCAAAAAGAAAGAAGTCAAAGTATTGCTATTCACATATGATAGTGTCCATAAGTGACCCCCAAAATTTCATCTGAGAACTCCTACAGCTGATAAACATTTTCAGCAAAGTAGCTGGATATAAAATCAACTCAAAAAAGTCAGTAGCCCTCCTATATAAAAATGGCAAATGAGAATGAGAAAGAAATTAGGGAAACTACACCATTCACAAAAGCCACAAATAATATAAAGTATCTTGGTATAACTCTAACCAAGCAAGTGAAAGATTTATATGAAAATTTTTCAAGTCCCTGAAGAAGGAAATTGAAGTATATATCAGAAGATGGAAAGACCTCCTATGCTCATGGATAAGGAAAATCAACATAGTAAAAATGGCCATTTTACCGAAAGCAATCTACAGATTCAATGCAATCCCTATCCAAATACCTACACAATTCTTTACAGACCTAGAAAGATCAACTCTCAAATTCATATCAAAAAAAAAAAAAACAGAATAACTAAAACAATCCTTCACAATAAAAGATCTTCCAGATGAATCTCCATCCCTAATCCCAAGTGGTAGTATAGAGCAGCAGTAATTAAAATGGCATGGTGCTGGCATAGAAATAGGCTGGTTGACTCAGAAATAAATCCACACACCTGTAGACACTTGATTTTTGACAAAGAAGCCAAAGCAATTAAGTAGGAAAAAGGTAGCATCTTCAACAAATGGTGCTGGTCTAACTGGATGTCTACATGTAGAAAAATGCAAGTAGATCCATATTTATCACCATGCACAAAACTAAAGTCCAAGTGGATTAAAAACCTCAACATAAAACCTTACACACTAAATGTGTTAGAAGATAAAGTGGGGAATAGCCTTGAAGTCATTGGCACAGGAGACAACTTCCTGAACAGAACACCAACAGCTCATCCTCTAAGATCAAAAATTAATAAATGGGACCTCATGAAACTGAAAAGGACACCATCAGCAGAACAAAAGAGCAGGCTACAGACTGGGAAAAGATCTTCACCAACCCTACATCTGACAAAGGGCTAATATCCAAAATATATTTTAAAAATCAAGAAATTAAACACCACCAAACCAAATAATTCAATTAAGAAATGGGGTTCAGAGCTAAATAGCAAATTCTCAACAGAGGGATATAAAATGACTGAGAAGCACTTAAATAAATACTCAATGTCCTTAATCATCAGGTAAATGCAAATTGTACAACCACTTTGGAACTCAATCTGGTGCTTTCTTAGAAAATTGGGAATAGTGCTACCAAAAGACCTTGCTATACCACTCCGGGGCATATACCTGAAAGATGTTCCACTATACAAGAACATTTGCTCAACTATGTTCATAGTAGTCTTATTTGTTATAGCCAGAATCTGAAAACAACCTCTATGTCCCTCAACCAAAGATGGATAAAGTAACTGTAGTGCATTTACACAATGGAATACTACACAGCTATAAAAACTAGGCAAGCAAATGGATGGAACTAGAAATGCTCATCCTGGGTGAGGTAATGCAGGACACATATGGTATATACTCACTTATAAGTGGATATTAGCCTAACATAGATATCCTCTGAGAGTCTCCACTGATTGGGGGATCAGGGCAGGTACTGGGACTCACTGCTGGACTCCAGGTGGGAGTGGGATGGAAGAATGCAGGCATGGAAGGTCTCAGAGGGCTCGGGAGACCCACAAGGAGACCATCAAGGCTGGTGGATCTGAACCCAGGAGGACCTGCATAAACTACTGTGCCACCAAGGACAATGCATGCAGTAAACCTACACTCCCTGTTCAGATCTAGCCGATTGACAGCTCATTCTCCACTGTTGTGAGGGGAGTGGGGATTGCCTCTGAAATGAACTCTGGTGTCCCTAAATTGATCACTTCCCCTTGTGGGGAGGCCCAGTGGCACAGAGAAGAGGACTCAGGCTGTCCAGATGAGACCTGATATGCTGTGGTCATGTGGTGGGGGAGGAGGTCTGCTTCTGTCAGAGGCCTAAGGGAGGGGCGTAGGCCAAAAGAGGGAGAGAGGATGGGAGTGGGAAGATACAAGTGAGGGGATAACAATTGGGATGTAATCTGAATAAATTATAATAAAAAATAAAAAACAAATAAAAAGATTTAAAATATATCTCAAGTTTGTATACGATATACTTTTTCATACTCTTTATCTTCTCCCACTACTCCTAGGTTCTTCACACTTTTCTACCCCCCACACACACACACACAACTTCATGTTCTTTCACCCTCTGCTCTTAACTCATAGGCAACTCTATCCTGGCTATGTTGAAATTTAGATTCCCCATGTATACTTCCTGAAATATCTTCCTTTTTATTCTCCTGTTAAACATTAATGTCAAACTGAAAAAATAAATGTTTGCACTGCAACCACAGGGCCCCATAGAGAGTGATGCCAGAATATTCTGGTCACACATTTATTTATGTTGCTTTAGGTTTTTTATTCCTATGTGGGTTTTTTATTGCTATTTTAATTATTGTTGTTGAACCTCTTCTTAGAATACTTATAGGTGAAAATGTTTAAGTCAGTTGTTAGGGAAAAAATCTGAAAAAAATCCATATATCCTATAGATCAGTTGTAAAATTGGCTACAATTACTTCTACACAGTGATTAACAATGGATAGCTGATTTCCAGACCAATTCAATTATTCTTGATATTTTACTACTAAATCCTAACAACACAGCACATCCTATAATACCAGTTATCTTTATTTTCTATTACTGATATATAGTAAGTTGATGATAGCAGAGACAAACACAGGTAATAGAAAAATACATAGATGATATTTGAGTTTGTTAAAATATATGCAAGACATCTACAAAAACACCAATAAATTGCCAGGGGGTATTATTGTATAAATATTAAGAAAATTTTTTTAAAATCTTGTAAGTGCAGAAAGAATATCTCCCCAAAGTTATTCTTGTGCTTAGTGGAATCATGAAACTTGACATATATGTACAAGATAAAATGCATTTGCATATGCTATTTTATTAATAGATCTTTTGCTAAATTATGTGGACAAATGTTTACAGTATTAGAATATATAATATGCAATCCTATGATATAGTTCTTACTGAAATACAAATATACCACTGGTAATAATTCTATTAATATCAACTATGCTTTATTATCTGAGAACTAAAGCTAAACATACATATGTATGTATGTATATGTGTTTATATAATGTGTATGTATATTATGGAATTTGAATAAAAATTTTCCTCTCATGAATTTAAGAATTTGAACATCTGGTCCCCAGTTAGTAGCACTGTATGGGAAGGTGGCTTAGCCTTGCTGAAAAAAAGCACAACACAGAGGACAGTCATTGAAAGATTGTGACCTCACTGCTGCCATAACGAATTCTTATCCTTCTGGGTTCATAAGGCAAAATGCTCTTCCCTTCTATAATTTACTTCTGGTCATGACATTTTATCACAACAGAAAAGTGTGTGTGTGTGTGTGTGTGTGTGTGTGTGTGTGCGCGCGCGCGCGCGCGCGCGCGGGGTGTTTCATGAGAGCAGAAATACTATTTATTTGGATATATATATAATTTAAGTAGATTTATGCCACATGGTGTGATAATACTTCTCCTAAGACTATATAGATAGATAGATAGATAGATAGATTAACAAAAACCCCAGCGTCAGGCATAAGAAACCTCTCCTGGGTTGTTGGTCAAGGGAGCCCAAGAAACTTCACAAGCAACACAGGTGATTGTTACTGCCCTTAGTTGCCTCCCAGATCTCAGAGATAAGCACCACACACTTCCAACACAGGACTTAGATGATTCAAACTGAAACTGATCTGTAACTGTCCTTCCTGTGGACTACCTCTCATAGTAACATAAGCAAGCTGCCAAGTAAGAAAAGTAATCAGTAGGCCTACTCAGCTCTAAAGCCTTTATACAACAATGACTAGCCTAGCTTTATCCTCAATGACAAAAATAATAGCAGTTTTATCTTGGGAGTAACAAGCATCTATCTAATTGAGCTCAAGGCCCATTCACTAGGAAATAATTCATGTCTGCTAACATAAGCTCAGCCAACTACCCATGGTTGAAGAAGTCACGGACCCTGGAGGGGTCCTAAGCCAGTATGATTTGTAATTATATTCTAAATACCCATATACCCACACAAAATGAAGGTCTTACCTGAAGAAGCTTCTTTTTATAATAGACAGACACTGCTACAGAGGTCTACAACTATAGAAATACATAGAATAGGTAACTGTGTGCTACTCAGGCTCAAGTGGTACATCTACAACACAAGCTCTACAGAGAAGGCTCAGGGAATATCATAGAAGAGCATGTGGGGAAACAGTGTAAGAGACAGAAGGCAAGACTCCTGCTGTGAGACAGTGCAGTTTTAACATGACAGAGTTAGTACACATGAAGTCTTAACAATGTAGTTGCTGATCAGGACCTACATAATGGACACACCAGTTCACACACAACATAGATGGGGAAATTTTCACAAGGCTTTGTGCTCCTGTATTGACTCCTCCATGGAGGAATACTGCTTACTGGATCTTTGGGCCTTTGTTCAGCTACCTTTCTTATACCTTCCAGAACCACCTGCCCAGATATGACACTCCCAACAGTGCTGTGGAGACTCCGATATCAATCATTAATAAAATGTCACATAATCTTGGATACACGTCAATTTGATGGAAGGATGTTTTTCAATAATGTAATCTCTTCCTTGATGATAAGTTTGTTTAAAGTTGATCAAAAGCTGACCAGCATACCAATCAATTAAGCTTATCCTTAGCAACATATTATCAAGTAAATTACTTCTTCATACCTCCAAAACTGCCAGTGGGGGTGAGGTTGGGGTACAACACTCTGAAGCTCTCCTTAGCTCTTAAATAGCCAAGCTGATAGCTTCTAGCTATCATATATGCTGGTTGTGGCTCTGGGCCAGAAGCTGGTAGCTTCTGCTGAGAAACTGAACTTTCTGTTAACTCCTTAACAGATGGAGTTGGTGGCTCTAGCATCTTGGGGCCTATGCTGATTACAGCAGGCAATCAAAGTGGGAAGGGAGGGAGCCAAAGCTGTCGGCTCTGGTAGCCAGAGCTGAGAGGAAAGTGTGCTGCTGCTGATGGTGGCTAGGCAGTAGAAAAAGAAAATAAGAATTCATACACACACACACTCACTCAGTGGAGGAAGCAAGCAGGCTCCAACCAGCAAGTTTCCACAAGCTTGTCTGTGATGGTGGCATTAATTTTATCCAGCATCACCTCCATGGGCCCTGGGGTGAGGTGCTGCTAGCAGGGGTGCTTAAACCTGTGGTTCTGCTGTTGGTTCCACCAGAGGATGTCTGCTAGCTTTTTTCACCTGGACTGCAAAACATCTAGGATGCCCTGAGGGAAAAGGGTAGTTAGGAATTGGGCGGTTCCTGGCCAGATGATGATGATGATGATGATGATGATGATGATGATAATGCAGCAACTGCTGCTGCTGCTGCTTTCACTGAATCAGCTCATACACACATAAGGACAATCAGACATGAAGACATATACACATTCACACATTAGGTGGATGAAGCAAGGCAAGCTCCAACAACTTCAAACATACATACATACATACATACATACATACATACATACGTACGTACGTACTTACAGACAATCAGGCAGGCAGACAGACACATATTTGGTGGGTGGTGAATGGAACAGAAGCCCCAGCTCCAAACAACAATGTTCATTTTTGTCCTAAGATTTGTATACTTTTTAAGGAAAAATTCTTTGCCTAAAAAGAAAAATTACCTCATAGCTATAGAAGCACTTATCACAGAAGCAGATGAAGTCATTGCACAGAGAGAGTTACAGCAGAGTTATTGATTACATGTTACTCTGTTAAAACTCATACCAAACAACATTTCTTATCTATGTCTTCATTCCACAAGTTGATTGTAAGTTCAGAACAACAGTTTTTTCATGTCATAGGTTAACAGGGTTTAAAGTTAACAAGGTCTAAGAAGTTACAGCAGGATTATTGTTTATATGTCTTTCCATTAAGACTAATATATAATGTTTTGTAGCTATACATGAGGTCATCAAAAGCTCAAAACAATAGTTTTTTATGTCACAGGTTAACAAGGTTAAGCAGGGCAAGCATACAGTAATAAGGTTTTTCCTATGTTACCTGGTTAGGTTACAATCTGTATTTTACCAAAAAACAGGTCATCTAACATATGTCTTATTTTTAAAATTTTTATAGGTAGATTGGTTAATTATTTATTCCCTGTTCACAGTTCATCTTATTATGGTGCATATCAAGACCAGATGATCTCATCTCCTAACCTAAAGTGAATGTTTACCTAGATCATAAACCTTTCCCAAGCCTATTCTTCTTCCTGGTACAAATTATGTGCTTGACGTATGAAAGTTCACAGAGCTCCTAGCAGTTTTTGCTGTCCTGAAGGAGACTTAAAATTACTTAAACCAGGCTTTTTTTCCTTCCCACAATCCCCCGTGCCGGTCCTTTCCAGCTTTAGCCCGACAGAATGGCTCCCGCAAAGAAGGGTGGCGAGAAGAAGAAGAACCGTTCCGCCATCAACGAGGTGGTGACCCGAGAATACACCATCAACATTCACAAGCGCATCCATGGAGTGGGCTTCAAGAAGCGTGCTCCTCGGGCACTCAAAGAAATTCGGAAACTTGCCATGAAGGAGATGGGGATTCCAGATGTGCGCATAGACACCAGGCTCAACAAAGCTGTCTGGGCCAAAGGAATAAGGAATGTTCCATATCGCATCCGAGTGCGTTTGTCCAGAAAGCATAATGAAGGTGAGGACTCCCCCAACAAGCTCTACACATTGGTAACTTACGTGCCTGTTACCACATTCAAGAATCTACAGACGGTCAATGTGGAGGAGAACTAACCTGCTGAGTGTCAAATAAAGTTAAGAACTGCCAAAAAAAATTACTTAAACCAAATAAGGAATTCTATAAAATAATTATCAGGAATTATGAAATTGTCAATTCATCTAAAAAGCATTATTTCATGCAAGTACATCTTCATATTGATCTACAGGAAATTTGCCCAACAGAGTGAAGCAATCACGTCAGAGCATAAACAGTGAAGATCCCCTCATGCTCAACTACACCATGCCAGATACATGAGACAAACATGTAAAGGTATATCAGCACCAAGAAGCAATCTTGGGTCCATGCCTTCAAGGAAACATTCATCATAGGCCATGCAAAATGGCGGGCTGTCTCCAGGAAGTTTACTTGCTCATTTCAGCCTTGCCTACATGACTAAGCTGAAGCCTTTATGGTTTGGGCTTTTGGAAGATTATATTGAAGAGGCTAGAAGCTTCCAGGCCTAGGTCTAGAGATATTTATATAGAAATGCTCTGGGCTTAGCCTAAGCCATGTATTAGTAAAGCTTGGATATGACTCTCATCTCATCCCCTCATCTGGGGGTATAAAAACAACATTTACACTCACTTGTTGAAGACAGTGGAAAGCATTCTAACACATAAATCAGATGATACTCATCTCTTGTTCAAATCTCTTTGGCAACTTTCATTCACTCACAATGTGACAGTGCTTGAGTTCCCTCAGCCCAAATTTTCTACCCAATCCTCTACTATTCTCTAGCTGTTCTGCCCTTGTTAGTGTTCCCTGTAGACTCCAGGCACACAAAAGCAAAATAACTGAAATTAATTAATGGCATGATGCACAGCATAAGCTGTTAAAACAATACAATAGATGAAACTGACTCACAAATTAATGAAAGAACTTACTCCTTTAATAGTTGAACTACTTTTATAATATTCTTTGCAATAAACCTTAACTTTTACACTTAACTCTTGATATTTTGTTAAAATTAATAGACTTGTAACAAACTCTATTTAGCAAATGAACAGTATATGCAAAAAATGATTCATTAGCAGAATTATGAAAGCTTTCGTACCTGGTAAGGCAATCAATGGAGCCTCTTTAGAAAGCATTTACCAAGGAATGTCCTTTTGTTTGATACTTATTCCATATATTCTTTCATAAGATCTTTTTATCCAAGGTTGCTCCATAAAACAGCTGCAGTATTACTCTGTGAAAATCCTCTTTTCACATTATTGTATTTTGAAAACTCAAATAATGTAATTGATCATATCTCTTATTTCAGAAATAGCTGACAATTACATTACATTACAGGCAATTTTTTAAAACCCAAAGAGATTATCTAAATATTAAAAATACTATATAAGCTATAAATGTATACATGCTCAACTACAACATGAAAATAAAATTTTATTTCTAAATGGTAACTGTATAACATACAGTATTCTTACACAGCTTGATATTTTCATTTTGCCTCTGTTTCATCTATCAGGATGATATAAAACCACTCAGTGATCAATGCAGACAACAAAATTCAACTTTTTTTTTAATATAAAACTATTTACTGACCACTGTTCACCATTATTTACAATAAAGTAAATATACAGTTGTATGGCATTCTGATACTACAGAGTTACTTTTCTGGCTCATTGAACCAAAACCAAATACTGAAAAGAATGATCCTACTAGTAAGAAATGAGTCCGAGTAAAGAAAAAGCATGCAGGTCATTAATTGATATTAGCAAAGTTTGCTCACTTGCTTATGTCAGCAGGTCTTAAATTGCCAACATCTCTAACCATGATTCCATCTCCACAGCAAACAAATTCCATGAATCATAACCTTTTAGTACAGATTTCAATTTTCTACAAAGCAATGGTCCACCAGAGAAACCTTTATATGCCCTAGCAGACCTAGACTTGCTCATAGACCAAGCTGACCTCTAAATCAGAGATCCATCTGCTTCTATAGTGCTGGCGTCAATGGCACGTGCCACCACACTTAAGTCTTGTCATTAAATCATACTACTACTTTGTCTAATTCCATTTTCTGAAGGGAGGGTTGGTGTGGACAAAATTTCATAAACTACTGTATTTACATAATAATACACAAATCCTGATGTAGTTGCTTTTAAAACTATCAATAAATGCCATGTGGCACACAAGAAAAAAAATAAATAAATAAAAATAAATTATAGACCCTGCTTAACTGGAAAGATTATGGTTTCAGAAAAAGTATTCACGATGGCAGAATCTCATCAACTTGTGTTTTTTTTCTTTAGTTCTTTTGAGTATTAAAAAACAAGACAAAACAAAAAACAGTTAAGTGTTTTATGCACACACATACACGCTCGCATACAAACAAAAAGTCCAGAATGATCCTTCTGTGTCCCAGTTAAAAATATGTTCTGATCGAGTAATGACTGTAAATTCTTCCCAGCATTTAAGAGAAGCTGCTCTTTCTTTTTCTTCAATAGCATGAAGAAATTCATTCAGTCTATCGCTGGCTTCTGAACATCTCAGAAATTGCAGTACATGAAAATACCTCAATGTTTGGGTAAGTTATAGGTTTACAATGTATTTGTTCAAAGGTTCTTTGTATTAGGCTTATGGGAAGAAAGGAATTTTCTTATCCTTCTTTAACAGTTTTTGAGTAGTTTCATTGTCTATGTGTCCTAATTGGAGATAATCCTCCAAGCCTTATTTCTTTATTGAATACCCAGAATCAAATCAAATTTCCGTAGCTTCAGGTCTGATCTTTCCACATATTGCTCAGATTTCTTTTTACTCTCTTAGGTAACATTTTTATTAAGCATACAAAATAAAGGATTTCACAGTAAGGACTTACTTTCAACTTCTGAGAGACAATCAAGAACACTACAATAATCTATATTAATTTGGGAAGTTCTTGAACTTTACTGATCAACTACTCAAATTTTTTTCTCATATCTGTTAGTGGATTACCTATTGCTAAAGGCCCTATATACCTTGGACACAAGATTCAGCAGATCTAAGCTAGATCTGGCACACGAGACTCCTCCTAAGGAATAACAGTCTTACTACCAGAAGGTGCAATGCAAGTTGGCAAGAGAGGAAAGAAATCAATAGTCCTGTCCACCTATGACACCTATAAACCACAATTACTATCATGGCAAGATATTCCTCAATGTTCAATAGTGGCATTTATATCTAATGGTAACTAATTGGATTTATATCTAATGAACTAATTGAACTTAAGATTTGCTCAATAAGAGAAAAATCATGCTTAGTACTAGAAACCCAGCTAACTATCCAGGGCTAGTGAGGTCATGATCTAAGAGAAGAATCTTATAATGCCACTTTACTAAACTGGTATAATCCTTAATTGCATTCTAAATGCATATCCTTAAACCCATGTGTGTTGACTAGTTTTATGTCAACTTGACACAAGATAAAATAAACTTATAGAAAGGAACATCAAGTAAGAAAATGCCTCCATAAGATTGGGCTGTAGGCAAGTCTGTAGGGAATTTTCTTAATTAGTGATTGATGGGGGAGAGTGCCACCACTGGACTGCTATAGGCTAATATATTTGAATCATTGGTCCCCAGTTGGTGGAGGTGCCAATGGGGGTGAGTTTTGAGGTTTCAAAACCCCATAACATTCCCAGTTAATTTCTCTCTGTCTTTCTTTCTCCTCTATTTTCTCTGTCTTCTCTTTCATCTTTCCCCTCTCTCTTCTCTTTCCTCTCTCTCATCTTTCTTTTTTTTTCTTTAAGATTTATTTATTATTATGTATACAGTGTTCTGCCTGAATGTACACCTGCAGGCCAGAAGAGGGCACCAGATCACATTATAGATGGTTATGATCCACCATGTGGTTGCTGGGAATTGAACTCAGTATCTCTGGAAGAACAGTAGTGCCCTTAACTTCTGAGCTATCTCTCCATCCCTCTGTCCTCTTTCTTATTCTCTCTCTGTTCTGTCTCCATCTTCTCTCCTGTCTCTTTTCTCTCTGTCTTACTCTCGCTAGCTTTGACTAGCTCTCTCATGCTCCCCCCCTGTGTGTGTGTGAGCATGTGTGTGTGTGTGTGTGTGTGTGTGTGTGTGTGTGTGTGTCTATGTGTGTGTGTGTGTGTGTGTGTGTGTGTGTGTGTGTGTGTGTATCTTTCATACTTGTGAATTAAAAGGAGGTTGTCAGCTACTGCTCCAGGTCAGTGTCTGTCTGTTGCTATACTCTCTGCCATGATGATCTAACTCTGTGGAACTGTAAACAAGCCCAAATAAACTCTTTTTTTTTTACTCTAAATTTCTTTGGTCACTAATGCCTCTTTATTGCAAAAGAAAAGTGACTAAGAATACGCAAAAGGAACAAAGTCAAATTTATTTAATTTTATAAAATTGTGTTAATTGATATTTTTGCTACTATGAATCCTGAGTTACACAAGTGAGGAAAATATGAGTAAAATGAATTTATCTTAGTACTAATAGTCATGCTAATATCAAATTAGAAATAGTTACTTGAGTGTCACAATTCTGAAACTTTTGGTTCATGGTTCTGGGCTGAAAATACCAGTCTGTTGTTTTCACAAAGAACATCAACCACTGTGTTCCCATCCATAGGAAACAGACACCAAGGGAAAGACTTGAAACACAACCCAACCAAACTCTTTATGTCCACTCAGTATTCATGGTAAATACAGGGAATGGAGTAATATATCAAAATATATAACCAAACTCTAGAGGATAA
The DNA here is from genome assembly GCF_964271855.1 of Acomys minous. Classification (NCBI taxonomy): domain Eukaryota; kingdom Metazoa; phylum Chordata; class Mammalia; order Rodentia; family Muridae; genus Acomys; species Acomys minous. Next base: position 98,348 of record NC_140486.1, on the reverse strand, counting down.
ATGAACTGATTATTAATATACAAATTATATAAAGACTAAAAAAGATAAAAGAAAACATTTAAAGTACAAATATATATCAATAATTTAAGCTGTGTTTGATTTGTTTCAATAAGTAAAATATAAAAATTATTTTGGTATTTATTAGAAAATTGGAATAATGTACATTTTTGTTAGCAATTTGATTTTAACACTTTCCCTTTAAATGTCATTGCTACATTTATCAAAATAATGTCATTAAGCTTTGAGATAGATTCAGAAATACAGATAGATTAACATGAACGTGAATGAAAGAATGAAGAATAAGAATATGAACATAATAGTATGGTTAGTAAAGATCACCTCTGGGTGATGATGATTATTAATCACTGAGAAAATGCATGACTTATCAGACTATTCTGTTAGTTTTATACATGGTTGGAATCTTTTATAATAAAAATTTAAAAATATAATACTACATATAATGTCTGTGCTCTATCTTTCTATATATTTTAAAGATTAATCCTTTATTTCTATTAATGAATCCACTAAAAGATGATGACAATTATTAAAGATAAGCTTTACCCTTTCAACATAGAACCATGTAAATTTTATGTAATAAGTGATGGACATTTTCCTGTACTGCTTTTCAACATTCACCTAAGTATTGAACTAGTAAATCTTAACATTACAAACCAGAAACATCTAGAAATTGAATCTAAGTTATTCAAATTGCCATTTTCAAATATTTTTAGTATTACTAGATTTCTGGTTACAATAAAGGGCCAGTAGTTCTTTGGATATTCCAAGGTTATCCATTTTAGCTGATGGCTTGTTTTTATTCAGAGTTACTCAAAGTCCACAGAAAAAGCCTTACTGTCCCAAAGAATTATTTATTACCTTTAGCAGATTTATCCAAAAGTTTATAAAGATTATCACATGATAAAAGAGAATCATGAGAGGGAATGACCTTTGATCTGAGAAATGTAATTTGTATATACTTAAGAACTCACTATATAACCTCTTATAACTCTACACAATATTGCATATTACATTATACACCTTTTCATCTACATAATATTTATGCAGACAGATAATTAGATGGACTTCTTTGATTAATACAAAAGAAGTTACTTTGCAGTCTGGTATGTTGTAGCACATCCATACATCCAATATCTCAGAAGGAGACAAAAAGACTCATGAGCTCATGTTTGGGTTCTATAGTAAGTCCTTGTCTCAAAAATGTTACTTTAAAATTATTAACAAATATAATTCTTTTTTTTTAAGTCGATGATGTTGAGCCTCATTTAGCAAAGAAGGCTGGCCTATGCAAAGGAAGTGACTTTAGAAAACCCAGGAGTATCTTACACTACTTGACAAAACTACCTTGCTAACTTTTCCCACTATGTGCCAATAGTTGACCTGGTGAAGTTACATGTATGCTAATACCATGGCAATATGAAGCTGATCTATCTGCAACTATATTCCTAAGCAAAGGTAGAACCTATTTGAAAAGCAAGTAAGTAATTATCAGAAGTTTCCAAAATGTCATATAAAGTATACACTGCAAGTTCTAAAATTTAAGCAAGTCTAGAGAACAAAAATCATGGAGAGTATCCTAATATACATCATAACAAGTAGTTTAAAAACCAGTTGATTTTTGACAAAGAAGCCAAATCTATAGAATGGAAAAGGATAGCATCGTCAACAAATGATATTGGTCTCACTGGATGTCTACATGTATAAAAATGCGAGTAGATCCATATTTATCACCATGCAAGTGGATTAAAGACCTCAACCTAAAACTAGATACACTAAATCTGTTAGAGGAAAAAGTAGGGAAGAGTCTTGAATTCACTGGCACAGAAGACAACTTCCTGAACAGAGCATCAACAGCCCAGGTCTAAGGTCAAACAATTAATAAATGTGACCTCATGAGGTTGAGAAGGTTCTATAAGACAGAGGACACTGTCAACAGAACAAAGTGACAGCCTACAGACTGGGAAAAGATTTTCACCAACCCAACATCTGACAAAGGGTTAATATCCGAAATATGTAAATAACTCAAGAAATTAAACACCACCAAACCAAATAACCCAATTAAGAAATTGGGCTCATTTAGCCCAGTGGCTAGTTGGCCGCATTTGAAGCTAACTCCATAAGGATGTTCTTTGATGCTCATCATCTTATTTGAGGTAGGCTGGGTATTATCAGGAGTTAACTTGCCTTGTTGTGAAAGAACCTTTAGAATAATAAAAAAAAATCTTTAAATGCCATATTTTGTAAGTCTCAGAGGCTTTTGAAGACCTTATTTACTATTTTATCTTATATACATATACAATCATATCTAGGATATATATTCCTGTGATTAAATTAGAGTAGCATTTGACATGACCATGATTTATTCATCTAACAGCCAGCTTGTATTACTTAATTATCCTAAATAGGCTGCAGCATCACTTTCAAGATATTGGAAGTAAACCTTGTATTATAATTGAGTTGGATGGGTATAATACCTCATATTAGAGTAGAGATAGATACATAGATAGATAGATAGATAGATAGATAGATAGAAGATATAAATTAGATAGATATAGATGATAGATAGATAGATGATAGATATAAATTAGATAGATATAGATAGATGATAGATATATGATATAGATAGATAATATAGATATAAATTAGATATAGATATAGATAATGTGTGTGAAGAATAAGCTTAGATTTGAATTCTATACCAATGGAAAAATTCTGCCTAAAAATGGGCAAGTTTAGATGCAGGCAGAGTCAATGGCCTAACTCTGCCAAGACAGGTTAAGCAAGTCCTCAATAGTTCCTGCCTCACAAATATGTCTGTCAGATATATTGGGTGACAAGGCCAAAAATGATGCCCCAACATTATAGAGAGTGTTGGGTGACTGTTCAGGCAGTAAATTATCTCAATCATTTTTTTCATTTTGGAAGATGCTAACCTGCACTCTAGGTTCACTCAGGTATTTATGTTTTATTCCTTCTCAAGTCTCTGATGGGGTTGAAGACCAGATACTTTAGTCTTAAAATTAAGCTTAGCTGGTTATAGGTTAAGATATTTTTAGATCAAGAAACATATTCTAATTTAATAGAGATGAATATGATAGAAATTTTTATATTCAGAAATTTAGACCGAACAAGATAGAAAAGTATTTACTTCAAGTTTGCCAAATGCAAATAGCCAAATCACTATGAATATAACATTTATCTAATTCCTAATTGTCTTGTGGCTCTTCCTGTTGTATGAAGTTTATTTTACTCATGTGTAATAATATAAATGTATATGTTAAAAAAGAAACATAATAAAAAAATTTTAAATGGGGTTCAGAGCTAAACAGAGAATTCTCAACAGAATATTGAATGGCTGAGAAACACTTAAAGAAATGCTCAACATCCTTAGTCATCAGAGAAATGCAAATCCAAATGACTCATATTCCATCTTATACCCATTAGAATAGATAAAATCAAAAACTCAAGTGGCAGCACATGCTGGTGAGGATGTGGAGAAAGGGGAACACTCCTCCATTGCTGGTGGGAGTGCAAACTTGTACAACCACTTTGGAAATCAATCTGGGGCTTTCTCAGAAAATTGGGACTAGTTCTACCCCAAGACTCAGCTATACCACTCCTAGGCATATACCCAAAAGATGCTGCACCATACACCAAGGACATTTGCTCAACTATTTTTAAACCAGCCTTACTAGTAATAGCCAGAATCTGGAAACAACCTAGATGTCCCTGAACTGAAGAATGGATAAAGAAACTCTGCTACATTTACACAATGGAATACTATTAAAAACAGTTATTTTAACAGTTATTTTAAACAGTTATTAAAAACAAGAACATCTTGAAATTTTCAGGCAAACTAGGATGGAACTAGAAATGATCATCTTGAGTGAGGTAACCCAGACCCAGAAAGATACACATGGTATATACTCACTTATAATTAGATACTCGCCCAACATGGATATTCCCTGAGGGTCTTCACTCAGCAGGGGATTGGGAAAGATCCTGGGACCTGCTACTGGGACTCCAGGTGAGAGTGGTATGGGAGGATGGTGAGAAAGAAGGACCCAGATGGTCCAGGAACCCTACAAGAAGACCATCAAGGCTGGTGGATCTGGACTCAGGGGGGCTTGCACAAACTGCTGTACCAAGAATAATGCATGCAGTAAACCTAGACGCCCTATTCAGATCTAGCCAATGGACAGTGCATTCCCCACAGTTTTGTGGGGAGTGGGAACTGACTCTGACATGAACTCTGGTGACCCCTATTTGACCACTTCCCCTTAGTGGGGAGGTCTGGTGGCACTCAGGGGAAGGGGAAGCAAACTATCCACATGAGACCTGAGAGGCTGTGATCATATGGTGGGGGAGGAGGTCTCCTTTTGTCACAGGTCTAGGAGAGGTGAATAGGGTGAAAGAGGGAGGGAGGGGGAAACAGGAAGATACAAGTGAGGGGATAACAATCAGGATGTAATCTGAATAATAAAATTTAATAAAAACAATTATTTTAAAACAAACAAACAAAATTTTAAATTGCCAAAGAAAAGTCACATTGACTAACATATCAGTGATGTGCCTGTACATATGTAAACTGAGCAAAGAATGATTGGTGGCAGAGTGAAACCAGCAAGGCTTCATTTATGTACAGCTCTGTGCTAACTAATCCAAGATGCCAAGCAGCTATTCAAGCAGTGGACTGAAGGACCATTCCAGTGCAGACATCACAGGAAACATAAACTGGACATATGCAAAGCTATAGAAATATTATGGTTCTCAAATTTAAGAAACTACTGAGAAGCAGGAAAAGAGAAGGAAAAAATCACAACTGGGTTAAATTGAAACCTTTAAAGATTAAGTTTCCTGTACCATATTAGCATAAGTGTATTAATCAGATTAATTAATTAATCAGGCTAAACATTAGCTGATAGTGGTATAGGCAAAAGGTTTTTCATTGCTGCACTGTTCAGAAGAGCAAAGACAAAAAAGAGATAATGTGTATCATTAGGAAACTAATTAAACTGTAGAAGCATCACACTGTGAAACATTCTGCAATCTTTAGGAACTTGAATTTTCTCTGCACCAATTGATTTAATGTTTTGTCTATAAGGTGTTGAGTAAGCAGTGAAAGTTAAGAATAAGCACTTTTATTGTGACCCAGAGTTTAAGTAACAAATCTTTATAAAAATATACTTTTCATATATATCTACATACTATGTATACTATATATTATTTGGAGGTCTCTGTTACTGTTGTTTGTCAGTTGCCTCAAACTCATGTTCCTTCTGACTCAACCTCCAAAAGCTACCACCATGCCCAGCCCTGTAAATGGATCTATACATAACACATAATTAGATAAGGAAGAATGTTGAAAATAAATGAGAAAGCGCAAATAGGGCAAAACATAGACAGCATAAATTTATGTCTACAGAACTATAAATTCTACATTAAAATTTAAAATACAATAAGGAAAACCTGTATATATTTATAATCCTTGTATATAAATGAAAATATTTTAAAAGTAAAATAGAAATAAAGAATGGATAATTTCTTTAACAAAAGGCACAAAATTACATTTAATTTATAACTATCTGCTAGCTTTATGTTCATCTTTGTGCTATCTTTTGTCCTTTTTATTTTAATTTTTATTTGTTTGCTTTATATCCCAATTGCAGCCCCATCCCTCATCACCTCCCGGCCCCACCCTTCCTCCCTCATAACCGCTCCAGTCCTTTAATCCTCAGAAAGGCGACCCCTCCTCCCCTATTATCCAGCATGAGCCTATCAAGTTTCATCTGGACTGCCAGTATCCCCTTCCTCTGTGGTCTGACAAAGTCGCCCCACCAGGGGAAAATTATCAACAAATGGGCACCAGAGTCCATGTCAGAGGTAGCCCCTACTCCTCATAGTGTGTGATTGACAAGGAGACTGCACTGCCTAGCTACTACATCTGAGCAGAGGGTCTAAGTCCTCACCATACATGATCCTTGGTTGGTGCATCAGTCTCTGCAGCACACTCCACTCTGGCCCAGATTTGTTGGGTCCATTGGTCTCCTTCTGGAGCTCCTGTCGCCTCCAGGTCCTTCTATCTCCCAACTCTTCCTTAAGACTCTCTGAAAGCCACCTGGAAGTTTGGCTGTGAGTCTCAGCACGGCTTCAATCCCATGCTAACTGAAGTCTTTCAGAGGAACTCTACTGTAAGCTCCTGTCCTGCTCGTTCTCTTCAGCTGCTTCTGTTGTCTATTCTAGTTGCCCTTATGAATGAGAATCAAACATTCTCCCTAGGGTCCTCCTTGTTATTTAGCTTTTTTATGTCTGTGTATTAGAGTATGGTTGTCCTGTATTATGTGGTTAATATACTCACTTATCTTCTTATAAGTGAGTATATACTATGTGTGTCTTTCTGGGTCTGGATTACCTTACTCAAGATGATCATTTCTAGCTCCATCCATTTGCCTGCCAATTTCAAGGTTTCTTTGTATTTAATAGCTAAGTAGTATTCCATTGTGTAAATGTACCACAGTTTCTTCATCCATTCTTTGGTTGAGGGACACCTAGGTTGTCTCTAGATGCTGGCTATTATGAACAAAGCTGCTATGAACATAGTTGAGCAAATGTCCTTTTTGTATGTTGGAACATATTTCGTGTATATGCCCAGGAGTGGTATAGCTGAGTCTTGAGTTAGAACTATACTCAATTTTCTAAGGAGGCACCAGATTGGTTTCCAAAGTGGTTGTACATGTTTACACTCCCACCAGCAATGGAGGAGTGTTCCTCTTTCTCCACATCCTCAACAGCATGTGTTATCACTTGAGTTTTTTATCTTGGCCATTCTGAAAGATGTAAGGTGGAATCCCAGAGATTTTATTGATTTGCATTTCCCTGATGACTAGAGACATTAAGCATTTCTTTTAGTGTTTTTTTTTGTTTGTTTGTTTTTGCCATTCTATATTCCTTTGTTGAGAATTCTGTTTAGTTATGCACCCCATTTTTTTTAATTGGATTATTTGGTTTGGTGGTGTTTAATTTCTTGAGTTCCTTATATATTTTGGATATTAGCCCTCTGCCAGGCTTGGTGAAGAACTTTTCCCAGTCTGTAGGCTGTACTTTTGTTCTGTTGACAGTGTTCTTTGCCTTACAGAAGCTTTTCAGTTTCATAAAGTCCCATTTATTAATTGTTGATCTTAGAGCCTGAGGTACTGGCTCCTGGTTCAGGAAGTTACCCCCTGTGCCAATGAGCTCAAGACTCTTCCCTATTTTTTCTTCTAACATATTTAGTGTGTGTTGCTTTATGTTGAGGACTTCAATATACTTGGACCTTAGTTTTGTGTATGATGATAAATAAGCATCTATTTGCATTTTTTTACATGTAGACATCCAGTTAGACCAGCACCATTTATTGAAGATTCTATCCTTTTTTTCCATTATATTGTTTTGGTTTCTTTGTCATAGGTATATGGGTTCATTTCTGGGTCTTTGATTCCATTCATCCACTGTTTCTTTCTATGCTAGTACCATGCAGTTTTTATCACTGTTGCTCTTTGATACAGCTTGAGATCAGGGATGGAGACACCTTCAGAAAATCTTTTCTGTATAGGATATTCTTAGCTATTCAGGGATTTTGTTTTTCCTTATGAAGTTGAGAATTGTTTTGCAAATAATTATGTTGGCATTTTGATAGGAATTGCATTGAATCTGTAGATTTTGTGTCATTTCTTAATAGAACTTTCTAGAATGTGATGCAGTGTTCCTATGGGCACAGCAGATGGCTTCTGTCCTTCCTGTTCAAAGGAAAGCGTTCTCTCAGCTTCCTTTTATATTCTAATTATAGAGGAGATTGATGCTCAGTAATCTCGTAAATAAACAGGAATAAGTGTGACACTTTTTAAACCTTCTAAGTATTTTTACCAAATAGTTATAAATAGCAATAAAAGAGGAAGATACATCCAAAGATATATGTGTTTGTATTCCATACAATCTATTTTATATTATCTGTATTATTTTAATAAATTACATCTATAAAACAATAAATTATTGTGATTTTCAGAAAGTGCTATGTAGCAGCATCTTTTACATATTTAAGTGCTTCAGTTTCAATTTACTACTTACAAACTTATTAAACTTTGGAGATTATTCCTTAGGCATCATCCCCCTTCTACACAGCATTATATTTTTCAACTGAAAAAGAAGCTAAAGTTCTAATATGTCAAATTTTATTGGAGAAAATTTTTACATTTGCTTACAGATAATCAGTTTTTTTCTAAAAGATAGTGCTATTTAATTCTTACTTAGTTCATGAAGTTGCACATGGTTACTATAGTATAAAAGCTGAGAAAAACTAATGTTTATGTTTGAATGCATTTTATTAATGATGTGTACAATTTAACTCCCACTAATTAAAAAATAATGTAAACTTCATTTATAATAAAAGAATATCCTACAGATTGTTTAGCATGACTTCAGAAACAGAATGGTATCTCCTTGCTTTTCACTCCCTTCTTCTCTGAGAAATGTTAACATGGTCTATATTTTTGTCAAAACCATAGTTGTCACACAAGAATAAAAATAATTAAATATTATCTCTTGTGCAAGCATAACCAAGCAATTATTATGGGAAAGACCTCCTAATATTTATTTCCAAAGAAAGTTTTCATTTCAAAAAGTTTCATTTTTCTTCTGCACAGAAAATGCAGCCAGGTACTAAATTGCAGAAATTGTATTTGGAGACGTACAGAAAGAAATCCTTTCTATTTTCTGATATGTTTAGAACAGGAAAATCCATAGCTCAATTTTAGCTAATAATAACCAAAATAAATAAATTTTCCAAATCCTTCAAACATCAGTTCTTTGGCATTTTCAAAAAAGTTAGAAGGCATAACAGCTGCAATCTTCATAACTAAAATAATCTTTGTTCCTTAGGTATATTAGCACATTTCCTGAAATTTAGTCTACAGCCATGAGGCTACAGAGAAGTGAAGAATGACTAACACACACTGTGTTTCTTTTGGCCGGATGAAAATGTTCTAACAAAGATTATGGTGACATTACACTGCATATATTACAAGTCCGTGAATTATATAATTTCAGCGAACTATATATGATGTGAGCTATTATTTCACTAGGTGTGCTAGAATATTTATGAAGCAATGACTATTTTAGTAATAAATATCACAGCAGTCATGCCTGGTAACTTTCCTGAAAATCCCAAAGAACTGTTTGAAGGACTTTGAAGAATCTTGTACATCCCAGTCTTGAGTTGAACTAACAGAGGCTAAGTTCACCTCCTGATCCTCCAGCCATCAACTTCAAAATGCTAGAATTATAGATATAAGCCAGCACACCTTAATTTAGCAAGCATGCCAAACTCATTCACTTCTTTATGTGTCGTACAATTTAACCCTGAAAACAAGGTTCCTAGTCAGGGATGTGTTTTCAAATAGGCCAAAAGTCAGCTGTTTGTTTTTGGTACTATTTCTTCCTTAGGCCAGCAATCTTCATTTCCCATCCTGATTGAGCCCTTATGTGTATCTACTGATCATTCCCAAGTGTTACAGCCTGAGGAAACAGAGGAGCACAGAAAAATGAGAGAGTGGCTTTTTCTACACTCGATGCAACTACATTGTGCAAACAGGCAAAAATCATGTACTTAGCAACAAGATGCATGTTCTTACTACTAATACACTTTTGATAACTGTGGCGACAAGAGCACCACCTAGAGGACTCTGGGAAGGTAGAGGGGAAAAAATTAATTTACAGCTTGGGAACAGAAACTGGAGGAAACACAAATATTTATCTAGAATGTGAAAGACAAAACTTCACAAATTTTAGAAAGCCAACACAAAATGCCATTAATTAAAAAAAACATGATGACTACATGTAATAATACTATTTTTATAGCTTTAACTATATATCTTGGTTAGCTCTTGGCATGAGAGTTATTTAAAATTATACTTTTTAGTATATAGGGTTTAATCATTCTTTTAGAATAGTTTGATGTTTGTGAATAAAATTGGAATACATAAGTTCATAATGTTAGCATCTAAACCTATTTGGTGGTTGGTGGTGGCAGTTTTTAAAATTTGTATCTTATAAACCTGGGTATCTTTTTTTGTTTTGTGGTTGTTGTGGTTTTTATGTTTTGTTTTGTTTGGGACAGGGTTTCTCTGTGTAGCTTTGGCGGTCCTGGGCCTTGAGCCCACCAAGATCTACTGCCTCTGCCTCCCTGCATGCTGGGATTAAAGACATGGACCACCACACCTAGCTCAAACATGGGCATCCTTAAATTAGTGTTTTATGTAACTCCATTTAAAAATTCAGTGAATCATCAAGTATTTTTGAAAGAACTTCCATGTTGACTTTATACACATAGAAACAAATCTCAAAACTTATTCCAGTGTAGATAAACCATGCGCATACTGTATACTTCTGTGACTTGATAAATCCTGAGGTAGTTTCATTCAAAGATAAATGATAGTTATCGAGTATTATTATTTTAGGGCAGTCTTTTTAACAACATAATTTAAATAACTAGTAGTTGAATTAAGGTATATTTTTCATCTAAAAGTGGAAATTACTGACTAGCAACAAAAACAGCCCTTTCATGGCCCTCATACACCCAGATAGACAGAACAACCAACTAGGTGTAGGCATAGATGTTCATACCACACACACACATATGCACACACACACATATACTAACACAGAGACACTAACACCCAATCATGCACTAAGACACACGCACACGGAAAAAATTACATTTGTGGAGGAATGTAATTGGTTGTGTTTGGATGGACCTGCAGCTGCTGGTTTGGACATGCAGGAAGAGAGGAAAGATCCACTGTCCTATCAGGAAGGTAGTCCTGTGGAGGGAATCTCATGTCTCTCACAGAACAGAAAGTTTTGTTATACTCAGTCCTTTATTTTATTGAGAAGGATGGATTAATTACATTAGTCAGTCTACAGGTCTGAACAATAGCATCATCAAAAATACATTGACATTACATTGATAAGCTATGAACAAGTGTGTGAGCAGTCTCAAAGCCGATGTCTAACACCATAAAACAGGTGGTATATGGAGTGTCCAAGATCTCTCTTAGTTTGTGATCTGGTAGTTTAAAGCAGCAGGTCTCAATTAAATTTACAGCTTTTCAAACTCCAATTATCTAATAAAAACCAGTAATCCATAAAATAAAAAGTACTCAAAACAGGATGTAGAAATACAGATAAATCAAATATATATTTATGAATGTATATTGTTGTATGTGAATGTGTGTGCTTGTGTGCACATATATGTATGTATGTATGTATGTATGTATGTATGTATGTATGTACGTACGTATTGGGGACATGGTTTTAGGTACCAAAGATTAGCCTCAAACTATCTATATAGCTAAGAATAACCTTGATCATCTGGTCTTTCTACCTCCACCTTTGGAGTATTGAGACTACAGGCATACATTACCATGCCCAGTTTCACTTGTTGCAAGGGATCAAAATCAGGGCTGAATGAACTCTAGGCAAGCACCTCACCAACTGAACTGTAACTTCAGTCTTTTATCTATAATTTATCAAATGTTATCTGGGTGAGTGTAAAGAGCTCTTCTAACTCATCAAATTTGCATTAAAATGTTTTTATAACATTCATATTATCCTTATGGGAACTATGACACAAACTGCAACAGTAATTCATTTTGTAAATTGGACAAATTATTTTTTAATATTATAAGCTGTTATTTAAAATTCTTACAAATAAATAAAAAAACACACAGCAAAATTAACAAGACTCAATCTATAAATCATCATGAACTTATATATAGTTAGAATTCAAAATGGAATCTGTGGAGCTTCATATTAAGCTTTACACTTTCAGTATCCATCATCAAAACCAAAAAATTTAGAACAGAATTAGAACTAAAAAAAATTATCTTCATATACTCTTCAACAATTTCTGTCTGTTGCTTGTGTTTAGTACTTCCTCAACCCCTAATAGTAGTCATTTCTTGCTCCATTAAAAGGCTGCTTTCTGTAGTTTTGGAGATCTATAACTTTCTGTTTTTCCACTCATGGCTCTGTTCCCAGAAATAATGACTCTGAGACTTTATGTAAATTTACAAACACCTAGGCCATATAGCTTTGGTTCATTCTCCAACTGGCTCATAACTTAATATCTTATTTATTTTAATCTAAGTTCGGTCACATGGCAGGTTACCTCTGTTCAAATTCATGTCTCTGCTCTCCTTCAGAGTTCCCAGACAAATCCTCCCACACCTGGCTCTATATAAACAATCTATTCTGCCTACTGGATGTCCTACTTTCTATTTCCTGCCTCAGACATAGCCATCAGCTTTTTCATTGACAGTTGATGCATCCTTATAGTACCTGCTTGCTATCTCCTGGCTGACCAAAGGAAAATGGCTCATATTTTTATGCTGCAAGGCCTTGAGCTGACAGGCTCCTCATATCACTTCCTGGTGGCAAGAGGTTACCTTGTATGCCAGCCCCACCCCCCACCCCACCCCCACCCGCTGGATCTTCACTCATTAATGCAGTGCCTTCCTTTACCACAGTGCCTACAAACACCAGAAAAACTGGGCATTCCACTGCCCCCAGAAACTGCTTGTTCTCATCTACCAGTGAAAGTACTATATTCCCCAGAGTTAATGCACCTGACATTTTGAGCTCTGAGGCTTTTAACCTTATAATTTCTTTGTAAATGGCCAAATTCACCACAATTAAACCACTGGGTATTTTGGTATCTGGGACCTCTACCTATGGTTTGTGAGAGCCAATATCAGTTGTCTCTTATCTATTAATCTATTGGTGTTGCTCATGCCTCTAAAATGGTCTAATTACTCTCTTACATTCAGTATTTCATTTTCAAATGACAAGATCTCCATCAAGACCTGTCTGACATCAGAGTGTAATATGACCTTTTTTACAGCTGGAGTCAATCCCTGTAAGAAGTCTGTGAAGGCATCTCCAGATGTGGAGGAATGTCTTGCGTGGATGTAACAACTATCAATAAAGCTCTGTTTAGCCAATCAGCTGAGCAGAAGGACAGGAAGTGGAAGGCAGGACTTCCTGGAGAGGCAGAGGAGGCAGGAGTTGACAGTTGTCAAAGGGAGTTGGAGGAGAGAAGCCACCTGTGGAGGATCAGATTGGCAAGTGCTTGGGATATATATATAGACTATGAGGATTATAGTAGTTTGTATTAGTTTATTGTTAGATTAGTAGCTGTTTAGATTCTGCCCGGGTAGTGCTTGCAGCTTTGAGTTACGTTTCAGTCTCTTTGTGTCAGTTATTGGCTTCCTAGGCCCAACAGATACAATTTATTGTAACAAATCTGCGCCCAACAAATTTAGTGTATCCACGCCCTTGAAAAAAGCATACTTTTTTTATAGTTTGGTAGGAGAAATAAGCTCCCAAAAAACAGAGGGGGGGGGGGAAGATATATAAAGATGAAAGACACAATAATGCAAAGTGTTTGGGAGTTTGTTAAAAAGCTCTTTTAAATGATGCTGTGATACAAATAGGAGAGAGAGAGCATGTTACTGATTGTGACTACTAGTTTTATTTTAATCATTCTTGCTTTATATAATTCTTCAAAGGAAAAAGTTTTAGAGAAAAATTACAAAAATTTATAGATTGGACTGAGGAAAATGCTAGGGTTCATGAGACAAAGCAAAATGAAAAATATGAAATTTGGAAACAAACTTTAGAAGTTAGAATGGCTTATGACTAAAAATATTAATACTGACATAGAACCTGAAGAAAAAAGGTCAGAACATGTAACACAACTTTGTAACAAGACTACACGGCAGTCAATATTTGTTAAAAAACCAAAAATTATTTTCCCAGCTTTCATAAGGGAACGACCAGGAGATATGGAAAATCCACAAGGTTATCAGGGTTTTAATTGGCAACCTATAGATGCACAAAATTTTAAAGGGTTTAAGGAGGCAATAAACAGTTATGGTTTACACTCACCATATGTCAAACAGATACTTAATAATTGGGCCACACTGAATCACATAATCCCAAAAGATTGGAGAGATTTGATGACTGCCATCTTAGAGCCAGGTCCTCAATTACAATGGCTGGCATGGTGGAAAGATGAGGCCTCACTTATGGAGCAGCACAATAGGACTAGAGACATTGATATTATCAAGGATCAGTTACTGGGTGAAGGACCATATTCTGAGTTAAGAGTACATGTTGCACTTGATAATGCTGTCTTAGAACAATGCCAAACAATAGCCATGAATGCTTTGAACAAGGTTGAACAACAGGGCAAATGGAATCATTTACAAACATAACTGAAGGCTCAAATGAATCTTTCACTGGCTTTTTACAGAGAATAACTAAAGCTCTGAATAGAACCATAGCAGACTCAAATGCTAGAGAAGTTCTACTTTCATCTTTAGCTTTTGAGAATTCTAATTATGAATGCAAAAAGGCTATTAGATCATTGAGGGCAAGATCTGAGCCTCTTCATGAATGGATTAAAATTACTTCAGACATAGAACTAAATATTCAGTTTATAGTTGGACAGTCTATAGTTGGATTCAGCTATAGTTGGACAAAAAACTACAGGAAACATCAAAACACAAAATGTGCACTGCTGTAACTGTAAAAATTCAAATCATTTCCTAAAAGATAATGAAAAAAATCATTCCTAAAAATAAATTATTCTACAATGGTTCTAATTCAGGGGAAAGATTTCCTGAAAAACTGTAAAAGAGGTGGAAGAAATGGTCATATGGGTCATGCATGCAGGTCATCCAAAGGTACCCAAGGCAATTCCCTAATTTTGGAAAACTGCCTAAGGGGCTCAAAGTCCAACAAAAAACAACATGACCGATTTGTTTCCTTTTCACCAAAAAGGGATTATTCTAAAGGACAAGAAAATTCAAGGTCTGATAAGACAAATATGGCTACTGAAGACTTTAAAACCACATTTAATGGGGAAAAAAATACTCCTAGGGATAAAATAAAAGGTGCTGAAGTTACTAAAAAAAAAAAAAAAACAAATATATTGGCAGACTACTATAAATGATAGGAGGCCAGAGTTAAAATTACAATTAGATGGCATTGAGATTGAGGGATTAGTGGATACTGACGCAGATGTCACTATAATTTCCCAAGACTCCTGGCATCCAGTTTGGCCACTTCAAAGGTATCTACACAATTCCTAGTAAATGAGGTGAATTTTCCCCAGGATTCTAAACCATATCCTAAGCTCTTAAAGCTGCCAAACAACATTGCTCTATAACAACATCATCAGAAAGAATTTGTTCTTATGGTCAGAATAATGCCTTTTACCAAGAAATGTATCTTTAACAACATTTTGCTCTATCTTGTTGTTCTATATTTGTGGCTTTCTCCTTCCACCATGATAACTATTGTAATTGCTGACCAAGTTTAGCACAGCTGAAACCAATCCCTTCCAATCTTGGGGAATAATTCTAATGCATTCTATAGGAAACAATAGACTACTTAAAAACCACTTGTATCTAACATTTTTATTGGATGCCATGTTATCTCATCATGTTCATGATCAATATCATTAGCAGGTATGTGCTGCACAATTACTAGGAAATTTGATGGTGATTTGTAATTCCAGGAAACTCCTTGATGTTGCATTTGGCTCAATTTTAGCCCTTCTATCCTCTATAGCCTCCTGCTCTTCATGGTGCCCTACATGGGACCTGACAGTGAAAGTGCATGAAGCAGGGCTGGGCTGCAACCTGCTTTCCCGCCTAGTCTGCTTCACTCTTTCATCCTGCAGGAAGTTCTCACCTCAGACACCAGGACTGAACTATTTTGTTCTCCTTCTACCAGCAGTGCTATTTGCTTCCCAAGTGTTTCTATCTCCATCTGCAAACTCTCAAGTTGCACAGCCAACTCTATAATCCTTTCAAAAATGAAAGAATTGAGTGACACTTCTGGGGTCCTTTTAGAGATTCTTTCAACCTTTTTAAAAACTGAATGCAAGAAGAAGAAGGCGGAGGAGGAGGAGGAGGAGGAGGAGGAGGAGGAGGAGGAGGAGGAGGAGGAGAAGAAGAAGAAGAAGAAGAAGAAGAAGAAGAAGAAGAAGAAGAAGAAGAAGAAATAGAAAACCCACTCTAGGAGCAAAGTGGAAGAGAACCATGTGGCAGCAGCAGGTATGAACTTTTTTCTGACATCCTGAAATAGTATATTTATTCTTTTTTTGTTTGTTTGTTTTTGTTTTTGTTTTTCAAGACAGGGTTTCTCTGTGTAGCCTTGGCTGTCCTGGACTCACTTTGTAAACCAGGCTGTCCTCGAACTCACAGTGATCCACCCGCCTCTGCCTCCCGAGTGCTGGGATTAAAGGTGTGCGCCAGGACAGCCAAGGCTATACAGAGAAACCCTGTCTCAAAAAACCAAAAAATAAAAAAATGTAAGTATATTTATTCTTCTGTACCTTGCCATCTCCTTTACAGTATTAGAAGCCAATTTTCCCAATATGCCTAGCCACATATTAGGTGCCACTTTGTAGGCATCTTTTTATCTATTGTATTGTGGTTCTTATACCTCTACCCCCCTTCTCCATCCCTTATCCCTTCCAACATCTCAGTGCCAAGTAGGAGAGAAAGAAGAATAGAGAGAAAAGGGGACATAGACCTCTTTAGATGTAGTTCTCGGAGGCATGTCCCGTCTTCATAGTCAGGATATCCAGAAGTTCAGCAAACCAGAAAACATCAAACACAACAGCAGGACTAACCAGCAGCAGTGGTGTGTGGCATCAGGGAGAGCTAAATCAAAACAACTCTGAGATTCCATCTTACACCCATCAGAATGGCTAAGATCAAAAATTCAAGCAACACCACATGCTGGCGAGGATATGGAGAGAGAGGAACACTCCTTCATTGCTGGTGGGAATGCAAACTAATACAACCACTTTGGAAATCTATCTCAGAAAACTGGGAATAGGGCTTCCTCAAGACCCAGCTATTCCACTCCTTGGAATATACCCAGAAGATGCTCCAGCACACAACAAGAAAATTTGCTCAACCATGTTCATAGCAGCCTTATTCATAATAGCTAGAACATGGAAACAGCCTAAGTGTCGCTCAGTAGAAGAATGGATAAAGAAACTGTGGTACGTTTACACTATGGAATACTACTCAGCTATTAAAAACAAGGAATTCCCAAAAGTTGTGGACAAATGGATTGAACTAGAAATGATCATAATGAGTGAGTTAACCCAGAAGTAGAAAGACTCAAATGGTATATACTCACTTATAACCAGACACTAGCCCAAGGGACATGTCCTATGAAAGTCTTCACCTACCAGGAAAGTGGGATAGATGTAAGCACATCCTTTGTTGACTCTACATGAGAGAACATGGGAGAATGGGGAAATAGAAGGATCCAGAGGGTCCTAGAAACCTACAAGTAGAACATTATGATGGGCAGATCTAGGCCCAGGGGTTCTGCATAAACTATGGCACCAACCAAGGACAATACGTGCAGTAAACATTGAACCCCTACCCAGATCTAGCCAAGAGACAGGTCATTCTCTGCAGATAAGTGAAGAGTGGGAACTGACTTTCACATGAACTCTGGTGCCCCATATTTGACCATGTCCCCTGGATGGGGAGGCCTGGTGGCACTCAGGGTAAGGATAGCAGGCTACCAAGAAGAGACTTGATACCCTATGATCATATACAGGGGGAGGAAGTACCCCTCAGTCACAGTCATAGGGGAGGGTAATAGAATGAAAGTAGGAGGGAGGGAGGAATTGGAGGATACAAGAGATGGGATAACAACTGAGATGTAATATGAATAAATTAATAAATAAATAAATTTTTAAAAAAGAAATGTTGTTTCCACTGGCTAAACATCTGTCAGCTAGAGCTGTGAGATGGCTCAGTGAAATCCAGAAGGCCTCAATTCAAATCTCCCATACATATGTAAAAAATCAGACATAGCTGCCCATGTGTTGGGGAATAGATACGGACAAATTCCAGGAACCTTGCTGGTCTGCTAGTCTAGCCAGAAAGTTGAGCTTAAGGTTCAGTGATAGACTCTCCCTAAAATAAGTTGGAGAATAACAGAGGAAAAGATTTGATGCCCTCTGGCCACCAAATGCATGTGAACAGGCATGGGCATTTGAACCATATATGCTCATATCTCACACACACACACACACACACACACACACACACACACACACACACACACACACACACTTTGTAAAGTACCAGTTAATAAAATTGATATCTTGAACTCAACCAGTCTATTCAGGTTCAAGCTCTATGCTAATATACTGTCTCACTCAGGTACAACTAACAAGAAAGATTTTACATCTTTGACTCTAATCCAGGAAGTTAAATAAGGGGATAATATCCAAAATTCATAAGAGAATTCTACTATCAATAAAATTCAAAGAAACTAATTTTTAGTAAGAAAATATATTGTATAAATCTTCTAAAACATAATAATGGTCATCAAGTATATAAAAAGATGTTAGCTGGGAAATGGTGTCTTGCATCTTTCATTCTGGCACTTGAGAGAGAGAGGTAGGTATATCTCTAAGATCCAGGACAGCCAGGGCTACACAGAGAAACCTTTTCTTGAAAAACAAACAAACAAACAACAAAAAAATGTTACACACTATTATTGTTAGGAGAGTGTAAGTCAAAAGTCACATTCTGATACTGCCTTGTGTGTTTATGTTGATGACTAAAAATATGTATGGGCAAAGGTATAGATAATCTGGAACCCCTGAAAATTGTTTGTGAAAATATAAATAGAATATCCACTGTGAAAGACAGTGTGAAGTTTCCTCCAGTGACTAAGAATAGAACTGGTCTGTTACTAAATAACCATACAAGTAGGTAAATATCCAGTAAAATTTTCTTATCCTCAAGTAATATGTGCATTTCTATGACCATTGCAGACATTTCCATCAATATACAAACATAAAATAAAATAAGATAGTTATAGTATTACAATTTGGAGCCTTGAATGTCCCCTAAATGCCCAAATTTTAAAGACTCAGTCTTGACTTGGGGTTCTACTAGGGATAGAAACTTTAAGATGTGGGACCAACTTAAAATATATCTGATCTGTGGAAGATTATTCTTGAATAGGCTTTAAGACTTATGTCCTTTCTCTCATTTTTCTTCTCACCTGCCTTGTGATGAACAGCTTCTTTAATTATTCTCTTCTCCATCAAGCACTGATTTTCCACAGGTCCTGAATCAACAAAGTCAGCCCCAAAATGAAACCTCATACTATTAATCAGAATAAACTTTTCTTCTTTATAAGCTGTTATCTCACATATAATGTCACAGCAACAGAAAGCAGATAGAATATATCTATAATAGTTTTCTGTCCAGTCTCTATGTAAAAAATATGTAATCTTGGACCTGAGGATATTACTTAGTTAGTAGGGAACTTGCTTATCTATGCATGAGACCATGTTTTCATTTTTTTTTTTAGTTTTGTAAATTTTTTATTCTTTCATATGTGTGTATAGGTGCCATGGAGGCAGAGAGCACTTGGAGCCTCCTGGAGCTGGAGTTACAGGTGGCTGTGAGCTGCCTCACGTGGGTGCTGGAAAGTGAACCTGAGTCCTCTGGCATGAACAGTGCATGCTCTTAACTGTTGGGCCATCTCTCAAGCCCCCGAAACAAAAAATTTAAATTTTCACTAAATATTCAAAGTGATGTCAGGGAAGTACAGTTGGAGAACAGTAGGGCCTCCTCCCTCACATCACATATGGAAGAGAAGTCGTAGAATGGTTAAGTGGCTAGAAGCAGCGCAAAGAGAAGCCTAGACAACCACTGTGGTAGGAAGGCAAAAGCGAGAAAGGTGGCCAATTGCAGACAGAGTGTGCAGTCTGCACCTCCACAGAACTCTTTACTCTACCTCAGGAATATCAGTACAAAATTCCCAGCTATCAAGAACACTGTGGCTGGACAAGTGACTCCTGACCACTGATACAGGCCATGAAGCTAAGGCATCAACATTATCTCAACTGAAGACCAGTATGAAAATATTTGCATGAATTCTGGTCAAAACATTTGTATGACAGAAATGCTCCCATCTCTGTGTTGTCCAATATGGAATCTACTGTCACACAAATACTCAAAATGTGGCTAATGCAATTGAGGGTGTTAAATTTTAATAACTGAGGTGGTCGCATGACCAGTCGTTACTGATGTTTCGTGAGTTGAGCCACAGGTTTATTTGAGGGGACCTCTCTAATTATTGCTAAGAAGTTAAAAACTAGGTACAGACATAAGAAAGCTCTAGGTACATCTGAAAGTATTAGCTGGTTTTGGAGATGAGGTTGGCACAATCTAAGGAAGAAAGGACTCCTGGGCAGAATTCAGTGTGGTCTTTCCAACTCCTGGCTAATGACACTGGGAATAATGGCCTAAGGCTTTCGTTGCTCTGGAGAACACCTACAAAGTGTTTATGGATGGGGCCACCCCAGGACATCTGTGCATTCATATCACCACTGGGAGGCTGAAGGAATGCTTATTTTCAGACAGGGTTTCCAGAGTCCGGGGAAGGCTTAGTGGTAGGAGGAGCTAAGGGCCTAGGCCATTTCTGGCCACTGGCAGGCTGCACAGGCCCTTTCTTTTTTGGGACTAGGATCCAAAAAAAAAAAAAAAACTACTTGAACACTTTGCTAGGGTCCAGCTTGTTCATGAGTGCGTCGGGCTCTTTTGTGAGCAGGATTGTGTTTTAAGTGATGGTTTTGTACATGCTGAACCATTGCTTAGCCTGTGGGCTAATGCCATAGCTGTTGAAGGCATACTGCCACTGGGACAGGCCCAGGTGGGTGATGAGCAAGTGGTAGTAGGTGGTAAAAGTATAATGCTCTGTCCAGGAACCAGATCTCAGTGTCATGACCTAATCAAGGTTTCCCATTTTTGTAGACGAGGCAAACTTTCCCATTCCCATTGCACAAATCTAGGTCAAATATTGCACTGTGACAGTCAAAGTGAGGCTTCTCTGGCTGGTCTTCATTGGCTTCTGGAGTATCATCCTCTATGTCAGCCAGAGTTGGTGTGTTAGGAAGTGAGTACATGGAAGACTGGATGAGTTAAGTCAGATTTGAAATGCCATCAATCACCATTCTTCCCAGTGGAAAGATATGCTCATCTATCTTCACACTCCATGACATGCGAAAACCACTGGTCATCAAGTAGAAGGTTCCTCACATCCTCAGGCATCACACAGTTGTTTTTCTGTTCCCATGAAGAAATCATATGACATTCAGCAGGCAGCTTTCTTATCATGCTCAGCTCTGTCACACCTGGGGAAGATTCTAGGGTGCCGGTGATACCTGAGGTCAGCTTCTCCAGGTGTGGATTGTTGCCGGCTTGCAGTGAAGGTGATGTCTCCTCCAAGGCACGCATGCACCAGTGGTGGCCACAGTCCGGTTTCAATTCTTAGTACTACATAAATCTAACATTGTAATGTATACCAGTAATCCTAGTACTTGGGAGGTAAAGGCAGGGTGACCAGGGTAGGATTATCAAAAGAAGGAGGTAGAGGAATTAGTAGCCAAGGTCATCATCAACTGTATCTACATAGCAAATTCAAGGCCAACCTGGACTACATAAGACCTTATTCTAAAAATGAAAACAAAAGTACATAGAAGTCTTATGTTATCTCACTTAAAATTAACATTCTGTCAAGTTAGAGAATTGTTTGTTTGTTTTAAAGAGCTATTTAGAAGCTTAGTATTTAAGAATATCTTCATTCCTTTTGAGAAACAAGTAATTCATGAATTTTCTAAAAGCTTTCTTGTAGCTGATGTGACAGTTATTCAAATGTTGGATGATGTTACATTCAATTCATTCTAAAAAATGGCACACACTAAAGAATTTTGTATTTTTGATTACTCTGTGTCCTAAAGCAGCCTTTTGAATCTACTCCCTATATTTGTTTAATAAACAATTTTCTAAGAGTCTTAAGAACTCATGTAAATAAGTTAATATTCTTCAATAAAATTACCACTTTGTGATAAACATATGTGGCATTAAATGTCATAAAAAGTGCAAGGGGTGACAGATGAATATTATCTCTTTAGGGGAAAGTGATTGAAAGGAAGCTGTCTGCACCACCTCCTGCTGCCACATGAGGTCGCTCCAAGACAAGGTTGTTAAGTATGGAAGCCATGTCTCAAAAGATACACTTTGTGAATAAAAATAATTAGCTAGAACAGGGCAACAGAGGACTACAACACAAGGCAATTCTAGTTGCTAAAATTATACGTGATCTCACAAGACATCCAAAAGTAAATCACTATTTGGAGAGTTCTGTAAGCATCCTTGGTAAGGCCTGTGAATAGTTCAGGAATAGCACCGTAGATATTTACTTGGTTTCCCCTCCCAGATTTTTCTCTCTGTCAAACAAGATGGACAAAGACGATTCCATGCCTAGAAATGCTGAGGTGAAACTTAGATACATTAAAGACCCAGCCATAAATCTTTTCGTGAAGAAAGCTTTGTTTTCTACAAAGAAACAAGAATTAGAAGGACATCAAAACTAACAGTGAAATGGATGTAAGAATATTTTGATGTGTTTGAGAAAAGAGTGTTAGATTATAAAATTGAATCCAGACAGAAATGTCCTCTAAAAATTAAATATGTATAATATACATAGCTAATCTCTCAACTATCTATCAACTAACAATATATTAGAAATGCTTGTATATAAAAGTCTTTTCTAGACACTCAAGAAGTAAATAAATGGTACTTATTCCATGAAATATAAGAAGTAATGTCAATCAAATGACATCATAAAGTACTTGTGTTCTAAAATCCAATTGTTGGAGGAAAAGATAATGAAAATTACATCTGAATTTTTAGAAAATATCTGCAGGTTAATGAAGAAGAAGAAGAAGATGATGATGAAATATATAACCATACTATATATAAATGTTGCCTTCATTTCTGCTAAGTTACTGAAAATGCAATGGAAAATGTCTAGCAAATAATGTCTGAAATTATCAACTATTCTTTCAAGATATGTAGTTTCTTGAAATGGCTGTGATATTTAGTCTGATAATATTCTGAAAAGCTTTACATTTATTAAGCTGTGAGAGAAATGAATAAAGTACTCATTTTTCTGAATGCTAAATAAGGAAGCACTGCTTTAAATCTCAAATGGGCTCAAAATTGTGACATGTGAATCACTGTAATTAAAACCTCATGGCATTTTTTAATTTCTCTTTGTGGTTTAAACATATACAGTGCATAAAATGTCTCCCTAGGCAAAGTGGTAACAATAATATTCCCTTGGTATTTGTCTTACTGTGGCATTCAAATCATTCCATAGTATGCTATAAGATACAGCTTGGATGAGAGAGGAAGATATCCTGCCATTTGAACTCATCTCTATGCCGCAAAGACAATAAAAGTGTATGCTTACTTACAGATAGACCAATTGGCTTTTTTCAAAAGCCCTAAAGACAGTGTGTCCTGAGGCAGGGAACTATGCTCTCCTGTTCTCCCCAGAGGACTGATTACATAAGCTACCATAGCAACCATGGCTACGTGCTTTCTGTGAGTTTTTAAACTTAGTGTGGGTTTCTTTTCAAAATTAATGTATTGGAAGAACTTGGCTTTGTTCAAACTCCATTTTTATTCTAAATAAGTCATATATTCTGTCATTTCTCCATTTTTCTTGTGTGTTTGTCTGTAACCCTTCCTAAAAGATGCAAGCATGACCTGCATATTGTTAGAACCTTTGGTGCTGAAGTATGTACCATTTTTGTCACTAACAAAAAAATAGGTAATTCTAGACTCAAACAGTTTTATAGAAAGCCTTTAGCAAAAATCATCACAATGTAAACACAGTATAGGCACTTGATCTAGTCTAAATTCTCAATTATACAATGCCTTACAAGAGTAGGTAAATTCTCATTTAAGCCCATTTTTTGGTGGTTTTAATTTCCTAAATTTCACTCATCTGTAAGGAATGGTTGCCAGCTCAATACAATGAGGTTATAGGGTTCTTTTTGTAACCTATGCCCTGTGTCTTATCTAATTGTGTTTTATTTCCAGAGTTTAGGGATTTTGGTCAAGGCAAACTATCATGAATATAGCCTCTAAGTTTAGTGGTGGTCAGTTTTTCAAATAGGATAAATTCCACCACACAACATCTTTCATGTTTTATAGGAAAAACACTCTTCCATTATATTCCATCAAAATCATGTTTTTCATGCTTCTTTTTAAAGAGTCAGGCCTGGGCCACCTTGAAAGAAAACATCTACATGGATGGGTTAGATCGAGGCAAATAAAGTCTGGAGAAGGAATGCATACAAAGTCAGAACTTTTCTCTAGATAAATCCAGGCTGAAGAGAGACACAGATAATCCCCACAAAAAGTTATTTCTGGCCTTCCTCTGGTGCTGTAGGACTGCCTATCCCTTGGTGCTTTGGGCTCACCTATAGGAGCTCCTCTGAGTGTTCCTTCATGGGGTGGCAACCCAGAGCCTCAGTTTGGGCCAGCCAGCTTCAGTATTCATGCACTTCTGTGGGAGACTGTGAAGCTGCAGTTGATGGAACTGCTGCTGGTGCTGGTGGTGGTGGTGGTGGTGGTGTTGCTGCTGGGACTCCTGGGGCTGCTGCTGCTTGCTAACAAATTTCTTCTACTACTTGTATGTATTAACCCAACTATCCTTTGTAGGCTGTAAGCTTGAGTCATCTTGTTGGAGTCCCTACTGATGTGACCTAGTTTTCCTTCCTTTTTCTCTTGGTGTGGAGAAAGCAGGAGCTTTCTCTAGCCCTATCCCTACACAGCAAAGAAAATCCTTTTTAGTGAATCAATGCACTCTAGTCCCTCTTACTGAAGGCTCCCTCACTGACTGACAGATCCAAAACCTTCCAAATATACCACCACACAGCGACAGAAGGCAGCTCTCTGTTTTCCTTCAAGCCAGTTACATTTCTCTGAGTATAGCTGGATGTGTATTCCACCCTCATCTACTTATTGGACATTTATTTAAGTATTTGGGTGGTTTTTATTTGAGAAAAGTCAGCAATTTAAAAGTTATTTTTCAAAAAAAAAGTTATTTTTCACCCATGGAAATAAATACTAATGGTGATATCCAACAATACCAAAGTATAAAGAAATATCTCAATACCAAATGGTTCAGGTGGCTGTTTTGTGCATTGTTCCCCTAGTGGGTAAAGGAAAGACATAGAGAGTAACTTTTTCTACATTCACAATGTGGAACTTGATCCTCAAATTTCTCCTTGAAAAGGAGGGAAAGTTTATGAGAAATACAAATTGACTCTTAATTATCTCACCCTACAACTAATTGCTGTGCCTCGTTTACAATTGTTGACATGAAGTCAATCCCAAGGACCATACATCTTTAAGGGGAATCAGGAGAAATAAGATATTTCGTTGTCCCTAGGAAAATCAAAGTAGAAAACTTTGATGACTATCTAAATAAAAACATTTCTCAGAATAATCTTAGAATAGTAAAACCATATGATTGAGAAACTGTATGTTACTGAACATTTTTAAAGAACTATTTAGTTGATTCTAAAGCATCTGAAATGTTTGTTTTTCTTTAATATTGGATATAACCCATCTTATAATTATGTTTTCTTGAAAAGGGTTTTGAGCTGTACTGATTTTCATAAAGTCTATGCTTTCACTGAGTGTTCTGTGATTTCAAAATTTGAATAACAACCCTCCAAATGCAAATACCTGAATTAGCATATTCTATAGAATACTGTATACTATGTAATATATAATCAATACTAATGATTACTAATGTAAAGAATAAAACTGTTCATCCCTTTGTGCATGACAATAGCCTAAAGAGAATGACAATTTAAATTACATAATCTAATTTGCAAAAGGAACTCACATATATAGCTCCTAAAATCAATTTTCTAAGAAAAGGAGTTCAAGATTTTTTTTACTTTTATTGAATGTCTATGATTTGTACTTCACACACCAAAATTCCTCTCCTCCACCCAGTAAAATAAAACAGAAAATCTTGTCACAGAAGCTGTAGTGTATCACGCATTATAACCTTTTGTGCACATATGTTTACTTTCAAATGTTCATTGTTACAAGTCATGGGTCAGGTTTGAAGACTACACTATCATAAACGGATCCTCACTGGGACTGCTTTCAGATATCCCATTGTTGCAGTGTGTCTAGGAGATTCTTCATCTTTGAATATACTGGTTCTGCCCCTTCATGTGTTCCAGCAGGTCATACATGGGGTAGATGTTGGGGTGAGGTCGACTCAGAGCCCTGGATCAGGGCCCGCTCCCTTGTCCTTGGGACAGGGCCAGCTGTCCTGCTCCCATGTCCTCAGGGCAGGCCTGCTCTCTTGCTCCTGTGTCATGTCATCATGGCAGGGCCAGCTGTTATCATGGCAGGCCTACTCTCCTGCTCCTATGTCCTCAGGGCAGGGCTCACTCTCCCACTCTCATGTCATCAGGGCAGGGCCGGCTCACCTGCTCCAGAGCTCAAGATTTTTGATGCATGAGTACAGATCAGTAAAGAAATACTCTAAGAAAACGCGTTGGTTCTTATATAAGAAGCCAAGGTTTTCTTGAAAGGGTTCATGGAATCAGATTAAGAAAATATGGAAAACAATTTATACGGCTTGTGCTGTGTTGATATGGGTGTCTTAGGGTTTCTATTGCTGTGATGAAACACTATGACCAAAAGGCAAGTTTGAAAAAAATAGGGCTTACTTGGCTTACACTACCATATTGCTATTCATCACCAAAGAAAGTCAGGACAGGGACTCAAACAGGGCAAGAACCTGGAAGCACAAGCTGATGCGGAAGCCATGGAGGGGTGCTACTTGTTTCAACATGGTTTTCTCAACCTGCTTTCTTATAGAACCCAGAACTACCAGCCTAGGGATGGCAACACACAATGGGATTGGCCCTCTGCCACTGACCACTAATTGAGAAAATGCCTTACAGCTGGATCTCATGGAGGAATTTCCTCAACTGAGGCTTTCTCTCTGATGAGTCAAGCTGACACATGAAATCAGCTGATACAATGGGCATCACACATGCCATGGTGTTTGTGAGTAACACAAAGATACTGAGTTTATTGTGCTTCTGAATCTAAGGTGTGAAAAAGATATATACTCAGATATATATATATATATCACATGAAACTAAGGAGATTAGAACATTTCCTGGGATATATCTTATTACTCAGTCTTGTGGTTTGTCCTTACATATATTCCACTGATAAAGAACACAGTGTCACTCAGCATTATATGTATCACCTAGAACACATTGTAGGACTCAACAGAATGACTCTATCACTGTGACATCTATCTAGATGAAATGTATAATACAGTTACAATTAGCTATCTTTTTTTAACTTTTGCCAATATGATCTATTGTATGCTTCTGAGTCTTTAACATTCAGAAGAGATCATACATTTTTAGCAGTGTTGATTAGTAATGTGCTAAACAGAAACTTAATTTGCATAAAGTGTTTAGAGACAAAGAAGACATGAGTGAGACAGCCCACTGTAGAAATTATGAAAAAGAATTACAAGAAATGAGGCTTAAAGTGTTTCTTGAGTCTGGCACAAAGCCAACCCCAATAGCTCCTGGGATTGGGAACAAGCCAGAGACTAGAAGAACCTCTCCTGGGACTGGAGGCACTGGGTGGGAGTGAGCCCAAGACAGACAGCCCTGCATGAAGGCACTTAAGTGAGCCAGGCAGGGAGTGAAGGTGCCACACAAGCCTTGGGGATCAGACCATGCTCAAAATGACCCCTGCCCAGTGCCATAATGCACATGTGGGGTATAGCACTCCTGAGACCACTCCTGAGATGACTCCAGACACTCAGAGACCCCAGGCACTACTAAGAAGAGCAACTAGTGGTGGAGAAATAGGAGAAATATAGAAACAGAAAGATGTGGATGTTGCAGTTAATTTGCCAGTATGGCCTAATAATGTTTATTATCAGGCCTATAATTATTATTACAGCAGTATTTTCTAACCCTCTAGCAATCAGTCACACAGACACCTGTTATATTTTAAAATATCCTTAGTTAACCTGGGACATGGCAGATATTAATACCCTAAACTACTTACCATAATGGGGAAGATATGGAATACCTGCCCCAATCCCTTGCCATCTGGTTCTAATAATTTCTATCAAGCTACCTCCCATCCTTAATCCCATATACTTGCTAATGTTCTTCATCTGCGCCAAATCCTCCATCCATGCTGGCCATGTGCTTCTCCTCCACCCAACCCATGGAGGCCTTCTTCCTTCCTCCTCCGCACCCCTCCCCATCTCCTTTCTCCCAAGATTCTCTCTGTCTCTCCTCCTGGGAACCTTAGCCACTCCTATCCCGTTTTCCCTGGCCAGGTGTAATGGCCTTTTATTGGTCAAACAGATAAGGTTCTAGGCAAGGTACAGGTGGAGCAGAGACATCAATCAGTAGCTAGCATCAAAATACATCAGACCAACCTCCAACATGTGGGCACAGTGAAGAGGCAGAACTGGAGATTCAAGGGTACTAAGGAACAGCCTGATGTCAGTAGCCAGTGATGCCACCTGGGACCATGGTGAGGTATAGAAGGAATCTCTTATGTATTGTATGGATGCAACACCTGTCAATTAAACAACCTATGGCCTATAACTTAGGCAGGAATTAGGAGTAGAACATCTGGTAGGCAGGATTCTGGGATAGAGCCAGGCATGGGGTATTCAGCCAGCAGAATGTGAGAATGATGGACAAATGGTTCCTGAGCTCAGGTAGCTAGCCACTTGGCAAAATGTAGATCAGTAAAATGGGTTATCTTAAGTTATGAGCTAGCCTAGCTACTATGACCTTAGGTATTTATATATTTAATGAGTCTCGTGAGTAATTATTCCAGGAGTTTAAGGGATGGGAGGAAAAATTATCTACTATAGTAGGTAGGG
Organism: Acomys minous; assembly: GCF_964271855.1. Taxonomy (NCBI): domain Eukaryota; kingdom Metazoa; phylum Chordata; class Mammalia; order Rodentia; family Muridae; genus Acomys; species Acomys minous. The sequence continues at coordinate 69,404 of NC_140486.1, read as the reverse complement.
GCTTGGCCTATGCTGCCACCTGGGGCCTTGTCTGGGTCTGTGGCCTTGCAATAGCAGGGAACTGTTACCACAAAAAGCCAGAAGTCCCTTGTCTGGGCATGAGGGCAGGCATGCTGACTCCACCCCTAGACAGCTACAGTACTTGGGGTCCAGCACATTGCTGGAGTTGCGAGTGAGCCCTGCCACCCAGGATACGAGTGTGGGAGACTTGGACCTACCACTAATCTCCAGTGTCATGGTGAGTGTGAGGGAGGGATACCATTCTTGCCCCTCACCACCTGCAGCAGGTGGATGACCTGACCCTAGGGTCATGAGACCAGGAGAGCTATCCCTATACCAGATGCAGTACTTGGGAGAACAGGCCCTGCATCTCACCTGGACAGCAGAGTGGAGCTGACCCTGGTGACAGTGGGTGGGAGGCTGAGGCAGCTCTGAGATTGTGATCATGGAAGTGCTGGCCATGTCACTTGTCTTCCATGCAGTAAAATGGATGAGGGAAAGATATCTGCCCCCCTCGCCCCTGGCCACTTATATCAGGCAGTTGGCCCTGAGTTCATGAGAGCAGGAGAGCTGTTCATGTTCCTCACCTGCTGCAACACTTGAGCAGGCGCTGTACCTAACCTGAGCATCACAGTAGAGCTGGATGTGGTAGTTTGGCGTGAGCTGGCCCCAAGACAAGAGTGTGAGGGAGCTGGCCCTGCCTCTTGTCTGCCAGGTGGTGGCATGAATGAGGGAGAAGCACCCTCCTCCCCTCCATTGTCCCTTGCCATGTGTGGCAGATTGGAGATTGACCTTGGGGTCATGAAAGTGGGAGAACTGGTCATGTCCTCACCAGCTATAACAGCATGAGAGTGGGAGAGCAGGCAGGCTAAACATTTCAGATACCTCTCATGCCCAGATCCAGGGCTTTGAATTGGTCCATCCCAATATCTACCCTATCGATCAACTGCTGGAGTACATAAAGTGGCTGGTCCTACAGATTCAAAACTACAGGATCTCCATGACACAGGCCAACAACAGGATATCTGAAAGAAGTCACAGTGAGGTTTCAGCGTTGATAGAGTAGAAGCCAGAGGCCTTGTACCAGACCAAAGAGTCACTGCAATGAACGTTTGCAAGCAAAGAAGTGTGAACAAAGGGGAATACTGTGGGAAACACTGTGACACACCACAACTTCCACAACGAGATTTGTTTCTCCATTGTTGGTGGAGGTTGCAAGGGTGGAGGAGGGTGGGTATGAGGGGTGGGGAAGATGAGCAGGGTTCTGATGCATGATATAAAATTCACAAAGACCAATAAAAATTTTTATTACTGAAAAATACTAATGTTTTAAAAATTTTATATTTGCAAAATGTATAAGAATCTGACCTATTATAATAGCAGCCTAGACTCTTTTCTGAAACATGCACTCAAAAGCCTCCTTAGATTTCAGTATTAAATATCTATAAGACTTTTAGTCTGACTGCATTTGTATTTTTAGATCTAAATCCTATTCAGATAGGTCTTGTAACTACATACACCCTTAGAAACAGGAAAAAGCATCAGAACATTGCCACTAAAGGGAAAAGGCAAAGAGACGTGAAGTAGAACTTGGGCGCTATTGCTGGCTTAAAGGGGAGTTGTTGAATGTCTTTCTGGAAGCTGAGAACTACTATCCACTAACTGTGAATGAAGAAGCAATGCCCCCCATCCTAAGCCTGCAAAGAAGGAACTTCACTGGCAACCAGATAAGCCTGGAATAACATTATTTTGTGGAGCCTCCTAGAAGGCTCAGGGTTTCTTATGCTCTTGGTTTTGTGGGACCCACTTTCTTTGGCTTTCTTATCTCTAGAACTTGTAAATTACAAATGTATGCGTTAAATTTCACTAATAAAAAACAAATACACTACCTTAGTACTAAATGTTATCGTTTAAGAACTCCATGCTGGAGGTTCATAACAAACTTTTTTCTTTCTGAAATTCTAATATTCGGCAAGTCAAGACCTCTGTTTAATTAGGAATGCCTTGAGTGTGTGTAGCAGTTGTCAATAAAGAGCTTTTTGGCCAATCAGCTGGGCAGAAGGACAGGAAGTGGAAGGGAGGCATTTCCAAGGGAAGAAGCACTAGGAGGATGGCAGAGCAGGTGACACCCAGGGAGTCATCAGACTGGCAAGGTATTGGTTTATATGTGGGTTTTAAGGATAGTAGGGTTAGAGTAGCTCAGATTCAGCCCAGCATAGTGCTTGCAGCTTAAAAATAAACCATAGTCTCTGTGTCTGTCCTTTGGGAGGTAGCTGGGTAAAGAAAACTACTACTTTAATAATTTGCTATGTTGACTAATGTAGGAAGAATAAAAGAGACATCAACACTAGGACATTTAAGAGAATCTATTATGTTTCACTCAAGGTTTTAGTGGGCAATCTGAAAAGTTCCTCTTTTTTTTCTTTTTCTTTTCTTTTATTTTCTTTTATTTTATTTCTCCTTTATTAATTTATTCTTGTTACATCTCAATGGTTATCCCATCCCTTGTATCCTCCCATTCCTCCCTCCCTCCCATTTTCCCCTTATTTCTCTTCCCTATGACTGTGACTGAGGGGGATTACCTCCCCCTGTATATGCTCATAGGGTATCAAGTCTCTTCTTGGTAACCTGCTGTCCTTCCTCTGAGTGCCACCAGGTCTCCCCCTCCAGGGGACGTGGTCCTCTTTTTTTTTTTTCTTTTCTGTATTTTCTATTTGAAGTAAAAATTTCCACACCATTCTTGCACTTTAATTTTTACCCCCTCTTCCTCCTGCTTATGCTCCTTTCTGATTGTCCTCTTCCTTCTGTAAAACTGTAAGTTTTTCATTATCTTGAAATCTGATATGTATATCCTATTTCCTGTGCCCTCTTCTAATCAAAATAACAAAGTAGACATGGGGTCAGAATGGGGGGATGTCTTGCATCCAACATCCAGTCATTACTCTGAATTTATTTCATTGCCACACTATGTCAGTCCAGTACATTCTGCATGGGAATAATTTTTGAATAACAAGGAAGGCAGCACAGGTCAGTCACCCCTCTCTATCACCTGCCTCGTCCATTCTGTTCAATATGGGATTCTCATTGGACCATGCACAAAGTTAGCAGCCAATGGAGGGCATAACATGGTGCACAGTTACATATCCACTCATTTATCAGGGCTCAACTTAGATATAAATCACTGATTTAAACTTCTCAGGAGTAAGCTGTGTGTGGTGGTGCATGCCTTTAATCCCAGCACTTGGGAGGCAGAGGCAGGTGGATCACTATGAGTTCGAGACCAGCCTGGTCTACAAAGCAAGTCCAGGACAGCCAAGGCTACACAGAGAAACCCTGTCTCAAAAAACAAAACAATAAATTTTATATATATATATATATATATATATATATATATATATATATATATATATATATAAACTTCTCAGAAGTTATTTTAGAAGTTCATAAACACAATGTTTGTAGCATTTTGCAAAATGCCTTCAATAGAATAATCCCTTCATGTCTTTCTTTGGCAACTTCTCACACATGGATGGTCTGCATTGCAGTGTAACTAACAGTGTTAGCTGCCTCATCAAAAGCTGGTATTGAGGTCTCTTTGGTTGGGGTTCCAGTTGAGAGTTGGAGACTGCAAGCCTCAAACAAGAGAGCCTGGACTTAATTCAACTCTTGATAATTCTGCAAGCAGTAACTCAAAATTGAATTAACTTGCCTTCAATTTTCACATTGCTAAATTAAGCTCAACTGATGGGGAGTCTGAACTGAATTTAACTTATGTCAGCGCTGAAAGGAGCAACTGTATTTTTCATAAGCTGAGTATCAGCTTGCACTTTCCTCTAGCTCCTGGAGTTCTTGATCAAACTAAAAAAAATCTCTTATCTGTAGAGGACTTCAAAATATGTGCTATTCTAAACCACACAGGTAGGCAACCACTACTGCACCAGCATTTCACTTTTATCTAGTTTATCAGCATGGTGGTCTCTGTTATATTAACTCCCTGAAATTTTCATACAACATATTTTTATCTTATTCAGTTCATCCTTTCAGGAGCAGAGGAATCCCTGAGTGAGTGAAGTCCTGAGGAATTTGACAATGATGACAGCTCTTTGAGGGCTCTAACACTAACAGGCTCGTGGTAGATTCTCAAGGCTCTTACCCAAATGGGTCAGGCTCAAGAGAAATGTCAACACTTTTCTCAGCAGCTATCACTTCCAAATATCTCAACTAGGGGTGGGGCATCATGCTCACTTCTCCAATCCATGTTGGAATTTTCTCTGGAATGTTTGTGGAAGTCTTGTGCATGCTGTCATAATATCTGTGACTTCACAGTGAAACTGTTCTGTAGAGGAATTTTAATCCAGCAATATGGCTGTTCATGTAGTGGATGTAAACATGTTTGTTATTGTCTTAATCCGAAGTGTGGGATGTGAAACAGACTTGTGTGAGGGTGTAGGGTGTTTTTCCACTGGAATAAGACTTATAAGAGAACTGGTGTTGTTTATCCCCTAGAAGGGGAGCTGCCTCTTGCAGGGGCATGGTCTTTGCTAACTGATAAACATCCTAGTATGGACTCTGAGAGGAGATAGATATCTGAGCCCAAAACAAGAGGCAGGGTTTTTGTTGTTGTTGTTGTTTGGCTTTTTATATTGGCTGTTCATTGTTCCACTTCAAGTTGCTCATAGAGAGAACTGTTCCAGTGAATGCTTCAAGGTTCCAGCTGCTGCTCCAGGTTCTGGCTGCTGCAGTTGCAGTCACCTTTGCTGAATTGCTGGTTTGCTGTTTAATGGGTCTGCTGGAATCCTGACAACTACACCAGTGGAATCGCTCCGAAGAACTGAGTCTAAAAAGGTCTACTTCTCCTGTTCACATTAACCTCCTTTCTCTCCTATCTAGGGTAGGTAGGTTGGAAGGGAGGTAAAGCATTAAAGAACCCCAAATAAAGTAGGTTTGAAAAAGTTCAAAGCCTACATGCTCTGGCAAGGAATAACATCCAAAGGCCTTCCAGGTCTGTGTGATCTGGCTGGAATGATACACTTTTAATCCCTCTGACTGGAATATAGACATGCCCTTGGTACACACCTTTCATCTCAACAACACCATCTAATTGAAGGGCAAACAAAGTGACAAATCAGAGAAAATACTTGACAGAATGAGTCAGAGATAGGATATGCCCAACTCTCACAGGAACAGACAAAAAATAGAGGCTACTTAAGAGCAGTGCAGAAAGAGTAGAGAGGAGGAGAGGGAAGCTCAGTGAGCTCAGTTCAGTTGAGTTCAGGCAACGCAGTGGAGTTCAGCTGAGTTCATTTTGGTGCAGTTCAGCTAAATGCAGTTTAATTCAGTTGAGTTTGTGTGGCTCCATTCACCTCATTGCAGTCAGTGCAATCTGTTACGGTAGTCTTTTACTGTCCTGAAGAAACTGATGTCTCCAAAGCTTATTGCCTCTGTCTGCTAATGTAGGCCTAGTGTTTGAAGCTTCTAGCCTCTGTACAATTTTATCTACATCTAGAATGTTTTCAGCCTCTGAGATTTACCGCTGAACAAACTCACCCACTATTGGTCTTTCTGAACTCTTGCTGGCAGGTTCAACTCAGCTGTTATTGCTCAACTTCCTCTCCAAGATGACTTATTCAGCCTGGCTTCTCACTCAGCCTCTGACTGAATTGCTCTGCTTGGCCTCAAGCTAACTCTAGCAATCTGTCCTAATGTTCTGGCTCCTCCTCATTCTCTGGCTCATTCTGTCTTCACCTGTGTCTAGCTTGTTCTATCTTCAAGCCCTGTCTGTAAATCTCTCCTAGTAAAACAATTTCTGAATTCCACAAACTGAACTGCCACGAACTCAACTCCACTGCCTCTCAACTCATAACTCAACTGAATTGACTAGAACTCAGAGATCTACATACCTGTCTCCTGAGTGCTGAGATTAAAGGGAGTACCATCATGCCAGGACCTAAGCTTTTCTTTACCTGAAACGCTCAATTTAAGGCTGGCCTTGAACTCAGAGGCTTGCCTCTGTCTCCTCAGATTTAAGGTGTCTGTATGCCAGACAGAGCAGCCTTGTTGCTGGATTAAAATTCTTCTACAGCACTCTATGCAGTTCAGTTTGTGGAATTCAGAGGCAGTTTTTCCAAGCAGAGCAATTCAGTGAGAAGCTGAAAGAAGTCAGTTTGAATTAGTCAACTTCCAGCCAGCCAAAGTTCAGAAAGAACTACAAAGGTTGAGCTTATTAAGCAGTAAGCCTGTGAGAAGACAATTACATCAGGCAAAAAAAAAAAAAAAGTTACATTTACACTGCCCTGTCCTGTTTGGGAAACACTGTTTCCTTGTAGTTATCCACCACCTTTGGCTCTTACAATCTTTCCTCCTCCACTTTTGTAATAATTCCCAAGGACTGGAAGAAGTGTGATATAAATCTCCCATTTAGAGATGAGCATTGAATAGTCTTACTCTCTGCACCTTGAGCAGTTGTAGATCTCCATGTGTCTTAGTTATTACTACATCACTATGAAGAGACACCAACACCATTAGATATTAGATACCATGTCTAATGGGGACTTACAATTTCGGAGGGTAAGTCCATTACAATGATGGTGGGGAACATGGCGGCAATAAGTCCTGGTGCTAGAGCAGTAGCTAAGAGTTTATATCTGAACCACAAGCATGAGGAAGAGTGCTAACCGGGAGTGGTGTTTGCTTTTGAAACCTCAAGATAAAATTGAAAGCCTACCCTTAGTTACACACGTCCTTCAACATGTCATACCTCCTAATCCTTCCCAAACAATCCTACCAGCTAGAGATCAAACTTTCAGACATATGAGCCTATGGTCTTTCCTTAAGAACATCATCTCCATTCTTAAGTGAATTCTCTGTATTTCTTTCTCACATTTGCTTATCTGGGTTTTGTATCAACTTTCTACTGGCCTTGTTAAATGAACTGGTGAATAATGTCTACTGTTCCTATTCTTGATAAGTTTAAAATGACAATTTGATAGGAATTTTTATGTACCTAATTAATGCATTAAAGGATTTTTAGATAGGTAGTGAGAGTGTGCCTGTGAAATTTTTTCTGGAAGGGTTCAGTGACTGATTAAGAAACTTAGAAAAGTAGGCAGTCTTCTTCAGTGTGGGTGGGGATCACTCATAACCATCTTAGATAGAACAAGTGATGAGAAGGCAAATCCACACTGAACTGGGACATTCATGTGTTGCTACTGCCTGCTCTGAGTTTCTTTCTTTCTTTTTTTTTTAAAGACTATGTAGCTTTGGCTCTCCTGGACTCACTCTGTGGACCAGGCTGGCATCAAAATCATGGAAATCCAACTGCCTCTGCCTCCTAAAGTGTTAGGTTCATAGGCATGTCTGCCACCATGCCCAGCTGCTGCCCTGAATTCTTAGGTTTCAGAATTTTATCACTGGTTTACACCTTCAGATTATGGGTCTTACTTATCTTGTGAACCACATCCAATAAATCTTTTCCTACTGTTTTTGTTTTGCTGGAAAAGTATTGGTAATAACTGTTTTTTAATAAAAATAGATAGCATATCAGCACATTTTAGAAACTGATTCTACTGCTTTCTTTATGGAATTATTTAAAATCTGAATTAATTTACCTAAAGACTAATTCTAAAATTGATTTCATTCTTGAATGTGTTTTCTTTATTTTTAATGTTTGAGCTTTAACTTTTTATATATTTACAAAGTTGTTCATCCTGCTAATTTATGCTGTATGTACAGCTGTATTAGTTACTTTTCTCATAGCTGTGATAAAATACTTGAAAGTAATTGGATTTTCTTAAAAAATTGGTTTCAGAGGGTTTAGTGCAACATGACTGGGGAAGGTGCTGAGGCAGAGGTGGGTATAGGGCAACTGGTCACATTGCACTAGCAGTGAGGGAGCAGAGAGTCCAGGTGGTGTGAAACATGTAAGTCCTGATCCTAAGGCTCTGTTTCATCCAGCTAGGGACCATGTCCAACCAAATATTAGAACTTCTCTAAAGAGCACTACCAGCTGAGGAATAATTAATATACAAACCTGTGAGGGACTTTTCTCACATATTCCTTTTTCCCTTTCTCCTTCCTCTACTCTTCTGCCTTTGTATGCTCTGTTTTCATAATATAAATTCTAAGAACTAATGTAATCCAAATCCTCTGGCACTTCATTCCTATTAAAAAAAATTTTTTTTCATCAGAGTCAGTGACTGCCACAGGGACCGACTTACAAGTGTATTGTTTTCATAAACGTGTCGTAATAAAGTATGAAGGATGCTACAAACATTTTATACTAAGGATTTCGGTCTACAGATAATCAGGAAACAGTAAAAACATAACCAAGAAGATATTATAATTAACTTCCTTTTTTTAAATTTCAGAAGAAGCAATTCTCTTTTTATTCTTTCACATTTTAAAAAGTATTTATGATGAACTTGGATCAGTGTGTGCGTGCGTGCGTGCGTGCGTCCGTGTGTGTGTGTGTGTGTGTGTGTGTGTGTGTGTGTGTGTGTGTGTGTGTAAAATGCACTGAGTATCACTGCCGCTGCTTACATAAGCATAACAACCTGCCACTTAAGAAAATGACACATACAACACTGGAGCAACCATTAACTGTTCATTGTTCTCCCATCCATAATGGCATAGTAATTAACCGATTTATAAGATTCTAAATAAGTATTTACACAAAGGGTGTCCGAGCTCAGCAATCTAGTCCTCTATTTTAATGCACGATTTCCACCTATCAGTGTAACATCTCGGTGTACAAGTGAGTTCACTGGACTTAGTAGCAAGTTTAAAACATGAGACAAAACTCAAGCTTACAGTACATGTTGGACCCTACCTCACCTACAGCATTAAGTTCACCCGACAATGCCGTAAGTACATTCTGAGGAGAGTTCCATGGCACACTCGCACCGTCACAGGAAGAAGCCCATGCCGATACCCATGCTCTTCAGAGCTCTGAGGGAGAAAAGGCTCCGTGGGAACTCGAATGCGCCTGCGCAGTGCTCAGGCGCATGCGTCGCATCCTGCGCATGCTCAGCGGCTAAGACCTCCGGACTACCGGGACCCTGAAGGGTACCAGCCCGCCCTGCCCCGCCCCGCCCCGCCCCGCCCCGGCGTTGTCTACCGCCCAGGTCTTCCTTGCTTTCTTTTCCGGGCAGGCGGGCCTTGGCTCCGGGGTTTGTATGTCTCCGGGCGCGCTCATCGCGGGGTCCACGCCACGCTCCATGGCGAGTGCTGCGGAGCGCAGGAGCTGGGCCGCCCTCTGGCTCTGCGCAGTGGGTGAGGAGCGCGCGGGGCGGTGGGGAACGGTGGGAGGTTGGGCCGGGTCGGGGTCGCGCCGCGGGGTGCTTAGAGTATTCATCCGACCTCCTCTGTGGGTCGGGCTTCCTCAGCGGGACTCTGCGCTCGCAGACGCCCCGAGAGTACGGCTACCTTCTCTGCGACCAGGAAGTTTCCGTGACTCCATTGGTAGACAGACAAGGAATGTCGAGCCCCAATTAGCCATAGGTTACAGGGCCTTTTTACAGTAAAAGGCTTTCCTTGCCCAAGCTAAAGAAGAGGATGATGCCTAAGGGCAGATCCTAGTCAGATATCCAGAACTGTGGTATGAAGAGAAACCATGCATCTTTTAAGCTCTCAGCCCTCTGCTGTCACGGATATTTGGGTTCTCTGTGGTTCACCCCTTGATTCAGCCACCTATTTAAAACCCTCAGTGAGCCAGTGTTAGAGGTGTGAGTCTTTTTTCTACCTATTTTGGTGAATTGTATTTGGACTTTATATCGAAGGGATAAATGCTACTAGAGAAAGGGGAAATTATTTTAATGTCTTGGGCAGAAAAATAGCGAAAAGGAAAAATAAAACGAGAGTGGAAATATGTAGAACAAACAACTATTATTATATGTACTTTCATAGTGCTTGTCCCTTGCAATATGATTGCATGCAGAGTAAATTTTTACTGATTGGATGAACTAATTATGCTTTTGTGTCACTTAAATCTTGTAATGGATCATTGGTGAGGTTTGGTTTGTTTTTTGTTTTTTTTTTTTTTGATAGTAAAAAAAATTCAAACATTGAATAGGCAATTTAGACTTAAGGTAAAAACAAAGTAATGAATCATTTATCTTCTACATTTTGTCCTTTCCAGTTATTTTACTTGACCTGGCTGTCTGTAAAGGATTTGTAGAAGATCTAAATGAATCGTGAGTATACATATATGTGTAAAATACTATTAAATACTGTTTAACTTTGCCTAACTCAGATGCCTTCTAAATATCCACACATGAATCTAATCTTTTAATAATAGGTGCTGTGGTGACTGATATTAACATTGTCAGTTTTGTTTCAGGAGTTGTATAGAGTGCCTGCCATTTACATGCAAAATGGAAGAGTGCTGCAGAGAGTTCTGCTAATAGTTATAAGGTGAAAACCCAACAAAAGTCTCCTTATTGTTTTTTTTTTTTTTTTTTTTTTTTTTTTGGTTTAATCATACAAAGTTAGCGCTGGAATTCGGTGCTTAATCTATTGTATAACAGGTTTATTCGTGAGATCTTGCTCACAATAGGTGGGAAAACTAGCTTCATTGCAAAATTCAAGGTCAGTATTTCTGCCTTCACGGCAACTGACAACAATCTCTTCCTTGGCAGGCCACATGGGTGCCTCTCCCATACCAGATTTGGTGTGCAATCAGTCTCTGGAGGGACTTGTAGCCAAGGACTCAAGCTTCCCATGCCAACCAGGCTCAGAAGTATACCAGCATTCCTAGCCTACTTGTTGGTACATTTTTTTTTTTTTTTGGCATTTTTTTCATATACTTTGCTACTAAAATGTTCTTTTTGAAGTCTTTAACTTAGTTACTTTTCTACTTATAGAGAGGCAGAAATCTTTTCTTCTGTGTTCTTCATCAGTGAGATAGATTTCCCTGTCTGTACTTCATCTGCATGATGCTTGTATGGTACTATTTCATGATGGAAACAAACACCACCTACCAAGGAGCTACTATCCTTTTTATCTTATATCTTTCATTGTTAACAGTAGATGAATCAGTACTTATTACTTCCAGTTTTGCTTTTCTGTGTGAAATGGTGTGGGCATGTGTTTGTAGTTTGTATATGTGAGCACAGCCTTTGTATGCTTGTGCAGAGGACAGACGAATACTCTGGTAGTCCTGCTCTACTGCTTTATGTCTTTGAGACGGGGTCTTTCCATTAACCTGGTTCTGGCCAGTATCTAGTAGGCCCCAACACTCTTCCTGTCCCTACCCTGTAACACTGAGGATCCAGGCATGGTGTTAGCTTTTTTTGTGGGTGCTAGAATCTAAACCCTGATCCTGCTTGCACAATAAACTTTCTTACTCACAGAACAATTTCTTCAGACAATTTCAGTTTGTTCCTTGTCCCCATTATCCACCTTGGCACCCAACTGTGTAATAGAGTGGCTGTAGTAAGTAGTATGGTCATTTGAATACAGGTACTTATGGATTACAAAGAAGTATGAACATCCCATGGGTTCTAGTCCTAGTGATGGGCATTGAAGTTGTGTTTGAAGATTATTTATAGAAACTATATGTTTTCCCAACAAGGAAAAAAAAAAGAAACTATATGTTTAAGGAAAATTCTTTGATAGCAAGAACTCAATGGTATCTTGTGGGGTATTTCACTTTCAACCACTTTTTCACACTTCTCTCTTTTTTTTTTTTTTCTTTTTTTGCTTTTTTAGACAGGGTTTCTCTGTGTAACAGTGCTGGCTGACCTGGACTCTCTTTGTAGACTAGGCTAGCCTCAAACTCACAGTAATCTGCCTGCCTCTGCCTCCCGAATGTTAAGATTACAGGTGTGTACCACCACACCTGGCTTCACACTGCTCTTATAATGGTAACTGCCTGAGCAGGGGAGGTTTCACTTTTGGTAATCATTTTGCTCCTGAAGTGGATGCTCACCTGAAGGCTCTTTCATTACAAAATAGAGTACCTTGCTTGATGCCTGAATGTGAAAACTGAACTGTATCTTGTCATAGTGCCAGCCAGTATTTTCACTCAGATATACAAGACAGTGCCCCATGAAAAGGGAATCCAACTGTGAAAAGACACCAAAACAGTATTGGGGGGGGGACCCCATTTGTCACATCCTGGTGAACGCTAAATATCCTGTGCAGGGAGATTTCCGAAGCCTAAAGGCATGCCATCCTCACCAGATGAAACATGTTGAACCCCTTATATTGTCTGTAATATTACTATAGACCTAAATGCAGTAATGTGTCTCTGGATGTGCATTGACATCCTCATGCTTTGTGCCGCCTTGCTAGGTGCTCTGCTGTATTTGCGTCCTGCTCAGACTTTCTGAGAGCATTGCATCTGATGGTGGCCCTAGAGTTTTGAGCTAACTAACTGATGGAATTTTACAAGTTCATTATAGCCTGGAATGTGAATCTCAGACATTGATCCCAATGCAGCAATTCTGGATTTGTTGCTTTTCACCAATATTTTATGAGAGCTGCATCTTTTACCAAAAAATGATGAGATTCCTCCTAAAATCCAAGTTCTTAATAAAAATAATGGGCCAATCTTTTTTAAAACTATATTTTATTAATTTATTCATATTACATCTCAATTGTTATCCCATCCCTTGTATCCTCCTATTCCTCCCTCCCTCCCACTTTCCCCCTACTCCCCTCCCCTATGACTGTGACTGAGGGGGGTTTCCTCCCCATGTATATGCTCATAGGGTATCAAGTCTCTTCTTGGTAGCCTGCTATCCTTCCTCTGAGTGCCACCAGGCCTCCCCATCCAGGGGACGTGGTCAAATATGGGGCACCAGAATTTGTGTGAAAGTCAGTCCCCACTCTCCACTCAGCTGTGGAGAATGTCCTGTGAAAGGGCCAATCTTATAAGCAGTGTTTTCTAAGTATAACCTTAGGCCACTGCGTTAAATTTCCTGCACAGGCTCAAAATAGAAGAGTGAAGAGCTTACACAAACATTGTCATCCCTCAAGACTCCTGGAGATTAGTTCCGGGATTTTAACAAAGTCTGGATGTTCAAGTACATTATATAAATTTATGATATGCTATATATGATAACTTATTTACATGTGTCTTTACACATATTACATATATATAACTTATTTGCATGTCTCTTGCACACATCTTCCTTTGTATTTTAACTCATTCCTAGAGTTCATGTAAAACCTAACAAAGTATAATGTAAATAGTTTTGCTGTATTGTTAATGGAATAAAGACAAGAAGCAAAAACTAATACTTGTTCAGTTTAGAGGAGCCCCTTGTTCCAAATGGAATACCAGATTAAGGAAACAGACTGCATTTGTGGTTTTCCCAAAAAGTCCTTTCTTTTTTATAGTTTTTCAATTTTTTATTTTTTTTGTCAATTTTCAATTTTAATTCTTAAAATGTTTACTGGATAGGATAAGATTTAACAGTCACTGAGTAAAATTTTTATGTAAAACTTTTATTCAAAGATTTTGTTCTGTAATGATTAGTTCAATATTTTTACTTAAGTAGCAGATTTATAAATTATACTAATTGTAGGGGGTCTGGAGAGATGGCTCAGAAGTTAAGGGTACTGACTGCTCTTCCAAAGGTCCTGAGTACAATTCCCAGCAACCACATTGTGACTCACAACCATCCATAGTGTGATCTGATGCCCTCTTCTGGCCTGTAGGTATACATGCAGGCAGAGCACTGTATATATAATCAATAAATCTTTAAAAAATAAATAAACAAATTATACAATTGCAATAATAAATATTATTGGCAGGGACAGTGTTTGTAAACAGAAATATAAAATCAGATTTATTTTTCCTTTTGTTTTTAGATTTAAAGATAATCGAAAAGATGACATATGGCTTGTTGATGTGAGTATGTAAATTTAAGTATCAATTTTGCTCTCTTCTATGCAAAGAGAACAAATTTGTTTTCTCAGATACTGATACTTGTATTCCCCCCATATGTATGTGGGTGTACATGTATGCATGCATATTTGTTAAGTGTGCATTCACTTGTGTGTGTTAGTGTACGTAGTGTATGTCTGTGCCTATGAAGGGCAGAGGTTGACACTGTGACTTCTTCAGTTGCTCAGCATCTTATATAATGTAAGACAGACTCTTTCACTGATGGAACTCAAGATTTTTTTCTATTTTGGTTAGGTATCTCCCCATCTTTCTCCTGTGTACTTAGATTTTTGTATTTAAATGACCCTGAGAATTTTCTAGTGCCTGGCACAGAAATTTATTTTGGATGAAATGCTGAGAATAGGGTTATTCTGTGGGAAGCTGTGACCTTTTCTTATAATGAGGTGTTGTAGATTATATTTTAAGGAGATTATGTTATGATTTCAGTGTAGACTTAATTCATCTCTTAATTATTTTGAGAACTTGAGTTATATTAATATAACAATAATATCAAACGTACTTTCATCCCAGTACTGAGCAAAGCTAAATTTGGGGGTTTGCTCTAACAAATATCGGGGGGGGGGGAGTTTGATCCATGAAATAGAACAAGATAGCAGAGGTGGTGACTGTTAAGGTAGAAGATAGGACCTGAGAATCTACTGCTTAAATCTTTCTTCTTTTATTTCAGTGTGAACGTTCCATACTATCAACTTTAAAAATAAGCCTTTTTTCATGAAAATAAATAAATACTGTGTTAATATCATATAACCCAGGGATCTAATTAAATCTGATGGTTCTGTGATATGAAGGGCTATGGTTCTGATCAACCTGACTTGTCCCTGTGTCACATTTCTCAATGATCACCTCTACTCTGCTAGTGAAAACAATAGAACTAAGGAAATTCACCTACCTCTTAACTTTTTGTACTAAGAACATATTTTTTTATGAACACAGATTGTATGTGGTATGGTACATGCTTGTTTACTTAGTGTTTTTATATAAACATGGACACATTTGCACAGAATTAGAGACTTTGAGTCAATCACATTTCTATTCTAAATAGATATTGATAGTCAATTAAAATAAAGTTAAAATACTAGTTTTGAGGTATCTATCTATATTTATCTGTTTTGTTATATTGCTTGGATAAATTCTTTGAATATTATGATTGATCCTCATAGTGATGCAGCTTCTTAGTGTGTTTTCTTTCTTTTTGTATAGTTTTATGCACCCTGGTGTGGCCATTGTAAAAAACTAGAACCGATTTGGAATGAAGTTGGGCTTGAAATGAAAAGCATTGGTTCTCCAGTTAAAGTTGGAAAGATGGATGCTACTTCCTATTCTAGTAAGCTTATAGTTAATTATTTTATGGTTCTAATAATAGAAATATTTTAATTGAAACTGTTTTCAGGGTGAGTAGAAGAGATGTTTGTTTTATCATGTAAAATTATCATAATAACTTTAATAACTTAATACTTTAAGGTTATATACTTTGAGTTAAATGAATTAGCTATTAAAATTTTAATAAATAATGTGAGCTAATCTTATATTTTGGTTGTGATCCTAGCCTTTAATGGCTGAGCCATCTCTCCAGCCCATGTGAGCTAATCTTAATCATAGTGTAGACATGCAAGCCATTGTTTGTTCCTAATTGAGTCCACATTGATCATAATATATTATAGGAGACTACTATAGAAAAGTTGATTTTGTAAGTGCAAGCTGAGGAAAAAAGATAGGGAAATAAGTAGAAGTTTAAAAGGTGGACTGAGTTAGAAAAAATAAGTGAGGGTTAGGAAGGTATTGAAAGTAGAAAATGAGATTAATATATGGATGCAGAAACTGAATGAAGCTGAGACAAGTATAAGTACAATAAGCCAAATCTGCCCTGCTGCCTATTTTTATAAATAGAATTATTCGATGCCACAGTCATTTGTGTATTGTTATGTAGACTATTTTCATGCTTCTTTGTCAAAACTGAGTTGTGACAGAAACTACATGCCCCATAACATAATCTTCATTAAGAAGTGTCTTAAGGGAAATAATAAAAGAAGAAATTAAGCTTAGAGAAGTGTGAGGTATCAGAGCAATTTGGAAAGAGCTTCAGAGACAGTAAGGTTGGTACTGCCTATTGCTCTTGTGTGTGAAACTGGGAAGGCTTCTGAAGATCCTAAGCTTTGGCTTTATCAGTAAACATTTAATTGTGATATTTCTTTACTGGCTGTTTTGAAGTTTGAATGATGTGATACATGTAAAATCCTTTGTGTTCAATAAAATTAGTTTCCTTCTCTTTTACTTAGGAAAGAATTGTGTTATGTGGCAATATGTATGCTTGCTCTCTTTAAAATAAAACAAAAATGAGACAGGCTCTTTCCCTGTAGTTCAGACTGGCCTGGAACATTCTATTATGTCCCTGGACTCATATCACTCTTCTTCCTCAGTCTCCCAAGTACTAGCATTACAAGTATGAACCAACACACCCAGCTACTGTCCTTTTTTTTTTTTTTTTTTTTTTTTTTAGGACAGTAAGTTTATGTTCTAGATTGTACTTTGGGTCAAGACAGGCCCATGTTTTTAATCTCAACTCTTACATCCTATTTTGTGGCTATGAAAGAAGCACTTAACCTAATTTTAGTTTTTTGATCGATCAGGGAGCAGTAATCTTTAGGGTGGTGAACACTGCATAATGTTTCATACTTAAAACCCATTGGTGTAGTAGATAGTGCATCTGATGATACAGAAGAAGCCATATTAAGAGTTTCCTACGTCAGGCAAAGTTTTACATTTTATCATTTGTCAATAGGGAGAGAACTCATTTGAGGAAAAGCAAATGACTTGATAAAAGAAATGTTTTGGGCAGAAACTTGTAAGATGAAGGAAAAGATCAATACATACAGAAGGATAATCTATATGAAATGTTATAGGTATTCTGTGTAGGGGCCTGGAAGCTTAGGCTTGAATGGAAACAGCAGAGCAGTAAAAATAATGTTCATAGTAATTTGCAAGGCTGAAGGTATAGATGGGATAAACTGTAATCCTAGATGTACTGCTGTATTGCAAGCAGGACATTTTGCTTTTGTTATGTTCAAGCTGTCAGCTAGTTTCAGTTGGTAGTTTTTAGTTTACTGAGGTTAGTGAATTAGTGATCTAGAATGTAGATGAGTTGTCAGAGCTGGAATTACTAAACCAAATAAATGAACTTTTGAATACTAGAAGGAGATAAAATGACTGGCAGACCCTTGTTGTAGAGAGGAAGGATTATATGCTTGGATTGGTATGTTTGAATTAGTTTTTGACCGTATTAAAAGAGTCTGGCAAGATGGCTCTGTGGTTAAGAGCACTTTACTGTTGGAGAGGACCTACCTAGGTTTGGTTCCAAGCATCCAGTGGGTGGCTCATAACCACATTTAATTTCAGCTTCGGAGGAGCTCACACACATATTTACTTATGGTGCAATCATTCACTTGTCCACTCAATCAGATTATACTTCTTAACTATTTATGAGCCTCCATTCCAATCTTTAGAGATTGTTTAAAGGTCAAACAAGTTCCATTAGGCCAAGAAATGCTTAATAACCTATTAGAGAATGAGAAATAAACTAGTAAGTGCCAAAAAGTCTGGAAAATGGCAGATTAATTGATCATTTGAATCACTTATTGGAAAATACAGTGGACATATAAAGAAAAGTCATTAGAAAAAATACATATAATACATGTAATGCATTTAAATTGTAAATATCTTAAAGATAAACTGTGTGATGCCTCAGAGATATTACATTAACTCAAAACACTTATATTATCTGATATTTTAAATTTAGTATTCATTAACTGACCCTTTTAAAGGGGTTCTGTGATTAGGAAAATTAGCCAAGTGAGAGATAGAATTCCTTGATGGTAGAACACTCCCTTGCATGTATAAAGCTAGTAAATTTTGTTTGGTAGTTCAGGTGAGAAAGTATTTTACATGCTATGAATTCGTTTATAATTTTCTTTTTAGCCACTCTAATTGGGACTTCCCCCCCCCCCCACTTTGTTGTTTTGTTTTGTTTTGCTTTGTTGTTTTTCGAGACAGGGTTTCTCTATGTAATATCCCAGGCTATCCTGGAACTCTTTTTGTAGACCAGGCTGGCCTTGAACTCACAATGATCCACCTGCCTCTGCCTCTCAAGTACTGGAATTAAAGATGTATGCCTCCATGCCCATTGGTACATTTTAATTTCATAGGTGTGATTATTACAGCTTATATTTCTCGTTCACAAAACATTGTTATATAGAGCTGACCATACAGAAAATATGCATTTAACACATCTTGTGTAAACTGCATATCTTTGGGAAAGGGGAAAGAGAAACTCATACATATGGAACACTGTCACCTGCCAAGTATTTTACCTTGTGTGATACACTCTGTGGATATAGGCCAATGAAACTCTTCTACTTCCCCTTCCAACTTACAGCCCAACCAGAGCAGTAATACATTCTTTCTTCTTGTTGTTAAGATGTTTTTAATAATTATTTACTGTTAACAGTATTTTGTATCCTTTCGGCCTACAAAGCAAATAACTGACACAGGGAGACTGAAACTTTAAAGCTGCCAGCACTTTGCTGGGCAGAATCTGAACTGATTCTAATCTGCTCATAAACTAATCAAACTATTCTAAGCCTTGTAACATATTCCAAGCACTTGCCACTATGACCCATTCCTCCTCCAACTGTCAAAAAAACTCTCCTCACTCCAGCCTTCAAACTGTCCCCTCCCCTCCAGGAAGTCCCGCCTCTCACTTACTGTTTTTCTGCCCAGCTGATTGGCTAAGCAGCGCTTTATTGATGGTTGATACAATTACTCACTCAGCATTCCTCCACAATGTACACAATGTTTTGTCTGCATGTACACCAGAAGAGGGCACTAGATCTCATTACAGATGGTTGTGAGGCACCATGTGGTTGTTAGGAATTGAATTCAGGACCTTTGGAAGAGCAAGCAGTGCTCTTAGTTCTTAGGAATCTTGTCACTAATTGAATAGGCCAAACATGGTCTATTACAAAAGTCATTCTTTCATAGAAAAGCTGTAAAGTCAGCATTCATTTACCTAGAAGATAACTTAATGAGTGTTCCTTCCATGATGGTATGTACCAGTTGCAGAATCATTTCCCTATAAGCCAGCACATGCCAGACACATTCTAGACATTGGTAATACACCATTGAACAAAGGGAAACTGGGCTCTTACGGTACATAAACTAGAAAAGAAACAATATCCAATAAACATAAATAAGTTATTTTATCATTGAATATACCGTCTCCAATGTACTGTACAGAAAAAGAATGTACTTTTTAGTATGTTGATAAACATAAGTATTCATAAACTGCTGTCTAGAGATCACATAGTTTTGTTCTTATAATTCTCAATGCTTCCTTAAATACCGCAAAACTTTAAATACAGACATTTTGATGCAATTGAGAGTTAAATTGATAAAGGACTGATTTTTTTTTAAGCCACCTGTCCTTGTTATTCTTTGTTGTCTGTACAGTTATAAACTTTTGACTATTTCATAGATACCTCTCCTGTGCATTTTGGACATTGTGTTTCTCAATATTTGGTCTGTCTACCTGTGTTAAGATTACCTGAGTACTCACTGTTAGTTTAGAATCCAGACACCCACACTGCCATATCATTTGAAAATATTTCAGAGTAGGTTATGAGAATAGTTTTGAAGGCATTTTGAATACTTCTACTGCAGAACTTAAGTTGAAGAACCATAAAGTAGAATATTGGTATGTAGTTACATGATTTGGGTTTGGTTTGAAAGAGGGCTATTCAAAGCAGTCATGTAGAAATAAGATTATTTGACAGTAGCTTATTCTCAGTTGTATAACTGTGACTGAAACAAATAGACACAATGAAACAAATCCCAGTGTATAGAACTTTTGAACTGGAACTTTGAATTAGTATGATTTATTTTTCTTTGTTTCAAATAGTGACAAATCTTTTATCCAGTTTTAATTAGTAATTAATCTAGCATGTCTTAAAACATCTACACATACACAAATATCTACTCTTCCAGAAATCAGTGCTAAAAGTATTTCTCACATAGACGTTAAATTGTATAGTTTCCTCAAATGTTTCTTTCTAATGTGGAGCCCCTAAAACCCTGCTTACTCTCTAGCCTACATACAGGCTTTACAGTAAGGATTATGTCAGCCTCACTTGCACTGGTACCATTCCTATTCCTTGTTCTTGTTAAAGGATTATGTTTGCAAATTTCCTTTCTAGACTGCAAAACATTTTAGTCTACGACTATAATTATAAGATAATGAATGCCATGGTTTTCTTCTTTGTGAGATTTAATACTTAAAAACAATCAAGTTTATATAGATATACTTTTTTCTGAATAAAAGGCTCATATTACTTAGTTTTCTCAGTTTAAAAGGAACTTAGAAATATTTATTCTTTTTCTTATCAAGGCATTGCTTCAGAGTTTGGAGTTCGAGGTTATCCAACAATTAAGCTGTAAGTTGAGTGTTGTATGTTTGTCTGTATGGTTTTAATAGTTCACTCTGCTTATATTTTACTTATTCTAGTACTTTCTTTGGAGGGCAAAGGTTTGGGTTCAGCCATTGTTTTTAAGCCAAGAGTACGATCAAAGGTGAGAAACTTCACCTCTATACATCTTCATATTTAAGTGTGTGGTATACAGCTAATTCAATAAATGTGTTCTGGATGTTTACTGTGTAACATGCACTTACACTTACACTTAAGGTGTACATCATAAATTATGAAAGGTCTCTTGAGGAGCCCCAGTATGTTTCTGCTTTGCCACTGCAAATCACATCTAAGAGATTTCATTCTTGTATAATTAATGACACTAACTTTATTAGAGAAAAATGATAAATATTCATTTTAATCTATGTGTACTAGAGAAATTAAGTTGGAAAACAATGTGGTGAGTTGGGAAAAAATGTTTTAAAATGATTTTGCTAAATTTTCCTGTTTTTTACATTAATGTTATTTTCGTGCTGTGAGCAGCTAAGCCATTTTTTTTTTCAGTTTTTTTATTTTAAGTAAACTAACTTTACCCCAATATTTTAAAACCCCAAATTTTTTATATTAGTCTGGGTTTTTTTAATTGACATTTTTCCTTTGTTTTTAGTTTTGTTTTGTTGAAAATGTTATTCTATTACAGTGTATGTTAATGGTCCTTTCTCTTTGTTATTAAGAGCTCTGTTTTTGCCTATTAATTGCTCTTTTGTATCTGTACAGTTGGTTAGATATAAATTTATTCATTGACATGTCTTTTGGAAGATAATCTGTGTTTTAGGAAAACTATTTTTATGCCTAATTCATGATGCATGTTGGGGGTTTTGCTACCGCCAAAATAATCTAGTCCCTAGTCCTTTTATTTTCCGCTTGATGGAGAATAATTAAAATTACTCTGATTTAAGCTTTTGACTGTAAATGTACAAATTACTCACTTTTCTGAAGGTTCATACTATAACTCTACACTACAGATTAAAATGTATCTCTGATGTGTATGTGGCACATTGCCTTTTCCTGTGCATTGTAAGTTGCTGGTTCTCAGGGGACTCTGCACACTCTGCTTTATACAAGTGCGCTGCTCTTAAAGCTTCTTCTTATTTAGTGTTTTATGCATTTTAAGCTTATACTTTAGTAGAGGAGGATTGAGAGTAAATATGAGGACGATTAATTTCCAATTCTTATCTTTTATTTTTAAGATTAAAAGGAGACTTGGCATATAATTATAGAGGACCACGGACTAAAGATGATATAATTGAGTTTGCTCACAGAGTATCTGGGTAAGTTGAAAAAGCCTTTACTATATGATTTTAGTATTTGAAAGAAATGTATTTTAGTAGATTATATTGAACATACATATTTTAGATATTAAATGTGTTGTATACATTTATGAAAATATAAGGTTATATAGCATATGCAGTGAAGTTCTGTAAAGATAGATGATATAGTTTATGTTAATTTTTTTCTCCAATGAATTTTAATATATTTTCAAAATTTTTATTATAGATACAACAGTCTGTCCTATATATTAAGGACATCCTAAGCCCCTACCTCAGCTCCTCCCAGAGATGCTTGAAACTGCCTAGTACCAGATCATATGAATGGTTTTTTTTCCTTTCTTTCAAAATATCTTGTACTTCTCGCTTTTCACTTAAAGGAAGCACTTGATTTCCTTTCTTTAGTATCTGGATTTCCAATGTCACTAACTTCTGCACTTTGTATCCATCGATAAACAAACTAAGGATTACTTGCTCACAGCCCTGAGTGATTTACTGGCTGTCTCTGTACTCTTTGAAGGAAAGCAGTGTACAGTGGGGCTTCCTGTTATTCAGAACAGTGCACAGTTTAACTTATGGACTGGTTCCTGTGGAAGTTTCTACTTAGTATTATCAGACCATAGTTGTTATGAGTAATTGGAAACATGGTAAAAGAAATTAGGAGTATCTGTTAGCAATTTCATGAATCTTATTTTTTAGAAATAGTTCTTATGTTGTAATGCCGTGTATCAACTTACATAGCGTCTTCTCTAATTTCAGAGTCTTAAAAGAAGCCCAGATGTTATTGCTCTTAGAGACTTGGGGTTTCATTTCTAGTTTGTGGTGATGAAAATATTTTTTTAAATACATCTAAATTAATTTTCTTTACCATCACATTTTTTTTCAATGCTACCTGCAAAGTATTCTGGCAGTATTTGCTTAGCTAGTTACATAGTTAAAACCCAGTGAGCCATTTGCACTGAATTACCAATCTTTGACTTATTGCTGATCAGGAAGTAGATCCTTCACAAGCAGTTCTTGCTGATTTGAATGTGATTTTTCAAAAACAAGATATCTACATCTTGCTAATGTGTAAAGAATATCAGTGTTTATAATTATATTTGTAATATGCTTATGTGTATCTTTGTGCAGAGCACTTGTCAAGATCAATTTATATTGGCTTTAAAGTTCTACACACTTTATTAGCTTAACAGGATATATTGGTAATTATAAATAGCTTGAGGTTGAAACAGGATAGGTTCGTGGTGTAAAATTAAGCCTCAAAATATTTGTGTAAATGCACAGATTTAGGAATGATCTTTGTTATAGTTTGTGACTCTTATATGTAATTTCAATTGTATTTTCTCATTTTGATTGTATATTTCTCTTCATTTACTGGGTGAATAAATAAATTTTGAAACACGTTTATTTGAGGTAAATGAGGCTAGTGGTATACACTTGACTCTCCTGTGGCTTCTGGTAGTTTTATGTTTGGCAGTTATTGATTGTGTTTTTCTTTAACTGTAAGAAGAGATTCTCCTGATGTGAGAGTGCCTCTGGAGTAGGGGAGATTTCATGACTCAGTTTAGAGTTGCATCACTTGCTGGTTAATTATGAAGGGTTGAAGCAGAGGCTCGGGAGAATGATGCAATGACCTTAAAAACTGTGTGTTTTGAAAGTGTTCACTTCGCAAAATAGGTTCTGTTTATTTTATAAGTTTTGTCGACTAAAAGTATGATAATCTATACCATATTTTTAAAAAGAAAGCATTTATTTTATCTCTTAACTTTATAAGTGATATGTTTTATAGTAACCTTTATTGTCATTCATTTATCCATTTGTTTTAAAAATGACTGTTTATTAAATTTTGTAGGAAAGCTTTCTCTTTGTGCTTCCATTTTATTTTTCTGAAAATAAATAGTAATATAAATTAGAAGCTTGGGACTTTGACCTCTATAGGGTACTTAAGAAGTATGTAGTATTTAAATTGACACATATTATATAAATATTAACTCTTGTTGACTCCTGGGATACTATTTCTGTAAGTATGCTTTTGAAAAGGAAAGAATTCTCAGGTGAATTGTCTTGCTTTTAGCCAAGGACTATAAATGGATGATCATTCTATATCTCACTAATTTAAAATAGTGTCGATGATGTCTAAAATGATTTGAAGCTGTCAGATTTAATTTTGCATACTACATAGAATTTTACTATGTAGTACACAAGTACCATAGGCTGAAATTTTACTTGAGTGGGTTTGGTGATATACATAAGTGCAGATAATACATTGCTAAAACATGTCCCATAAGATTGAATTGTGCTCTATCTTTAGTTCACTACCATTTGTTTTGTTTTCACACAGGGCTCTGATTCGACCTCTTCCAAGTCAACAAATGTTCGACCATGTACGGAAGAGGCACCGTGTATTTTTTGTTTATATTGGTGGAGAATCACCCTTAAAAGTATGACATTATCTTTTTTTTCCACATGAACAGACATGTTGTAATTTTATGTTTGCTATGCAGCTATGATTCTTCCAAAACTTTGAAGCAAAATATTTTAGCTTATCTATTTTTCACAATTAAAACACTTTCTTTAGTCTCTCTTACTAAATTTACAATTATGAAATTATCAAATTGAAATTAAGTGAAATTTGGATAAAGCTTGCCTGCCTTAGTTTTTTTTTATGTTACTGAGCAGTTTATTTAATTTTGCATCACTTTTTCGTACTTTAAGTGAAAGACTGAAAACTGTTGTTCAGATGTTACCTTTTTAAAGCAAAGCACTGTGCTTAAGTTTACTTAATGTATATGTGTATTTGTGTATACCTTTCTTATTGTCACCACCATCATCATTAATCATCATTGCTAATCTCTATTAATAAACCTGAGTCGACTTTGTGTTATAATTCATCAACTCTTTTTGAAGGGGAGGGTAGGATCACTTAGTTGCAATGGTGGTTTGCCTTCACAACAGTACATTTGTTTTAGTTATAGTGTCTTATTTCACTGAACGGTAACATGGTAGGAAATCTTTATAGTATATTATAGTTAATTGGATTATTAAATAAGGAATAAATTTTTATCTTTAATGTTTAAGATATCCTTTTTCTGTTCAAATTATAGGAGAAATACATAGATGCTGCTTCAGAGTTAATTGTGTATACATACTTCTTTTCTGCCTCAGAAGATGTGGTTCCTGAGGTAATATTTAATATTTGATTTAATGAATTTTGATTTGGTTCTACATGTCAGATTTATTTGTAATGTTGTATGGAAAGTTTTTTACTACTGATGTCAGACTGTTTATAATTCATGAACCAATGCTTCCACAATCATGGCACTTAGAGATTGTGGTTACATTACATTGGTGACCTTCTTTCTTTATGAAATAATACTGGTAAGCAGTGATATATATCAAACCCCAAAGGTGCTTTTAAGTAATAAATTATGTATTGTTGCAAATGCAGTCTACTCCTGGCCCCTCACACCCAGTAGTAAATAAATACTACAAAAACAAGATTCCAGAGATGCTACCAAAAGTAAGTGGACATTGTGAGAGTTGGGATATGTAGGGATGGACAGCTGTTTAATTTTTTTGATCCAAAAAGGTAAGGAAAGAGGGAGGTGTGAGCAGAAAATATTTGAACTGAAGCCTGCTTGATGTGAAAGAGCCTCACACAGGTCTATGGATAGAATATCAGAAAAGAGGAGATAATTCAAATGCCCAAGACAAGAGCATAACTTGCATATTTGAACAGCAGCACAGTAGCCAGTCTTCCTATATCACTGTGAGAAGGGGATAGAAGCAAGCAGAAGACAATTCTTGTTGTATATTTTACAGCATGTATAATGAAGGTGAAGTTCATAAGGAACTCAAGTCGGTTCATTTGAAAGTGCTAAGAGCACAATGTTGTGAAAGTAGATTCACAGATCACTTAACCTTTGAACTTGGGAGTCAATAAGCAGGTGAATATGAAATAACTTAGAGTGTACTCTAGCACACTGGTTCTCAACCATCCTAATGCTACGATGCTTTAATACAGTTTTTCATGTTTTGGTAACCCAACCATAAAATGATTTTCATTGCTACTTCATAACTATAATTTTTGCTATTGTTATGAACCTTAAAATGTAAATGTCTGATATTCAGAATGTGTGATATTCAATCCCTGTGAAGTGGTAGTTTGACCCCAAAAGGGTCACGACCACAGCTTGAGAACCACTGCTTTAGTACATAGGTTTTTATGTTACAATGGAAATTCTGAAATGTTTTCAACATGTTAAAGAACCTCTACTTTTGCCAATCTAAATCCACTCCAGTTTACCTATTTTGGTAGAAGACATATTATTTTTTCAGAGCACATAATGTTCATACCCTTAATTTGTCATTTCTCCTTTTTTTAGATCTAAGTATTAATTTTTATATTTTACAGTCAGATCCTTCCATTTTGGTGTACAGATGTGTTATTTTTGGCACATGCAAATAGTTGTGTAACCACTATCTCTTTGAAGCTAAAGAATTAGCTGTACATGATATTTATTATACAACTGGAAATAGAGGCAGGAGCTCAAGGCTAGCCTGGGCTACAATGAGACTTTATATTTTAAAAACAAAGAAAAAACTAAAACAATAGAGAGCAGACCAGCACCTCCTGTAATGTAAACGCCATGGAATGTAAGGAAGAGATAGATATGGAAATGGATT
The DNA here is from genome assembly GCF_964271855.1 of Acomys minous. NCBI lineage: Eukaryota > Metazoa > Chordata > Mammalia > Rodentia > Muridae > Acomys > Acomys minous. The sequence goes on along the minus strand of NC_140486.1, from coordinate 43,023 downwards.
ATCTGCTGTAAGTCCTTCCAAGAAAGGCCACTTCATTGCTTTGGAAGGGAGCAATGCCTCATGCTAACACAGAAACTTCCTAACATTTTTGTGGGTGAGTGGCCAAGAACAGGCAAATCTAGTCATGATTGAGAGCTTTTTTACTACCCGATATTATGATAGTATTATGTAATTTTTAGTTACAATGTAGCAAGATCATTTATCATATTGCCTCTGTGCTGAGATGTACCTGAATCTATTCACTGTTACTTTTGGGTTACATATACTCATGGGTAATTGCCTAGCCTAATTTTTCATAATTTTACCTGTTTGAAATACATACAAAATAGAAGGAGGTACTTTTAGATGATTCCTTATGAATGCCAATAGTATTTAAAAAGTAGTTTGGAGAGTACTTGTTGCCTAATGTCATCCATAATTATCCTGGGAGGTAGATGTTGTCATTGGCTTTAAGTTTCTAGGCTGAGGCAGTTGAATCTAGATGAAGTAACTGAGTATCACAAAGCTGATGAGTACTGGGGAGTGATATCCTTAGGTAGACTGTTAAAGCATTGGTCCTACTGCTCTGTGCTCCAGAATTCCTCCATCTTTTCCTACTCAAAATATTATCCATGGTCTTATAGAAACTCTTAAGAGTGGTCCTTGTCTTTTCTTATGTCAGGCAGCATGCTTCCAGGGAGGTATCTGAAAACATAAAATTTAGCTGAATTTAAGATTGTACTCTTTCTAGTCTTCAGTAGTGTGGGTGAGGGGTTATTTCCTAGTTTTTTTCAATGCTTTTGAAATTAATTGTAGGTACTTAATGTAGAAAATAAAAATGGTTAATAATGTTTATTATTAAAAGCCTGTAATTGTTATGGTGGTATTATTCTCTAACCTGCTACCAAATCAATAAGTACACAGACACCTGATAGATTTTAGATAAGCCTTATTTTACCTGGGGCTGAGCAAATATTTCCCCTCTCAACTACCCTTCATCTCCCAGTCCCATATCCTATGCCAATTGCTCTAATAATTCCTATCTGGGCTACTTCCCATCCATAAATCATACATACTTGCACGTGTTTCTCACCTGGGCTGCTTTGCTCCATCATTAGAGCTGCTCCTCCAAGCCATTTGCTTCTTTTCCTATCTCCTCCCCATGAACCTTAGCTCCACCTCTCACTTCTGCCCTGCCCAGGCTTCAGCATTTTGTTTTGTTTTTTTATTTTTGGTTTGTTTGCTTTGTTTGTTTGGTTTTGGTTTTTTGGTTTTTTGGTTTGGTTTGGTTTTTGTTTGTTTGGTTGGTTGGTTTGGTTTTTCAAGACAAGATTTCTCTGTGTAGTCTTAGCTGTCCTGGACTTACTTTGTAGACTAGGCTGGCCTTGAACTCACAGTGATCCGATCTGCCTGCCTCTGCCTCCCAAGTGCTGGGATTAAATGTGTGTGCCACCACACCTGGCTTCAGCGGTTTTTTTTTTTTAACCAATCCCCTTTAAATTAGGTAGAGCAAGATTTACACAGTAAGGGAAGATGTACCGGAGAATGTGCTTGTAAGAGAAAGCAAGCAGATCTCTGGAACAAAATAATTCGCAATCAAATACAAAGCACCAGATCATGCTATTACAGGTACTAATTGAATTATTGGCGTTAAAATTTCAAACTTCTGATGTTTTTCTGCAGTATGTGACACTGAAAGAGATTCCTGCTGTGCTTGTTTTCAAGGACAACACTTACTTTGTTTATGATGGTAAGTTCCAAAGCTTTAACTCACATAAGGCCTTTCATAATTAAAACATTGTTATAAGCAGGCATTTATAAAATATTGTGTAAGTGCTGCCACTTACAAAGTATCACATTTGATAGAATCATCTTTTAATCCTTCAGTAGATTTCCAACAATGTACTTCATTCTTAGTTGCTTCCATTGATGTGTGTGTGTGTGTGTGTGTGTGTGTGTGTGTGTGTGTGTGTGTAATTATTTGCCACTTTAAGAAATAATCTGTATTCAATTTCTATACATTAAAATGTTCAGACTTAATTTTAGGAGGATAGTTAGCTTTCATCACACACCGATAAAATAAAATATCCTCAGCAGAATGAAACTCTTTACCTTCTTTAGGTATTTCTCCCCCTCTGTCAGAAAATACTTTATTTAAATTTTATTTTTATATCATCCATACATCATAAAAAGAAAGATATAATAAAACCCTCATACTCATAAATGGTTAACAGGACCTTACTGTAGTTGTTTCAGTTTTATTGTTTTTCTTTTGAAGTAATTCAAAGCAAATCCTAATGAAATTTTTTCACTGTGTTTCACTATCCTTCTTTTTAAAAATGGGGGTTATATTTTTTTAGGTAACCACTTGATTGTTGGACCACTGAAGAAAAAATTATTTTCCTTGCTTTAGTAAAGGAACATGTTTTGATATTTTCTTATATTTTATATCTTGATAACTGCAGAGAAAACTACACATCTCTAATTTTTGTCATTGTGTTCAATTGAACTAACTTGATACATAATTATCACTAGTGCTATACATTAGATGTCCTGCGTTACCCACCTAATGTTGCATAGTTATTTCTGTCCTTTAATTTATACAGTGGATAGTATGGCAGATACATGACTGTCCTACATCATTAGATAAGGTGATCTATACAGTGAAACATCAAAGTGCATTCATTCAGGAGATAGTTTTTGAATGTTTATAGTCATCACCAGTCAAATGAACTTGAGAAGAACTTGCATACATGAAAAGAGGAGAAAGGAAAGAACCCATATATTTGTCTGTACCTACCTTCTTTTTGGTTAAGAAAATGCTACTAGAAGTGTTCAATGTATACTTGACCATTGTTACTATTTTATGTATTTTTAAAGAAGAGTGTTTTCTTTTTTCTCCCAAGTTAAAATGTCTAGCAGTATCTAGACTCAGCCTTCAAATCTCTTATTCTAAACCTGCTAAGAGGCCCTTAATTCAGGCAACTATAAACTACCTAAGAACCAGCTTAAGGTTTTATAATTATAATACTGTTTTAGATACGTTATCACTTTGCTGAATTGAGACATTACAGCTGCCTTGTACTCTGATGTATTTCCTTTGCTTTGTTTCAAGAGTATGAAGATGGCGATCTGTCCACATGGATCAGCAGGGAGAGATTTCAGAACTACCTTACTATGGATGGCTTCCTTTTGTATGAACTTGGTGACACAGGTAACAAGCATATGGCCATTCCGCTTCATTACAGAATTTTTCTTTGAGTGCTTATTTACTGGTTCTTTTAAAGCTGCATTTCCTAATTAAAGTACACTTATGTTTGCTAGTTCTGCTTTCTAAGAGTTGAGACTTAGAGTACCACGGATATATACTTTCATGTGAGGATCAGTGTAGCCAAAGAGGTTTACTAACACTTGATGGTGATGAGGAAGACAAGGAGCCTGAATGATTCAAGAATAAGAGAATAAAAAACCAAAACCAAAAACAAACAAACAAAAACCATGAAGCTACAAGTTAAAGTGAAGCCTTCTCACTGTCTCCTAAGGTCTGCTGTTACTTGTGAGTGGGAATCAGTCATACTGTTCATTTCTTAAGGTCATATGATAGAAAATGACAAAGAAAGAAAAATAAATAGAAATATAAGAGTTAGCCACACATAGAAAGTTTAAAAATTATAAGAAGCTTACTTTATTAGGAGAGTATTGTATAGGCTTAGACCCCACTAAAGGTGGGACATCTATATGTTGTTACCACATGTGTTCCCTCTCAGTTTCATGATCATGAAATGGAAATACAGCAATAGGGAAGAAACATTTGAAAATTAGACACAATTCAAATTAAGCACTGAAGCCAGGTGCTGTAGCACACGTCTGTAATGCCAGCATTCAGAAGGCAGAGAGGTAGATGGATATTTGTGAGTTCGAGCCAGCCTGATCTACAGAGAGAGTCCAGGACAGCCAGGACTCTATTTCACAGGGAAACCCTGTCTTGGGGGGAAAGAAGAATAAGAAAAAAAACAAAATGAAAAATTAGGCACTGAATAGTACATGAAATATTTCAAGAAATGAAATAATTCTTATAGATGATGTTTTCAACAAAAAGCTAACAGTGAATCAAGATTATGTAGATGTATTAGAGATGTATTATGCAGGGTGAGATTAGGAAAAGCATGAAAATAATGTAAATGATGCTAATTTTTTGGTTTTGGGATTTTTGGGGGGGGGGAATTTTGGTTTGGTTAGTTTGGTTTGGTTTGGTTTTTAACTTATTCCTACATTTGTGTTTCTACCTCGAGTGAAACTATACTCAAGTATGTTTATGTATATAAATTCATTTAATTTTTCCTCATAAGTCAGAAAAACTTGCTTTCCTAAAATAAATGGGAGTTTGCTTATGTTCAGTTACATAAGTATTAGAGAGTGGTATCTCACTTTTATTCTCCCTGCTTGGTACAGTGTTGAGAACATAACCCACGTCAGCACCCCGAACACTACTGTTATTACATTGTTCTACCCTCCTGAACATTGTCAGTAGGCATATAACTTACTGTTTTACTTATACTTCAAAAGTAGTGTCACTCAATTTGATTCTATATGCCATCACTGGTGAAATTGTAACAGAGGAAATGGCTATGCAAAAATAATTTCCTTAGTGTTATAAACTACTAGGGCTTATTAGCAATTTTTAGTAAATGTTTTTAAATCAATGTCTTTTTTGTTGTTGTTGTTGTTGTTGTTGCTGCTGCTGCTGCTGCTACTTTTTCAAAACAGTGTTTCCCTGTGTAGCTTTAGCTATCCTGGATTCACATTGTACACCAGGCTGGCCTCTAACATTGATCCATTTGCCTCTGCCTTCCTGAGTGCTGGGATAAAGGCATGTACCACCACATCTGGCAATGTCTTCTTTATGGTGTAGCTTTTGACAAAATATTTCATTACGTTGTTGGTTTGCATAAAATAATTTTAGAGAAATTAAAATAAAATTATTAATATTTACCTCCTAGAGGTAGAAGAAATGTATCATTTGAAGTTGACTAATTTACTGGTCTGAGCTGCAAATATGTTGGCTTAATTTTATGTAATGTGTAAATAATGATTGGCAAGTGAGAATTCTACCACTGAACCACCAATGCGTAAATGATGATTGGAATCTAGAAACATAGTCTGGTATCAGAAGTAATATTTGACAAGTATGGGTTATGTGAGTTATGTCTTTCTCAATTCAAGGAAATGAAAGATACTATTCTTAATTTCAGGAAAGCTTGTGGCTATTGCAGTCATTGATGAGAAAAACACATCACTTGAGCATACCAGGTATAGTTGCTTTGAAACAGATTTAAGCTTCAAATGCCATGCCAGCTTTGTGTAGTCTACATAGAGTGTCTTGCAACAGATGTTGTAATGGGATAGTTAAACCTTTTAATTGAAGAGGTGACATATTTATGTATTTATTCTTCTACAGATTAAAGTCAATTGTTCAAGAAGTTGCTAGAGATTTCAGAGACCACTTCCATAGGTATGTGCATGTTTTCTGAAAAGTTGACTTTGTTTGAAAGTTTGTCACTGTTTAATTCGGTTTATCAGTGAAGTAAATTAAAAGTAGTTAAGATCCCTAATCTCAAAAATTTAAGGCTGGCATCTTAGATGCTCTAAGGTCTAAATGCATGGGCTCTGACACAGCACTAAGTGGAAAATTCCACACCTGCCTTCCCATGATAGTGGTCAGAACACAAAGTCATGTTAAAGAATTGTGATACTTCCTTCATGGTATGTGTATAAGGTATATATGAGGAGGGAAAAATGAGTTCTGTATTTTCTTTAATTCACTTTATATCCTGTCATAGCCCCATCCCTCCTCTCCTCACAGGCCCACGCTCCCTCCCCCTCCTCCCTCCCCCATCCCCTCTTCCTCAAAAAAGGGGAACCTCCTTCCCTTCTATCCCAGCTCATCAAATCACATCAGGACTAAGTGTGTCTTCTTCCCCTGTGGCCTGCTAAGGTTGTCCCACCAGGGGGAAATGATCAAACAACAGCCAACAGAGTCCATGTCAGAGAGAGCCCCCACTCCTCTTACTAGTGGACCCACAGAAAGCCTGAGCTGCCCATCAGCTACGTCTGTGTAGGGAGAGATGTGCAGGGATAAAGTTAGAGCAGAGATTGAAGGAATGTCCAACCAGTGCTTGGCTCAACCTAAGACCCACCCATGGGAGAGAGCCAGCCCTGACACTATTAAAGATATTCTTATCTAAAGATTTGCTTGCAGGCAGGAGCCTAGCATAGTTGTCTTCTGAGAGGCTCCACCCAGTAGCAGTTAGAAACAGTCGCAGCCAAACACAAGGCAATGTACAGGAATTCTTGTGGAAAAGGGGGAAGGGGAAAAGGACCTGGAGGTGACAGGAGCACCCCAAGAAGACCAACAGAGCCAACTGACAACGCCAGCCTGGAGACTGAAGCACCAACCAAAGACTCTGCATGAGTTCTGTACTGAACATTTGGGTCCCTGCCCTAGGGAGCTCATTGTACGCAAATCCAAACCATGAAAACTCAGAAATGTCAAACACTTCTGGGCCCCAGCATTTCAGATAAGAGAGATCATATCTCATACTTTGAAAGGTAAATCAAGAATTAATTGACCTGGAGCTTCCAGTCAGCATGAGGACATATCTATGCCACATCTTAAAAGTTGGAGAAGCTGCTGCACCCAGTCATTTATAATTCATCCCATTCCTACTTCCTGAGAGTGTTTGACACATGTTTTATGGTAGAAAAATATTCACATAAATTTGCAAATTTGAAACAATTTAAATGAACACTCACATACCAGGAAAGTGATTGTAAAAAAAAATCTCAAAATACTAATGAAATGTAAAAAGTTACTTAGGAATAAGAATTTTTGCTGTATTTCATTTTTTTATGTTTGTTGCTGCTACCAAAACAGCAAGAGAAACCTCGAGGATTCATTATTTTCTTTGTATAAAATCTACTAAAAGTTCATTGTGCAATTCTCATGGTACATGGTAGCTGACCTCTTCTGAGTGATCCTATTTCACAGTAAATCCACTTTCTTTTTATTTTCTTTTTTGGTTTTTTGAGACAAGGTTTCTCTGTGTAATGGTCCTCACTGTGTGCAACTCTCCTTGTAGACCAGGCTTGCCTTGAACTCACAGAGATCCACCTGCCTCTGCCTCCCTGAGTGCTAGGATTAAAGGCGTGTGTCACCACACCTGGCTCACTTTCTTTAAATGTATTCTACTTGCAGCACATTTCTTTCCCTGTCTTTTAAACATGTATAGTGAGGTGAAATGTCCAGTTTGTTGGTTGTGTATTTGCTTATCAAAACTGAGTAGAAAACACTCTGGTGTAAATGTCAGGGGTTCCATGTTCAGTGTTGGAAGTTTATGTGCTTACAAGTTCTAGTTTGTAGTGTGTACCTTTTTTCTCTTAATCCAATATTGTGCTCTTTCTCTTCTTTCTCTTTGTTGTTGCTTGTGTCTTACAGAGATTTTCAGTTTGGCCATATGGATGGAAATGACTATATAAACACCTTGCTGATGGAGTAAGTAAAGTATTGATGGTTTTTCTACTTTGATATTACTAATTTTGAGAGATGGAGAGCGACTTAATTAGCTGGAAAAAACATACCAAAAAGCACTTTCTGTCATTTTCTGATGCTGACATCCCCCCAATAAATGTCTGATTTTATTTTATAAATCCTGTATTTTGAATTTATTAAGATTTAATTTTATTCTTTACTATAAAGATTGTCTCCCACTTCAACATAATAACATTTTCAAATCATTCTATAATAGGTAAATTTATAGTTTTTATAATACATATTTTAATAAGTTATTGTGGGCTGGTAAGGTTGTTCACTGAGTAGAGCCACTTCCTCATAGGCCTGACAACTTGAGTTTGATCCCCATATGCCACAAGGTGTCAGAAGAGGCCCAGTCCTGAGAGTTGTCTGACTTCCACATGCAATAATCGAAGATGCTTGAAGTAATTGACAGTATTTTTTCTTTGTTCTTTTTTTTTTTTCTTCTTAATTTTCTTTACATCCCATTTCAATCCACTGCTCAGTGGAGCCTCTCAGAGGACAGCTATGCTAGGCTTCTGTCTGCAAACATAGCAGAATATTGTTAATAGTGTCAGGGGTTGGCTCTCTCCCATGAGGTGGTACGAGGCTGTAGTTGGACTTTCCTTCAGTGTCTGCTCTGTCTTTATCCCTGCACATCTTGTAGGCAGGGTAAATTTGGGGTCGAAGTTTTTATGGGTAGGCTGGTGTTCCCATCCCTCCACTATGAGTCCTATCTAGTTAGAGGGTATTCTTTAAATTTTAAAATTTCATGCCAGGTGTGGTAGTCGGAGGCAGAGGCAGGTGGATCGCTGTGAGTTCAAAGCCCGCCTGGTCTACAAAGTAAGTCCAAGCTACATAGAGAAACCATCTTGAGAAAATAAATAAATAAATAAATAAATAAATAAATAGAATTTCACTGACAGATTCATGCAAGTGTAGAATAAATTTTAGATACTTTTAACCATCTTTCCCTCCCTTTCTCCCCCACATCTTTCTCTGAAACACTTCTGCCCAATAAGTCTGAGTTGTTTGCATAAGTGTGTGATAGGTTATTGGTAACTTCACTGAAGAAAATTATAACCTCCTGACCCAAAAGCTACTAACTACCAGTAATCACACAGGAAGAGACAGGACCTTGTAGGCCCCTTCCTTGTGCATGATGAAATGCTGACAGACCCAGTCTCATGCAGGGCTTACACAGAGAACCACATGTTCAGTGAGTTCATAGTTGCAGCAGCTGTGTTATGTACAGCACTCATCTTTGCAGCACAACTCCCCATTCTTTAGAGTTTATGTTTTTTTCTCATTTTCACTTCCATCCCTCTTCCACATTGTTTCCCAAATGGCACTAAAGTTTTAATAATGTTAAAAAAAAAAAAAAGAAAAAGAAAAGAAAGGAAAACAATTGTTTATAAATTTCCTATTGCTCATAGAACAATTATTGTGTATAGAAGTTGTAAAGTTGATCTTGTATAAACCTAAGAGGAAAGATATTCTGTATAACCCTATAATGGAAATTCATTTTTTTTTCAGTATATGATAGGGACTTTGATAAGACCATTTAAGTTGATAGATTCATTTTTTAAATGTTTGCAGCATTCCGCAGCACTTTTGCTCCAATAACTAACATCATAATCCACGATGATAGTATCTAGCAGTAGGTAAGCATTTAATTCGTAGTTTAGTCAGTTGTAAGATCTTAGCTCAAATTACAGTCACATCATAGTCAGCTTAAGTTGTTAGGTTTGAAGGGTGTGTTTTAGTTTTTTTGTCTTTGACAAATACCTGAGGGAAACGTTTTAAAGGAGGTAAAATTTATTTTGGTATATAAGTCTCAGTCAGTGTTGGTGGGTTCTACTGCTTTCAGTCTGAATGAGGCAGATCATCGTGGCAGCAGGAATTGTATGGCTGATACTCCTCACCTTAGGTGACTAAGAAGTAAAAGTAGAGGAAGAGAAAAGGAAGCAGGAGAAACCTTCAGTGTCATGTTACCAGTGACTTGATAGATCTAGCCAGCTTAACTGTAGAAGACTCCTCTGCCTACAAAGATGATGTCACCAGCTGGGGGCCTTCACACATGAGCCTTTCCAGGCCATTTCATATTCAAGCCATGACAGCAGGGCTTAAGTGCCAAGGTGTGACCTGCCTGGTGAATGTTTAAGTACATTGGAAAATACATGTGTCCTCTTGTTGGGTAGAGTGACAGGAGACTACAGAGAATTCACAATAGTGTTTATTTAACATGTATGTTTACTCAGTGTATACAAGGAACCATTCTGAAGGGTTAGCTTGAATTTTCTCATGTAATTGTGTAGCAAGTTAGGTACTATTGGTTTCCATATTTTATAAGAAAAAAGCTTTACATGTAAGAAGCTAAAGTTCTTGACTAACATGCTGCAGTGTTAAGAGAAAGCTCCAGATTCAAACAGTGTGGTTCCAGAGACCACCCTCTTGCCTGTTGGGGTTTCTGAGTACCATCTGAGGTAGAGTTAAATGTTATTAGTATTCTGTATAGTACTGTGCAGAAATGTATACTTTGCACAGCACTTTTAATCACTTAGGTGTTGGTTTTTAGAATATTTTCATGCAATCTTGATTAATGGTAAAGTTTATACAAACTTTGAAAGCTTCCTGTAAACCACAGAGGTAAAGATATTAAAAATCTCTTTTCTTCTCTAACTATAGCTACTTAGATGTAATTGAGCGCTAGAGTATTTATTATTGCTGTGCTTAATATAAATTTTTATTTTTTTTTCTAGTGAGTTGACAGTCCCAACCATAGTTGTACTGAATACTTCTAACCAACAGTACTTTTTGCTAGATCGACATATTAAGGATGCCAGTGACATGGTCCAGTTCATTAACAGCATTTTGGATGGTACAGTACCAGTAAGTGTTTCAGATCCATTTCAGAGGGATGAAGGGAAAGAGGCACAAGAGAAACTAGCAGTTCTTTACCTTAGATCCTGAAAAGAATAGCTATTCATTGCTTGGAGGGAAGAGGGAATCAGCTTCCACCCACTGCTTTCTCCTGCCTCATTCAGTCAGCCTATTAGAGCCTCACAGGGGCAAATGTCCCTCAAAGAGTTATTTGGGACACTGTTGCCTATCACAGTGATGGGGAAAGTATTCTTGGCCTCTAGAGCTGGTAGAGATATTAGGAGGTTTGTGACCCGGAATAATGCTTTTTTAGAGAATTTTCCTGGCATGACCCTTTGGAGTCAGTTGAATTAAGGACAACTGAATTAAGTTAGCCAGACTATGAAAACCAGTTTTTTAAACCATCAAGAAATGTATTGAGGGGCTGGAGAGATGGCTCAGTGGGTAAGAGCACCACCTGCTCTTCCAAAGGTCCTGAGTTCAATTCCCAGCAATCACATGGTGGCTCACAACCATCCATAATGTAGTGTGATGTGATGCCCTCTTCTGGTCTGAAGGTGTACATGCAGACAGAACACTGTATACATAATAAATAAATAAATCTTAAAAAAAAAAGAAAAGAAAGAAAAAAAAGAAATGTATTGAGAACCAGAGCTCCAGCAAAGAGTTCTAAAAATAATCATGTGAAAGAATTGTCATAAAGACTATGTGATCTTATTTTTTCCTTTTTCTATTCTTTTTGTTACTGTAATTCTTATTGTAGTATTTCTCAAACTAGGCTGCAACTCATTGAACAGTCATGAAAACATATCTTAATTCAGTAATTTAAAAAAAAGTCAGAATGAGTCTTTGTTGCTTCAGTGATAATTTAATTATTGTTTTGTTTTTTACATGTTTTTTTCAGTTTTACACAGACTTTGGGAAGCTCCCTGAGTCACATAGTAGCAATATGTTACTGTGTTGAAGTGTTGTTTTGATTGAAAGAAACTGAGTTATAGTAGTGAGAGCCCTTTTGTTTGTGAGTTAGTGAAACCTGACCAGACTCTTGTAACAGATATGTCATTGGTCCTATAGCTTAGCAATTCAAAGAATGGTCCAGACTTCTGGGGTAGCTAGATGCCAAGGTTTGATATCCCCAGGAACTTTTCTCTGCACTCATCTCAGCACTATCTGTTGAGCTCCATCTGCATGAGGATGTTCCTACTTAGTAAGAAAGTCTTTGGCCACACTGTAGCTAAGCAGCCAGAGAAACTCAGAGCTTGTGCAAGCCTAGGGAGGGTGGGCCACCTTCCAGCAAGCCACAAGGATTATAAGTAAAGGAAGAATGAATTGTTTAGAGTACGTTAACATGATAAGTAGGAATATATATATTTAACATGAATATATAAGTGGTATAAATATTTAACATGATTTTTGGGGACTAGGGTATAATATTTTTTGAATCAATATTTTTACTTCTAGCTATATTTTTATGTACGTAACATAACGAACTACTAATATGTGTATAACTTGTCTTATTCTTATTAAATTAAAGGCCCAAGGAGGTGATAGCATTTTGCAGAGATTGAAAAGAATAGTATTTGATGCCAAATCTACAATTGTGGTAAGTTCTGGCAGTTAATTTAGTGTCTTCAATAACTGAAAATTTTGGCGTTGTCAGTCTGCTCTCTGTTTCTTTCAACTTGCCTTCTTTCTTTAATACTTTATTTCTTTATATGGCAGGCTTAAATTGTAGAATTAAAATGTGAATTAATTCTCTAACAGTTCATTTGTTCATCCCAACTGTCTTGCTCCATGCCACTTTTCATTTGTTGAGGCAAAGGCAACCATGAAAATGTGGCCTTATTGGTAAGGAATAAATTTGGGTAATCTGAATTATCCATACATAACATCCTTCTGTTTATCACTATCCTGTTTCCACCTAAATGGTTTGTCCTCTTTGTATTTTGTCTGACAGCTGCCCTCACTTTCACTCAGGACCACACATCCTCTCAACAGTCTTCAGTCCACTACACAGTGTCACAACAGCCATCAGTTCTGAGCACTTCCTTTCCCTTTTCCAGTGATACTCACCAGAAGACCTCACCCATCTGAAGTACTTTCCTTACTGGCTTTTAAATATTGCTGAGGCTTTCTAGGGCTAGAGTCAGTAGTCATACATTGTCGTGTTCTGCTTCTTTCTCACTCATCCTCAAATTTCCACCTCTTATTCTGTGAATCAACCAAAATTACCTTTTGTTCTCTGTATTCTTTTAGAGTAACAGACCCAACCCATGAAATAAATCTTAGTGGTAAAACCAATTCACTAACTGAGGAAATAGCACATAACATAAGAGGAAGTAGTAAATTAATAAAGCTTTACTAACAACCAGATGACTCAGATATTAGAATGTCATGCGAAGAGAGTATGTATAGGGCTGTAAATAGATGGCTCTGTAGTTAAGAGCTGGTACTTTTTACAAAGGACCTAAGTTCAGTTCCCAGCTCATAACCTCCCATGACTCCAGCTACAGGAGATCTGATACCTCTGGCCTCCAGGCACCTATACACACAGACACACACACATAAATCTTTAAGTATGTGTGTGTGTGTATGAGCATGAATATTAACTCTTTACCAGAAAGAACCCACAAGCAACTTCCTAGAGTTTAACACATAGATAATAATCATCTAAGAGATATTTATAGGCGATAAGAGAAAAAGAAGGGTCTTGATAATCAGACTATTTGATTGCTTATCCTGTTGCCTGTGGCCATTTCTGCACACATGCACACTTACATGTGCATATATGAGCATAGAATTTTTGTTTATGGAGTCTTTTTGTTTGTTTTTGTTTTTCGAGTCAAGATTTCACTTGTAGTCCTCGCTGTCCTGGACTCCTCTTTGTAGACCTGGCTGGCCTCAAACTCACAGAGATCCACCTGCCTCTGCCTCCTGAGTGTTGGGATTAAAGATGTGAACCACCACATCGGGCTTTATTTATTGAGCCTTTAACATGGTAGATACTGCTCAGGTATTGACAGTTATTCATTGCAACTGAGTTCAGTAACAGTGAGAGAAAAGTTGTGTGGCTTTAAATTTACATCATGTTTTTTATGTCAGAATTCCATTGAAGTGCAACTGAATTCTCTCCCCACAGTCTATATTCAAGAGCTCTCCACTTATGGGCTGCTTTCTCTTTGGCCTGCCGCTGGGTGTCATCAGTATCATGTGCTATGGAATCTATACAGCTGACACAGATGGAGGCTATATAGAAGAGCGATATGAAGTGTCCAAAAGCGAAATGGAAAACCAAGAACAGATAGAAGAGAACAAAGAGCAGGAGTCCAGCAGTGGAGGGTCTCTAGTGCCTGCGGTGCAAGAGCCCAAGGATGTATTAGAAAAGAAGAAAGATTGAGACTTCACAGAAAGAAAATATTTGATAAGATTTCAAATTATTAAAGAGTATTTATTGAATTTAGATATTTAATCATGATCTATTTACAGAAGAGAACATGTTCTTTGTATTTTGCTAACAACTGCATGAATTAAAGTAATCCTTCCATAAATGGAAGCTGTTTGGAGCAAAGAGATGAAGAGTTTTCCAGAACAAAGTCAAATCGTTCTGTCAACTATTGTTCAGATGCCCAGTGTCTGTACACCTGTCTATGTGTGTGTTCTATGGCAAAGTTAAGAAACTTGGGCAGAATTTTAACTTGACCATTAAGGTGGAAGATGTGTGTTTTGCAAAGAGAAATAATACTTTCACCTACTATACCAATTCTCCTATATTTTGGATAAAGTTTATATAAACAGATGAAATCTTTAAAATTTAGACATTTTAAGAGAAACTGGTAATTTTTCCATCTATCAAATTTAAAGTTCTAAGTTTAAAAGTAGTGATTTTATATATAGCATAATGATTTTATTTTACTAGTTGTTTTTAAAGGAGAAATGTTACTTTTTTACTTAAACTCCATTGCATTATTACGATACGGGCATATGGTACCATGAAGTAGGAGAAGGATCTTGTAATTGACCTTTACAAAATGACCAAGATATGTGTGGAGTGGGGGCTGAAGCTGTGCTGTTTAGCAGAGCACACTGTCCACTACTTCAGGAAAGAGAGGCCATCTCACTTTTAGCCAAAGCAGCCTGGTATTTTGTTTTGTTTCATTTTTATTTTATAGCTTGATATTACTTACAATATTTCTATTAATTAAGAATGTTTTCATAAGAAATACAAATTACATTTTATGATATGTAAACTAATAATTTAAAATTTACTGCCACACTTCTATTGTGGGAGACTATAATATATCAGTGATACAATCAACATGTTAAACTCAGATATCATGGATAGAGAGAGTTCTCTTCTCTAGCCCCTCACCTTTGCCTCCATGACAGTCACGACCTCTCATGTTTTATCAGAATGCAGTCATGCCTAACAGTAGGTATTTTGTGATAATATGTTTACTACAGATCAGTTTGTTAATTTTGAGGCCTTCGTTTTAGCTAATTTCTGATTTTTTATTAGGTAATGTTTAGATTCTGTTCTTTGACTACTTTAGGGTTTGTTAAAAGGATCCGCTGTGCATTTACAGACATCGTGTGTAGTTCCAACAGTGACATTTCTTGGGGCTTCTGCTTTGGTTGCCAGGGGAGCTTCTGATCTCAGATGCAATACTAATCAGCACTGAACTTAAACACGTGTGTCTGGAGCTAGGGAATTGCTAATCATAGTCTGTGTCCAAGTGTTCCTTTTCATAGTCAAAAGCATCCATTTTTAACATTTAATCATCATTAACTTTATTGATAATGTTATAAATATGTAGTCACAGGGAATTTTTAGGAAATAAGAGAATATTCTCTAATGGAAACTGGAGATACGCACTGTTAAAAGTTACTGTGAGCTGTGCATGGTGGCGCACGCCCTTAATCCCAGCACTTGGGCGGCAGAGGGAGGAGGATCGCTGAGTTCGGAGCCAGCCTGGTCTACAAAGGAGTCCAGCACAGCCAAGGCTACACAGAGAAACCCTGGCTCAAAAAAAAGTTACTGTGAAAAGTAAGCTCCTCCAAAGAATAAAGATGATTCTTTAGGAAGGTTCATGGTAGTGGGCCCAATGGTCAAGCCTTTTTATAGGAGAAAAGACCTGAAGTGCATAGAGATTCCTCATTTATGATCCTGTATGGTAAGGAGAGAGACAAGGGAAGTCCCACCAGTATATTTTAGTATTGTTCATCACTGTCAACTATGTATGTATTTTGTCTTGTCAATCATCCCTTGTAAATAAGTTCTTAGTAAGAAAAAAAGAGTAACTAAAGCACAGCTTTGCATCAAAGAACAGAAGTGCAAAGATAATTCTTTGTTTTCGGCAATATTTTTCTTTACGAATGAGTCCTTTGGTTCTCTGCTGCAAAACAACTTTATACTGATCCTCATAGTCTATTTATACTTTTAAAATGTGCATCGGATAAAACAAAATATGTATGTGGATTGTAAGTAAAATTTTTTGTATTAAACTTTTTTTTACTTGTTTATTCTTAAGGACATTTTTATTTGCATTGTCAGGTTGCTCACATAAAAACAAAACAAAACTAAAATTTGTTCATTCATGTGCTTTTCTCTTGAGTGTGTTATCATTCTGAATACTGTTTGCTTATCAGAACATACTTTAGAATCAAGGCACCCCTCTTCATAATCTAGTAAATGATTGATACTCTAATTCCCATGGCTAAAAACCAACAACAGAATCCTTTCAGGAAAGTGGGATTCTGCCTTTTTTTTTTTTCATGTGTAAAGATCTGATTTCTGAAATTCAAAATCATAGCTCATTGGTGCTCAACAACATTTAAGAGTATTTCAGAGAATGTGCATGTTTAGCCCAGCAACCCCAGCACCTCTGCCCTGAAATTCCTCTTTGTTGTGTTTACCAATATTTTGTAGTTTCAATTGTTTGAAATTTGTTTGAGATTTACTAGGTCTAGAGGTTTTGATTTCTTCCTTACTCAGAGGACTTTTGGAACCTGGTTTAGAACTCATGTAAAAGATGCCAAATGAGTAAAAGTAATGGAAAAGTCTCTTGAAGAGCTGAAGCAATTGTGTGTGTTGTTTGTTTTTACCCAGTTTTATTGCTCATGATGTTTCTAATATTTTGACTTGGTAGCTCTTTATTTTAAGAAAATAATATTTTCCAGCACTCGGAGGCAGAGTCAGGCCAATACATGTAAATTCAAGGTCAGCCTGATCTTCGGAGTGAGGCTACACAGAGAAACCCTATTTTGAGGGAGAAAAGAAAAGTAATAATATTTTCATCAGTGTTTCATGATGAGATGAACGGGGGAAGGGGAGAAACCACTCACCTATTCTTACACAGAAATTGTTAAGTGTGGACTGTTAAGACTTAAGTGGCAGGACTGAATTTGCCATTTTATTTTTATAAATATATATTTTTTCTGAATGTGCCTGAGCCCCAAGAATGAGAAAAAACAATAATTAATTGTAGAAATAATAAATTTTCTAGTTTGGACTAAGCTATAAAGGTTTTTGAAAGTGTATTACTGTTAACTTGTCGAATTGTGATACTCTGCCTTATGGCATCAATTGGAAACCTTTGTTTTTCTAAAATAAAGTAACTAAAAACATCATTGCATAACTGCTACCTTTAATACGTGTTTTTCAGAAGTTTGCCATTTGACTAGTTGTCTAAACAAAATAAGCTATAACTAATATTCCATACAATACTTTCATTTTAATAAGACATAGCTTATTAATAATCACAGAAATTTTAGATTTAAGCAGGCTTAGAAGTGAATTATATCCAAAACCCAACACCCCTTTATCTACTTTTAATTTTATAAAACCTAATTTCTACAAAATTCAAAGTTAAAACTGGTGAACTTTGAATTAATAAATTAACGATTCTGAATACCATACTGTCCTGACCTCTCATTTTTATTATCAATGAACAGGCAATTTAAAGCATTGGAGGGGTGGCTATTTGTGTTTGATTTTTTTTTTCAACATTAAGTAAAGCACATACATTATGAGTACATAAGTTTTACACAAATGTTAATTTTAAATTCCTGACATCAGATATGTTTTCATGAGGTGTTGAGACCAAGAATAACTGAGCTCAAAATATGAATTTGAACTTGATTTGCAGCTTATGAGCAGAAACAGACAGCTCAGCTATGTGTGAAGGAGGTGCCCTGTGTTATAAGTGGGTGGGGCACCATCTGTACGGGAGTTTGCTCCACCCTTGTGAAGTTAGAAAAGCCAGTTAACCTTTCCCACTTCTGAATTGCCTGTGTCTTGAGGATAATGCTGCCTATCTGTGGATTTTTTAAAGTTAGAAGACCCCATGACTGACACAGCCACAATTCATTAATTGAGGATTACTGTTTAAATTTAATTGACTTCTCATTTAGAATTCTATCATTGACCTCAAGGAGAGGAAGGATCTAATAACAAATATTTAAGTTTAGTTACCTATGAAAATCCACTGGAACCAGGCGGTGGTGGCGCACACCTTTAATCCCAGCACTTGGGAGGCAGTTGGAGGCCAGCCTGGTCTACAAAGCGAGTCCAAGACAGCCAAGACTACACAGAGAAACCCTGTCTCGAAAAACGAAAAAAAGAAAATCCACTGGGTTTTGTGCTTTTTAAATGAAAGTGATCACACACAAGGAAATGTAACCTGCCAGTTATTGATTAATATTTATGAATATCTTATTTAAAGTTCTGTATGATTTAGACAATTAGATGCAGATATGTCACCATAGGTGGAGTCTGAGGTTTCAGAAGGTGCCTGTGGATCATGATGCAGATCTCAGGTTCTCCAGCACCATGCCTACCTGACACATACTCCCTTTTGGTGATGATGGTATCTTTGGAAGCTGTAAGCAAACCCCTGACTAAATGCTTCCTAAGTTGACTTGGGTGTATTGTTTTATTACAGTAAATGATAGCCCTAAGATAGTTTTCTTGTGCCTTTATCTAGGAGAATACTCTGGACAGGTGAGTTGGGGAAGTGGGTTGAGAACAGAGCTGATTTCCACACTGGAGTACAAGCAATTGGTGTGCATATGTAACTTGATATTTGAATGACTTTAGAAGAAAACTTGCTAAAATGACATTTTTCTGCCTTTGTGGAATAGTAGGAAAATAGTTTGCTATGCTGGAATGGAAAGAAATATGTAATCTAAATTGGACTGGGGATGAATGTTCTAAGTGGGAGCTGGAGACATCTCTCCCTAGTTAAGAGCATTAGGAACATACTAGGAACATACATAGTTCCAGAATATCCAGGTTCAATTCTCAACACTTACATGGTTGCTCACAATGTTCTGTAACTCCAGTTCTAGAGGATCTGATACCCTTTTCTGGTTTCTGCAGGTGCTACACAAACATGGTACACAAAGACACGTGTTAGTAGGCACTCCTACATTAAGTAAATTTTGTTTTGCTTATCAAAACAATTGGAACAAAATGTTTTACACCTTGATTGTTATGATGCTAAGCAAGTA
The DNA here is from genome assembly GCF_964271855.1 of Acomys minous. NCBI lineage: Eukaryota > Metazoa > Chordata > Mammalia > Rodentia > Muridae > Acomys > Acomys minous. Next base: position 24,083 of record NC_140486.1, on the reverse strand, counting down.
ACTCAAGATAATTCTTACTTCCAGCAAAGGAGACAGGTATGATAACCATGCTACAATCCACAGAACCAAAGAAGCTAAGTAACAAGGAGGGCCACGGGGGATGCTTGAATCTCACTGAGCAGGGGAAATAGGGCAGACATAGAAGTGGAGGGAGGGAACAGGGTTGGAGGAGGGGAGCAGGAGAGATAAAGTGGAGGGGCCAGAGGAGAGAGAATGGAGAGAGAACTGGAATGGGGTTTGTGGGGGGCAAGCTAGAAACCTAGGAAAATGGAGTATCCCAGGAATCTATGAGGTGATCCTGGCTAGGACTCCTAACAGTGGGGGAAATGGAGCCTGAAATGGCCATTTCCTATGACCAGAAAAGACTTCCAATGGAGGGACTGGGCCACCAACCCAACCACAAAACCTTAGACCCACAAATCTGCTAACAAGATTTGTAAGGGTAAAGATGGAGCAGAGATTAAAGTAACAGCCAGCCAATGACTGGCCAAACTTGAGACCCATGCTTGTAAGAGCAAGACCACTCCTGACATTATTAATGATATTCCAGAAAGGTGCCTGGCATGGCTGCAGAGACCCACAGCCAAACACTGGGCAAAGCTTGGGAATTCTATGGAAGAGGGGTACAAAGCATTGAAGGAGCCAGAGAGGTCAAGAACACCACAAGAAAACATACAGAATCAATTAATCTGGGCCCATAGGGACCCAAAAGACTAAATCACATAATAGCATACATGAGACCCTAGCAGTGAAAGCTAGGAGCTGTATCTGACTCTGTTACCTGCCTTTGGATCTTGTTCCCCTACCTGGACTTCTTGGCTAGCCACTTTGGGAAAGGATATGCCTAGTCCTACTGCAACTTGATATACCAGGTTGGGTTGCTATCCATGAGAGGCCTCCTTTTCTCAGAGTCTTTTCTGAGGATATGGGGAGGATTGTATGGGACATGGGAGGGGGGGGCGGCATGGGGGGAACAGACTGAAAGAGGATGCTTCGATCCGAATGTAAATAAATTTGAAAATATTTTTTTTCTTTTAGTGTGGTCCTTCTGACTTAGTTGTCTTTGTGTTTATAATGCAGATATAGTGTGTGCTTATGGGACTATTAACAGTCCCTGACCTAAAATAACTATTTACAATAAAAATGAGCCAGTGTCTTAGTGAGAAATGAATGCAGATGTTGAGTGTGAGAATTATATAGAAAAGGTCCTATTGCTCTGGGCCAAAGTGGGGAATGCCTTGCAAACACAAATCAGATACCTGATATTGAGGTACATGGTTTTGTGAGAATTTAATAATTATCAGTACACTTAAAGCACTGCTTGTTTACACCATTGCTTTTCTTTAAAACTTTCAGGACACATTATAATTTATTCATAAGCATTTTCTTATCAGCTTGCAGATGAAAATTACCTTCATGTCTTCTAGAACTCTGAGAATGTTCTTCAATATTATGGTCTTCCTAATTGTAGCCTAAAACATAATACCAGAAAATATGGAAATTAGGCAAATTTTAACTTACTATCTTCAGTGAACCTGATTAATTCACCTCATTCTTCCTTGTCCTCAATTAAAATTACAGAAGAGCATCAATAACAAAGAAACAGTTGTCTCTTTGTTTTAAAAAAAGTCTTACCTATAACAGTGAGGTTCCTGTAGGTCTCCAGGATCACATCTTTGTAGAGACTCTTCTGGGAAAGATCCGGCAAAGCCCACTCTTCCTCAGTGAACATCATCATAGGTCACTGTAACCTTAAATATCCTATACATGGTATAACAGAAAGCATGAAACTTATAATGCTGCAAATGTATATTCATTTACAATATATTCATATAATTCTAGTGCTTCCATGACTTATTTCCTGACACAGAAGTTCTAATGTAATCACCAAGTCATTTTAGAAGGAAACTGAATAATGAGGTTCACCTCTATCATTTCTGAGCCCTTTGAATAGGATAGAGCCTTGCAAGATAAATGCCAATTCACAGAGAAGGGGGAAGAGAGAGAGAAACACATCAGAGAAACTGTATGAACAATTACTAATAACAAAAAATGATGAGCAAGCTTGGTGTATTCACTCATTCCCTTAATCCCAGCACTCAGGAGGCAGAGGCAGGTTTATTTCATTGAGCTTGGTGCCAGCCTAGTCTACACAATGAGTTCCAGAACAGCAAGAGGTACATATTAAGAGTCTGACTCCCCTGCAAAAATCAAACAAACAGAAAAGAGAACTCTTTACTGAAGTTCCTACTAAGAATTATACATTCACTCCAGTTCTGTATTCATCCTATAAACTTGAAGTGCCCCAGATTAAACTGTAACACTAGTAAGATCTTACTAAAAGAAAATGCATGTTTAAACAGCTACAAATAGACAGATGAAAATATTAGCAATATGTTGATCATAAATAAGCAGCATAGGGCAGGAGAGATGTCTCACCAGTTAAGAGCTCTTGATGGTCTTGCAAATAATTGGGGTCAATTGCTAGTCTTTACATGGGGCTCACAATTATCCTCAAAGTTTGAGAGTTCTGAGGCCATCTTCTGACTACAGTGAAGAGGAGGCAAACACGATATACATATTTATGCATTCGGGTAAAATACTCATCTTCATTCAAAAAATTTTTAACAGATTAAGAACACTGACTATTCTTCCAGAGGTCCTGAGTTCAATTCCTAGCAACCACATGGTGACTCACAATCACCTATAATGTGATCTGATGTCTTCTGGCCTGCGGGTGAACATGCAGGCAGAGCACCGTATACATGATAAATTAAATATTTAAAAATTTTTTCAGAACAAACACAACAGATAGGAAGAATGTCACAAACCTGCAATCCAATGATTCAGAAGGCCCAGGTAGTATTAATGTAATTAATATGTATTATTCTGAGAAATAGAATATACTTTCTGCAAAATTTCAAAATTCAAGATGTAGATGAAGCCCAACACATGGTTGGCATGTACAAAAACATATATTCTACATATATCAGCTAATAATGAACAAAACAAGCCAGGCATGCTGACCCGCATCTAATCCCAGTACTCTGGAGCAGAGTCAGGTGGATCTCTAAGAACAAGCCCTGTCTGGTCTACATATCAGGGCTACACAGAGAAACTTTGTCTTCAAAATCAAAACCAGAAACAACAAAGTTAAAAATATAAATATACCAAGCTAGCAAAATAGCTTAGCATTGAATAGCACTTGCTACTAATGTATCTTATATGATTTAGGAGTAATGGTGAGAGCATGACAGCACAGGAAGGAAGCTGACTGGTCGATTTCAAACACAATACAGTAGATACAAAGAACAGGGAATGGGTTGAATCTATAGGCACTCAAATCCCACCTCAATAAGGAATCTAGAAAGGCTCCCCCTACAAAAGCTCCCAAAAGCTCATCAAAGAAAACCACAGATGGGAAGAAATACGTAGATATATTTCTCCAAATGTTTAAAGGATGTAAAGATATTTATGTCACATGTAAATGCTCTTAAAAAGGTGACTTCAGCAGAGGAAGAATTCAATAATGAAATAGATAGAATGATTCATTCTGTGAGCAGTCAGCCTCTTTCCCCAGCCATTCCTGTCATTTTCCAATGGTCCCATGAATAGAGTGGCCATAGTGGCAGATGTTTACATAGTAACTTTCATGTACATAATTGCTTCTGCCATAACCACCATCCATAGATGTGCAGAATGCCTTATCCCCTGCAATAGTATTCCACACAGTGTTGCTTCTGACCAAGGAATTCACTTCAAAACAGAGAAACGAGATAGTGGGACCACTATCATGGATTCCACTGGTATTGCTATGTTCCTTGGCATCCTGAATCAGCTGATCTGATAGAAAGATGGAATGTTCTTTTGAAGATACCATTGCAAAGCAAATTAGGTGACAGGCAGCTGGAGAGCTGGAGCAGGGTCCTCCAGAAGGCTGTATATCCTTTTAGTCAGCATCCAATATATGGAATGGTTTATCTCATAACCAGGATCCATGGGTTCAGGATTTAAGGGGTGGAAAAGGGAATTGTTCTAATCACTATACCACTGGTGACCCCTTAGGGAATGCTTTGCTCTCTCTTCCTGTGACCTTAAGTTCTGCTGGCCAGCAAGTTATAGTTCCAGAGAGGTGAGCGCTCCAACCGGGAGCTAAAACAAGCAGTTCATTAAACAAGAACCTCAGGTTGTGGTGATCCTCAAGCATAAAATCATTTTCACTGCTACTTCATAAGTGCAATATTGCTACTGTTATGATTTGTCATGTAAATATCTGGTATGCAGATGGTCTTAGGCAATTCCTGTGACAGGGCCTTTAGATCCCCAAAGGGTTTGCAGCCCATAAGTTGAGTGCATTTAGTGATTTAGTGCATTCCTTGCTACTACAATGCCTTGTGATTAAAGACAGTGGGAACCTACAACAGCTTAATCCAGCGGGATGACAAAAGGCACAGACCTCTCAGGAGTGAACATATGACTCACTCCTCTAGTAAAAGCACTGAGATCTGCTGAGGTTATGGCCAAGGGTGGAGGAAATACAGAAAGGATGTTAGGGGAAGGTAGTTATAGTACCAGCTAAAGCTATATGACCAGTTACAGAAAGGAGTTTTATAAGTGATATGAGTGTTCCTGTTATATTTTGTTAACAATGTGTTTGTACAGATATTTGTGCTTTCTTTCCTTAATTTCTTCTTTAGGTGAGGTAAATCAAGTAAGAGAATATTAATGGTTATCATGTTTAAATTTGAGATACCAAAATAATGTCCCCCGAGGACATTGCAACCTATTCTAACATTATAATGAGCTTACCATTGTACAAAAGATACTTATATCACATTAGGCATAATTAGGGTCTGGTTTGGTATATAATGTGTTTTCCTTGGACTTGGAATAGTTAGTTACATCATAGTTAGGCATTATTATGACCTGGTTATTGTTTTCATTTGTGAAATTAATGATGGCATAAAAAGATGGACTGTGTGTCAAGTTGACCTGGGATGGAACTGTGATGGTATGATGGTTCTTTTTGGTTGTCAACATTATTACATCTGGAATTAACTATAACCCAAAAATGGAGGAACACACCTGAGAGGGCCTAACCCTAACCCCGCCCCCGCCCCCCCTGTTAATGAGAAGTGGGAAGATCTACATGTAATCCAGAACTTAGAGGTAGGAAGAAATGCCCTTAATCTGGATCTTGATGGGGAGGGGGGCGCAGACACACCTTTAATCCAGTTGTTTTGAAATAAAAAACCCTAATCTGGGCTACGCCTTGTGCTGGAAAGTCCATATAAAACATAGAAGAATGAAGCTTTTACTCTTTCTTTGCTTGCTCTCACCTTTGTAGCAAGTCCATTCCTTCACTGGCATTAGTGCCTACTTCTTTGGGATTCCAGCCTATACTGAAGTTGCACTGTGACATCGAGGCTCCTGCAGTGAGCAACTACTGGATTCTTGGACATTGCCAGGGTAGATGGCCATTGTTCAATGAGCTGGTCCACAGCCTCTTTTTAGAGAAATTGATTCTATCAGTTCTGTTATTCCATAGAACCCTGACTAATAATATATTGGGTATACAAAGAATACCATTTAGAGCCATTTGTGACTCAAAATCATCTCAGCTCAGTTATAAATTACTTTTGATAGATTTTCATGATTAAAATGGAAAATTTTAAGCAAATAATATGTTGGTTTGAACTCTATAATAGCCTTACGAAAGTCTTATTAAACGTTAAGGTAGACCATAGGGAGAAGAGCTGCCGAAATGTCCTCTAATCTGCAATGGATGGTCCCTGGGAAGTGCTCCAGTTTCCTGACCAAGAGGAATAAGCAGACGCTCGTCACCAAGCCTAATAATCTGAAGGCCACAGCTCCTTCCACTACTATGGGCTAATTCACTGCCAAGACTGTGGGAGTGGAGCCCGAGGCCAATGGCAAAGGTGTCGTGGTGGTCATGAAACACAGGGCCAGGCAGTGGTGGCGCATGCAGGCAAAGGCAGGCAGATCTCTTCGAGTTACGGCCTGCCAGGTCTACAGGGCGAGTTTAGGACAGCCAAATCTACACCAAAAAAACCCTGTCTAGAAAAAGAAAGAAAGAAAGAAAGAAAGAAAAAGAAAGACAGAAAGAGAAAAAGAAAAAGAAAAAAGAAAAGAAAAAGAAAAGCAGATCCGGTCAAGTGAAAACCAGCTCTACCTGGAGCCAGAGATTGAGAGAGGTTTAAAGTGGGCTCTCCCCAACTCCTCCACTTGCTGATTTAATTTACTTTTTCTCTCCCTACTGTCTTGAGTTCTGACTCAAGTGTCTCCTCTCCATCCCTCAATACCCTTCTTCACTACAAATTCTAATGATTAAACAAAAAGACAAAAAAATTATTTTTATTTATACTTCATAACTAAGCTTGGCTGTCCTGGACTCCCTTTGTAGCCTAGGCTGGCCTAGAACTCTCAGCTATTCGCCTGCCTCTTCTTCCAGAGTGCTGGGATTAAAGGTGTGTGCCACCATGCCTACATTGTCCTCAGTTCCTTTGTCCATTTCCTCGCATTTCCATACCCATCAACCATTTCCTTGAGCTTATCTTCATGAATCTGTGCTTTCAATATTGGATATTATTTAAATTGCTCTTTTTAGGGGATACATCTATGGTTGTGATTGGTGTTTAGTCTTTTTTTTTTTTTTGTAAATAATTTATTTTGAGAATAAGACCAAAAGAAATTGGAATTAGGATGTTGGATGTCTTTTGCCCTGCATTTTTTATCCTAGGAGGCTTGTATTCCAAGCTAACAAGTTAGGCTGCCTATCTTTTATATGAAGGGTTCAGAATTCACTATAGGGCTCAGATATTGGGGTGCAGCATCCTATTAGACCCAGTTCTGGTCTAGGCTGGCAGCAAGAATGCTGGGAGGCTTGCAGAGCAGAGCCAGGGCAGCTTGACAGTTGGAGCTGTGAAGGAGAGATAAACCTGTTTTTTATGATGCCAAGTGTGGGATCGGAACGGTCTTGTGAGAGAACAGGTGAGGTTAATCCACTAGAAGACCAACCTCGTGCAGGAGCTTGATTGATGCCAGCTGAAAAGATCCCATGAACAGACTTCTGGGAGGAGATATATAAATAAGCCCAGAACTGGAGACGGGGCTTTTGGAGACCTGGGATAGTTTTGGCTGTTCGTTGCTGACTGCTGGGGAAGGCTTGGGGCTCCGGCTCCTGCTGAGGTTCCGGGTTCTGGTTACTCCAGGTTCCAGCAGAAGAAATCCTGCTGATTATGCCAGGAGAATCGTTCCTCGGAACTGCTTTCCTTAAGGTTTTGTTATTGTGTTCTTTAGTCCTTTTTTCCTATTGTTTTGGTTAGTCGGGTTATAAGTGACGTCGGTTCAGTTAGTAAGTTGTAATAAAATACATTGGTTAAGAGAACTGAGCCTACAGAGCTGTGTGGCCTGCAACTTGAGAAGGAGTGGGAGGGACCAGTCTCTGCAGGGCAGCGACACTAAAAACCAGGAGAGTGACAAGGAAGAGACAAAATCTGGGTGGCCCTTGAAAAGGTTTGGGGAACCGCGTGACTGAAACTGTAGGATAGTGGGCGGGTCTATATGAATATGCACCATTTCCTTCGGTGGATGGGGGTCATGTGGGGTCAGGTTGTTTGCAGAAACCCAACAACTTCCTCAGATGTAGTTTTCCGGCTGCTGGCCCGGTCAGTCACCAGTCAGCAGCACAGCGGTGGGAACAGCAGCCTAGCAGTCAGAGGGAAACGGAGGGAGAGGAGCAGCGTGATTTCCTCAGCTGCTTTGCTGTTGTTGTTGTTGTTGTTGTTTCCGAGACAGGGTTTCTCTGTGTTTCCTTGGCTGCCCTAGTCTTGCTTTGTAGACCAGGCTGGCCTTGAACTCACAGTGATTTGCCTGCCTCTGCCTCCTGCTCTTAAGGATGTCACTATCACAATTCTGTTGATATCTTACCATTGTTGGATAGGGTGTTTATTGTGAGTATTTTTTTTTTATGGTGGCCAGATTATTTTTCATAAAATCATCTCATGGAGCATTTGCAGTATGTGTATTTGGACACTGGGTTCACAGCTACAGCAGTTACAAATCTCCTCGAATTCAAATTCACCCATGCTTTCTTAACTCTTCTGTTCCTCTATCTGCCTAGTCAAGAGCATGTCCTTTGTCCTGGGTAATAGGTATCCACAAAATACATGTTGGTCATATGTGGAACCAGTGCAGATTTGATTGAATCAGAAAATTTACTTTATAAAACACCATAGTTAGCCAGGCGTGGTGGCACACGCCTTTAATCCCAGCACTTGGGAGGCAGAGGCAGGCAATTGCTGTGAGTTTGAGGCCAGCCTGGTCTACAGAGTGAGTCCAGGACAGCCAAGGTTACACAGAGAAACCCTGTCTTGAAAAAACAAAAAACAAAACAAAACAAAAATAAAACACCATAGTTGTGGTTGGAAACATTAACGTCTTGGATGTGAGCACAGCGTTCAGAAATGTGTCTTCAATGCTTAGTTATTAATGGTATACCTTGGGTCTGATGAAAACTGGAGATCTGACTGGTCCAGGGTATGGTTGAGGTTTATTCTATGCTGTGTTCATCCTGAGATTCCCGGGAGAAAAACCAATTTCACCACTTGAGCAGGTACTAATATAAATAGTAAATATTGACCAAGAAATGGACTTTGTCAAGAGCTACAGGGGCTTATGAATACAAACCTATATGCCATCATACTTTCTCATGTGGCGTTGTTATTTTTGAAAAACTACAACTCCCAGCATTCCAGGGAGCTAATCTGGTTCTTGGGCAGGTGGTATTTGCAGATCAATTTTGGGCTTTACAGTATGAGGGAGAAAACAGCCAGATGTATCTAGAAGGGTCCAGACTGAACCAGCTCATGAGAAGACCGAGAGGGGAGGAGATGGGGGACAGAAAGAGAAGGGAGGAGAGACTAGGGTTTAGAGAGGAACCAGGCAGCAAGAAATCACCTCTCCAAAAATGTCTCCTTTAATATGTTAATCTCAGGTAGCCCTGTGTCCTTAGTCTCTTTGAGAGCCCAGCCCACTATGCATGCTGTGAGATCATGACATCAGGCCACACTGTTATTATAGATAGAAAACTCACTATATATTACATCAAAATTAGAATTCACCTTTTGAGTGATTATGATTGCTGACTTAAATCAGAAAACTGTCTCCTTCGTTCAAGGAAATCACTGTGCCTGTGCACATGTGGCCAAACTCTTGTTTTTAAATTCACGGCTTGTTAACACTGAGTTTTTTCACTGTAACTTCTTGCAGGAGTGGGAATGCCTGGACCCTGGCCTCAGAGCTTTTTTTCAGAGACCTCCTGTTGTAGTGGTGCAGCAGTCTGGATTCTGTGGGTCAGAGTCCAGTTTTCTTGCAGTCTTCCTTCCTCAGGCTATCTGGGAAAATGGCTCTGCAGGTGTGTAAACTGTGTGTGAGTGAGTCTCACATCTCATAGACTAAGTGAAATCCTCAGTGAAGAAGAGACATTTTTATCATACTTTCTCTTTCCTTCATGGTTATCCTTTTGGCAGGTGTTACCATCTTTCAGTTTTGTTCCATTAAAGTACTTTGCACCTCTTTCCCATGGGCAGGTCTCCCACTGCTCAGCCAGATCTGCTCACCTGTGAGTGAGGACAGAGATTGTAGCAAAGGATCCAGGTATGTTAGACAGATTGAGCATGGTGTGTGGTGGCTCTGAAATGACAATAGAAACAGGACATGAAATTGATTTTTGCAAGATGCGGTTTCATTAATGATTCTGGAAATTTTCACTGAGAATAATGTTAGATGTGGTAAAATGAATTTCCCATTATAGGCAGTACATTAAGCATTCAGTCGTTTCCTGTATTTGATTAGTTTCGAGTCTCTGAAATAACTGTTGCCCATTGAAAACAAAGTCTCTGACCAGACTGAAAGCAGCACCTGGTCTTGGGTGTGAACCGAGCCATTTGTGTGTGTAGCAAATGTCATAGTGGATTCCTTTTTAGGGCCTGTGACCTTCCTTATCATTTGCTTTGGTCAGGTTCCAAGTGTAATCTGTGTATTTCCCTCCCTGTACAATTACCCTCATATTGAACCAGAAAAGCTTCTGTTACTAAAAATAGTCTTTCCAGTATGTTTCCAGTGTGCATGTCTGACAGATTTGGATTGTAGAACACAGGATCCAAATTGGGAAGTGACCACTGATGACTCTGCCCTCCTCCTCAGTCTGCATAGCTGTTTCTGACATTGTTAATGGTATTACTATGTAGTACAAGATATCTGAAGACAGTGTGAGTGGTTTGATTGAGGTCTTCTTCTTCTTCTTCTTCTTCTTCTTCTTCTTCTTCTTCTTCTTCTTCTTCTTCTTCTTTTTCCTCTTCTTTTTGGTTTTTTTCAAGACAGGATTTCTCTGTGTAGCCTTCTCTGTCCTGGACTCACTTTGTATACCAGACTGGCCTCAAACTCACAGAGATCTACCTGCCTCTGCCTCCCAAGTGCTGGGATTAAAGGCGTGTGCCACCACTTTTGGGCTGAGTTGTTGTTTGTTTGTTTTCGTTTAAGGAGATCCCTTTGATTTCTGACTCTATTGTCACTTTAAATTTTTCTCCGTCAGAGAACTGTGTACTCACTGATGCACTGTGTTGAGTTAGTCCTGATTAGAGTGGAATTATTCCATTTGTCCTTTTTCACACTGTTGGCTTTAGCTTTTGTCTGACTGTATTATTCTGAGGTATGTTCTTTCTCTCCTCATACCTTGAGAAGTTTTATACTGAGAAAATGTCATATTTTACCATAGGGCTTTAATTTATCTATTGACATAGCCATTTTTCTACTTTTAATGAGTCTACATATTTGGTGTCTTACATAGATTCGTCTGTAGGTGTTGGAACAGCCTTGCACTCTTGGTGTGAATTCAATGTTTCCATTTCTGTGTTATTTAGAGATGATCTCTGTGTCTGTGTAGATCCTGGCAACTGCTCTATGATTTTTTAATTTTTTGAATATATTTGTTTGGGCTCACCTGCTTTGTGCTTTGAGGTAAAGCCAGCTTTGCATGAGGACTTTCTATTGTTCTTCTTTTTGTGTTTTATGCAGTGCTCTCCTTTTGGCATTAGTATAAGGTTTGTATGGAAAGGAGAATTCCATGTTAATCTGTCCAGTCCTCAGACACTGTTGACAGAAACTCTTTTTTTTTTTTTAATACATTTTTATTAATTTATACATATTACATCTCAGTTGTTAGCCCATCCCATGTATCCTCCCATCCCTCCCTTCCTCCCACTTCCCCCCCCTACTCCCCTCCCCTATGTCTGTGTCTGAGGGGGATCTCCTCCCCCTGAATATGCTCATACGGTATCAAGTCTCTCCTTGGTGACCTATTATCTTTCCTCTGAGTGCCACCAGGCATCTCCATCCAAGGGACATGATCAAATATGGGGCACCAGAGTTTGTGTGAGAGTTAGATCTTCTTCTCCACTCAACAGTGGAGAATTGTTGACGGAAACTCTTACTGCTTCAGTCTCAGCAGCTGCTTGCTGTGTGTTGTAGTTGTATCATGTAGGAGGCTGATTCAGTCACTAGTTTCTAGGAACTCATCATGTCTTCTTCAGTTGTGGTTTATGTATGTATGACTTTCCACAGCACTGCACAAGATAACACTGAAGTCCTTGTCAAATCTTTCAGTATCCTCATGTTAGCTCTACTTCTAATACATATAAATTCACTTTTCCAGTTTGAATTAGGTGAATGATGCTTTGTTATTACTTTAGTCCCGGCACCGAAACAGTTCTGTTATGTTGAATCATTGTACTGTCTTGAGTCTCTATCTAGTTCATTAATCTCTGCATAGCCTTGCTATTTTCTTTCTACATACTACTTCAGATTGTTTTTATGCTTGTAAAGCCCTCAGGCACATAACTCTGGGCAAATATCTTTCATAACCTGAGCCTCTTGCTGCCAAACTTCTTGACTTCTCTTTGTTACTTCTGTGTGATTGTCTTTGCTGAGCTGTCACTCCTCTAGGCTCTAAGAAAGCGTCCTTGGAGCTCCATCATTTCTGACTCACTGTTCATTGAATTAAGAGTCCACAGTAGCTACTTAAGGGACCATTACATGGCAGGAGATGTGACTCAGCAGTTAAGGGCAGTGGTTGTTCTTGCAGATTCCAGGTTCAGTTTCCTGTGTCTGCCTGGGGACTTGACATCTTTCCAGAACTGAAGCTCCTCCATAGGGTCTGTTACTCTCTTGATCTCTTTCAGTTGTCTTATTGCTCTAGCTAGAACTTCAAATAAAATGTTGAATAGATGTAGGGAGAACAGCCTTGCCTTGTTCCTGATTTTAAAGGAGTTGTTTTTACTTTCTTTCCATTTGATTTGATGTTGGCTATAGGCTTGCTGCAGATTCCCTTTATTATGTTTAGGTATGTGTTGCAGGTGGTTCTGGTGTATTTTGATGCTAATTACTGCTTGCCAGCTTGTATCTTGCCTAAGAGCCTAACCTGTTTGACCAATAAAAGGACATCACCCCTGGGCAGAGTAAATGGGATGGGCGTGGCTAAGGTTCCCGGGCTTTGGGAGACCCAGATAATATTGGGAGGAGGAGGGGAGAGGTGGAAGAAGGCTGCACCATGGGTTGGGTGAAGGAGAAGCATATGGCCAACATGGATGGAGATTTGGTCCAGATGCTGAAAATTAGCAAGTATTTGGGATTATGGGTGGGAGGTAGCTTGATAGAAATTATTAGAAGCAGATGGCATAATAAGTAGTTTAGGGATTTAATATCTGGCCTTCCCAAGGTTAAGTAAGGCAATTTTAAAATATAACAGGTGTCTGTGTCTTGACTGATTGCTAGCGGGTTAGAAAATACCACCATAATGATAATTTATAGGCCTAATAATAATATTATTAGGCTATACTGATAAATTAACCACAACAAGTATGTCCCTTGTATCCCTAATCTCCCAAGACTATTATTATTAATTGGTGTTGGATTTTGTCAAAGGCTTGGTAGGTGGCAAATGAGATTATCCTCTGTGTTTTTCTTTTTTTTTCTGTCAGTTTATTTATATGGTGGGTTACATTTACTGATTTTTGTATGTTGAACCATCCCAGCATCTCTGGGATGAAGCCTAGTTGAACAATGTTTGTGATCTTTTTGATTTGTTCTTTGATTGAGTTTGCAAATATTTTATTAATTTTGGATCTATGTCCATGATGGAAATTGGTCAGCAGTACTCTTTCTTTGTTGAGTATTTATGTGCTTTGGGTATCAAGGTAACTGTGACTTCTTAAAATGAATTGGGTAATAATCTTTCTGTTTCTGTTTTGTAGAATAGGTGAGCAGTATTGGTGTTAAGTCTTCTCTGAGTGTCTGGTTGATTTCTGCATTAAAACCATCCAGTCCTGGTGTTTTGTTTTGTTTTGTTTTGATTTGATTGGGAGTCCTTTAATGAATTTTTCTTTTTCACTAGGGGATATAGGTCTACTTAAGTTGTTTACCTGATCTTGATTTAACTTTGGTAAGAGTTGCCTATCAATTAAATTATCCATTTCTTTTAGATTTTCCAATTTGTTGGGGTACAGGTTTTTAAAGTGTGTTCTTAACTATTCTCAGGATTTCCTCATTGTCTGCTTGTATGTCCTTTTTGTTTCCAATTATTAAAATTTGCATATTCTATTTTGGTTATTTGCAATGAATCTACTCTGTTTCATTGAATCTTTATTGGTTTTGGTTGTTTGTTTGCTTGCTTTTTGGTCCAGCGGAGTTTAGTTTATTCAGGGTTGTGGCATTAGCCTGACTCCTGAACAGAAGCTACACCTTGATCCTGGGAGTTTCTTGCTGGGGCAGTGGGTGCTTGTGTCTGCCATGCCACAGGCTCACACTTCATAGAGCATCATGGGGGAAATCCACATAGATTCGGTCTGTGCACGGGGTGTGGGGGGGAATCCAGCCTCACGATGTCCTGAGGAATCAGATTCTTATGTATCTGTCCATTCTTGGTGACAATTGTCTCCTCATAGAACTCACGAGCCAGATCCCCATCTTTATCATAGAACATGGAGCTGCGGCGTGTGAATGGGAAGGGAGGCAACCCTCGGGCTCAAGACTGCACCAAAGATTGCTCAGCGCCGCCTCTCCACCCCAGTAGCAGTGGCAAAGGGCCAGAGGCCCCAGGCTTCAGAGCCTCTGATGCCCCTGTCAGCCTCTCGGGAGCTTGGCGGCCACTAGGCTCCCACAGTGCGGTGGGCGTGACCATGCCCCGCCCGGTCTCAGGTGCTGCTGCTGCTCCCTGGTTCTTTGTATTCTTCTCTTTGGTATCTGTTTACTTGATTTTGAGTGTGTTATGAGTTCCTTTAGCGTTTGTTACTTTGTGAACTTTCTGTGGAGAAACAGTGTTAGTTGTCTCTTCTTGATCCTGAAGGTTTGCCTCTCATTTCTTGGCAACTCTGTGTTTTCCAGTTGTAATCATCAGTTTGGGTTTTTGTTACTTAAGTGATTGATATGGTTAACACATTGGTTTTTGGTTTTTCAAACTTTCAGCAAATGCTGAAACAAAAGCAGGACTTTTCAAGGAGAAAAGAAAGAGGGCCTAACAAGGTGCCTTAAGGGCAATACTTCCTCCTGCCCAAGCCTTAAATTAATGGAAAGAGTATGCAAAGTGATTCTTAGTCCCAGGAAGAAACTTCATATAAAACCTGCTGCTACTGTGGTCCAAGCGTGGTAGGGTCCATCCCTACATAGAAGCCAATCTTGACAGGATCACCTTATTGTGCTGGTTCTAGAAACAAGAAAGACACAAAATTCAAAGATTCTTCCTCTGTGGTTTCAGTTCAGCAATGTCCCAGCTATTTATGTTTGGCAGCTTCATAGTCCCAGTGAGGAAACTGTGAGTTCATTGCATTGAAGCTGTGAGGATGAAGCCTGAGTTGCATTTTGAGACCACAAACAAGATGTTGAGACACCCAAGCCTTTGCGAAATCTGCATGGAGAGATGCAGATAGGGAGTGGAAGTAGCCAAACTGAGGGATGTATGAAAAGGTACAGGAATAGGTCATCTGAGCCCTTTGATGTGAAGGTCCATGTGTGTGAGACAGCGCTGCAGGATTTGGTGTTTGCCCTGCAGAGTTTCTTGCCTTGGTCTAATCTCCCCTCACTGTGTACACATTCCTATTTACTGGAATGAGAAGGATATTCTGTGCCATTGTATGTTGGAAAGATAGAACTTGTTTAATGATTTTATAAGATGTGTCAATTAAGAGATTGTCCATAATTGTCAGAAGCGACTTTGGACATTAGAACAGTGTAGAAGCTATTGCTTTGAACATTTGAACAGTGTAGAGGCTGTTGCTTTGGACATTTAAGCAGTGTAGAGGCTGTAGCTTTTGACATTTGAACAATGTACAGTCTGTTGCTTTTGGCGTTTGAACAGTGAACATGCTGTTGCATATTATTAGGACCATCACAATTAGACTAAATGCATTTGCATCACAGGGTGACCATAAGCTTATAGTGACCAGGGTGAGAATGCAGTTGTTTGAGTCAAAAAGCTCCTAGATTAGAGGTTGTCTTTGGGCACTTGTCTGGCTTTTGTGGCTTTCTTTGGGTAGCTTATGGATGCTTTTGTAGGAGGAGCCTTTCTAGATTCTGTTAGGGTATTGTGTACAGTTTACTCTTGTTCATTCAAATGCTGATTTCTCTACCCCACTATCTAGTTTGCATTGCGATGTTTATTTCAAGTATTTCTGGTGACAAGTTTGTATTGACATGTCACCATTTGTTCTCTTTTTTGCTAATAAAAGTCATCTAGCCAGTGCTGAGCAATACAGAGACTAGGGTGGGACATCCTGGTCCAGTGAGAGGAGGAGAAAGATCAGGAAGGGAAGGAAGGATGCCTTTGGACAGAACCAGGAAACACTAGGAGAAGAGAATTGGACCATAGAGACAAGAAAAATGAGAGGAAGATAAACTAGCTTGGAGGCTTAGTATTATGTTCTCTGCTAATTAAACAGATTCTAGTCTCTCTGTGTGGTGTTTTGGTTAAGGAATAAGCACTGATTATCTTAAAATTATAAATATTAATAACCATTCAACAAGATTCCTTATTGGGGATGAAATTTGATTGTCTAAAGACTCAATCCATTTCCTGTTCTTTGTGTCTACTGTGTTGTGGTTGAAACTGATCAGTTAGCTTCCTTCTCATGCTGTCATGCCTGCACCAGTATACACTCTATCCCTAAATCACATAAGATACAGTAGAACCAATTGCTACCCAATGCTAAGCTAATTTGCTAGTCTGATGTTTTTATATTTTTAAATTTGTTGTTTTTGTTTCTGTTTTTGGAAACAAAGTTTCTCTGTATAGTCCTAGCATTCCTGAAAGTAAGTATATAGACCAGATAGTTGTCAAACTTGGAGATCCCCCTGACTCTGGCTCCAGAGTGCTGGGATTAGTTTGGGCCAACATGTCTGGCTGTTTTTTTACTGTTATTTTTTTTTTAAGATTTATTATTTATTCTTATGTATATAGTGCTCTTCCTTCATGTACATCTGCAGGCCAGAAGAGGGCATCAGATCACATTATAGATGGTTGTGAGCCACCATGTGGTTACTGGGAATTGAACTCAGGACCTCTGGAAGAGCAGTCAGTGCTCTTAACCTCTGAGCCATCTCTCTAGCTCCCTGTTTTTTTTTTTTTAAATAAAGTTAGCGGAAGTTCTTGGAATGTAGGTTTTTGTACAAGGTAGCATATGCTATTGTGCTTATCTTCATCCACATCTTGAACTTTGAAATTTGGCAGAGAGTGTATTCTGTTTTTTAGAACGGCATGTATTCATGATATTAATATGACCTGTGCCTTCTGAGTCATTGCATTGCAGGCATGTGACGTTCTTCCTACAAGGGTTTGTTCTGAATCTTTTGAATGAATATGAGTGTTTTTCCTGTATGCATGAACATGTATATCATGTGTGCCTCCTCCTCACTGCTGTCAGAACTCCTGAACTTGGAATAATGAATAGTTGTGAGCCCCGTGTAAATAATGACAATTGACCTCAATTATTTTTTCCTTCACTTTTCTTTTTCTTATTTTATTTCTTATTTTTATTTTTGGTTTTTCAACACAGTATTTCTTTGTGTAGCCTTGGCTGTCATGGACTCACTTTGCAGACTGGGCTGGCCTCGAACTCATAGTGATCTGCCTGCCTCTGTCTCCCAAGTGCTGGGATTAAAGGCGTATACCACCAATGCCCAGCTTACCTCAATTATCTTCAATACCAGCAAGAGCTTTTAACTGGTGAGCCATCTCTCCTGTCCTATTTTGTTTATTTATATTGCTATTATTTCCTTCTGTTCATTTATAAATGTTTAAACATGCATTCCCTTTTAGTAAAATCTTACTATTGTTATAGTATAAACTGGGGTACCTCAGGGTTATGGAAGATGAATATCAAACAGGAGTGAATGTATAATTCTTTGTAGGAACTTCAGTAAAGACCTCTGAGTTCTTTCTGTCTTTTTTGTTTGTTTGTTTGTTTGATTTTTTTTGAAGGGAGTCAGGATCTTAATATGTACATCATGGCATAGAACAGGCTGGCACCTGCCTCTGCCTCCTGAGTGCAGGGATTAAAGGCATGAGCAAGTATACCCAGCTTGCCCATCATTTTTGTAGTTAGTAATTGTTCCTACAATTTCTCTGATGTGTGATCTGTGTGGTTCTCTCTCTATGTCTGTTAATTGACATTTCTCTTGCGAGGCTATTTCCTGTTCAAAGGACACAGAAACGACAAATGCCAAGAGATATGGAGGATTGGCAAAAGCAAGCCTGTGAGCCTCTGGAGGCAGCCCACTCATTTTTCACAGCTCTATCCCTTGGTTTAGGAAAAGCCTAAGTTATTTTGCCTCAAAACTGCTTCTATTATGCAGATCTCCTGCATAATCGTATGAAGGTGATTATATAGTTCCTGATAGTGATTTCTGAATAGAATCAAGTAACGTCTAGCCCTCCTACAAATTATCAAAAAACTGCTAGGAGTTCTGCGAACCACATGAATTACACCAGTAAGAAAAGCAAGATTAAACCACATTAATGATCAAGGGAATGCATTCATTCTAGGTTTAGTCCAGGCTGAGTCCTAGGTGTTTACCACAATAAGAAAGACCATATGAATATAAAAACAAAGAACAAATGGTTTTCTGTACAAGACAGGACAGACCCCTGTTTCTTGATAACAACCTTGGCACCAAAAACTCTTGTTTTAAATACATAATGTACATATGAAATAAGAAAAAGATAAAGCTTCTGCTTGGGACTCAGTGAGCTTATAGATAAAACTACTATTTAAACTTTAATGAGCAAAAAATGTTCAGTTAGATATAGTTCTAATGAAATAACTTAAAGTCCTACTGTCATTCTCTTCTGTAATGATTGTATAGGGAAGATAAAAACCTAGGACAAGAATAAAAGAGAGAGGGGCTTGCTAGAGCCTGTCCTACCCATTTACTATGTGTCTGTGTATATATGTTCACATGTGAATAGATATGTGTATGCATGTTTAAATATCTACATGTTGTTGTTGTTGGTGGTGTGTGTGTGTGTGTGTGTGTGTGTGTGTGTGTGTGTGTGTGTGTAAAATTGGGAACTCCCTTGTGTGTATGAATGTGTACCTGTCTGCATGTCTCATTGCTTACGTGTGCTGATATAGTGGAAGAGCCACAGCCAGGGTAGGGTTCCCTGAGGATGGCCTGGATTTGCTGCATTCTTCGCAAAAGAGACTGCTAAAACCAACGCCATCACCACAGGAAAGCTTGTGGGAATCTGCTGTTCAAAGCCCATGTTTATTTTACTTGTATGAGTGTATGTTTAAAGTCTTTTTTTTTTCCTCTTTTTTCCCCCCTCTCCTTCAAGCCACTGTTGAATGCCTAAGTAAGTCACTAAGTTTAAAAGCAAACTACGGTTTTTCTTTTACAGCCTCCTGCTGTTTACATCAGGAAACTGTCATAGCCACCTGCTCTTAGGTAATAGACTCCTTAGCTAAGGAGCGGCTTTGGCAGCAGAAGAGCCAGAAAAACCAAATAGCTCAATTGATAAAGCATCAGATAGTTCTTTGGAATTTGCCAACACTGTGTCCTGTGCAAATACTAATGTGTGTGTCAAGGCTGGCCCTTGATAGAGATGAACCTTGTTATTCAGTTTCCTTCTAAAATGACTTGGTGGTTACAGTAGAACTTTTGTGTCTGAAAATGAGTGGAGGAAGCACCAGAGTTACACGACTATGTTGTCAATGGTGCAGACATGTACAGTGATGTCAGTATCCTGCTTTCTGTGTACACATGTACAGCATACTTTAGGATGCAGTGACCTCTGATGATGTGCATGTGAACTTCACTCGGGAAGAGTGGGCTTTGCTGGATCCTTCCCAGAAGAGTCTCTACAAGGATGTGATGCTGGAGCCCTACAGGAACCAAGCTGCTGTAGGTAGGACTGAATTATGTTTTGCTTTTTAAAGTCAGGGGACAAATGTTTCTCTGTTACTGATGTTCTTCTGCAATTTCAAATGAGAATGAGGAAGAATGAGGTGAATAAATCAGGCATGGTTCTTAGAGACTCTGAATGTAATAACTTAAATTTTCCTAATTTCCAATAATATATAATATATTTCTTATATTTTAAGCTACAATTTGGGAGACCATAATATTGAGGACCGTTGTCAAGTTCTAGAAGACATGGAAGGTCATTTTCATGTGCAAGCTGATACATGTCTTGCAGAAGAAATTTTAATGTGCCCTGCAAGTTTTAAAGAAAAGCAACAGTGTTAAAAAATGAAAAAACTGACCCCCCCCCTTTGCCCTGTCTCTGTGTGTCAGGCGGACCCAGGGGAGGGTGGTAGGTTGCAGCGACTGCCCCCCCCCTCCCGTGAACCAGCAGTGGGAGGGGTTTGAACCCCAGAAATGGTGGGGAGCCCTGGATTTTCCCTGGACGTCTAGACAGTTGGACCTGAGAAGGGGCCAGTTAAAGGTTGGGGCCTTTGGGGAGAGGTGGGGGTGGGGAGCTGAGACTCGTACTGGGTCTAAATGGGGCCTGGGCAGAAGCTGAGCACCCTGTGCCCAAGGGGCCCCCCGTTGGCCTTGAGTGGCTGAGTGACTGAGCCCCCCCCTCAGAGCAGGACCTTCCCTTGGAAGGGCCTTGCAGCAGCCGGTGGGAGGGCCTGGCCCTGGCTCTCCAACCTTCACTCGCTGTTGTCCCGCCCTCCGCTGGAGGGAGGGGCTGAGCGCCCTCAGGAAGCGTAGACCTAGGCATTCCGAGAGTTTCCCGCCCTGCGTTGCCACTGGCCGCCGACCCGCCAGGAGATGGCTCCCGGGACACGTGAGAGTCTTCGGTGATGTTGACACTCCCAATGTCTTCGAGCAGCCAGGGCCCTGGGGCTGGAGCGCACCAACGCAGAACCTGCTGCTGCCGCCGCTGCCAGGCCTGTGTGCAAACTGAGTGTGGGGACTGCCATTTCTGAGGAGACATGAAGAAACTGGGGGAGTTGGCGGGGCGGGCGCATGAAGTGGTCTTGCCTGCTTCGGCAGTGCGCTGTGCCCGTGCTTCCACACACAGCTGTATGCGTGTGCTGAGTGCGGGGACTGCCATTTCTGAGGAGACCTGAAGAAGCTGGGGACGTCGGTGGGGCGGGCGCATGAAGCAGTCTTCCCTGCTTCAGCAGTGCGCTGCGCAGCTGTGTTCCTTCTGTGTGGGGAAGCTGGGAAGGAGGAAGGTGCATGGAGAGGAAGAGAAGTTTGGTTTGAGCCTCATGGAGTATACAGTCTGCAACGGGATCATCCACCCTGGCTGCCTGAAGATGGGAAAGGCTGAGAGTGCTATCAATTCAGAGATCCCCAACTGCTGGGAGTGTCCCCAATATATCCAGGAAGGATGGACAAGGATGCAGGTGAGGGTCCAGGGCACCACAGGGTTGACAGTGGTGAGGGGGTGGATGGAAGCTGACAGAGGAGCCACCACCTCCACCTCTGCCCAGAAGAAAGGGACCTTTACCTGCTGGCCCTCCCCCTGAACATGTGTCTGGGCCCCCAAACAGAAGGAGTGGGAGGCAGGGAATGAGACCCCCGACCCCAAGGAAAAAGGTGAAAGGAGGCCAAGAGAGGCACTTGAAGAAGGTGGGTGGAGATGCCTGCCTCCTCTGAGGAGCAGACCCAGGCAGCCCTGGCCTTCTCCCCCCCCCCCGCCCCCAGGCTTCGGAATCCCAGCCAGGCATTCTCATTCTGCCACCCTAGGCTCCCTCCCGAGAACTGGGAGAAACTCAAGCCACCTATGGCTTCTGCTGAGGGCCCGGCAGCACCATTCCTATCACCACAGAGGGAGAAACTTGAGTGTTTCAAGCATATGTGCCAGCTGCTGGAGCGGGTGCCTGATACCTCTTCTTCCTCCTAGGACTCAGACACAGACTCAGACTCCTAGGGCACATAGCTTAGTAAGGACAAAGCTCCTGGGGAGGCCTGGAATGTCCTTCAGCCAGCCTGGGGCAGCTCTGGCGAGAAGAAAACCATGGGGTAGCGGTGGGCTAAATGCCCTGGCAGTGGGGGAAGCACTGCTCAGTTGACCCCTGGGCCCTGCCCCACCACCATAGCCTCCACAGTTATGTGCCCCCCCCCTAAGCTCTGAGCCTGACACTCTGCCTTTGCTGCTGCCTCGGGCTGCATGGCTCCATGTCTTTCAGCACCTTGGACCCTGAGAGCGATGTGTCTGCATGTGAGTCTGCCAGACTTTGAGCTGCTGGTGCTACAAGCATCTGTGGCCTCGGATGGACCTAAGCCGGAGGAAGCCGCTGACCCCACCCATGCTTAATGGGGTGGTTTGCCACCAGCCATGTGCTCTGGACCTCAGCTGGACAGGTGTTTCCACAAAAAACAGCTCATGTGTTTTCTGAACCGACTGTAAGGCTTGCAGGAGTTGGTGCTTTCTGGGTGGTCCTGGCACTCCACCTCTGCCCTGGGCTCCACCCCACTGCCTGCACCGTGCTTCTTGGACCTCCATTGGATTAAAGATGTAAAAGACTACCAGTTCCTGGACCTCTTGCCCTCATTTCACCGCCTAACGTGAGGCCAGGTTATTTTCTTCATGACTTGACACTCCTCAGTTTAATATCTTGGGATTTCTGCCCCGGGACTTGAGCCAGCCTTCCCCTTTCCCACCTGCACTGATGTCTTTGGGATCTCTGCCTTCCACCTGCTTCGTTGTCCATCCCCTTGGGGGCGTGGGTCAAGAGGTACAGGGGAGGTGCTGAGCCAAAGGGATGGTGGGAGGGGTGGTGAAGGTGCAAGTCTTTAGTAGAGAAGAGTGAGGGGGCAGGATCCTGGGAGCCACGGGGCTGTGGGAGGTGATGGATGGGTGCGGGGAGGGCAGAGAGCAGACCAACAGGGTTCAGGGAACAAAGACCAGTTGGGTGGGATGGGGGTCCAAAAAGGGGAAACCAGAGGAGCAGTTGGGGATCCAGTAGTTAGATAGGGGGCTCTATAAACCAGGAAATGCCAGGACTGGGGCCCGGGAGAGGAGCAGATGTGGGGCTCGTTCCCTCTCTGTGGGGTTACCCCTCTCCCTTCCCTCTGCCCAGATTTCAGTTCTTTCCCTGACCCTGACTCCTTGAACGTCACTGAATAATGGCAGCTATTACAAGGAGTGGGGGCTGCAAGTCAACCTGCTGTTCAGCTTGTGGCCCAGGGGAGTGGTGAGGGGTAGCCCAGACCCCTGCCTGGCTCTCTACACTATACTTGGACATTCATCTGTACTGAACCAGGGGAATCTCTGATCTGGGACTGTGATGTGAGGGGACCAGCTTGACCTAACCTGGGCTAGTGGGCACCCCGTTTGGACTGTCCCACCCCCCAGCTCTCTTGCATTACTGTCTCTAACAGCTCCACCACTCTGACCTGGTGGGGGATGTCAGCTTAAAGATGGGTGAGATGGGACTCCTCCAGCTTGGCTCATCCCATTCTTTCATTGTCATGGAAACATGTGTCCCATTTGCCCAGGGAACTGCCACTCCTGGTTGCCATGGAAATAGCAGCCAATGGACCCTTCCAGAAATCAGCGCTAAGACTGGAAACAGTCCCTCTTAGTTGCTGTGGGAACTTAGTTAACAGACTCTTGGCACCTCCCCTCTCCCCACCCCTTTCCTTCTTCCAGTGTAGGGGTGGGGTTTCAAGAGCCTGAGGGAGGAGTTGGGTCCAGGTCCCACTCAATTTAGGCCAGGGGGAACTGGATTGTACCACATGGGGGTGGGGGAGGGGAATCTATCCACATACCTCAGTTTACAGGAAGGTGCGTGGGTTGGGGGTGGGTGCTGGGCAGACCAAAGGCAGATGGGAGGGGTGGGCCTGGGGTTGGAGAAAGGCTTGACCTTGGGAGCACTTGAGGGAGGGAAGAAAGCACCCCGGCAAGGGGCAAGTGTGGGACCCAGCTGGTCTGGACCCTTAAACCCCCAAATCTGTACAATACGGTTTGCTATAGAACTCAGAATCTTCAAAAAACAAACAAACAAAAACAAACAAAAAACAAAAAACAAAAAAAAACAAAATCAAAAAACAAATGAACAAAAACATATGAAATAAACCAAAACCCCACTGCTTTAAGTTCAGTGATGATTATTATATTCTCATAAAACCACGCACCGCAATGTCAGGAATCCGGTTTGTGGTTTTTTTTTTTTCTCTTCAATTTATTTATTTAATATGTATACAGTGCTCTGCCTGCATGCACATCTGCACACCAGAAGAGGGCACCAGATCGCATTATAGATTGCCGTGAGCCACCATGTGTTTGCTGGGAATTGAACTCAGGACCTCTGGAAGAGCGGACAGTGCACTTAACCTCTGAGCCATCTCTCCAGCCCTGATTTGTGTTCTTAAGACATTCATCTAAGAACTGAAACAAGGAAACAATGACTTAACAGCTGTCACTATTTGAATCGTAGCCCAATTAGAGCTGTGCTGTAGAACTGCCAGTCAGTTTAGTTTTATAGCACTTAGATATTGCAAAAGGAATACACATTGAATATGTGATAGGTGTATGTCCAAAATCTTCTATA